>NC_077229.1:340293111-340921111 GCF_027887165.1 Monodelphis domestica
ATGGCATAGTCCAAATTGCTCTCTGGAATGATTGGATTTCACTACTTCCTCAACCAAACATTCTTTATTGTTCTAATTTTCTCATATCTCTTCCAACACTTGACATTTTCCTTTTTTTTGGTCATAATAGCCAATCTGATAAAGGTAATATGGTACCACAGTATTGTTTGCATTTTTTCTAATCAATGATAATTTAGAGATTTTTTTTCATATCACTATAGATAGCTTTGACAATTGATCTAAAACCTTCCCATTATAGCCTTTGACATTTATCATTTGTAGAATGATTTGTATTATTACATATTTGATTCATTTATATATCTGAGAAATGACCCCTTTATAAGAGTAACTTATTATAATTTTTCAACTATTATTACTGTATATTTCCCTTCATTATATTTTTTCTCTGTTTAATCTTCTGTCCCTTTCCTTTTACCCTATCTTTCCTCAAAAGTATTTTGCTTCTGACCACTTCCTACCACAATTCACCTTCCCTTCCCTCATTCTCTCCCTTTTCTTATTCCTTTTGACCAATCTGGAGAACAATTTAGATTATGGGCTATACAACAGTGCATACCCTTTGATCCATCAAAATGGCATCGTAGAAGCTTCTGAATCCTTTGTTAGTCTGACTATAGTTCCATGATATTAGTTGTTTCTTTCTTATTGCTAAAATATTTTCTCCTTGACTTAGGACCTCTAGAATTTGCCTATGACATTCATAGGAGTTTTCAATGAGATGTCTTCCTATTTTACTTTCTGGTTGTAGAATATCAAAGCAGTTTTTATGATTCCTTGAAGATGATATCTAGGCTATTTTTTTATCATGGCTTTCAGGTAGTCCAATAAATCTTAAATTATCTTTCCTTGATTTATTTTCCAGGTAGGTATTTTTCCCAATGAGATATTTTAGTTTTTTCTACTATTTTCGTTATTTTGATATGTTTTATTTTTTTCTCAATATCTAAGAGTGTCTTTAATATCTACTTGACTAATACTAATTTTTAATCAACTATTTTCTTCAGTGAACTTTAGTACCTCCTTTTCCATTGGTTCAATTCTGTTTTTTAAAATGTTCTCTTCAAGTAGGTTTTTGTTCCTCTTTAACTATTTGGTCTATTCGCTTTTCTTATAAGTTGTTATTTTCAGCATATTTTGTACCTCCTTCCCAAGCTGTTGACTTTTTCTTTCTTTTCTTCCATCACTCTAATTTTTTCATCCTTTATATTTTTAATTTTTCCTCATTGCATGTTCATAAAAATTTCAATAACCATTTTTTAATATTTTCAATACACATTCTCTCCCTTCTATGTGCCCACCTCCCCAAGATGGCAAGTAATTTGATATAAATTGTACATGTATAAATTGCACTATATTTCATTCCATATTAATAATGTTGTGAAAGAAGAGACATATATTGCTTATATTAGAGAAAAATTCATAAAGGAAATAATGTAAAAATTGTATGCTTCAATCTGTATCTTATTTCTTTTCCTAACTCTCCCACTTATCTGATTTTTAAAATACTTTATGAACTATTTCAAAAATTATTTTTAGGTGTAAAACAAATTCACATTTTTCTTTAAGGTTTTGCATATTAATGTTTGACATTATTGTCTTCTGGGCTTTTATTTCATATGTTGAAGTTCTGTTTTGGTTTGGTTTTTGCTCATTTTTGCAGTTTATTCATTTTATTTTCTATGTTAAACTTTATGTTCAAGTTGGATTCTGTTTCCATGGTAGAGGAAACAATATTCCAAGTTTCAGCTTTTTTGTGTGACTGTTTTTCAAAGCTTGTTCTAGAAGTCTATAAGTTTTCAGTTCTTCCAAGGTATTTAGATATAAGGAGAAGTGCAATTATTACTCTCCTGGCCAGTGCTCTGGTCTATGAAGAATCACAAGCATTCTTTTCCACCCTGGAACCATGGCCAGGGTACCTATAATCCTATGGCACCATAAGCCAGTGTGCTATTGTTTTACCTAACTCTGAGACTGCAACCTGGCAATTCAATGGAGTCATTCCCCCAATGCCAGCAAAATGTCCCTTGTAATCTCCTACTGACCAGTTTACCTACTGCCTATCCATTTATGAGCTGAGATCTCCCAAAACCTCTATGGTAATTCAGTATTGCTCAAGACCTACTACTGATTTGCTGGGATGTAACCCACACTAGAATGATTGTTCTCATTGTCCCACTGAGGCAGAGCTTTCCTTTTTACCTTGCAAGTAGTCTTGGGTAGAGAAACATTTTTTTCTTTTACTTCGTCTTATGGATTCTTCCAGTTCAAATTTTGTTTTGAGACATTATTTAAAAGTCTTTTGGAGTGCAATTTAGTGAGATAATAAGGGGAAAAAAAGACTAGTGCAAGTATATTCATAGCCATGCTGTTTGTGGTGGCAAAAAATTGGAAAATGAGGGGCTGCTCTTCAATTGTGGAATGGCTGAACAAATTGTGGTACATATTGGTGATGGAATACTATTGTGCTCAAAGGAATAATGAACTGGAGAAATTCCATGTGAACTGGAATGACCTCCAGGAAGTGATGCAGAGTGAAAAGAGCAGAACCAGGAGAACATTGTACACAGAGACTGATACACTGTGGTACAATCAAATGAAATGGACTTCTCTACTAGTAGCAATTCAATGATCCAGAACTATATGGAGGGTGTTAGGGGTAAAATGTATGGTTTTATGTTTTATGTTATGAGTATGTTTTTATTTGGTCACCAGGGATTTTAAATTCTAAATCCCAATGAAATACTCAAGTCAGAAATGGAATTTTATGGTGGTTTATTTACAATAGAGTGAAGATATTAAGGAAGAAAGAAAGAGAGGAAAAAGAGAGAATCAGGACTTCAGAGGCCCCAGCCAAGGAAGGGGGGGGGGGAACAGAGGATTAAATGTAGCATGGCTTCCAGCTATGAGACCTCCTCCAAGATGAGGGGCCTCCTCAGAAGCTGGTGCCTCCAGAAAGCCAAGGGAAAGGGAGTAAGCCTTGCACTCACTACATGACAGTCTAAGCCTAAGATAGGAAACCTGAGATCTCATGCTCAAGTTCCTCCACAGTCAAGTTCCACTGCCTAGTCCTTCTCACAGGAAGTGAGGTGGAAATATAAAGGCAATTCTTTATGTCACTTCCTGTGACTCACATGTACCAATGGTGGCTTAAACTTGGCTTTGGATGGTCCAGGGGGTCAGTCAGTTGTTTCTGATTTGTCACATGCTAGCACACATGGGTCATAAACCTTCCTCTCCCACACTTAATCCTTAAGTGGAGTGTATACATTCCTGGTGGCTAAAATTCTAAAGACTAAGCAGGATGGAGAAAATATAAAATTCACAAGGGACATATGAGAAAGAATGCTATCCACATGCAGAGGAAGAACTGTGGGAAAAGAAACACTGAAGAAAAACAACTGCTTGATCACAGTGGTTGATGGGGCTATGACTGGGAAAGTAGACTCTAAATGATCACCCAAGAGAAAATATTAATATGATCAATGACATATTTTAAACCCAGTGGAATTGTGTATCAGATATGGGAAGGGGTTGGGGGGAGGGGAGGGAAAGAATATGAGTATTATAACCATGGAAAAATATTCTAAATCATCTAATTAAATAAAACTTTAAAAGATTTTAAAAAATAAAATGGAAAATGGAGTGCAATTTAGGAGAGGTCAGGCAAGACCCTGCCTTACTATCTTACTACACTATCTTCATTCTCCCCAGCTCCTTGGCACCATATTGGTATTACTACATTTAAATATAGTAAGTATACTTACTTTCACAATATAGTCTCAATCTACATTTCCATTCTTATTATACATTGCTCCCTCATCAGGGCAAACTGACTTTTTTGTTTTTCAATATGGTAGTTCAACTTCTAACTCTGTGTTTTTCTCCCATGCCTGTGATGCCCTCTATCTTCACCTTAACCTTTTGCAATCCCTTTTTACCTTCAAGACTGAGTTCAAACATTATTTTCTACAGAGAAACTTTTTTGATTCTCCAGCTCTGAATGTCCTAACTATCTACATTTCATTATATTTGCATTGTGTATATTCTGTGTAGTTATTTATGTACATGTGCATGTCTTTCCTGGTAGAATGTAATATTCTAAAGGGAAAGCATTATTTCATTTTTGCCAATATATACCAAGCATTCAGCAAAGTTTCATGAATACATCAGATGCTTGATAAGGTAGTAAGCACAATGGATATATTGCTGAACCTGAAATGGGAAAGGCCCAGGTTCTAATTCTGCCTCAGACACTTCTTAGTTGTGTGATATTGAGCAAGCCACTTAATTTGTTTGTCTTATTCTCTTCATCTAATAAAATGTGGATAATAAGAGTATTTTCCTCTGAGTTGTTTTGTAAAATTTAAAGGGTTAAACAAATGGTAGTTATTAATCCTGACAAATGCTTACTGATTGATTACTTAAACATAAGCGTTTCTAGGTTACTCTCCTGGATTCCATCTATTCAAGATAAGACTAAAGACTATACTTTGGGTTTATAAAAGGATCTGAAGAACAAGAGTTTTTATTTGTTGGTCAAAATGTGTGTTTTTCTCTTTTTTTTTTTAATTGTGTCCCCTCTCCCAAAATGCTTTGTTTTATTTGTTCTGTTTGGTCACAGGATGAGTTATTCATTGCTCCTAAATATAGTTATATTAACAGATACATATTGTTCCTTTTGCTTATTTTCAAATTCTCTCATTTCCTTTAAAACTATGGCCATATTTCTTTGAAAGTAAACAAAAACAAAACAACACAACTACTCTACCAAATTCTAAGAAAGAATTCAGGATTTGTCTCCCATTACAGATCTAATATTTGATTTTTACTCTTTTCTTCATTAAAACACCCTTTCTTCTTTTACTAAATCAGTTGGCATTCTGCCTTTATGCTACAGCTTTGTAGCTAGCTTGGAAAACCTACTACATTTACATCTGCCATTACACATCAATCTTTTAAATAGATGTCTTTCATCTTAGCAGCCAAAAGCATTAGTTCAATATACTTTTAAGAAGGTTGATCTGATAAAACCATGAAGTGCAGTAGAATCTCCTTAAATTTTCTTCATGTCTCAAAGAGCAAAAGGGTAACTGTAGGCTGAAATGGAAAAAGAGGATTGGCTTAAGATTGGTTGATTGTCATGGTGTCATTCAATGCCATTCTTTTTCAGGGAACATTTTGCTCTTTGTGTTCTTTTTTGGATATTTATAGCCTGTGGACATGATAGAAACTCTGGTCAATTAGAAAAATAGCTTTTTTTTATAAGAATGGCTTCTTCTGGATTTTTGAACTGTCCTTTTAATAAATTGCTTAAATGAAATACATCATGAATTGCAACTCTGATCTTAAAACTTCGTATCACCTCTAGCTATACCTCCTTTATGTCCAATTTTTCTCCTGGGTAGATCTCTACAGGCAAATTGAAGTAGAAGTTGGAGGCAATTACTGTGATCAGTCACATCAAGAAAAACATTTTTTTCTCATCATTTTTTCAGATTATAAGTTTCTAGGAAATGAACTATTCTCATTAAATGATGCCTTATTGCTACAGAAAGAAACAAAATTGGTCCAAATAAAGGCCATAGATTTCCTCCAAATTTGTATTATGTAAGACCCTTGTGGACTTGTTGAAACAGTGTTAGTTTTCACTCTACAATTGACTACCCTTCCAAATTTGAATATATATATGTATATATATATATGCATACATATATGGAGATCTCCTTTGAAATGTGACACTTACTTTAAACTGAACAAAAATTATAAAGATACACACCTATATAACACATGCATATTTGCCAACAAAATGGAGGTGTGTCCCAAAATCAGAGTAATATTTCAAGGTACCATTAACTCTCAACAGATTCTATTCCTATATATGAAGCTAGGTCTAGTGATACATTGAAAAATATTTCTGATTATGGGTCAATAAAGTTTTTATATAAGATAGATCTAAGGGAAATGTGTGGCCTACATATTTACTTGTTTCTATACAAAATTAGTTCAATGAACTTGTCATGTGTAAAGATTTGCTCAGATGGTAATATGTTCAATATTCCTACGCTTTTTTTACCAGAAGTTCATATATATGAGTGAAAAACTTTGTGCAGCCTAAAATCACTGTTGTGTGTTCTGACATAATGTTTGCATGCATTTATGTCAAAGAGATCTCCTTTCAGGGATGTGGGCTCTATTCAAACTAAATGGTGAAATGCGACAAATATTTTTAAACTCGTTCTTAAAAATTCTTTCTCCAATCTCAGGTAGCAAATAATTTGGGAGATTGCTCAGCACCTCCTTTTTTCCAGCACTACTCTTTATGTTATGGCAGGGACACCAAAGGTAGCTAATACAATGCCTGACCCCATGGAGTTTAATGTTATTTTTGACAGAATCCTATTCTTCTCGGTAATATCTTGATCTTGCATTTCACTATATTTATATCCATAAAACTTCTTTTAGTATTCAAGCATTTTTTGTAAGTAGCTTTAGCCTTGGTCAATGAGTTTTTTTCCTTCTTTTTGTCAAAGTTGAAACTTATCAGCACATACTTTTGGTCAGTTCTTTCAGTGATTCCCTGTTAGGTGGCAGCCCTATAGCCCTTTTGGTTCTTTTCACAATATATTAGATCCCCAATTGAATTAAGTGTTAATATCACATAAACTCTAGGATAGCATGTCTCAACAGAAAAAAAGTCCACTTCCGGACAACTTTGTGGCAAGAAGATCTCTCTCTTAAGGAGGTAATAGAATAATACTCTAATATGTCATGATATTGATAAAATGCCATAACTTTAGAATGTGCAGATGAATGCTACTTTTCAAAAGTAATATATTTTTAAAATGAGTTAGGTAATATATAGTATCAAGTATAAATCATCTGAAAAATACCACCAATGTCAGTGGAAGTTAAAATAGGACTTTATTCCTCTAGCTTCATGCTACTTTTCCTATATGCAATATAAATAGAATGCAAAGCTCCACCAATGTCAGAGGGATTTTTTTTTTATTTGATTTGATTTCCAGAAATGTCTCACATTCATTGTGAAACATGTGCATAATGTAGGCCTGAATCTGAGGCAATAATCAATTGCAACTTAAAAATAAATAGAATAAAATGCTAAAACTACCAGATGACTTACACTTGGTGCAACTAGGTCAAATAAAGAAGTGTAAGTTGGGGAAGATTCCAAGTACTGTTCAATGTAAATTAAAAACATGACTGTTAGAGATATTCTTTTTGCTCAAATGGAAGACTATAAAAGTCTTTTAAAATATATTATTAATTATTTTGTTATTAAATTGCCTATTTCCCCATAGATCCTACCAATTCCTCATCTCAGAGAACAATTTCTTCAACCAACAAAAACAAATGAAAAGAGAAAGGGAATAAAATAGCAAAAAAAAAAATCTAATGAATAGCATTTTATATACCTTTAAGCATTTAGAAAGCATTTTGTATAAATTGTATCATCTGATTCACACAACAATCTTATGACATAAGTACTATTTTGTCTCCATTTGACAGATGAGGAAACCAAGACAGAAAGATTAAGCAACTTGCTCAGGAAGTAGAGTTATTTGTATGAGGCAAGATTGCATTCTCAGGTCCCTTTGACTCATAAATTAAACCCTCTATCTACTGTAGTGTATGTCTCTAAATCTGGAATCATATGCAGTATTCTTCAGGCATGGACCTTCCAATTCTCAAAAAAAGGGAAGAAAGTTAAAATGAAAACCAACTTTCTTTGGAACTAACATTGTTGAGTCATTTTTTACTTGTATTTGACTGTTCATGACCCCATTTTTAAAATTTTCTTGACAAAGGCACCAAAGTAGTTTGTCTTTTCTTTCTTGAGGAAACTGAAATTAACAGTATGAAGTGACTTGCCCAGGGTCACACAGATAAGTAATAGTCTGAGGCCAGAGTTGAACTCATTAAGCTTGGATTTCCTGATTCCAAGCTTTGCTCAATCCACTGTACCACTTTGCCATGTGGAACTAAGATTTTTACCTATGTCTAACTTTCAACAAGTTTTTCTTTGTTTTGAGATATCTACACAGTCTAAACTACAGGGCTTACAGATTCTGGGAACTGACCTAGGAAAAAATAAAATTAAAGTAAAGTAAATTAAAAGGGGGAGGAATTTTATAGGGACATCTTTTTCCTTAAACTGATGTCTCTTTTCTAAAATATTAGCCTAGCTCTTCTTCCCTTCTATTCTGCCTTCCAACCTTCATTCTTGTCAACGAAATGCCATGTTAAGCCAATAATAGGTAATCTTGATTAGTGTGAAACATTGTACAGCTCCAGAAAAGTGCTGAGCAGATGGAAAATTGTATCAAAAGGAAATAAAGTAGCCTCCAAAAGCTAGATAACATGAGTCAATCAATAGTAAAAAAATCAATAAGGAGAAAGGAGATTCCAAAACAGAAAAAATCCTTGCCCCCCCCCCCCCAATTGGGTCCGCATGCATAGTGTTATGATACTTGCAAAGGACTCCAAATGTTGAATCTGAACCAAATACTCTCATATCTTCAAACTGGAAAACTTTCAAGTAATGGCACAAGGCCAGTGTAAGACCTTGAAGCTAAAGCACAATGGAATTAATGTTTTCAGGAAGTAGAATGACACACACTTATAGAAAGCTGCAAGATTATACAAATCATTTTCCTTACAATAACTGTTAGGTAATAAAAGAAGGGAACAAATAGAAACAGTCTGCGAATATGCTTACCATACACTAAGGTAATCAAAGGAGAAAGTCAGAAACCCAAAACAAAAAAGAAGACATTTTAACTGCTTTGTAAAAAGACTATGAAAACAGTTAAAAAACAAGAGAACATTCCCTTCTTTGAAAATAATTCTTTTTAAATAATAGAAATATTAGAAATTTCAAATAATTTAGTAGGAAATTCTGTTACATTTTTATATTGAAATAAAATGAATCTCTTCATTGTCAGGGATGATGAACACAAAATAATCTATATACTTCCCTGACTGCTCTCTGAGTGCTATGCAAAAATAGACTGTATTTAAAGATGTGACTGAAGTCAAAACCTGACTCATCTTGATGATGGTTCACATTTAGACAATCTCATGCTTTTCTTTCACATTAAGTATATCCGGGGGTGTATGGGGTGCTCAGGGAGGGGTAGTGTCTCTGGTATGGAGGGCTTGTCCTGCCCTCCTAGGGCAGCTCTCCAGCCTCTGACCCTCACCTGACACCCAGCTCTCACTTGTGGCTCCCAGTAGCTGCTAGCATGCGGCAGAGGCCACACCCCGGGCAACGGCTTCGACAGGCCGGCCAAACCTTGTGAGGGTAGCCATCGGGTCGTCGACCCCTGGTGAACCAGGGCTTTGCTCACCCAGAATGTGAAGACTGCTTTGGCTGAACAGACGGAAGAAACCAATAAGAAAGTTCAACGGCTGAGATGGCGATGCAGCAAAGCACTGTGGAGTGCTCAGGGCATGTTGGAGCACAAAGGACAACACGGCCACCCAATGCAGCTGAGGAAGTCTCCAGGTGCAATGACTTTTCGTGCCACTGGACCCAGGCTTCCAACTCCGAGAGAGTGGGACTGTCTCTGTGCATCGACTTTTCCACTTAAATCTCCTTCACGCACAAGTGTCTTTGTGCACACTCATCTATACACCATAGATGAAAACGCACAAAGACAATCGTCATCCTCGGTTACCAAGAGACTACTATTAGAAGTATATCTGGAAGTGGATGATGTCTCTTCCTTTGCCAAAAATTTGTTAACCCAATGTTTGAAAACTTTGTCTGGTTTGGTTTCAGTTTAGGATCTTGAGAAGGAAGAATTAAAGTATAATCAGAACTGTCTATTTTATCTTAGGTGATCCTTCTTGTCATTTTAGGTGTGAACTCTATGCTTTTCTACAGATCTGAAGGACAATGTATTTTTCCCTTGGTCCTTTGATTTGTTTGTGATATAATTCTTTTGACTTTATGCAAAATATTTGTATGGAACTTTTCTTGGTATATATCATATGAGGTAGTGGCCTAAACCTAATCTGTGCCAGAGAGCAGCCAGTTTTATCAGTAGTATAAAATAATGAGTCGTTCCCCCTACTAAATAGGGTCTTTGGGCTTAACAAACCATCACTGTCCTACAATTTATATTTGCTTGTGTATGGTTGCTTAATCTTTTCTGATGATCTGCCTTTTCTCTTAAAAATAGTGCCAAATGATTTTAAAGCATAATTCTTTTATAATATAGCTTGGGATCCGGTATTGACGAATTGTATTCCTTCTCATTTCATTCAGTACAATCCTTGATATTTTTAATATGCTTCATCTTTAGTTCCTTCCACATCTTATTTTATCCCACTCTAGGTATACAAAATATTTTACAAATGGTTAATTTCTATAGCACTGAATTGTTAAATTAATTTAGTATTATTTTCATTTTCTTATATTGGTTATATCTAACACAATTAATTTTCCTCAATTTAAAAAAAAGTTCAATTTTTCTGCAATGTGCTTTATACTTATATTCATATATTTCCTTGGTGAACCATTATATAAATACTCTCAAATAACAAAACTGTTATAAGTATTTTGTATAAAATTAATACATTGGTACATATACATAGTATAGTGGTAGTCTCTCTGTGACTGAGAATGACTATTGTCTTTGTGCATTATCATCTATTGATGTACCCTCATGTGGCTTTGGAGTCCAAAGGCTGAGGCGCAGAGTCTGTGGCACATGGGGCCTGGGACGCCAGTTGTTACGGGAGGTGTGGTTGTGGACTGGTGTCGGCGTTCACACGCAGCGGCAAGACGTCGACGTCGCTCATCTTCAAAGGTGGTGGCGGCCTGGTGAATGTGGGTTTGCCAGCTGCTTCTGTCAGAGGCAGTGAGTTCTAGTTGCTTTGGTGTAATGCCAGCCCACTTCAAGTTGGACTTTAGCTGATCCTTGAATCTTTTCTTTGGTCGGCCTTGTTTCCTGAGTCCAGCTGACAGTTCACCATAGAATGCCTGTCTTGGTATTCGCTGTGGGTCCATTCGGATGACGTGTCCAGACCATCGTAGCTGGGTTTTGAGGACCAGGACTTCGATGCTGGTGGAGTTGGCTCTGTCGAGGACGTCCTGGTTGGTGATTTGGTCCTGCCATCGGATCCTCATGATTGACCGGAGGGAGCGTTGGTGGAATTGCTGCAGCTGTTTCAAGTGCTTCCGGTACAGTGTCCATGTCTCACAACCGTACAGGAGCGAGCTGAGGACCACTGCGTTGTACACTTTGAGCTTCATCGCAGTGCTTACACCGCTGTGTTGGAGGACTTTGGAGAGCAGCCGCCCAAGTGCCTGGCTGGCCTTTTGGATCCTGGCATTAATCTCAAGGTCTAGGGACCCGTTGTTGGTGATGGTGCTGCCCAGGTACTTGAAAGTGTTGACGTTAGAAAGCTGCGTGCCGTCAATTGTAATGCACGGCTGGTTGGTTGGCCTCCCTGGTGCAGGTTGAAACAGCACCTCTGTTTTGCTGAGGCTGATAGTCAGGCCAAACAGTTTTGTTGCGGTGGAGAACCTGTCCACAATGGTTTGGAGATGATTTTCTTGGTGGGCCATGAGAGCACAGTCATCTGCAAAGAGAGCTTCCAGGATGAGTCTCTCTGTTGTCT
This sequence comes from Monodelphis domestica, assembly GCF_027887165.1. Taxonomy (NCBI): domain Eukaryota; kingdom Metazoa; phylum Chordata; class Mammalia; order Didelphimorphia; family Didelphidae; genus Monodelphis; species Monodelphis domestica. The sequence goes on from NC_077229.1 coordinate 340,304,782, forward strand.
TTGTTTTTGCAGTCAGGTGGTGAAGGTCGAATAGTGAGCCATCCAGTTGGTATTTGATGTAGGCGCCCAGGTCTAGATCCATCACAGCATGTTATAATACTTGGGTGAAAAATAGGTTGAATAGTACCGGAGCGAGGACACAGCTTTGTTTCACACCATTGGAGATGTTGAAGTGATCGGAAGTCTTTCCACCAGATAGGACTTCCCCTGTCATGTCGACATGAAAGAGCTGGATCAGTTTGACGAATTTTGCTGGGCAACCAAGCTTGCTAAGGATCACCCACAATGCATGCCTGTTCACTGTGTCAAACGCCTTTGTCAGGTCTATGAAGACAATGTAGAGACTCAGATTCTGCTCAAGGCATTTTTCCTGCATTTGCCTCACCGTGAAGACCATGTTGGTACTGCGATTTCGTCGGAAGCCACATTGTGATTCAGGCAGGTTCTGCTCAGAAACAGATGACAGGAGTCTGTTGAGTATAACACAGGCGAGGATCTTTCCAGCAGTGGAGAGTAGTGAGATTCCTCTGTAGTTGTCACAGGCTGCTCATGAGCCTGTGACACAAATACACAAATATATTTACATGTATCATGCTTTACTGAATATACATTTTATTGCATTATATAATGCATACATAATATGTTTAGTACTTCTAATTTTCTACAATTCTACAATTTTCTACAATGAGGTTTTATGTTCTAATTTTTAATTAGGGTTTTTTGAGGAACTACTTATATATAATTGGTATGTAAATTCATTTCCATTCTCATTAATCAATTGTCAGACATCTATAATCTGTAATTTTTTTCCTTTTAAAAATTATTTTATTTGGTCATTTTCAAACACTATTCATTAGAAACAAAGATCAATTTCTTTTCCTCCCCTCCCCCACCCCTCCCATTGGCGTTGCATGTTTCCTCTGGGTATCCCATGTGTCCTTGATCTGAACTCATTTACATGTTATTGGTTTTTGCATTAGGGTGTTCATTTAGAGCCTTTCCTCAATCATATCCCCTCAAACCCTGTAGTCAAGCAGTTGCCTTCTCTGTGTTTTTACTTCCACAGTGTGTCTTCTGTTTGAGGGTAGTGTTTTTTTCTCCTTGATCCCTGTAGGTTATTCAGGGACATTCCATTGACACTAATGGAAAAGTCCATTACATTTGATTGTACCACAGTGTATCAGACTCTGTGGACAATGTTCTCCTGGCTATGCTCTTTTGGCTCTGCATCACTTCCTGGACGTTGTTCCAGTCTCCATGGAATTCCCCCACTTTATTATTCCTTTTAGCACAATAGTATTCCATCACCAAGATATACCACAATTTGTTCAGCCATACCCCAATTGAAGGGCTTCCCCTCATTTTTCAATGTTTTGCCACCACAAAGAGGACAGATATGAATATTCTTGTACATGTCTTCTTACTTATGATCTCTTACTTATGACAAACCCTGCAGTGCTATGGCTGGATCAAAGGGCAGAAAGTCTTTTATCGCCCTTTGGGCATAGCTCCAAATTGCCCTCCAGAATAGTTGGATCAATTCACAACTCCACCAGCAATGAATTAATGTCCCAACTTTGCCATATCCCCTCCAACATTCATTACTTTCCTTTGCTGTCATGTTAGCCAATCTGCTAGGTGTGAGGTGATACCTCAGAGTTGTTTTGATTTGCATCTCTCTGATTATCAGAGATTTAGAACACTTTTTCATGTGTTTATTAATAATTTTGATTTCTTTGGCTGAAAACTGCCTATTCATGCCCCCTGCCCATTTATTGATTGGAGAATGGCTTCGTTTTTTTATACAATTCGTTTAGCTCTTTATAAATTTGAGTAATTAGACCTTTGTCAGATTTTTGTTATGAAGATTGTTCCCGAATTTGTTGCTTTCCTTCTAATTTTGGTTACGTTGATGTTGTTTGTACAAAATTTTTTTAATTGGATGTAATAAAAATTATTTATTTTACATTTTGTGACTCTTTCTATGTCTTGCTTGGTTTTAAAGTCTTTCCCTTCAGAAGGTCTGACATGTATACTATTCTGTGGTGACCTAATTTACTTCTAGGTTCCTTCTTTATGTTCAAGTCATTCACCCATTCTGAGTTTATCTTGGTGTAGGGTGTGATATGTTGATCCAAACCTAATCTCTCCCAAACTGTCTTCCAGTTTTCCCAGCAGTTTATGTCAAATAGTGGATTTTTCTCCCAAAAGCTGGGGTATTTGGGTTTGTCATAGATTGTCTTGCTGAGGTCACTTACCCCAAGTCTATTCCACTGATCCTCCTTTCTGTCTCTTAGTTAGTACCACATTGTTTTGATGACCACTACTTTATAATATATAGTTTGAGATCTGTGACTGCAAGGCCACCTTCCTTTGTATTTTTTTTCATTATTTCCCTGGATATCCTTGATTGTTTGTTCTTCCAAATGAACTTTGTTATGTTTTTTTTTTTTTTCTAATTCAGTAAAAAAATTGTGGAAGTTCAATGGGTATGGCACTAAATAGATAGATCAGTTTGGGTAGGATGGTCATTTTTATTATATTGGCTCATCCTACCCATGAGCAGTTAATGCTTTTCCAATTGTTCAAGTCTAGTTTTAGTTGTGTGGAGAATGTTTTGTAGTTGTGTTCCTATAGTTCCTGTGTTTGTCTCGGGAGATAGATTCCTAAGTATTTTATTTTGTCTAAGGTGATTTTGAATGGGATTTCTCTTTCTAATTCTTGCTCCTGAGCTGTGTTGTAAATATATAGAAATGCTGATGACTTATGTAGGTTTATTTTGTATTCTTCAACTTTGCTAAAGTTGTTGATTACTTTGACTAGCTTTTTGGTTGATTCTCTAGGATTCTTTAAGTAGACCATCATATTATCCACAAAGAGCGATAACTTGGTCTCCTCCTTGCCTATTTTAATGCCTTCAATTTCTTTTTCTACTCTAATTGCTATGCTACTGTTTCTAGTACAATGTTAAATAATAGAGATGATAATGGGCATCCTTGTTTCACTCCTGATCTTATTGGGAATGCATCTAGTTTATCCCCATTCCAGATGATGTTAGCTGATGGTTTTAGATATATACTATTTATTATTTTTAGGAAAGACCTTTCTATTCCTATTCTTTCTAGTGTTTTAATAAGAATGGGTATTGTATTTTATCAAAGGCTTTTTCTGCATCTATTGAGATAATCATTTGATTTTTGTTGGTTTCCTTGCTGATATGGCCAATTATGTCGATGGTTTTCCTCATATTGAACCAGCCCTGCATTCCTGGTATAAATCCTACTTGATCATAGTGAATGACCATACTGATCACTTGCTGAAGTCTTTTTGCTAGTATCCTGTTTAATATTTTTGCATCTATGTACATTAGGGAGATTGATTTGTAGTTTTCTTTCTCAATTTTTTACCTGCCTGGCTTTTGAATCAGTACCATGTTTGTGTCATAAAAGGAATTTGGTAGAACTCCCTCTTTGCTTATTATGTCAAATAGTTTGTATAGTATTGGGATTAGCTGTTCTTTGAATGTTTGATAGAATTCACTTGTGAATCCATCAGGCCCTGGGGATTTTTATTTAGGGAGTTCTTTGATGGCCCTTTGGATTTCTTTTTCTGATATGGGATTATTTAAGAATTCTATTTCTTCTTCTGTTAGTCTAGGCAATTTATATTTTTGTAAATATTCATACATATCACCTAGATTGGCTTATTTATTGGGCAAAGAAGTTTTTAATGATTGCCTTAATTTCCTCTTCATTGGATCTAAGGTCCCCCCTTTCATCTATGATACTGTTAATTTGCTTTTCTTCTTCCATTTTTAAAATTAGATTGACCAGTACTTTGTCTATTTTGTCTGGTTTTTAAAGTACCAGCTTCTAGTCTTGTTTATTAGTTCAATAGTTCTATCACTTTTGATTTTATTAATTTCATCCTTAATTTTTAGGATTTCTAATTTGGTTTTCTTCTGGGGGGGTTTAATTTTTTTCACTTTCAAGTTTTTTTATTTGTATATCCAATTCATTGATCCCTGCCCTCCCTAATTTTTTAATATATGTATTCAGGGATATGAATTTTCCTCACAGTACTGCTTTGGCTGCATCCAATAAGGTTTGAAAGGATGTCTCATCATTGTCATAAGCATCAATGAAATTATTAATTGTTTCTATGATTTTTCCTCTAACTAACCAATTTTGGAGCATCATATTATTTAATTTCTAATTGATTTTTGATTTTGCTCTCCATGTACCCTTACTGATTGTTATTTTAATTGCCTTATGGTCTGAAAAGGTTGCATTAATTATTTCTGATTTTCTTCTTTTGTATATCATTTTTTATGACCTAGTGTATGGTCAATCTTTGTGAATGTGCCATGTGCTGCTGACAAGAAGGTGTATTCCTTTTTGTCCCTATTTATTTTTCTCCATATATCTATTAAATCTAATTTTTCTAAGATTTCATTCACCTCTTTTACCTCTTTTTTATTTTTAAATTTGATGTATCTAAATTTGATAGTGGTTGGTTCAGATCTCCCACTAGTATAGTTTTATTATCTGTTTCCTCCTTCAATTCTCCTAGCTTATCCATTAGAAATTTGAGTGCTATACAATTTGGTGCATACATGTTGATTAGTGATATTTCCTCTCTGTCTATACTCCCTTTTATCAGGATGTATTTAACTTCCCTATCCCTTTTAATCAGGGTATTTTTGCTTTGGCTTTGTCAGATAACATGATTGCAACTCCTGACTTCTTTCTGTCAGTTGAGGCCCAATATGTCTTACTCTAACCTTTAATTCTGACCTTGTGAGTATCTACCTGCCTCATGTGTGTTTCTTGGAACAACATATGAGAGGGTTTTGAATTCTAATCCATTCTGCTATTTGTTGTTGTTGTTGTTTTATGGGTGAGTTCATCCCATTCACATTCAATGTTATGATTGTCACTTATGAATTCCCTAGCATTTTGATATCATCCCCTAATTTTGACTTTTCTTCTTTTGCTATAACCTTTAAATCACTACCCCTAGTCCCCTCCCTTGTTATGCTTCCCTTTCTGGCCCCTCCGTTTTTCTTCCCTTCTCCCCTCTCTCCTTCCCTCCCTTTTAGTACTCCCTCCCCCCCCAGTCCTCCTTCGTTTTCCCTTCTCCCTTACCCTTTTGGATAAGATAGAATTCAAGATCCCAGTGGATCTAGATGCTCTTCCCTCTCAGAGTTGGTTTTACTGAGAGTAAGGCTTAAGTAATACCAATCAGCACTCTTTTCCTCTCCTTCTTATAAGAGAATTCTTCCCCTCCCCTTCTCGTGTGTATCTTTGTGTGACAAAGATTATTCTATTTAGTTTATTTCTATTTCTTCAAGTACATCATAGTACTATCATTGATTCCCATTCCTTTTTCTTTCTTTTTGATTTTCCCCCCTCCAAATCATGTTAATGCCCTGATCATTCCCTATGAGTGATTCTTCTGATTACTCTATTAATGCATGCAATTTTTGAAAGTTACACATAACATTTCCCTCATATGTTAGTATATATAATTTGATCTAATTGTAGCCATTATAGAAGAGAGTTTGAATGAAAGAAAAAAAATTCTTTTCTCTTTTTCTCTTTCTTTTATATTTACCTTTTCATGTTTCTCTTGCTCTTTGTGTTTGGATATCAAACTTTCCACTGACTTCTGGTCTTTTTCTTTACAAATACTTAGAAATCTTCTATTTTTTTTGAATGCCCATACTTTCCTCTCGAAGTATATAGTCAGTTTTTATGGGTAGCTGATTCTTGGTTGAAGACCCAATTCTCCTGCCTTTCTGAATATCGTGATCCAGGCTTTGCGTTCTTTTAGCGTGGCCACTGTAGGTCTTGTGTAATCCTTATTGGTGCTCCTCTATATCTGAAGTTTCTCTTTTTAGCTTTTTGTAAGATTTTTTCCTTAGCTTGGATGCTCTTGTAGTTGGTGATTACATTAGGGATTTAGTATAGAGGGTGTTCTATAAATCCTTTCTATTTCTATTTTGCCTCCTTGTTTGATAATATCAGGGCAATTCTCTTAGATGATTTCTTGTAGTATGGCATCAAGATATTTGTTAATCTCTGGTTTTTCAGGTAGACCACTGATTCTCAAATTGTCTCTCCTTCCAAATGGTCTGTCACCTTGTCAGTGAGATATTTTATGTTTTCTACTAATTCATTAATTTGTTGACTTTGCTTCATTAATCCTTGCTGTTTTGCGAGATCATTGTCTTCCAGTAGCTTAATTCTGGTCTTTAAGGACTGGTTTTGCTTCTCAGTTTGATCTGCCCTTCTCTTTGAGTCTTCCAGCTGTTTCTCCAAATGGGAGTTCTTGTCTGTCAGACTTTTGACCTCTTTCTGAATTTTTCCCATTTTTCTTGCCAGAAGGTTTCCATCTTTTGGATAAGATACATTTTGAATTCTTCCAGAGCTTGTGGACAATTTCCATTTTGGGGGACATGTTTTTATTTTGTTTGAATTTCATCCTCTTTTTCCTCTGTAGCCTGAGTTTTCCCTCCATAAAAGTTTTCAATAGCCACTTTTTTCCCTTTCTTCTTGGAGGGTTGATCTTGGGCTCTATGAGCCATCCCTTTGCCGGTTTTCCCTGTTCTTTTTTGTCAGAGGTCTAAGTGAGATGTGTGGGTTTTGTTGCTTTTGCCTCAGGCCGGTTATTCTACAGCAGCCTCTGAAGATTGTTAGCGCACCGACATGGTCTGTGGTCTATTCTCTCCCGTGCACAGGAGTCTCCTGTGAACCCGCTCTGAGGGGTATTTCCCTGGTAGACCTTGTCAGTTCCTAAGGAACCTGGCATGCCCTCCCCCTCACTACATTAAGGAGCGGAGCTTTTTCATCAGGCAGTTTCTAGAGTCTCCATTGTGTTCACGGTTTGCAAGAGCCCCCACAGTCTGTGCACCCTTGAGTGCACAGGGGTCTCCTGTGAAACCGCTCTGAGGGGTAGTTCCCTGGCAGTCCTTGTTAGATCCCAAGGACCCTGGTGTTCCCCACACACACACAGTCACTACAGAGATGTTTCTCACTCACTCACTCACTCACTGTCTCCGGTGAGCAAGCTGGTCCCTACTCTGGTTCTGTAGTTGAGGTGGGGGAAGGTAGTTCAGCTCACATTTGAGTGCAAGCTTTCTCTCCTTCTTATAGTGTAGAAATGCTCAAACCCCAGGTACCTTCATTGCTGTGCCCTACTTTAGAATCCCTCTGTTCTTCCAAAGATGATTTTTATGCTCTTTTGAGGTAGTCTATTTTGTTCGGTGCTGGGGGAGAGAAAATGATTCACATCTAGATTGAAGCCACATTTACCCGGCTATAAGGTGTAATTTTAATAAAGTTTATTCAGGTCCCTAAGCTATTTATTGTTTTCCGTTTGGCTAAAATTTTCTTGGTCTGGGAGGAAAATATTCAGATTCCCTACTATTGTGGTTGTCCTATACATTTCTGCTTCCAATTCCATTAGCTTTCCCTTTAAATAATTAAATGCTATCAGATTAAGTACTTACATTTTAAATACTGATATTTATTCACTGTCAATTGATATTTTAAATGCCATATAATTTCTCTGTTTATCTCTTTTAATTATTTCCATATTTATTACATTCCTTTCTGAAGCCATTGTTGCTACTCTTGATTTTTTAAAAATAGACTTGACCAGCCTCTCCCTTTATCTCTTATCTTTTGTTGTTCTTTTTTTATATATAATTCTTTAAAATATATATTTTTCAGTTCAGCTTACAAAAACATTATACTCACCTCTCCCCAATCCCATTTTTCTATCCTTCCTTTTGATAATCCTTTCTTTTTCTTCTCTCTAATATTCAAGTTTGTTTTGCTTATGAATGTCTCATTAGCTTTCCTTCCCTCTTTTTTTGATACCTCTCTTTATTACCCTTGGACTGTTTTCTCCTATTTTTATTTTGAATTTAATGATATTCTCTTCATTAATCACTATGTTTGTGTGTGGAAGATACTTTTATTCTTTATCATGAGACTCATGAGATGCCCATTCTCTCTGCCCTTTCTTCCATAACTACATATTCTTTACATTTTTGTATCCCCATCAAGCAATAATAATTTCATTCTTTCCTGATTTCTTTCTCCCTGTGTCCAGTGTTCTCCTACTTCTGTTCATTTTATTATGCTTCAGTTTGTATATTTCTAGGTTTATCTGAGCTGCTTCTGCTTGTCATTTTTATAGCACAATTGTATTTAATTACACTTATATAACTTAGCCATTCCCAAATTGATGCATATACCCTTTCTAACCCTTTGCCCCAACAAAAAGAATTGTTTTAAATATTTTTGTATATATAGATACTACACTTCTTAGTTTTCTCTTTTATCTCTTTGGCCTAAAAACCTAATAATGGTATTTCTGGGTCAAAGGGCATGTACTCTTTTATTTGAGCAGAGGTTCAAATTGCTCTCCAGAATGGTTGGATCAGTTCACAATTCTGCCAACAGTACATTAGAATCTAAATTCTCCCATATCCCCTCCAATTTTTGTCATTTTCCTTTTCAGTCATAATAACCTATCTGGTGTGGGGTGATAGCTCAGAATTGTTTTAACTCACATTTCTCTAATTAATAGTGGTTTAAAGCATTTTTTGTATAACTATACAAAACTTTAATTACTTTGTCTAAAAACAGCCAGTTCCTATCCTATCCATTTATCAATTATGGAATGACTTGTATTCTTATACATTTGACTCATTGACCTATGTATTTAAGAAATGAGACCTTTATTAAACATACTTATAAAAACATTTATACTATTATGATTACTTTGTATTACTTTACATCTTATATTTTCCTATTTAGTTTCTGACTACTACCTCCCCCAATTTGCCCTTTTTTATTAATGCACTGTCCCCCAACTTTCTCTTATGTTCTTCTCTTCCTACTTTCTTATATGGTAAGGTAGATTTCCATATACAATTGATTATGTATGTTATTCTCTCCCTGAGCCAATTCTGATGAAAGTATGATTCACAGATCCCTCTCAACACCTCTCTCATCTTCCCCTCAAATGCAAAAGCTCCTTTGGGTCTCTTCTATGTGCAATAATTTACCTCATTCTCTTCCCCCATTCATTCTCCCCCAGTTCCTTTCTCTTTCTCTTGTATTATATATATATATATATATATATGTATATATATATATACATATATATATACATATATATGTATGTATGTATATACCATCCCATCATATTTAACTTCTACTCTGCTCTCTGTCTATGTATACTCATTCTAGCTATCCTAATAATGATATTGTCTTAGGAGTTACTAGAATCACCTTCCATTTGGTATGTAAACAGTTTAACATTTTTGAATGTCTTTTGAATTTATCTTTGCTGTTTACCTTTTTCATGCTTCTCTTAAGTTTTATATTTGAGAGTCAAATTTTCTATTCAGCTCTGGTCTTCTCATCAGCAATGTTTGAAAGTCTCCTATTTCATTGAATATCCATTTTTTCCCTGAAGAATTATATTCAGTTTTGCTGGCTAATTGATTCTTGGTTGAAGCCCTATCTCCTTTCCCCACTGGAATATCATATTGTGGGCCTCTGATCCATTTTTGTAGAAGTTTCTAGATTTTGTTACACTGAGAATGGTTCCACAATATTTAGATTGTTTCTTTTTAGATATTTGAAGTATCTTGATCTGGGAGTTCTGGAATTTGATTATAATGTTACTGAGAGTTATCTTCTTGGGATTACTTTAAGGAGGAGAATTCAATTTTCATCTTGCCCTCTGGTTCTACAATATTACAGCATTTTTCCTTGATCATTTCTTGAAAGACTAGGTCTAAGGTCTTTATTTTTATCATGGCTTTTATATAATCCGATAGTTCTTAGATAATCTTCTATATTTCATTTCCAAGTCAGTTGTTTTTTCCAAAAATATATTTTATAATTTCTTCTATTTTTTCATTCTTTAGACTTTGTTTGATTATTTCTTGATGTCTTGTGGAGTCATTATCTTTTACTTTCTCAATTCTAATTTTTAAGCAATGATTTATACCTCTTTTTCCATTTGGCCATTTATCCCTTGTAAAGAGTTCTTTTCTTCAGTGAATTTTTAGTGAATTCCTTCTCAGCAATTGGCTGATTCCCTTTATTACCTGTGGCTTAGAGCTTCAGTAGCTTTTGCTACTGAATCAACTGCTCCCAAGACCTAATGTCAGAATGGGACCTGCCTTGGAATGCTACTTTGCACTAACTTTCTATCCCAATGCACTAGATTTTTGTGCTGGCCTTTTAAGTTGTTTTGGGTTAAAATTATTTTACCCCATTTTTATGTTATGCTCCTCCAGAATTCATTTTGAGGTATTATCATATATTTTGGGAGGTTAATTTGGTAGAGATTAGGTGGTTCTGTGTGCCTTCTCTATTGTTTTGACTCTGCCCTTATTTTCACTTTCTATTGATACCACATTGAGACCATAGCAGAAGCAATTCAGAATGCAAAACCTTGGCTTTAACCCCAAATTCTTTCTCTCCTCTATCCCTTTATCTCTAAATTAATTCAGTTGCCAAGTCTTGACATTCCTATCACCCTGGTATTTTTTGCATTCTTCCATTCTTTTCTCACCTTTCACCTTTTCTCGCCTTTCTCACCTCACCAGTAACTAAATTACTGATTCAGTCCTTTATTACAATTCCCCTTAAAAAATTCACTTTACTTCTGGTCAAGATGGCGGCTTAGAGAAAGCTAAAGTTCAGATCTCTGGAAACCCTTCCCTACTGAATTCAAACTATATGCTCCTAAGGCACCTAAATTCAAAACAAACAATAGCAATAGAATCCTCCTCCTGGACCTGGACCTGGATCAAAAGGCACCCCCCCCCCAAAAGCCAGAACACGAGATCACTTGGACCTAAGGGGTAGGCAGAAGGAAGGTCCCAGGACCCATCGCCCAAACCCAGAGTGCTGAGTCCAAGGCAGCAGAGGGAACCTCAGAGCCTCAGGGCCGGCTATCCTGAAGGCTGCTTCCTGAAAACAACCTGACCTAATCAAGGGGGCAACCAGACAGCAGGGAAACAGAGAGAGATGGGGGAGCCTGTAACCTCCTGACCAGATCCTTCCATCTGAGTCTCACAGAAGGTCCCTGCCTCAGGGCATACTCAGTCTGAGGTTAATCCTATCACGAGCCCTCAGAGCTCCAGGAAGCCATGGCCCTCATCCCCCCTCAGAGAGCAGGGTCGTCTGAAACAATAGTAAACCTCAGGGCTGGCAAAAGGGCCTCGGAGCTGAAGGCCTCATCTTGAAAACAACCTGACCCAGTCAAGGGGGCACCCAGACAGCAGGGAAACAGAGAGAGACAGGAGGAGCCTGTAGCCCCGTGATCAGATCCTTCCATCTGAGTCTCACCAAAGGTCCCTGCCTCAGGAAATACTCAGTCTGAAGTTAATCCTATCACCAGCCCTCAGAGCTCCAGGAAGCCATGGCCCCTCCCCCCTCAGAGAACAGAGTCCTCTGAAACAACAGTAACCCTCAGGGCTGGCAAAAGGGCCTCGGGAGCCAGCTATTCTGAAGGCCACATACTGAAAACAACCTGACCCAGTCGCAGGGGCACCCAGACAGCAGGGAAACAGAAAGAGACAGGGGATCCTGCAGCCCCCTGGCTGGATCCTTCCATCCGAGTCTCAAGGTCCCTGCCTCAAAGCATACTGAGTTCAACCCAGAGAAAGTTAATCTTATCAAGAGCCCTCATAGCTCCCAGAAGCTGCAGACCCTCCCCCCTCAGAGTGCTGGCTCTCCTGGCCAGCTAAGGCACAGAAACAAACACCCGGAGAAAAGGGCCGAGACAGGCTCAGAGCGTGGAAGTAAGGCAACAGAGAAGCATCGGGAGGGAACTGAGGAGGGCAGTAACAAGGAAACACCAGCAATTCCTGGCTTCCTTGGGAAGACAGAATAACAACTGAATAGAACGGACAATCTGCCTAGGGCTAAAACCTCTGAACACCAGACAGAGATAAGAAAAGCTAGTCCTCCCCACTCAGATAGAGATGGCAAACTCCACAGAAGCACAAAAGCCAAACTCCTTTTATGACAGAAACATGGTACTGATTCCAAAGCCAGCCAGGTCAAAAACAGAAAGAAAACTATAGACCAATCTCCCTAATGAATAGAGATGCAAAAATCTTAAATAGGATACTAGCAAAAAGACTCCAGCAAGTGATCAGAAGGGTCATCCACCATGATCAAGTAGGATTTATACCAGGGATGCAGGGCTGGTTCAATATTAGGAAAACCATCCACATAATTGACCACATCAACAAGGAAACCGACAAGAATCACATGATTATCACAATAGACGCAGAAAAAGCATTTGATAAAATACAACACCGATCCTATTAAAAACACTAGAAAGCATAGGAATAGAAGGGTCGTTCCTAAAAATAATAAATAGTATATATCTAAAACCATCAGCCAATATCATCTGCAATGGGGATAAACTAGATGCATTCCCAATAAGATCAGGAGTGAAACAAGGATGCCCATTATCACCTCTACTATTTGACATTGTACTAGAAACAGTAGCATAGCAATTAGAGAAGAAAAAGAAATTGAAGGCATCAAAATAGGCAAGGAGGAGACCAAGTTATCACTCTTTGCAGATGACATGATGGTCTACTTAAAGAATCCTAGAGATGCAACCAAAAAGCTAATTGAAATAATCAACAACTTTAGCAAAGTTGCAGGATACAAAATAAACCCACATAAGTCATCAGCATTTCTACATATCTCCAACATAGCTCAGCAGCAAAAACTAGAAAGAGAAATCCCATTCAAAATCACCTTAGATAAAATAAAATACCTAGGAATCTATATCCTGAGACAAACACAGGAACTATATGAACACAACTACAAAACACTCTCCTCACAACTAAAACTAGACTTGAGCAATTGGAAAAACATTAACTGCTCATGGATAGGACGAGCCAATATAATAAAAATGACCATCCTACCCAAACTTATTTATCTATTTATAGTGCCATACCCATGGAACTCCCAAAATATTTTTTTACTGATTTAGAAAAAAACCATAACAAAGTTCATTTGGAATAACAAAATATCAAGGATATCCAGGGAAATAATGGAAAAAAAAACACAAATGATGGGGGCCTTGCAGTCCCAGACCTTAAACTATATTACAAAGCAGCAGTCATCAAAACAATTTGGTTCTGGATAAGAGACAGAAAGGAGGATAAATGGAATAGACTGGGGGCAAGAGACCTCAGCAAAACAGTATATGATAAACCCAAAGATCCCAGCTTTTGGGACAAAAATCCACTATTCGATAAAAACTGCTGGGAAAATTGGAAGACAATGTGGGAGAGATTAGGAATTGATCAACACCTCACACCCTACACCAAGATAAATTCAAAATGGGTGAATGACTTACACATAAAGAAGGAAACCATAAGTAAATTGGATAAACACAGAATAGTATACATGTCAGACCTTTGGGAGGGGAAAGACTTTAAAACCAAGCAAGACATAGAAAGAGTCACAAAATATGAAATAAATAATTTTGACTACATCAAATTAAAAAGCTTTTGTACAAACAAAACCAATGTAACTAAAATCAGAAGGGAAACAACAAATTTGGAAAAATCTTCATAAAAACCTCTGACAAAGGTTTAATTACTCAAATTTATAAAGAGCTAAATCTATTGTGCAAAAATCCAAGCCATTCTCCAATTGACAAATGGGTAAGGGACATGGATAGGCAGTTTTCAGATAAAGAAATCAAAACTATTAATAAGCACATGAAGAAGTGTTCTAAATCTCTTATAATCAGAGAGATGCAAATCAAAACAACTCTGAGGTATCACCTCACACCTAGCAGATTGGCTAACATGATAGCAAAGGAAAGTAATGAATGCTGGAGGGGATGTGGCAAAGTAGGGACATTAATTCATTGCTGATGGAGTTGTGAAGTGATCCAACCATTCTGGAGGGCAATTTGGAACTATGCCCAAAGGACTATAAAAGAATATCTACCCTTTGATCCAGCCATAGCACTGCTGGGTTTGTACCCCAAAGAGATAATGGACAAAAAGACTTGTACAAAAATATTTATAGCTGCGCTCTTTGTGGTGGCCAAAAATTGGAAAACAAGGGGATGCCCTTCAATTGGGGAATGGCTGAACAAATTGTGGTATATGTTGGTGATGGAATACTATTGTGCAAAAAGGAATAATAAAGTGGAGGAATTCCATGGAGACTGGAACAACCTCCAGGAAGTGATGCAGAGCGAGAGGAGTAGAACCAGGAGAACATTGTACACAGAGACTAATACACTGTGGTATAATCGAACGTAATGGACTTCTCCATTAGTAGCGGTGTAATGTCCCTGAACAATCTGCAGGGATCTAGGAGAAAAAACACTATTCATAAGAGGAGGAGAAACTGTGGGAGTAGAAACACCGAGGAAAAGCAACTGCCCAACTACAGCAGTTGAGGGGATATGACAGAGAATAGACTCTAAACAAACACTCTAATGCAAATACTAACAACATGGCAATGGGTTCGAATCAAGAACACATGTGATACCCAGTGGAATCATGCATCAGCTATGGGGGATGGGGGGGAGGAAAAGAAAATGATCTTTGTCTTTAATGAATAATGCTTGGAAATTGTAGTCGAGGAATACCTCCTCTTTTCTTTATTTGTATTTGCTTAAGATAAAGTTGTGGACTTACTTATCTTTGCTTCAGACAAAGATGAGGATTGACCTTCACCCATCCTGGGACCAAGGATGGAACAGTAAACATGAAGGATGCGGGATAACATTTATGAAGGGCAAATTGCGATTAGGTGGGAGCCTATCCCCTTGTCTGTCCCTCTTCCCCTTGTTTGTATTTGTAATAAACGAAGGATGTGGGTTAACCTTTGAACACCTGCCTATCCCTGGACCAAGGTTAGGGTTTCTGGAATGAAGAATCATAAATTCCTGTGGGTTTTGTCTAAGTAGTCTTTGCCTATAAAAGTTCTGTGTGAAGCAAATAAAATTGGCACTATTTCTCTCTTTTCATATAGTGTCCATCTCTTCTTTTGTTACTCTTCATTTTTCGTTACCCCAAACAGGATGTCACAGGACTGGCCAACCCTGTGGATGAGTCTTGTAAGCCATAGAGTCTTACAGGAAATGATCAAATAAAATATTATTTAAAAAAATTCACTTTAAACAGAAAAATGTTTAAATAGCTTCCAAACTGACTTTCTTCATAAGCCTGTATTACAACTAATCCATCCAACCCACTGCCAGCACATTATTCCTCCAAATACACATTTCTGGGCATTTAAATTCTTTCTTCATTGGTTTCACCTTGCCTAATGAATAAAGTACAAATTTATTAGTCTCCTTTAAGGAACACCATAGTTGGGCTCCAGACAGCCTTTCCAGTCCTATCTCCCACTTCTCCAATTCACAAACAGTTCTCTGTTCTTACCAACCTGGATTATTCACTTTTTCCCAAAGACATTCCATCATGTTCTGTCTCTGTTCCTTTGCTTATGGATTTCTCTTACTGGAAAGCCCTGTTACCTATTTACATAAGTTTAAAGAAGTTCAAATCTTATCTAGTCTTTGAAAATGACATCTTCTTTGACCATCCACCTTCTCCTCCTAACTTGACTTGGTCACTTTCTACTTTGAAGTCTCATAGCTTAGTGGACCTATCCTCTCCACCCCTTAATGCTAGAGATTGTGGGTGCACTTAAAAATATGTGGATGAAGAGCTGGCCACAGGTACTACACTAGCAATGTTACTTTGCATAAGTCATAGCATATCTGGGGCTTAACTTCATCATGTAGAATTAAAGTGATGAAATACTAACTACTTCATAGGATTGTTGACAAGGAAATAGTATGTAAAGGGCATTTAATGTGTTGTAGTTAAATTACATGTGTTAACTTACCTTCCTTACTATACCATAAATTCCTTGAGAACAAGAGACTCAATCTTGCTCATCATTTTTATATTTCCCTCATAGTTTGATGCAGACTGTAGTTAATAAACTTCAACTCAATTCAATCCAATAATACCGTGGTGTTTTTTTTTAACCTTCAAAAGAAAATTCTTTGTAGGAGATGCTAAATGGTATTTATTCTGCCTATATTTTCCAGATTGTTGCAAATGCATCTTCTTCATTTTGCCTACGTCATTCTGTAGCAGAAAGGCTTGTGGATTTGTATTCATCAGAGTTGAGTCCAAATCTTGACTGCCATTTACAAACTATGCCACCTTAGTCAAGGTCATTTAACAGCCTTATTTCAGTTTCCTCTACCCTAAAGTGACATGATTAAATTAGATTTCCTCAAAGGAAACTTTCAACTTTAAGTTTATGATTCTTTGAAAAAAAAAATCTGTTGACATTCACATCTATTTACAACACTCTCTGCTCTGCTCCCCAAAACTAAATCTGAAAATAAAATTAGTTTATAGCAGAAGTTTTAAAACCTGGAAAAAAAATAGACCAAGTTGAAAATTAAATGAAGATAGAAGAAAGTAAGAATTTTCATTTAAATTGAAAATACAGCCTCCAGCATTTGGCTACCATTGGTGTCAGAAGATTCACAATCATTTTGAGAATGGCAAGGTTGGTAAAGGATGTTGAAGAATGACCAGGCACATGAGAAGAATTTAGGGCCAAGCTATGTGATTGTTTTATAACACTGTCCGCTATTGCTGTCATCTGGGAATTTTTATAACAGAACCACATATTTATATAGAGCTTTCAAGTTTAAAGCTATAGAGGCAATCTAGCATAGTGTATACAGTGGTGAACTTGAAATTCCACTTCAGACATTTACAACTATGTGACCCTGGGGAGCTCTCTGAGGCTGTTTCCTTCTCTGTAAAAATAGCAATAATAGGGGGCAGCTGGGTAGCTCAGTGGATTGAGAGCCAGGCCTAGAGACGGGAGGTCCTAGGTTCAAATCTGGCCTCAGCCACTTCCCAGCTGTGTGACCCTGGGCAAGTCACTTGACCCCCATTGCCTAGCCCTTACCACCACTCTTCTGCCTTGGAACCAATACACAGTATTGACTCCAAGACGGAAGGTAAGGGTTTAAAAAAAATAGCAATAATAATAACACCCATTTAGTTGTACTGAAACACAAATTCAAGAATTATTACAAATATTTTATAAATCTTTAAGTACTACATAAAAGTGAATTGTTATTATTAAAGTTTATAAAGTCCCTTATCATAGCACGTTGCCAATTGTTAAATTTTCAGCATGAATATTTGTAACTCAGAAATTAGCAATCTACAGAGGCTTGATTTGTCATTTTGTTGATTGTAGAGAGTTAAGAAATTGTTAATAATGTAGATTAAACTTAAGAAAGTGTGCATACTTTTTTTCTTGAGAGTTCAATTATTAAACATTTATCAGCTTATTCCTTTATTGCTCAATAAACACAGCTTAGACTAAGCAGGAGTGGAGTAAAAGCCTCAGGAAATGAAGTTATCACCAGACTTTAGACCAGAAGACAATAGGATAATTAATAAAAAGCAATGATAATGATGATGTAATAATGTCATATATATAATTTGAGGGTTATTAATTTATTAATATTGTTTAATCTTTTATATGACTAAAAATTGTCTAACCCCAAAACTTCACTAAAGAGGTCAGTCTGAGCTCAAGATATTCAGGGAAGCCAGATGGTTGAAGGGAAAACTTAGATTCCTCCCACTCAGTGATTGGTTTGGGACCCCTTAGGTTTATTTTGTGTCCATCCAAAACTTCTGTTATGGGTTCCTCAATTAAGGCTGATTTATGTGCTGATGTATGTATGTGTGTGTGTATATACATAAATAAAGATACATATATAGTGTGTGTATATATGTGTATATACCAGCAAAATCTATATAAAATATATGATATTATATATATCACAATATAAGTATATTTATATATACACACGCACATACATATGTATATATCAAACTGGCCTGCTCACAGAGGAGTTTTCTCTGTAGTGGTTTCTCATTTCCTTCTCCCGTTCATTTTACAGATGAGGAAACTGAGGCAAATCCAGTTAAGTGACTTGTCTATAGTCACACAGTGAGAAAGGGTCTAAGGTCAGATTTGAACTCGGGAAGAAGAATCTTCCTGATTCCAGTTATGGCATTCTATGTACTGTACCAATTAGTTGCCCTACAAGTATTTTACATCTTTTATCTCATTTGAACCTCATAACATGCTTGATTTTCTATGACTTTTCTCATTTGGACCTTCCCCCAATACTCAGAAGGACATACAACAAGTATTGTCCCCATTCAACATATACTTACATGTCAAGTGAGAATTAGAGGCAGCACTTGAAGCCAGCTCATTCTAACTCGAAGGCCAGCATTTTATTTGTTCACTATGCTGCACTGCCGCCAATATTTTCTTTCTTTTTAAAAAGGCAAATGATAAATTACTTATCTGAGCTATCTACCACAGGAAGAGAGGTCAGTCTTGTTGGGTTTTTCCCCCCTTAAGTCAGAAGCAGAAGGAATGATATTGTGATATATTTCTTTACACACTGTAGCTGGTGGGTATACTCTGCTACTTCTACAGCAGCTCAAGCATTGAACAGCTGGATACAGAACACCACACTTATCTGTCATGACTTGCCGGCACTGTGGTGCGCCCTTCTAGCATGTTTAATGAGGGGGCTCATGATAATAGGGAAGATAAGGCATTTCTTTGCCATCAATCGATCCTTGCTTTTACAGGTGATTTATCTTCAATGTATCTTCTAGTATTTTTCCTGGCTGCAGGCTAAAATGTCAACAGATTTTCTTACTCTGCTAAGAAGGTATAGCAGATAATGACAACTATTAGGGTGTTCATGTCACCTCATATCATATATTAAACAATACAGAGAAATAATAATATTTAAATTACATATTCTTTAATTGGGAAAATTAACATAATAGAAAAATGGCTTATTTTATGAATTTTAATGGATTTGATCATAAGTAATATTATGGTTTTAAAAAGGTAATATTTTTAAATGTCATCAAAAGGGAAAACAGACTACAGAATGGACTGGCTGTTCTTTTTGTCCAGGTGCATCATCAATGTAGATAGTAATTCTGAACTATAACCACAACAATGAATAAAGTTTCTCCATTGGCCACACAGGTTTCTGTTGGACCTTATCTATAGACATAGTCTGACTGTTTTTCTGTTTTCTTATGTATAACATGACTTTTATAGTGCCTTATAATTCTAACACATTGTGATGATATGGCCTGTATAAAAACCCAATGAAAAATTAATTAAAGAATAACACTGTCTTTAATTATTTTGCACTGTAATATTTACAGTGGCCTATAGAAAGGCACCAATTAAGAGGAAGCATGCATGCCTTTGGGGAAATTGGATTATTTTTGGAGTCAAAGGATTGGTTCAAATACTGACTTCACTCCACAGCAATTAAATTTCCATGAGGAAGTTGTTAACTTCTTTAGACCTCACTTGAGTCTCTTCAACTACAAAATAACCAGTTTGGAAATGATAAATTTTGTATTTTTCAGCTCTCAAAAATGATCCTTCATTTTAATTTCTAACCCATTGATATCATCTCTTAATTATCTCAACCAGCATATATGTAGGACCATTTTTGAGCACATCAAGATATTTTGTCAATGATTATAAGAAATATATAAATAGACTCAACTACATGATTACAACAGGTGGAGCCAAGATGGATGGTCGCTCACTAGTAGGAAAAAAAATTGGATCCACTGAGAAATTACTTCCAAACAATTCATTACAAGGCATCTCAAAAGGACAGAGGTCAAAACAGGATGAGTAAAGGGACTCTTCCACTAGATATAATATGAAAGGTAGTCTGTGAAAGGGGATTATCATGCTATAAGGAGACAAAAATGCACAAGGGACTCCCCCTTCCTGCACTCACCACACAGTGAAAACCAGTGCTAGGGAAGTCTCGAAATTATTGGGGGCTAACTGAGAGCACCACAAACTCACTCACCCCTGAGGTCTATGCCAGACCTAGGCAGTGAGACTTGGGGAATAGCAGGGAACTTGGTCCCACAGCACAGTAGCAGTAGGGCAGCAGCTGAGGAAGATAGACTCAGGGCAAAACTCAGTATAGCCTGCTACACTACAGACCTACCCTTGAAAATACTAGTCATAAGAGGTGGGGTTCAGATCTGTAGCAGCAGCAGCTGAGGCTGTAACAATAGCAACTGCAGCAGTAGCAAAAGTAGCAGCAGTAGAAAGAACATCTGAGGAAGATAACCTCAAGGTAAAATGCTCTGAAGCATGCTACCCAAAGCACATAACAGATCTTCCTGCCCACACTCAGACCTCTGACAGGGAAGGGAAGATAATTCCAAGGCATAACCCTGTGAGAAAGAAATCAAGATAGCAATGACCATCAACATGCATAATCCAGCAAACCTTATACCAAGACACTAATACACTCAGGCACAACCGAATGTAATAGACTTTTCCACTAGCAGCAATGCAATGATACAGAACAATTATGAGGGACTTATGAGAAAGAAAGCTATCCACATCCAGAGAAAGAACTGAGGGAGCAGAAACATAGAAGAAAAAACAACTGTTTGATCACATGGTTCTATAGCTATATGATTAGGGACATAGACACTAAATGATCACTTTAGTGCTAATATTAATAATATGGAAATAGGTAATGATCCATAGCACATGCAAAACACAGTGGAACTCCTTGTTGGCTATGGGATGGGTTTGGGAGGAGGGGAGGAAAAGAACACGAATCATGTAACCATGGAAAAATATTCTAAATCAATTAATTAAATTAAAAAAATTTAAATTTAAAAAAAGAAAAAACATTTTAAAAAAGACTTGTAGGAATCCCAATCCTCTGATGGGAAAAGAAGTAAAAAACAGAAAAAAAGCTCCCGATCCCGGGAAAATTTTTATGGAGAAAAAAAGCAAAATATAGACACAATAGAAGAGAATGAGAAATTAAAAAAAAAAAACATGCAACCTTCCAAAAAAATTGAAATTAGTCACAAGCTCTGAAAGGACTCCAAAAGGAGTTCAAGAACCAAGTAAGAAAGAGAGAAGAAAAATGGGGGGAACGGTGAGGAAAAAATGAAATTAATACAAAAAAGAAAATAACAACTTTAAAGAAAAAATTGGCCAAATTTAAAAAGAGGAACAGAAGTCAAATGAAGTAATAAGCAAATTGGAGATCAGAATTGACCTGCTGAAAGCCATGAAAGGAAGGAGAGACCATAACAAAAAAGGAATATCAAAGGATCATAGTTGAAAATAAGTCTATAAAAACTCGTGTTGGGCAAGTAGAGGCTAATGATTTCATGAGATATCAAGAAATCATAAAGCAAAATCAAAAGATTGAAAAGATAGAAGGAAACATGAAATATCTCATTGAATAGATACCTGACCTGGAAAACAGATTCAGGAGAGACCTAAAAACCAGGAACAATAACAACAACAACCAAAAAAAAAAAAACCCTAGACATCATATTACAAGAAACTATCTAAGAAAATTGCCTGGATATTCTTTGGATTATTATTATTTTTTAGAATATTTTTTCATGGTTACATGATTCATGATTCTCCCACCCTTTCCCTTCCCCTTCACAGAACAGACAAATAATTCTGCTGGGTTTTATACATGTATCATTGTTCAAAACCTATTTCCATGTTATTTATAATTGCAGTAAAGTAATCTTTTGACATCAAAACCCTAATCATATCCTTATTGAACTATATGATCAATCATATGTTTTTCTTCTGCATTTCTACTCCCACATTTCTTTCTCTGAATGTGGAAAGTGTTCTTTTTCATAAGTCATTCATAATTGTCCTGGGTCATTGTATTGCTCTTAGTAGAATAATCTATTACATTCATAATAAAGTATACATAATACTTATATCATAATAATAATAATTTAGTCATAATGTATCAGTCTCTGTGTACAAAGTTCTTCTGGCTCTGATCCTTTCACTCTGCATCAATTCCTAGAGGTCTTTCCAGTTCACATGGGATTTCTCCAGTTCATTATTCCTTTCAGTAAAATAATATTCCATCACCATCAGATACCACTGTAATGATCAAGTACAAGAGAGGAAATTGGAATCTTTGCATGAGAGGTTTGAGTGACAGGAATGTCGGTTGGAGAACAAGGATTGATGGGAAAGGAAAAATGACCTGAGAAAGATCTGTATATAATTCTTGGCCTTTTACACTGAAACCCAGACCTAGCAGGATGTGTTTCCTAGCTGAGGATCTCACCTAGAGCCAGAAGGAGAATTATTCTGTTTTTAAAATCCAAGTTTCTTCTGCAGAGCTATCATCTGTCTGACACCTCTAATTACATTCCTACTGAGGAGAAGATCCCTCAAGCCCCAAAGGGGGGCTATGGACTCACTGAAGAGCAAGCCAGGCTCACTTTCCCTTCCAGACCTCTTTCACCTACCTATAAATAGTTTCTTTAGGCTAGAGATATTTATATATTAGTTGGATAATTTAGTTGACGATCAGGACAGAGAAACCCTGGTTGACTACAAAAGGCTGCCCAGGCCAAAGACTGTATTAGGAAAATAAATTAGGAAGTAACACTTCCCATCTCCCAACCTGTCTTTGGTTTCATGAATAAATAGTTAAACAATAGTCAGATTTGTCAAGCATCTTGGTTTGCACTTGAGAAGGTATCTGAGTCAAGATTCAACAGAGAGCCATCAAAACCCTCCCCTGCTGAGGCAAAGCCTCAACCAAGGCTTGTCTCTGGATCATCCCTGTGCTGGGGAATCTGAGGTTAAGCTTGGGTTTATTTTCAGGGGAGACATTTCCTCAAACTCTCCATCACCCTTTCTTATCAGGGAACCCCAATTTACCCATGCAGCAGTTATCATCAGCCTCATTCAAAGGAGGTAAAAAGAGAGTAGGAGCCAACCCATGTACACTCCTGCTCTTCTACCCACTCAGTAACTTTTCTATAAAGTCCTTGTGAACTCCACTAAATACCATCAAAGACAGTGGAAAGGGCCTTTATTATAATGCTCAAAACCACCATTATAACACCACAATTTGTGCAGCCATTCCCCAACTGAAGGCCATTCCCTAATTTTCCATTTTTTTTTTGCCTCCATGTAGAGCGAGGCTATAAATATTTACGTACAAATCTTCTTTTTTAATCAACTCTTTGGGGAAAAATCCAGGAGAGGTATAACTGAATCAAAGGGAAGGTAGAATTTTAAAGCCCTTTGAGCATAATTCCAAATTGCCCTCCAGAATGGTTGGACGAATTCACAACTCCACTAGCAGTGTATTAGTATCCCCATTTTGTCACATCCCCTCCAACATTTATCACTTTCCTTTGCTGCCATATTGGCCAGTCTGCTAGGTATAAGGTGGTACCTCGGAGTTGTTTTAACTTGCAATTCTCTAATCAGGAGATATTTAGAACATTTTTTCATGAGCTTATTGTTAGTTTTTATTTCTTCATGTGAAAACTGCCTATTCAGATCCCTTGACCATTTGTTGATTTGGAAATGGCTTGATTTTTTGTAAATTTGACTTTGTTCCTTATATATTTGGGAAATTTAAACTTTGTCAGAGAGTTTGTTATAAAATATTTTCCCAATTTGTTGCTTTCCTTCTAATTTTGGTTGCATTGTTTTTGTTTCTACAAAAAATGTTTTAATTTAATATACTCAAAATCATTCATTTTATATTTTGCAATGTTCTCTCTCTCTCTTACTTAGTCTTAAATTCTTTCCTTTCCCACAGATCTGGAAGGTATACTATTCTTTGTTTACTTAATTTATTTATGATTTCACTCTTTATAACTGCCATTTACCCATTTTGAATTTATCTTGGTATACAATGTAAGATGTTGATCTGAACCTAATTTTTCCCATACTGTTTTCCAATTTTCCCAGCTGCCCTGATATTCTTGATTAATTAGGCAAAATAGGCATTGGAAGAATCCACAGATCACCCCCTACATTAAACCCCCAAAAGACAACTCCCGGTAATGGTATAGCTAAATTCAACAGCTTCCAGGCCAGGGAAAAAAATACTGAAAGCATCCAAAAAGAAACAATTCATATATCAAGGAGCCTCACTCAGGATTATACATGATCTGGCAGCTTCCATACTAAAGGGCAGAAAACTTGGAATACTAGGTATACAACTAAGAATCACCTAACCATCAAAACTTATGATATACTTTCAAGGGAAAGTATGGGCATTTAATAAAATTGAAGATTCCTGAGCATTCCAAAGAAAAGACTAGAACTAAATGGAAAATTTGATGTTCAAATACAAAATTCAAGAGAAATATAAAAAGGTAAAAAAAGAGAAAAAAATTAAGGGCTTCAATAAGGTCAAGTTGATGTTATTCCTAATGGAAAAAATATTATCTATAACTCTTAAAAATTATTTTTATTATCATAATAGATAGAAGAAATATTCATAGGCTATTTAGGATGATGTGGAAAAAAAACAGGGGATAGGGGAATTATACCATATAAAGAGACACATTGTGTGTGTGTGTGTGTGTGTGTGTGTGTGTGTGTGTGTGTGAATATTATTATGAGAAGGGAAGGAAGAGAGTGGTGACCAGTAATAATTAAATTGTGCAATCAGTGGAATTGGTTGTGAAAGGGAAGAAAAGCCAGATTAATTGTGGTATAGAATTCTATCTTACCCTATAGAGAAGTAGAAAGAAAATAAGGAAGGGGGTGGGTGGGACGGGAGAGTGTTAAAAAGGAGGTAAAAGTTGGTTGGGGGGGTGATAAAAAAGATCCTAAGAAGAAATAGGAAGGGAATAAGAAGGGAGAGGAGGGAAAGAGATTCAAATAAGGGTGGGGAAAGTGGAGACTAATTAAAAGCAAAACTTGTGTGGAAGGAAATAGTGAAAGAAGAAAGGGCAGGATTAAAAAAGGAAATCAAAATTATGAGGAATATACAGATGGTAATCATAACTCTGAGTATGAATGGGATGAACTTATCCATAAAATGAAAGTCAATAGCAGAGTTGATTAAAAATCAAAATCCTATCATATGTTGTCTACAAGAAACACACATGAGGCTGGTTAACACATATGGCTAAGGTTAGGGGCTCGAGCAGAATTTATTGGGCATCAACTGAGAAAACGAAGGCAGGAGTCACAATAATTATCTAATAAAGCCAAAGTAAAAACAGGTCTGATTAGAAGAGATAAGGAAGGTAATTATATCCTGATAAAAGGCAGTATAGACAATGAAGAAATATCAGTACTAAAAATATATACAACAAAGGGTATAACATGATAATTTTAAAAGAAAAAAAGTATTGAAGTTTTCAGAGGAAATAGATAATAAAACTATACTAGTTGGAGACCTCTACCTTCCCCTATCATATTTTGATTAAATCAAACCAAAAAATGAATAAGAAAGAAGTAAGAGATGTGAAAAGCATCTGTTTCTACTGACTCATAATGGACTTCAAGATCACTTATTTGCTTCAGATTGGCCTTCCAAGAGGAGGAGTCCCTCAAATTTCTGGCTATCTTTCTGTGCTGTTTTGGTCTAGATAAAAGTATTGTTTGTTTAAAACAGTTTTTTTTTTTGGCTACAACATTGTTTCATGATATTTTAGGTCTATGTTAAATTTTAGAACTATGTTAGAGTATATATTATATGTATATATATATGTATATATATATACACATATCTATCTATCTATCTATCTATCTATCTATCTATCTATCTATCTACTGAGTCAGAGGAGAGTCAGAGGTTGAAGAGGCAGAAGACAGTCAGAGGAGGCCAAAGTCTGAAGTAAAAAAGACTCATCTTCCCAAATTCATATCTGGCCTCAGACACTTGCTAGCTGTGTAATCCTGGGCAAGTCACTTAACTCCGTTTACCTCAGTTTTCTCATATATAAAATGAGGTGAAGAGGGAAAATACAAACCACTCTGGTATCTCTGCCAACAAAAGCCTAATTAGGCTCAGAAAGAATCAAACGTGATTGCAAATAGATTGGACAACAAATCATATATATTGTTATAATTTGCTTGTTCCACTGACTGAGAAAATAAGCTGATGAACTTGTGAATTGTGAATTGACAGTGACTGTACTGGTCCAGGCCCTTATAATTTTGTTGAACTTTCTGACATTTTTCAGGTGACAAATATACCTGTCATCAAAATATCCTACTAAATTGACACTGACTTAGATAAATCTAGCCCATTCATTAATTAGTGAAGATCTTTGATCAAATCTCATGATAAAGTCAACTATATCATATATCTACTCTATCAGAACTATACCTAGAAGATGATAATGGCAAGTTTTTATATATTAGAAAGTGCCATACACTCAGAATTCAAAAATTCTTCTCTTTGTACTAAGAATATTAAAATAGACTCTTAAAAATTATTTTTCCCTTTCTCCTCCAACATCACTTTTCCTGATTTTTATTGAAATGATGCCTCAAAGTTTATGAGTATCACAAATGGAATCCTATAATAAGTTATAGCATCTGAAGATTTCCAATTTCTCCTCAAGTTCCATTATGTAACGAGCATGGAAAATATCACAAGAATTTGAGTCAAAAGCCCAAGTTCTCAGGAGGTAGGTTGTCCAATTTGTAAATTCATTAATTCAGCAAAGATTTACTAACCAATTATGTTTTAGGTACTGTACTATATTCTAAGGATAAAAATAAAAAAATGTAACATTTCCTGGTCTCAAGCAGTCATAAATTATTCTAGGAAACAAACAAACAAACATATATATATATATATATATATATATATATACATATATATAATATATACACACCCTACCCACAGATACATGCACACTATTTATAACATTTATAATATAACAGTATAATATGATACATCATATAGCTATAATTCATAATACTATGAAAGGTGAATTATATCTATAATATGTATAACAGTATATATCATACATTGCTTTTCTATTAACTATGTATGACATATAGATACCATATATATTATAACTTTAAAATTGCATATGTATATATGTAATTTAAATATATAACATATGGATACCAGCTGATTCCTAGATTAAATTATACTTCATGCTGTTTCATTTTTGTTTGTTTCATTTTTGTATGTTTTTCTCATTACATAAGACTGCCAAAACATTGGAGTTACTTGGTGAATTTTGGTGAATAAATTTGCAAAATTGTTAACTTTCCCTTATGCCTGGGAGCTTAAGGTTCTGATTCAAATTCTATTACATTTGTCCATGCTTATCATACAATTAGATTTAAGGATAAATATACACATAGGTACATATATATATATAAAATCATGAACAACCTCCATTTGTAGCACATGTATAGTGTTCACTCCTTCTCACTAATTGATCCTGCCTCACTTTAAAAATTATTTTTCCTTACCAAAGGCTGTAAGGCAATCAAGATTTATTCTGATATTTCCTATTAAATTAATAACATTATAACACATTTTTCATTAATTAATCAATGGGTTTTGAGCCTCCTGTGCAGTTTTTTTAAATATTACTTAGAAAATATACTGGAGAAACCTTTTCCCCATTAGCTTTTGTTCACTCTTGTATATCAAATTCCCTAATCTCCTTGGTTTAAATAAACATCAAGGTTACTGGCTATACAATTTATTAACAGTATATCAAAGAATGAAACAAAAACATAAATATTTATAATGTATCAGATATGAGAAAACTCAAAGAGTCACCTCTAACTACAACTGTTATTGCTGACTTCTCAATTCTGAAAAATGCAATTCCACACTGTTCACCTCTCTCAGGATGACAGCAAAAGTCTCAAGAATTCTCCTCATAACATTTCTTCACAAGATAAGAGTTAAATTCAGTTATCTCAGGGAATGACTTCACATTTCTTTATTCGGACAATTAATTCAGCCCTTCAGAAAAATCACTTCCCTTTTTATCTCTGTCTCAACTATCTTTGCAGCCAGTATAGTTAACAACCTCCAAAAAGATTTTTCAACTAACCATTTAAAAGACAAAGTAACAGTATCTAAAGTCCTGAAGGAAGGTTCTTGAAGATGGTGTTACTTATACACAATACTTTCAGTTGTTAGATTTAAAATGGTTGCGGTCTTAAACTGTACTGAGTTAAAATGGTGGAAGATATAAATTGTGATAGATATAAGAGAGGGTGAGTAAATTTGACCACAGAAAATATGCTTCACTACAGTGTCTTGGGTTTTAAATCAAATATAAGGTGGTCACCAGGGAAATATTCCCAATTATTCAAATAGCCAAGTCAACTGGGTTTTATAGAGATTTTTAATTAATAATACAATGAGTAATCAAAGAAAGAGAGAGAGAGTAAGAAAGGAATAAGTATGAAAGGCCTCAAGCCAATATGGCCTAGACCTGAGTCTTAAGAGAGAAATCAGTCAGCTTTTTAACACTCACCACAAAATCTGTCTAAGCAAGGATTCTAGTGACACCAGGCCAGCATCATCTCAGCTGCTTTCACCAGCTCCCTCCTCAATCTGAATGTTTCAGAATCAGTCCTTCCTCAATCTGAATGTTTCAGAATGAGTCCTCCTCGATCTGAATGTTTCAGAATGACTTTCAGCTCTTCTCTGAGCTCTCATTTTTAAGGGCAAAATCTCCTATGTCACCTCCCCTAAGTTCTTCCATCTACCAATCACTGTAGATGTTTTCCAAAAGACAGCCCATTTTGAATTCACAGCTGAGTAGATTAATCTCTTTAATAAGTCAGAAAAAATGTTGCTGTGTCGACTAATTTCATTAAGAGAAAACCTCTGAGTAAGTTTTCACCTTTTAGGTCTAAGTAGTTTACAAGTTGCCCCACCTTTATAGGCACCTAGCATCCCATTGTATCAATTCCAAAAACAGGTATGGCTCAAAGAACTCCTTTCCTTTATAAGTATGGTTTTCAAGTACTTTCATTGTTTAGCAAGGAGTTTTCTGCCCTAAACAGTCTTAAATATGGGTAGAATAGAGGTCCTCCCATAGCAAGGAGTTTTCTCCCACAAAGCAGTCCCAAGTAGGGATGGGGTAGAGATCCTCCCATAGCAAGGAGTTTTCACATTCAAGTAGAGTTCTCACTATATGGTAGGGAATTATTTCAAGTAGGGAATTGGAGGATTCCTCAATGTGGAGTAAAATTTTTAACATTCATAAGTCTGTGAAATTTTTAGGTTTACACAGTACAAACTAACAAATGATGGGATCAAAAAAGGGATTGTGTAGAAGCTGGTACTTGACATGGACTTCAAGAGAAACAGAGATGAGAAGGCAATACATTTCAGTCACATGGGAAACCATGTGTCAAAGCACAGAGATGAGATATCAAATTTCACATGTGATGCAGAATGAAATAAGCAGAACCATGAGAATGTTGTACATGATAATAGTAGGATAATCAACTATGAAAGACATAGCTATTGTCGGTAATACAATGATCCAGGACAATACTGGATTTACTAAAAAAAATACTACTCACTTCCAGAGAAAGAACTATTGGACTATGAATATAGATGAAAGCCTACTATTTCCCTTTATTTTTTTATTTCGGGGTTTGGGTTTTACATGAGTATTCTCTCACAACAATGATCAATATGGAAATATGTTCTGTATGATCATACATACATATGTTTACCTACTCAAACTAAATTGCTTACCACCTCTGGGAGGGAAGAGGGAAGGGATAGAGGGAGAAAATTTGGATCCTATAATTTCAGAAAACATATGAGAATGATTATTATATCTACTGAGAAAATAAAATATAAAAAATAAAATAATAATAAATAAGGTGGCAGAGAGGGACAGTTAGGTGGCTTAGCATATTGGAAGCCAGGCTAAGAGACCATAGCTTTTAAATTTAAGTTTGACCTTAGGCACCTCCTAGCTATGTGACCCTGGTCAAGTCACTTAACCTCTATTACCTAACCCTTATTGGTCTTCCATCATGAAATTGTTATTAATATCAGGTCTAAGATGGAAAGAAAGAGTTAAAAACAAAAGGAAGGAAGGTGAGGTCAGTCAATTACATCAAATAATCCAAAGAAGTCAAATAGAATAAAAACTAAGAAAGACCAATAAATTCAGCAATTTAGAACTCCTTAATAAAAAAAATAATGACAGGTAGTCAAGACAGTAGCCATATTGTAAGTGTTTGAGAAGAAAACCCATGTTCACATAGTGCTTTCTCACACTTCACCAAGAACTGGTTCTGAGTTTTCTCTGGCACCTCAAGTAATTTCTTTTCCTGGGAAATAATAAGGATTCAGAATGATATAAATCACATGCCACATTTGCAAAGGCTTCATCATCAGTGCCCCAAATGCTTATGTAATCAGTATTTGAGACAAAAGCTGCAGGCAGGGAGAAGTATTGAGCTATAGCTATGGGAGCAGGAGTGAAAGGCAAGAGTTCTAGAGAATCTGGAGCTGCTTTCATTTGTTACCTTGCTTGTTTTTTTTTATTTAATTTTATTTCATCAATTTAGAACACTATTCTTTCATTACAAGAAACATATTCTTTCCCTCCCTCCTCTCCACACACCCCTCCCATAGTTGACGTGCAATTCTACTGAGTATTACATGTGTCCTTGATCAGAACCAACTTCCATGTTGTTGATGTTTGCACTAGGATGATCATTTAGAGTCTATATCCCCAATCATATCCCCCTCAACCCATGTAATCAAGCAGTTGTTTTTCTTCTATCTTTCTACTCCCACATTTTTTCCTCTGAACGTGGATAGTGTTCTTTCTCAGAGATCCCTCCAAGTTTTTCAGGATCACTGCATTTCCACTAATGGAGAAGTCCATTACATTCGATTGTACCAAAGTGTATCCGGCTCTGTGTACAATGTTCTCCTGGTTCTCCTCCTCTCCTTCTGCATCAATTCCTGGAGGTTGTTCCAGTTCCCATGGAATTCCTCCATTTTATTATTCTTTGAGCACAATAGTATTCCATCACCAACATATACCACAATTTGTTCAGCCATTCCCCAATTGAACAGGGCACCCCCTCATTTTCCATTTTTTTTTGCCACCACAAAGAGTGCAGCTATGAATATTGTTGTACGTGTCTTTTTCCTTAATGTCTCATTGGGAAGACAAACCCAGAAGTGCTATGGTCGGATCAAAGGGCAGACAGACTTTTAGCGCCATTTGGGCATTGTTCCAAATTGCCATCCAGAATGGTTGGATCAGTTCACAACTCCACCAGCAGTGCATTAATGACCTAACTTTTCCACATCCCCTCCAGCATTCATTACTTTCCTTTGCTGTCATGTTAGTCAATCTGCTAGGTGTGAGGTGATACCTCAGGGTTGTTTTGATTTGCATCTCTCTGATTATAAAAAATTTAGAACACTTTTTCATGTGCTTATTAATAGTTTTAATTTTTTTAACTGAAAATTGCCTATTCATGTTTCTTGACCATTTATCAATTGAAGAATGGCTTGATTTTTTGTAGAATTGATTTAGCTCTTTATAAATTTGAGTAATTAGACCTTTGTCAAAGGTTTTTGTTATGAAGATTGTTTCCCAATTTGTTCCTTCCCTTCTAATTTTGGTTGCATTGGTTTTGTCTGTACAAAACATTTTTAATTTAATGTAATCAAAATTATTTACTTTCCTTTCCCAAAGATCTGACATGTATACTATTCTGTGTTCACCTAATTTACTTATGGTTTCCTTCTTTGTATTCAATTCATTCACCCATTCTGAGTTGATCTTGGTATAAGGTGTGAGATGTTGATCCAAGCCCAATCTTTCCCATACTACCTTCCAATTTCCCCAGCAGCTTTTATCAAATAGTGGATTTTTTCCCAAAAGCTGGGATCTTTGGGCTTATCATAGATTGTCTTGCTGAGGTCACTTGCCCCAAGTCTATTCCACTCACCCTCATTTCTGTCTCTTATCCAGAACCATATTGTTTTGATGACCAATGCTTTATAGTATAGTTTGAGATCTGGTATGG
Source organism: Monodelphis domestica (assembly GCF_027887165.1). Classification (NCBI taxonomy): domain Eukaryota; kingdom Metazoa; phylum Chordata; class Mammalia; order Didelphimorphia; family Didelphidae; genus Monodelphis; species Monodelphis domestica. Next base: position 340,336,794 of record NC_077229.1, read on the forward strand.
CAAGGCCCCCTTCCTTTGCATTTTTTCCATTATTTCCCTGGATATCCTTGATATTTTGTTCTTCCAAATGAACTTTGTTATATTTTTTTCTAATCCTGTAAAAATGTTTTTGGTAGTGTAATAGATAATATTGGAGGGTGTATATTTGATGGGTAAGTGATAACTCATGAATCAGGTAGTTATCTTCTTTTGCCTACCCTCCTCCCTCTTTATTTCCCTTCCTCTCTCTCTCCCTCCCTCTTCTTCAGCCTCTCTCTTTTCCCCTCCCCCCTTCTTCTTCAGCCTCCTTCTTAGTCGCTCAGGGTGAGCTATGATGTTTTAGAGGAAATACTCTTTTCTTTATCTCAAGTAGAGGTTTATTGAGGAAAACAGGAAAAGATGAAGGATGAGGATAAGAGGGTTGGGGTTTTCCCTATTATCTACAGTGAATCTTAGGTTGAAGGATATTGAGAGAAATGGCAATTCAGTCACTCCTATGAAATAGAGCAAGTCAGAGAGAGAGATATGGACTATTTCCTTCTTCTTCTGCTTTCAAATCAGCCAGGTCACCTCCAACTTGATTATCCCAAGTCCCAGAAATAAATCCAGTTTCTTCCTTCAAATTCACCAACATCAGCCAAAAAGCCCAGAAAATCAGTTAGCAGTTGGCTCTTGCCTTCAACTGTTTCCTGATAACATTCCAAATGGAATCCTCATGTGATTGACAACTGATCAATCTCCAGCCTCTGTCTTGTCCTTTTGCATGCCTTATAATTTCTCTCCTTTCCACAGTAGTTTGATGGGAATGGCACTAAATAAGTTCAGGTAGAATGATCATTTTTATTATGTTAGCTCATCCTACCCATGAGCAGTTGATATTTTTCCAATTGTTAAGATCTAGTTTTAATTGTGTGGAAAGTATTTTTTAGTTGTGTTCATATAGTTCCTGTGTTTGTCTTGGCAGATAGATTCCTAATCTTTTATATTGTGTAGGGTAAATGGAATTTCTCTTTCCAATTATTGTTGCTGAGATGTGTTGGAGATATATAGAAATGCTGATGACTTATGTGGGTTTATTTTGTATCCTGTAACTTTTCTAAAGTTGTTGATTATTTCCACTAGCTTTTTAGTTGTTCTCTAGAATTCTTTAAGTAGACCATCATATCATCCTCAAAGAGTAATAGGTTGGTCTCCTCCTTGCCAATTTTAATACCTTCAATTTCTTTTTCTTTTCTAATTGATACTGCTAGTGTTTCTAGTACAATGTTAAATAATAGGGGTGATAATGGACATTCTTTTTTCACTCCTTATCTGATTGGGAATGCATCTAGTTTATCTCCATTGCAAATTATATTTGCTGGTGGTTTTAGATAGATATTGTTTATTATTTTTAGGAAATGCCCTTCTATTCCTATACTTTCTAGTGTTTTCAATAGGAATAAGTGTGATTTTTGTTGGTTTGCTTATTGATATGGTCAATTATGTGGATGGTTTTCCTAATATTGAATTATCCTTGCATTCCTGGTATAAATCCCACCTGATCATAGTGAATAACACTCTTGATCACTTGCTGCAGTCCTTTTGCTAGTATTTTATTTAAGATTTTCGCATCTGTGTTCATTAAGGAGATTGGTCTATAGTTTTCTTTCTCCATTTTTGACCTGCCTGGCTTTGGAATCAGCACCATCTTTGTGTCATAAAAGGAATTTCGTAGAACTCCTTCTTTGCTTATTCTGTCAAATAGTTTGTATAATACTGAGATTAGTTGTTCTTTGAATGTTTGATAAAATTCACTTGTGAATTCATCAGACCCTGGGAATTTTTTCTTAGGGAGTTCTTTGATGGCTTCTTCAATTTCTTTTTCTGATATGGGATAGAATTCTATTTCTTCTTCTGTCAATCTAGGCAATTTATAGTTTTGTAAATATTCATCCATATCACCTAGATTACTATATTTGTTGCCATATAATTGGGCAAAATAGTTTTTAATGATTGCTTTAATTTCCTCTTCATTAGAGGTGAGGTCTCCCTTTTCATCTATGATACTGTTAAATTGATTTTCTTTTATTTTATTAGATTGACCAGTACTTTGTCTATTTTGTTTTTTTTTAATACCAACTTCTAGTCTTATTTATTAATTCAATAGTTCTTTCACAATCAATTTTATTAATTTCTCCCTTAATTTTTAGGATCCCTAATATAGTTTTCATCTGGGGAGTTTTAATTTGTTTGCTTTCAAGTTTTTTGACTCATATGTCCAATTCATTGACCTCTGCCCTCCCTAATTTGTCAACATATGAACTCAACAATATAAATTTCCCCCTGAGTACTTCTTTGGCTGCATCCCATAGATTTTGAAAGGATGCCTCATCATTGTCATTTTCTTCAATGAAATTATTAATTGTTTCTAAGATTTGTTCTTTAACCAATTTTGTAAAATCATATTATTTAATTTCCAATTCATTTTTGAATTGGCTCTCCATGGACCCTTAATGATTATTATTTTTATTGCATTATAATCTGAAAATGTTGCATTTATTATTTCTGCTTTTCTGCATTTGTTTGTCATGTTTTTATGCCCTAGTAAATGGTCAGTCTTTGTGAATGTATCATGTGCTGCTGAAAAGAAGGTGTATTCCTTTTTGTCCCTATTTATTTTCTCCATATATCTATTAACTCTATTTTTTCTAAGATTTTATTCACATCTCTTAACTCTTTATTATTTATTTATTTATTTGATTTATCTAGATTTGATAGTGGTAGTTTCAGGTCTCCCACTTGTATATTTTTACTATATATTTCCTCCTTTGACTCCACTAGTTTCTCCTTTAGAAACATAGATGCTATCCCACTTGGTGCATACATGTTTATTATTGATATTTCCTCCTTGTTTGTACTGCCTTTTTTCAGGATGTAGTTACCTTCCCTATCCCTTTTTATCACATCTATTTTTACTTAACTTTTTCAGATATCATGATTGCAACTCCTGCCTTCTTTCTCAGTTTAAGCCCAATAGATTTTACTCCAACCTTTAATTCTAACCTTGTGTATGCCTACCTGCCTCATGTATGTTTCTTGAAGAGAACATATGGTAGGATTTTGGTTTCTAATCCACTCTGCTATTTGTTTTCATTTTACAGGTGAATTCATCCCATTCACCTTCAAAGTTATGATTGCCACTTATGTATTCCCCAGCATTTTGATATCCTCTCCTAGTTCTGTCCTTTCTTCTTTTGCTATATCCTTTTAAACCAGTGGTTTGCTTTTAATCAGTCCACCTAAACCCCACCAATATGTTTCCCTTTCTTTCTCCCTCCCTTTTTGTTCCCTTCTTATTTTTTAGAGTATGTTATATTCCCTCCTCCCTCTCTTTCCTTCCCTTTTTCTACTCCCTCCCACCCCCCACTTAGTTTTCCCTTCTCACTTTCCCTGTAGGGTAAGATAGAATTCAATACCCCAGTGGATCTAGATGCTCTTCCCTCTCAGCATTGGTTTCACTGAGAGTAAGGTTTAGGTATTACCTATTAGCACTCTCTTCCTCACCTTCTTATAATAGTATTCTTCCCCTCCCTTTCCCATGTGACTCTTTGTGTGATATAGATTATCCTATTTATGTTATTTTTTCAAGTTTCTTGTGGTGCCCTCTTCAATTCCCCCTCCCTTGTTCTTTTTTTGCATATCATCTTATAGCACTTATTACCCCAAACTCTTCCTGTGAATGATTCTTCTAATTGCTCTAATAGTGAATATAATTTTTGAGAGCAACAAATAACATTCCCCTCATATATTAATATAAATAATTTGATCCTATTGTAGCCCTTAAAGAAGAAATTTTCAATAAAAACATTTTTCCCATTTTTTCCTCTCTTTCTTATTTTTCTTTTTCATGTTTCTTTAGATATTTGTGTTTGGATATCAAACTCTCCACTTAGTTCTGTTCTTTTCTTTACAAATACTTGGAAATCTTCTATTTTTGTTGAATGCCCATACTTTCCCCTGGAAGTATATAGTCACTTTAGATGGGTAGGTGATCCTTGGTTGAAGACCCAATTTTCTTGCCTTTCTGAATATCATATCCCAAGCCTTGTGGTTCTTTAGTGTGGATGCTGGCAGATCTTGTATAATCCTGATTGGTGCTCCTTGATATCTAAATTATCTGTTTTTTGCTTCTTGTAAAATTTTGGCAATTACATTCCTGGGATTTGTTTTTTGAGGATTTAGTGTAGAAGATGTTCTATGAACTCTTTCAATGTCTATTTTCCCCCCTTGTTCAAGAACATCAGAACAGTTTTCTTGGATAATTTATTATAGTATGATGTCAAGATTTCTGGTTATTTCTGGCTGTTCAGTTAGACCAGTGATTCTCAAAGTGTTTCTTCATGATCTATTTTCCTGATCTGTCATCTTGTCACTGAGATATTTTATGTGTTCTTCTATTTTGTCAGTCTTTTGATGTTGCTCTATTAATTCTTGCTGTTTTGCAAGATCATTGGTTTCCAATCGCCCAATTCTTGTCTTTAAGACCTGGTTTTCTTGTATAATCTTTTGATTTTCTGCTATAATTTTTTGATTTTCTGCTTTAATCTTTTGATTTTCTGCTATAATTTTTTTTTATTTTACTATTTTGTTTGATCTATCCTGCTTTTCTTGGCTTCTAACTGTTTCTGCAATTGGGAGTTCTTGTACTTTAAACTGTTATTTTCTTTTTGAAAGATTTCCCATGTGTTTTGTTTTGTTTTGTTTTTTTTGCCAGAAGGCTTCATCTTTTTGGTAAGCTCCAATTTAAATTCTTTAAGAGTTTGTGGCCAATTTCCATTTTTTGGGAAGGTTTTGGCATATTTATTTGGATTTTCTCTTCTGCTATTTCCTCTGTAGTCTGGATTTTTGCTCTGTAAAAATTATCTAGTGTCAATGCCTTCTTGTTTTTTTTTTTTTTTTTTTTTTTTTTGGTGATGGGAAGTTGTTCCTGGGCACTGTTTGCCATCACTATGGTTATTTTTCCTTCCCTTTTCATATAGAAATCTGGGTGAGGAGGGCAGGCTCTCTCTGTATGGAGCTAAGGAGCAAGGATTTTTCTTGAGGCCAGCTCTTGAGTCTCTGGAACCTCTGATGTATGCTGCCGTTCTCTGTGCTATCTCCCCGTGGACACCCATGGTCTGCTCTCTTCAGCCTGTTGGGGTTTCAGTTTTAGCAGCTCTCAGGGTAGGTCTTTAGTGTTCTTAGTCAGCTGCCAAGGACCTAGAGGTGTCCCTCACTTGCTCTAGAGGTGCCCCATGCTCACTCACTGATTCTAGCATTTGCTGGTTCTGACTCTGGCTTTGTAGGTGGGGTGGGGGAGGGTGGATCAGCTCGTGTTTTGGTGGAAGCTTTTTCACCCCCTCATGGTGTGGAAATGCCCAAATCTCACATACCTTCAATGCTGTGCCCTACTGTAGAGTCCTTTTGTTCATATGAATTTGGGGTGGGTTTTTTTGGCTTTTTGAGGTAATCTATATTGGTAGGTGGTGAGGAGAGGAAGAGTTCTGTGTCTAGACTGTCGTCATGTTTACCCAGAAGTCCTGCTTGCTTGGTTTTAACAGAGACAAGAATGGACAGTTGTGGTAATAACAGTGAAGCTGACATATTTCAAAAGATTAAGGAGAGAGATCAAATGAAAGAATGTAAATTGGGGAATTAAGCATGAAGGCACAGTAGCCTGCAAAACCTCTGATTGAACTTGGCACACAGCTGCTTAAGGGGCCACCCTACTTCAACTCATTCTGCTTTCAGTGGCCAGAATAGGACAATGGTTGCTGAATTTTAATTTAGGAGACTATGAAACTTGATCTCCTCTTACTTCATCATCCTTTATACCTAAGTAATACCGAAAGTAAATCCAAAGTGTATTCCATTCAGTCAAATTATTTTCTAATTTTGATGAGAAATTATAATGGAATTTAAATTCTAGATTTTTTACTTAATTTTTTGCCAGCTGATCCAACTGCTTGGTGCCTCAGTGAACAGGTGCTATAGTAAGGATGAGCAATGAGATTCTGGTTTATAGATTTGGAAAGAAACAGTTGAAGCACTTATCCCTCAAAATATTAGGCTTTCTCCTGGTTGGAGCTAAAATCCAAAATGAAAAATAATGTTACAATTTTAAGTATACACATATGCATACACACATATATATTTCATAAATGACAGAACTAAACTAAATTTATGATTTCTCCTCCTTTCCCTAGGGCATATTGTTTAGTTCACTTCTCTTCATACATGTACAGAGAAAACTTTTTATTAGGTTGGAGTCAAGGCTGGTAACTAAGGAGTAGCAATTTCCTAGTAGCGGGAAAAAGGTGTAGCTTGTGTTGCCTAGCAAGGGCCAGATTCCAAAAGTAGTAGAGAAAGGAGTGAGTACTTTCTTGCCTTTCTATTTTGCCTACAAATCTATATCCAGACAAGCAGAAAAGTACATTTTTTTTACTCTATAGATCATCAGGATCCAGCATACATATTTCTCAGAGATGGAAGCACCTGTAATTTATATTAGTTTCTACCTACCTCTGTTCACACTATCAATATAACGTCTAAAATGTGCCCTCACTTCTAACAGGCTTCCCATACCTGATTCATTCCTGACTTTAAAATGCACTAACCCATTATAGTTAGGAATAGGAATTTGGGCTAGGAAGGACCTATCCTAACATTTCCTATTTTCAGTTAGGTAGATGGAAAAGTGAATACAGTGCTGGTTCTGGAGTCAAGATGACCAGAGTTCAAATCTGGTATCACAAATGGGCCCCATCTCCCTCTCTCCAGTCCTGTCTGTTGAGCCCCAGCTGGGCAGAGAAGTCTCTGGTGGGACGGGGATGGGGATGGGTGGCTGCAAGAGCCCAGCAGCATGAGTCCGACCCTGGGAGATGAAGGCCCTGAGCCTGCAGGACCAGCCACGCTGAGAGCTGAGGCAGAGCCCCTGAGGCATCCGGAGCATCCATGTGGTTCAAGAGTCGATTCCTGCAGTTCATGAACCATCAGGCCCTAGCCAACAGCCACTATAAACCTACCTGTTATGAGCATGCAGCTAACTGTTACACACATGCATTCCTCATTGTTCCTGCTATCGTGGGCAGTGCCCTCCTCCATCGACTATGAGAAGGCTGTTGGGAAAAGATCACAGCATGGATTTATGGAATGGACCTATGTGCCCTCTTCATAGTTTCCACAGTATTTCACATTGTTTCATGGAAAAAGAGTCACTTAAGGACATGGAGAATTGTTTATATATGTGCGATAGAATGGTGATCTATTTCTTCATTGCAGCCTCCTTTGCGCCATGGTTAAATTTCCATGAACTTGTACCCCTGGCATCTCATATGAGTTGGTTTATCTGGCTCATGGCAACTGGGGGAACCATTTATGTATTTCTCTACCATGAAAAGTATGGAGTGGTCAAGTTATTTTTCTATCTAACAATGGGATTTTCTCTGTAGTAACCTCAATGAATAACACTGATGGGCTATAAGAACTTTCCTGTGGAGGCTTAATTTATTGCTTAGGAGTCGTGTTCTTCAAAAGTGATGGCATCATTCCATTCACCCATGCCATTTGGCACCTTTTTGTGGCCATAGCAGCAGCAGTATGTTACTATGCTATTTGGAAATACCTTTACCAAAGTCCTACAGACTTTATCCAACACTTATGATCAAACCCCTGCTAATTCTCCAAACCAGTATTACTTCAGTTGTGGAATGGGAGTGGAGGAGAGCAGACAACTCACTGCACAGAAAGAAAAACAACTGCACTGACTTTGCTAGATTTTTTTTTAAATGCAATTACTATGAACTGAAATTATGATCTATGTTGGGTAGGTTCCTCCCCTTAGCAAAAAAGATACTGTATTAATTGTCTATTGCATTCCACCCTCATGAAATTCTCTGTATAGAATGGCCAATGAATATTTACAAATGAGAATTTTGTATTTTAATCTTATCAATTTTACTGCATAGATTTTCTAAATTAGTAAGTTAAGATGTAAGAAGTCAGTGCTTAAGTGCAATAACAAATTCTTTTTCTTTTTAAAAAATAATTTCTACCACTTTATCTATTAGCTTTGTGAAGAATCATGGATAGGACTCTGACTACTTTTTTGCCATGTTTCATTGTGGCATAATGTGGTTATTTTAAAATGAAAACTTTAGGTTTTTATAAAATTTTTAAAGAATTTCATTGATAAGACATCTATGCAGTTATTCATTTGTCTAGGTTGCAAATCTTTGCAACCAGCAGTCAGCATTCCACATACTGATAAACATTTTACCTCTTCTAGCAATTTTATTATGTCAAATAATTGCCAATTTTGAAAACTACAGATTCAAAACTTGCCTGCCAACCTATATCTATGAATTCAATGCTGCTTCAGACACCTGACCTAATGTAGCCCCCTTTTTATGGAGACTTGACTCACCCTCTGCCTTTACCACCATTACTTCAGAGATTGATCCTTTGGATGATGATAGATAGGGGACTTTTATATCATATATATATATATTCATATATTATATATATATACATATATATATATATATATATTCATGGGGTTGGGTTTACCATCAGTTGAAAATCCTTGAAGATTATGATGGAATTAAATTTGTCCTTGCCTATTTTGTGTCCACTGGCTTAGCCAATGTTGTTTAGCATTAGTATTGACTCTAAGACATTTGAAATTTGAGAACTTGCTTTGTATGATTAGATGCATCAATTCATTCACACTCCTATCTTTCAATACACTTTTCCTTTTTTTCCTTTTAAAAGTATTTAAACATTATGGGATTGGAAATCATGAGCCCAGAACCCATGTTTCCACTCCTGGGTCAGTGTCATGGTGATAGCATGTTTAGCATGTTACTATATCCTGTCTTAATCTCCTATCAATGCCTTATTTTAAGATTGATACTCTTGTTGCTTCCTTCTCTTGGTATTTCATGTTGGTATTTTTAATAATGAAACAACCTCTTGCCTCCAGCATTGATTCCAGGTATTGCCAGTTTTCCATGAATGGGCCTGATCAGTGAGAATCACTTAATGTTGATAACCTACTTTAGGATCACTAATATGGTCAATTTTAATTTTTTTCTTGGTGTGACTTCAGAGGGGATAAATTTTGTCATTATTTTAATAAGTTAAAAACTCTACACATTTGTGTGAATTATGTGGGAAAGCATAAAGTACTTCAAAGTTCAACACATATTATTTCGGAGTATTTCTTGTATTGATGTCTGATTGATAGCAGATTGTTTGCAACAGCTATTACACATTTCTCCTACAACCCCTAATCTACTCCCAATCCTTTCTCCTTACTTCCTAATTTACTGAGAAGATGGAGATGGGGTTGGTGGCACTAGTGAGTTGAAATTCAGTATCAAAACTCTTTTGTCTTCAAACTCTGAGCAAATCACTTAATCTCAGATGCATTTTCTGTATCTAAATAACAAAGGAATAATAATAATAAAGCCCCATAAACCCATAAAATAAAACCCAGAGCAGAAGGCCTCTAGAGTATTTGGTGGTAAACAAAACTACATGATCTGAAGCAGGCCCCAGTCCCAACAACCACAGACCACTCTTTTGTATGTATGATTCTCACACATCTGGATGCCTGATTTCTTCCTGTGTAGAGTTGTTTTAATATTTTACTGTTTTTGTGGGTTCCTTTACTCTGTTCAAAAGTAGCACTGTCAAAAACTACTAAAACTTATGGAAAATCCTGCTGTAGTCTTGAATACAACTGTAATTTGGAAAAAAAAAAAACTGGTATCAGATACTTACTAGTTGTGTGACCCCAGGCAAGTCACCTAATATCTATTTGCCTCAGTTTCTTCAACTATAAAATGGGGATAATAATAGTACCTATAATACAGAAGTAAGCAATATATATGTTAGTTATTATTATTACCTTCCATTGACACTCTAACTCAACCCTGCTACTGATGTGTACTAATTTCTTACAATATATTCTAAAAGTGACCAAGATCAAAAATAAATCTAGTCTAAACCACTGCAGAAATACAAATATATTCCTTTGCTAGCTTGGAATATGAATGCATGAATGGATATGTATTTGCAAAGAATAAGAGATAAGTAATTCACCAGTATCCAGAAATGAGAGCATTCTAAACTTTGGCAAAACTTCGTTCTCAACCAGAGCATCCCCGGAGTCTAGCAAAGGGGAGGCAGTCAGCATAGACTATGCTTTCTAAATGTTTAATCATGAAAAAGGAAGAATAGGATAATATCTAGAAGGGGGTGACAGGGTTGAGATAACACATTTTTTTGCTTATTTTTCTAAGAGAATGGAGACCTAAGCATGTTATATGGTGAGGGGTTTGAGCTAGCATAGAGGAGATTAAAGCAAGAAAGAAACAGGGAATGATTGATTAAGTAGGGTCTCAGAAGAGAGAGAAGGAAATCAAGTGCATAACTAGAGGAGTTAGCAATGATGAAGAAAGATCTGAACCCATCTTCCTTTAGCACTAAAGGAAAAGAAAAAAGGAAATGAGGAGAGGGTAAATATAATGTGATGTTATGAAGTATGGAAAAGTACATGAAGAAAACTCATGTCAGAAAAAATGATAAAAACAAAATAACATCTAGCATTTATATAGCCTTTTAAGGTTTCAAAGTGCTGCAGCAATCTTGTCACAGTTAGTCCTGAAAATATCCCTATGACATAGGTATTATTATTGCCCTTGTGTTATTTAGAAGAATGGATTTTTTTATTATTATTCCTTTGTTATTTAGATACAGAAAATGCATCTGAGATTAAGTGATTTGCCCAGAGTTTGAAGACAAAAGAGTTTTGAGACTGAATTTCAACTCACTAGTGCCACCTACCCCATCTCCATCTTCTCAGTAAATTAGGAAGTAAGGAGAAAGGATAGGGTTGGAGGAGAAATGAGTAATAACTGTTGCAAACAATCTGCTGTCAATCCGACATCAATACAAGAAATACTCTGAAATAATATGTATTGAACATTTGAAGTACTTTGGTCTAAACATTTATGTGACTTCTGTCAATTATACTTGTCAAGCCATAAGTAGACACAGAAATAAGATGGCAGAGATGGGTCACTGAGGGTTTTAGGAGAAAAATATTGAAGGGTATTCTTTCTTGAACAGATTGTGAAGGGAGAAATGAAGGCAAACTTGTGAATCAAAGGAAGCAAAATCAGAATAAATATTATGAGTAGAATGAGGTGAAACAATGGAATAGAAAGCGATGGAGAACCCTGCTTTAGAGACCAGATAAGAGCAGATTTAGGATGAGTGAATGGAAATGGAGGTATATTAAGAAAGAGGCTTAGGACCTCTTTCGGAGGCTCCGCGGGGGCCTTGGGACAGGCGCAAGGTCCCAGGATGTGGCAAGTGGACACGCTTCCGGCCGGGCCTGAGCGGAAATGGTGGCGGCCGGCGGAGGCAGCCAGCCCTGCGGTTGGGTTTCTTGCCTTGTTCAGGCACACTCCTGTATCTCCCTTCGGGGGCAGATCAATATCCAGACGATTCTACCGAGGTGACAGCCCAACAGACTCCCAAAAGGACATGCTTGATATCCCTTTGCCCCCATGGGAAGAGCGAACACATGAACCAATTGAAACCAAGAGGGCCCGCCTGCTTTATGAGAGCAGGAAGAGAGGCATGCTAGAGAACTGCATCCTTCTGAACCTCTTTGCCAAGGAGAATCTACACCAGATGACAGAGAGGCAGCTGAACCTCTATGACCGACTAATCAATGAGCCCAGTAATGACTGGGATATCTACTACTGGGCAACAGAAGCAAAGCTAGCCCCGAGATCTTTGAAAATGAAGTCATGGCAATGCTGAGGGACTTTGCCAAGAACAAGAATAAAGAACAGAGGCTGCGGGCCCCAGATCTCAAGTACCTCTTTGAGAAACCAACCTGAGCTCTGTTCTGGCCTGGCCTGGTCCAGGGACAGGACCTAAAAGGACAAACATTTAACCCTACTCATGGCTGCCACCACCTAGTGAAATCCTCACCTCCTGCTTCCTACCACTGAGCCGGGCTGTCGGGGCTGCCTAGCCATTGGAAGGCCCCATTCACAAAGCATGTAACTTCTTATAAAAGGGCTCCTTGTATCTCAAAAAAAAAGAGGCTTAGACTGAATTACTTACATGCTACATGAAATAATTCTAATTGGACTAATTTTTTAAATTAGCTGATAGAGGTAAAGTGAAGCAGTGCTTCAGGCCAGAACAACATGGTGAGGCTACAAGGAGAGCTCATCTCACTAGAGTGAGAGTAAAGAGTACTGAATAAGATTTAGCAGAACTTGATACAGCACAAGTGGCAGGGGAAAGAACAGACACCAAAGCACCAAGATCAAAAACCACAACAATGTAAAACAGGCAGAAGCAGGAGGAAAGTGTTCATGCATAGTCCAACTAGAACAGAGACTGGGCATGACCCACCAAGGCAGTCTAGTCTTCAAATGAGTGAGAAGAATCTAAATCAACCCAGAACAAATGACATCTGAACTGGACCAATCCTCTACACAGCAGGCCAAGCAAGCAACCTCTGCTGAGTGCCACAAAGATAATCAAAATGAAAGCTCAGAGAAGGAAGACACAAAAAATGAAAACACAAGAAGCTTCAAAAGAAAATGAGAAAGGATGTCAACCTCAAAATGAGAGCCTGGAAAAGCAAAAAAAAAATTATGAGACAGAAAACAAATTAGAAAACAAAATCACAGAAAAAATTAACACCTTAAACAAACACTTCATGAAGAAATCAGTTCCATTATAAAGGAAATACAATACCTCAAACAGGAGAATAATTGCCAAAGAAAAGAAGTATAAAGCTTCAAAAAAAAATGGCTTCTCAAAAATTAGAATTAGACAAATGGAATCTAATGCCTTTATCAGACACCAGGAAGGAATAAAACAAATTCAAAAGAATGAAAAAATAAAAGAAAATTTGAAAGTTCTCATTGGAAGAGCCACTGACCTGGAAAATGGAAAAGAAAGAAAGAAAGAAAGAAAGAAAGAAAGAAAGAAAGAAAGAAAGAAAGAAAGAAAGAAAGAAAGAAAGAAAGAAAGAAAGAAAGAAAGAAAGAAAGAAAGAAAGAAAGAAAGAAAGAAAGAAAGAAAGAAAGAAAGAAAGAAAGAAGGAAAGAAGGAAAGAAGGAAAGAAGGAAAGAAAGAAAGAAAGAAAGAAAGAAAGAAAGAAAGAAAGAAAGAAAGAAAGAAGGAAAGAAGGAAAGAAGGAAAGAAAGAAGGAAGGAAAGAAAGAAGGAAGGAAGGAAAGAAGGAAAGAAAGAAAAAAAAAGAAAAAGAAAAAAAATCAGCTAAGTAGCAAAGTGGATAAAATTTTAGGCCTAGAGTCAGGAAAACATGAGTTCAAGTCTAGCCTCATACTCTGACTGGGTGATCCTGGACAAGTCACTTAACTATGTTTGCCTCAGTTTCCTCATCTGTAACATGAGCTGGAACAGAAAATAGCAAACTCTACCATTATTTTTGCCAAGAAAACCCCAAATGGGGTCACAAAGTGGCAGATACGACTAAAAATTACTGAACAATAATAATTACTGAACTAGGATCTAATACATTTTCAATAAATGCATTAAAATGTAAGTCACTGAGAATACTTAAAAGTTATAGAGTATAAAACATACTCTAAAAAGTTAGATTTTATTCACAAAGAGAACCTATTTACCTCCAGACTATTTAGTAACATAAGCTGCTCAAAATTAAATGCGAGTATTGATTCCTTATTAATGGTGCAGTTAATATTTCAGTACTGACATCTTTTTTCTGAAGGAGACTATAATATGAAAATTCCTTTATTTTTCAGCTAAAATTGATTGACTATAAAGACTTGAAAAGTACCAGTTGGTCATTCCAAGCTATTATGTTTTAAATTAATGACTCGGGGGTTAATAAATGCTTTTATTCCCATACTATATATGTATGTATGTATGTATGTATGATCATGATATCTTTAATATTAATTAGAATCTAAACATCCATGCTTGAAAATGGCATTATCCTTCCTAAGGATTCGTAATGCCATATTGTGATTTCAGGAGAGCTTTTCTTCACACTTCATGAAAAGTAGGATTACTGAAGCATCAAAAAACACATGTGAAAAGCAGTCTCATTTCATTAAGTTCAACAGGGACATTTTGTGACCTCACCTGTGCTATACCAACCATAAACAATCATTGCCTTTTATGAAGATTTGAGGCAACCTGAAACTGAGTTTTTAAAAATGGCAGTGCATTGATCACTCCACTTGATCAAAGAACATACAGCTACAAGGAATCTAATTAAAATTTGATAAATAGACTTATTGAAAGCAGCTGAAATTGTGCTCCACAGTTGAAAAAAAAAGCCAATATTTTAATTTAGACATTTAAGAAATTCATTGAAAGAACAAAAGACTTGATTCATCAATAATGAACAACAGGTCTGTATGTTACATGACTCTAAACCCTTTGCAATATTAAGAAGTGATTTATTGATTCCTATCCTTATAAGACAAAAACACTAACTTTCTTCTCTAGCAAATACACAAATGCCTGAGATGATTATGTAGTTTGATCTTATTCATCTTACTTGCCAAACATCAGGGAAACAAGAGTCTAAAGAGAATGAAGCATGTTTGGGGCATCATTTAAAACAAATGCCTTAATTTACAAAAAGAACAATAAAACAACCCCCCCCCCCCAAAAAAAAACAGGTGAAGTTTTGCTATTTATTTGTCAGATTTTAGCGGATAGTACACTTGATTTGAAATCAGGGATACCTGGTTTCACATCCCATTTCTGACTTCCATCAATTTTGTGAGTAAAATAACCACTTCTTAGTACTCCAACTAAATCTCTAAGATCACATTTGAGGATATACTTTAGCTGAAAGTTTCTAGAGAGAGTTCCCCACATAGAAGAAATTACAGGCCTAGATCCTTCATGCCACACACACACACACACACACACACACACACAAAGTTCTGTAACTATAAAATCTTAGATTGATTTCATTCAACAAATATACTGAAATCGAATATGTAGTCTAGGATATCTATAAAATATGTATGTGGGGAAGGAAGGAGAAAAAAATGTCATTTGTGACAATAGGTGTATTCCCATACAGTTTGCTGGTTGGTCTCCTGTTTTAAGTCTGTCCCCACTCCAGCCTATCTTCCACTCAGATGTCAAACTGATTTTTACAATGTGCACGTCTGATCTCTTTTTATCTCTGTCTCTCCCTCTCCCTTTCTCCCTCACTCTCTCTTTGTCTCTGTCTGTCTCATCTCTATCTTTGTCTCATCTTTCTCTGTCTCTGTCTCTCTGCCTTTCTGTCTGTGTCTCTCTCTTTCACACACCCGCACACACATATACACACAAACACACATGCATACATGCACACACATTTAATCATTTCCACTGGCTATCTATTACATCTCCAAGGTCAAATATAAAATTTTCTATTTGGATTTTTAAGTCCTCTATAAATTGTTTCCTGACCTTTCCAGTCTTTGTACCTCTTACGCCCTCTCAACCCTGTTCAGTATAATTCCCCTGTCACAGGCACTCCTTTTCTTTTTTCATTCAAAGATAGTTTACTTTCCTAATATATGTAATAAACATTTTTCAACATATGCTTTCCAAAATTTTAAGGTCCAAATAGTCTCCCTCTCTTCTTTCCCTCCCACTTTGCAGAGATGGTAAGCAGTTTGATCTGGGTTATACATACATTATCATGCAAAACTTATTTCCATATTGTCATTATTGTTAAGTCTGGTAGACATTTTTTACTTGCTGCCCCCAAGTCTGTAACTCTCCAATATCTTAGCCTCCTAACTTCTCTGCCTTCCTTCCAGTCTCAAGTAAAACTATCTTCTAACAGTTTTTCTTGATCTCTTTTACTGCTAGTGATCTCCTTCTATTAATTATCTTCAATTTATCTTTTATATTTTTTGTACACAGTAGTTTGCATGTTATTTCTCCTCTTAAGTTGTGCCCTTCTTGAGAACAGGGACTATTTTTGCCTTTCTTTTTACTCCTAGCTTTTAATACAGTTCCTTGCAAATGATAGGCACTTTAAAAAAGCTTGTTAACTATTACTTAAGTTTCAGCTTTTCTATTACAGTTAGATATAATACTCATAAGCTATTGTCAGTGTTTGAGAATATTAATAAAAAGAAGCATAAAGTATACTCCCAAATAATTTCACAGTATCTCTTAACATTATCTTTATTATAAAGGTCCCACAATATTTTATACATCAGTGAACCTCATTCATAACTCATCTCAATACATAGCTCTGAAAATTGTTCTAAATCAATATGCAAACCAAAACAATTCTGAAGTATCATCTCACACCCATCATATTGGCTAAAAAGACAAAAGTGCAAAATGACAAATGTTAGAGGGAGAGTACATGGAAAAGTAGAAACACTAATACACTGTTGGTGGAATTGTGAACTGATCCAATTAATTTGGAGAGCAATTTCAAATTGTACCCAGAGAGCTATAAAATTACATACATCATTAGACCTAAAATATTATTATTGGATATATTTCCCAAAGAAATTAAAGGGGAAAGGGAAGGAACCTATATATTCTAAAGTATTTATAGCAGTTCTCTTTGTTGTAGGAAATAACTATAAATCGATGAAATGTCCATCAACTGGGGAATGATTAAAACCATTGTGGTATATGATTTTGATGAACTGCTGTGCTGTAAGAAATGATGACAAGATTAATTTCTTTAAACTTCTTTTAAAATTGGAAGGAACAAGAGAATAGTATATACAACTACAGATTTGATATTTAAAGAATAACTTGTGAATAATCACCTCCAGAGAATGGACTGAGAAATAGAAACATAAAAACATAACATGTAATTTGCTGAATGATGCCTTCTATGATGTGGGGAGGAGAGGAAGAGGCTAAATAAATATAAATAAATATTTTAAATCAATTGTTAAGAAAAACCATATCTAGTTATGATGATGAACAAATCTTTGAATCTCTATGCCTGGGGACTAACCTATGAGTCACAGATGGGTTGAGTTCAAAGAATTTTTTCAAGAATTTGTATTTATCCCAAGCCACATTGGTAGATACGATATAACAAACATTTTAAACTGGTTACAAATAATAGTTTAATTATAATCATATCTAATAGTTTTATTATTTTCATTCCTCTTCAAAATGCTAAGGTACCTCCTGTATGCCATGTACTATGCTAGATTCTGGTGATATAAGAGGGGAAAATGAAATAGTGCACCTGCAAGGAAATTATGTGAAGAACCTATGGATGAGGGAATTTTTCTTGGGTCAACAATTTGAGGTAGTGCCCCATATTTTCTTTGTAATCCCTTGGGAGCATCTGTCTTGAGTCCATGACTTGAGACAGTGCTCCATCCCCTTCTCTCTCTGTCTCTCTCTGTCTCTCTCTGTCTCTGTCTGCCTGTCTGTCTGTCTCTCTCTCTCTCTCTCTCTCTCTCTCTCTCTCTCTCTCTCTCTCTCTCTCTCTCTCTGTCTCTCTCTCTCTGTCTCTCTCTGTCTCTCTCTCTCTCTCTCTGTCTCTCTCTGTCTCTCTCTCTCTCTCTCTGTCTCTCTGTCTCTGTCTCTGTCTCTGTCTCTGTCTCTCTCTCTGTCTCTGTCTCTGTCTCTCTCTCTGTCTCTCTCTCTCTCTCTCTCAATAAAGCATTATATTTTAAATGGAAAAAATCTATGGATGAGACTAATGATGATTAGAGCTAGATTTTGCCTGCCTCTTGAAGGCTTGCATAGTCATCATGGTAAGTTCTGTAATGCCTTACATTAGGATACCCTAGCAAGAATTGCATTTTTACTTCGCCTTTGAGCTTCTCTATGCACAATGATCTTTTGTCCTGATTCACATAGAAGTCAGCTTCAGATGCCTTAAGCCATCAGAATCCCATTATGAACATGGATGACTTGACTTAGCCTATTAATAGCTTATATATACTAAGAGCAAAACCTGCCTCTGTTAGAATGGAATCTCCCTCCACCATGTCCTTCTCTTTTGAGAACATTTTCTTTAGATCAATAAGTAGGCTTAAAAGACATTTTCAAAAGCTCACTGTCCAAACAAACCATACGCCTGAATGACCAAGATGGAGTCATCTTAAAGCTGCTTGAACTAAAGAAATAGGCAAGCAGTGTGTATGTATCTCAGCACTTGGAATCACAAAAGAAACTACTAGACAAGATTGTTGCAGAAAAACTCATAAAATTAATTTCAAGCCACTTTAGAACTAATCATATGATTTTGCTTCCTCAGGGCTAGTCTGAAAGGGCCCCTGTTGAGAAAATTAGTCCAAAACGTGGGTTCATGTTGTGCCTTAGTAGCTGCACAGAATGTTGAGAAAGAACATTTTGTGTCTCTTGCAGTCACAGAGCATTTCTATTCATTAGGGCAATAACAGTCCCATTTTCACAATAAGGAAGCTGGGTTGGGGTTTTTACCTAGTTATAGTTCACCCAAATAGCAGAAACCGATACACCTGAATTCTCCTCTTGTTTCTAGCTATGATACTAATAATACAGTGAGACAGAACAAAGCCAAATGATTATTTTAAAGTTAGTGGTTAATCTATACGTTAATATATATGATTTCCTTCTGTAAATGACCGACAATCAAAGGTAAAATCTACTTTATATCCTTAAAAAAATAAACTCTAAACATTTATTGAAAATGTGTAACTCAGTTAACCAATGAGAATATACTGTAAAACTTACCATGCTGTCTTCTTTCTTATTTCCATTTTCACATTTTCTTCCTATGCCCTTCTTTATTCTCTTTGATTAAAAATTCAAGTGCAGTATTCTTGCACTCTCTTCCAATTCCCTCTCTCTATATTCCTCTTGCTCATGAATATAGCCTTCAATTCTTGGTATTGCAAGTTATCTAATATATTTTTCTAGGAATCCTGTGACTGTAATACTATCTTATTGAGCTCTCCTTGGATTTCTGCAGTTACCCTAATATTAAAATCATTCTTTTTTTTTTCCTTAAGAGTAATTCTTACAGCTATCCAAAGAATAAGTTTTTAAACAAACATTTGCTATGTTATTTGAGATATGGATTTTGTATTACTAAATTTTCATTCATTTCAAACTATATTTCTTTACTCTTTTTCCTATGGTTAAGAGGGAGATTGGTACTAGTATGACCGCTAAGCTTATATTTTCAAGATGAGAAATATTGCAGATGAGAATATATATATATGTATATATATACATATATATGTATGTATGTATTTTAAATGCTTAGGTTTTCTGGGAATATCTTAAGTAACAAAATGAAAATATCTGAAGGTAAAATGACTATTAATAATTGTGCAAATAACCAAAACAATCTCTCCACCTAGAATGTTATAGGCCTCTATTTTTTTGGCCAAAACTTTCCTAGAGTCTTTAGTCAATTAATTCATTTCTTGCCAGCAATTCGAATGGCCAATGCCATATGCTTTACATCAAGTCCTCTCATTCTCTTCTGTCTGCCCAATATAATGAACTTTCAAATTTACTTTCTACCTGATTGTGTATCAAATCCTGCCATTCTTCTCTATTTACTCTATCCAACAACTCCAATATAGCAGGACACTAAGTCAAGGAGTAAGAAGAAAATGAAAAAGAGACTGGAATGTCAGTAAATTAGACAGCTTAACAGACAAATGGGTAAACAGAGCTTGTTGGGTAACATGAGAAATTATAGTATCTTCTATGAACTTAGAGGGACTTAAAACAGAGTTGAATTCTGATTACAAGAAAATGTGGCCTGTTCTGATTTATCTGTTTATATTTCCTTATTTGGGCCTTTAGAGGGAAGGATAAAATTTCTATCTAGTGAGCAATTTTTTTAAATTATATACTGAAATTTTACCCCAAACCTATAGCTTCCTCACTGACTAATATTATATAGATAGCTGAAAGACTGAGATGATTAGCCTGGCCCTGAGAGCTATAATACACAATCTCATTTAACTTACATATTCTGAGGAGAAGGTTCTTGTGTGGGGTTATAATTGGAAAAAATATAGTAGAATTGCTTTTGGTCCAAGTGGAATGGTGAGTACCATGTTTAGCATGATACATGTTTAATTCATTAGAGCTCAGAGCAACTTAGACCTACTACATTAAAAATATATAGATTTGGTTTTCTATACAAATTTGTATATATACTCCAATTATTCACTTTTAAATTTGTATAATATGGTTTATTGCTCTTTAGTTACTTTTCAGTTATGTCTTACTCTTCATGATCTTACTCGGGGTTTTTTTTGCAAAGATACTGGAGCAGTTTGCCATTCCTTTCTCCACTGATGAGGAAATTGGGCACTTAAGTTTAAGTGAATTTTCCAGGGTCTTACAACTAGTAAGTGTGTGAGACCATATTTGGACTCATGAAGATGAATCTTCCTGATTCCAAGCTTAGTGATCTAACCTGTGCCACTGAACTGTGCATATTCTGTTTTATCTTACAAGAAAATTCAAAGAAAATAAGTAAGATCCAGAATTACATGAAGATGAGACAGAAAGGTATGTGTGTAATTAGAAAATCTTGAACCCTTGGACTCCATTTCCCAGAATTCTTTTCTTGTCCCAAAAATTATTTTCCCTTCATTCATGTTTGTGTTTGTTACATGTTTGTATATAATTTTGTGACTCCTCCCTCTCACTCTTTTTTTCCCCCAAGGGAGCAGCTGGGAAGGCTGGTTTTATTTGGGCTTTTTACTTCAAGTTATTTTTAATAAACTTTATAAATATAATACTTGGAGTATTTTGGATATTAATTTTTAATCTACATAAATGAAAGATTTGGCTAATATAAAAAAGCACTCAGAAACTGGGGTTATAGCTGAGAAGAGTTTTAGGAAGGACAAATAACTCATTAAGGAAAGCATATCCCTGAATTCATGATAATAACTTGGTATAGGGACCAGGAATAGCAAAAAAGGTTGAATACCTCAATTATTGGTTGAAGAATTAAAATTTTGTAAGAAGTAAGAGTTTAAGAAGCCCCAGAGACCAAAACCTTTCAGAGGAGAAACTAGTGTCTTAAATATCTAACTATGGACAGATGAGTCCTAGGATGGGATTCTGCCCTCCTTTCCAGTTGTGCAAAAAGTTACACTAGGGTTTAAGTGAGGTAAAAGTGAAACAAAGAAATTGGGAGTGTTAAGTAGTAAAACATTATCTGTAAGGTAAAGGGACAAACATATATATATATATATTTTTTTTTTCCATAAGACATCCATACTGACCACCCTAATACCTCCACCTTAAGTTCACACCCTACTCATTCATCCAACCCTAACACCTCTGCATCCTTCCCCCCAGCTAATGACCCTTCTTCCTTTGCCCCTACTTCCCACCTGACCCAATTCAATTCATCCAACCCTAACACCTCTGATCCTTCTGGCACTATGGGACAACAAACCCTCTCCCTCAGTGTGTCCAACCCTTCTTTTTCTCATACCTACCCCATTGAGAATGGATTAAGAAATCTAGAAACAGAAACAGGAGTACTAAATATTTCAGATAGATTATTTCCTTTAAGGGAAGTACCCACTTTTAATAAAAATGGAAACTTAGTATCTGTAAAACACCACACACCTTTTAACCCTGAGGATTTAAATAAATTTAAGGAAGATCTTCCATCATTTGAGGAAGAACCAATATTAATCATAAAAAAAATTAGAGAACATATTCAGAACTTTTGACCCCACTTGGATGGCTGTTGAGAATTTGTTAGAGGCATTTTTAACAAAAAGAGAAGAAAAAAAAAACAATATCGTCTCTCTGGCTAATCAGAAACAAGGTAGAAGAGGACATTCTTGGCCAACTGAAGATCCACATTAGAACCCCAATGTTGACCTATATCACACAAAACTAAACCAGGCCAGAGAAGCATTATTGACAGCCATGAGAGCATGCTCGAATAGACCTGAAAAGTGGTCAAAATTTGAAAGAAATCGACAAGAAATTGATGAGACCCCCTCCCAGTTTATGGACAGACTTATTGGTGTAGGAAATACATATATGGACCTTGATTTATCCAGAGAAAGGGACATTAAGCAAATCCGTAGGCAATTCATTGAGAATTGTTGTTCAGTGGTAAAAGACTGCTTTAAAACTAGCTGTCCTAATTGGGACTCTGTGGACCTTGAAGAATTGAGGAGAGTAGCAACCTATGTTTATAAAGGTCATGTAAAAAGACCTGAGGAACACAATATGTTAGTGGAAGACTTTAAGAAAGAAATTGAAATGTTAAAGAGACAATTGAAAAATGAGGGAGTGACTATAGCCCCTTTTGCAGTAATACACAGATAAATCAGTAACCTGCCACTTCTGTGAGAAGAAGGGCCACAGAATAATAGAATGTAGAACTTTTCTCAAGATTATCAGAAGGAATATGCAGTTTAATAACAACTTTAGAAGTAATAACTATAGAAATGATGATAATAATTATAGAAACCAGAATTTTAGAAATTATGGAAATAATTATAGTGACTATAGAAATAAGAAATTTAGAAACCAAAATTTTAGAAATAGGAATTGGGAAAATAATGACAGTGCTCCAAATGAAGAAAATAATAATACCCAACAACAATATATAAGAAAAGGTGCTCATCCAAAAAATACTCGAGATGCTAATTCCCCTTAGGGGGGTATCCTTCCAGGGGGTGCCCAAGGAATGTCCTAAATATAATGAAGGTGTCCAGGGGTGGCTGGGACACAGGAATCAGAGGATGCAACCTTTGATTTTCCAAATCCTGATGTCCTACTACCCATTGCCCCTATCCACTCCCATCCCCATACTAATGAACCCCATGTTACCTTAAAGGTGGGTAACACTTATTATGATTGTCTCTTAGACACTGGAGCTACCAGGTCTGTATTAAAGAATGTCCCAGATTTAAATTGTTATTCCGTTGACTCACAAAGTGTAGTGGGAGTATCAGGAATACCCCAAAGAGTTAAAAAAATTTGCCCCTAGAATGGTATCTGTAGGACCCCTAGAGGTACAACATTCCTTCCTTTTGATGCCTGACTCCCCTTTAAATTTGCTGGGGAGAGACCTTCTATGCAAACTCAGAGCAACAATAACTTGCTCCCCAGATGGTTCCTTCACATTGGAAGTACCAGAGGAATCCTTAAATTTACTCCCTATACTTCTCTCAGAGAGCCAGGAAGCAAAAGTCCCTCCCACTTTTGAAATACCTATGGATATACAGGAGTCTCTTTGGGCCACATCTTCTTCCAATGTAGGCTTACTTAAATCTGCATTCCTGTGCAGATAAAAACTAAATCTACCCCACCTCCTTCCATTCCTCAGAATCCCCTCTCAAAAGAGGCAATTGAGGGTATTACCCCAGTTATAAACTCATTAATTGATCAGGGAATAATAATCCCTTGTAAATCTGAATTCAACAGGCCCATCCTGCCAGTTAAGAAACCAAAAAGAGGGCCTGATGGCAAGCACCTCTATAGATTTGTACAGGATCTAAGGGCAGTGAATAAACACGTTATAAAAAGACACTCCGTAGTTTCCAACATAAATACTATTATTTCCTCTATTCCTAGCACAGCTACATACTTTACAGTAGTAGACTTGTGCTCAGCTTTCTTTTCCATACCTATACATGAGAACTCTAGGCATATTTTTGCTTTCACCTGGTAGAACTTACAATATATATGGAGTTGTCTGCTCCAGGGTTATGTGGAAAGCCTGAGTTTATTTGTGCAAATTTTGAGCCAAGACACAGATAATATAACATTTAAAAATAGCAAATTAATCTTGGCTTCAATAGATGCAGAAACATGTCAAGAAGATAGTAAACACCTTCTTTTGGAATTGCACAAAAGAGGACATAAAATCTCAAAGGATTAGGTTCAGTGGTGTCTTCCTAAAGTAGAATACTTGGGATTCATCCTGACTGTAGGTGCTCATTATATTTCTCCAAAATGATTTGAGAATATTCAAAATCTAAGCGCTCCTACTACTAAGAAAGAGTTAAGAGCAATTTTAGGAGCAAAGGGGTTTTGTAGACAATGGATTTCTTGCTATGGGGAAATTACTAAACCCCTTATAGTACTAACAAAGGATTCAGTTCCTGAACCCTTCAAATTAGAGCCAGGACATTTGTCACATCTATCAGATCTAAAAAGGGCTATCCTGTCTGCCCCTGCTCTAGGCATCCCAGATTACAACAAGCCATTTACTTTGTATGTACATGAGCAAAGAGGAGTAGCTTCAGATGTTTTAACTCAGACTTTGGGACCTTCTCAGAGCCCAATTGCTTATTATTCTGCCCAACTGGACCCAATAGCATCAGGAGTACCACCATGTCTTAGAGGAATAGCTGCTACAGCCTTACTAGTGACAAAAACTGTAGATCTAGTATTGGGATGCCCATTAACAATTGTGTGTCCACATGAGGTAGAAGTATTGTTTGTCTTAAATCAGATATATTCTTGCTTGGGGATAACTCCCAAATTCCATGTTCCATATCATCCCCAGAGCTCAGGCCAAGTTAAGAGGATGAACAAAGAACTTAAAACTATGATTGGAAAATTAGGCCTGAAATTTTCCCACTGGCCCTATTTTATCTTAGAAGCAGGCCTAGAGAAGACTTACATATCTCACCATTTGAGATGCTTTTTGGACATCTGCCTATACAGGATAAACCTTTCTCCCCTTCCTTTATACAGGAATTACAGTACAAACTACATGAACTTCATAAATCCGGAGCTGAAGTACAAGCCAGACCACTAGATTTTTCTCTTCATGACCTGAACCCAGGAGATAAAGTGTATATTAAGAATTTCAAGTGTACTAGAGCAACTCAGCATTCCTGGGAAGGACCATTCCAAATATTAACTACTCCAATATCTATAAAGGTTGGAGAGAAGGACGCTTGGATTTGTTGCTCACATGTGAAGAAAGCATCTTCTGTTGAGACTGATTGACCGTATCCTATCACAGGCATTGGAGATAATAATCCATTGACAAGTGGATGATATTTTTTGAGAATACACTGAATTCCTGATTTTCCCCCTTTATTTATTATTGCTTTTCTTTTATTTTGATTAGAATATTTGATTTTTTCCCTTTTTTTCTCATTTCATGTACTAAAGGTATATACAATTAGTACTTTTTTTTCTGCAGTAATAGAAGTTTAATACATATGTATACTTGCTATAATATCAATGCATACCCAAAAGCTTTAAACTATGAGAACCTGCCATTTATTGATAAAATATTATGGGACTGTGATTAATGTTTGTATCTGATTCTAGGAAAAAGGATAAAAACAAGGAGAACAGACTTAACCTGAATAGTGCCAAAAAGAGCACACATGAAATACTAATGTGGACTCAAGGTTGTGACACTTGGTATATGTTAAGTCATAGGACTTCCTTGTATCTACACTTTATGTGAAGTACTCATACAAGTACAAAATTTGACTATCATGCTGGCTCCCTATATGCCTGAGAATGTCAAAAATCAGATGAGGGAATGCCACTTCCCTATCAAAATAGAATTCTAGTTCCTTTCATTCTTATAGTATGTCAACTTCCTGTAGTCTTGGCTGCAAATGGGTAAGTGAAATATTACTGCATTCTTTCCTACAGATTTGTGGGATAGAAATTGGACCAATACAAGGGCCTATTTTGATTTTTTTCCCTTATGTTTTTGATTGTGTTTTTCTCTTCTTTTGATAATTGACTCATACACCCCCATAACTCAACATTGAATCTGGAGCTGAACTGGATGTTTTTTTTTTAACATCTACTTCAGGGGTGATTGTATTTTAATTTAAAATCCAAGATTTTTGATTGTTTGTTTGAGATTGTATTTTTATAAAAATCCAAGATTTTTGATTTTTGTTCGAGAAAGAAGAAAGAAAGAAAGAAGCTTGCTATAACTCCTAAATCCAGAGAATGAACTGTTGCATAAAGATGCCGCAAAGCCTACAGTACATCAAGAAGATTAAGAATTAATTTTGGGTGTGGTTGATTGAACTGAAGTTTGACTGAACATTTATTGTAAATGTACACATTTATGCCAAAAGGGACTGCCCCTAATTTGGCTTTCTGTCAATGTGCCTAGGAAAACATTGGTTTTCCTTTCTTTCTTTTCTATTCCTCCCTAACTAATGTAATTTCCTCTTAGAAAATTGAATGTTGTATACATCTGTAGTTATAAGTGCGTTTAGAACTATAAGATGATTATGTTAAATGATCATTGAGGAGACTAGTCTCCTCATACCTTAGGGGAAGATAAATTTGTAAAATTCCTTACTGAACAATGAAAAAGTCCCTAACTCATACTTACAATGAGGCCAAAACCTCAAGCTAGGTCTATTTTTAGATCTAATACAAAAGGGTGCTAAGTACCTATAAAGGTTAAAATAATCACTAAAGGGTAAAGCAACTTACAAAAGGCAAGCTTAACAAAAGAGGTGTGAAGTTTTAGTCTACTCAGAGAAGGTGATAACAAAAGAAGATGTGAATTAAGAATGGTCAGTCCTGTGGAAAGCATCTACTGTTATTTGTAGATATGAAAATTTAGAGGAGTTGACATAGGAGAAAATTCTCTTTAAAAGGAGGTCAGGAGCTCAGAGCTGGGGCCTGTGAACTTAGTTCAGTTTGGAAGCTGAATTGGAGGGTCTCTCTGAACACTAGAGCTTGCTTGGACAAAATTTTGTGGTGAGTGGATAAAAGACTGACTTAGTTTCCTCTCTTAAAGAGAAAGACCTAGGACATTTGGCCTAGGTCCTAGCCTTTTCCTACTATTTCCTCTTACTCTTGTCTCTCTCCTCTCCCTTAATTCCTTCATTCATATTAATTAAAATCTCCATAAAACCCAGCTGACTTGGATATTTTCATATTTGGGAATTTTTCCCATGGCGACTACTTATTTTTCATTTAAAATCAAAACACTAAAAATTATCTTTACAGATTGGCTGAAACCTTTACAGTTTGGCAATTCATAGTCTTGAAACCCACATTTTTCACTGTCACAGTATGCAGTTAATGAAATATTGTACAATGGTCAACTGTGAAATAATTAAACTATTATTAGCAAAACAATCTTCCAAAAGAACTCCAAGGGACTCATGATGAAGGAAAAAAAATTCTATCTACAACCCAAGAAGGAAGTATTAGAATTTGATTGTAGATCCTTCACTTTATTTCCTTCATGAGTTTCTTATCATATATGTTATATATATCTTCAGTCATGAAATGGGGAATATAGAAATATGTATTGCATGAAAATATTGATATACTTTATATCAAACTATTCACCATCCTGTGGAGGGGGAGGAGGAAAGAAAGGAAAGGATCTGATTTTCAAAATGTTAGAAATCAAGTGTTAACAATTGTTTTTACATGTAATTGAAAAAATGTGAATTTCAATTTAAAAATAAGAAAAGGAGAAAAAATGAAAATAGATCTAACAATTTTCTTCATCTTCTTTGAAGGAATGGATATGTATGTGAGCATGCATTGGCATATACATATGTGTAATGGTTCATATACATGTGTATGAATCTTTGCATTATTGTTTCAGAAGAAAATGTCCATTGATAGAAGCTATTCTTAGTAATATATAATTAATTTTGTTAGTAGAAATTTCCCTAATACATACATATACAAATATATATACATATATATATATATATATACACATAGAGAGAGAGATAAAGAGAAAGATACAAAGTATGCTATAATACCACTGATTCTAAACCTTAAATCTATCGTATTTTATAAATGGATGCCATATTTCATCATTGAATATATGGAATCAATAATGGTCATTGTATTGATTATAGTTTTTTATTACTTCTAATGCTGTTTGCTTTTAGAGTATTGTTAATCTTTATATTAGGGCAGCTATGTCAAAGAGTAGTCAGGAAGCCTCACCTTCTGAGTTCTGTGAAGCTCTCTGTCCCTTGTTTGTTCTTGAGATTTGCTAGATAGGTAATGTTTTTCCCCACATACCTCTAATTTAATTATGATGTTACCTTTTATATCTAGATTACATAATCATTTGGAGCTAATTTTTGTATAAGTTGTGAAGTAAAAATCTAAATTTCTTTCATACTGCTATCTGATTTTCAGCGTTTGTTGTCAAATAATGAGTACTTTTGCCAGTGGTTAGTGCCTTTGTCTATTGAATAATAATATATTTTATACATTTGCTTTTGTATTTTCTGTACCTCATCTTTCCCACCAATCAACCTTGATATGGATGATGCCATCTTAGATGATCTACACTTGTGCCAAACTTCAATTATAAAACAATCTTGACAGACAGATAAATAGATAGATAGATTGATAGTTAGAGATAGAGATATATACAATTTTACTCCAAGGAATGAAAAATGATTTAAGGTACAAGAAAATGAAATGCCAGGGTTTTTCTGTCACTGACTTGGTTAAGGGAAGGAGAAAAATCTGAATCACTATCCTCTTGTTCAACCTAAGTGCTTCTTTTATCCACCCCATTAAAATTGAAATGTTTGTTCCATATAAATAAAATAAGCTTCCAAAAATATGAAAATAAAAGTCCTCTCTATTCTTTGGACTACTTAAAATCTACTAACTTTGTCAATAGACACGGAAGCTAAGGCTCTTAGTACTTTATGAGTCTTTTCCCTCATGTTGAAAGGTGAAACTCCACATCTAAAAAAAAATAAACAAAAAGAATTCCAATTAGTTTATCTCTCCAGTCAACCCAACTTTTTCCTATACATAACAATCTCAGCTAAGATTAAAAATAATTGGTAGACCATGATGAAGAGGCCTCCTTATTTTCACCTTTGTATCTACTCTGACCACGCTTGTTTGAGAGTAATGATATTGTGGGGAGGGAAGGTATATAAGTCTGGTAAGTAAATTCAGTATTGAATATTTTTATTGAACATGGAAAATATATGCAATATTTGATGAGAGATCTAACTATTGAAATTCTATTTCCTCCCTTGATTTATGTTTTATTCCTCTACTAATATAATTTAGTCTCCTGTTTGCTTTCACCTCAGCTATGTATTTGGTTGATAGCTTTATGGATTTTTCTATAATAAATCCTTAATCCCTTTCTGGGGAGCATTCTGAAGTACCTTTCTCCTAACAGATACTTTCCTCATTTCATTTTCACTCTAAGACTTACTTTTGTATTTGGATCTTATTTGAACAAAATTTATCATTTGTTCATTCAGGTTCTTAAATGCCAGGAAAGCTTAGGTAAATACATAGTCATAGAATATTTATACTGACACTCTTTTTCTTCAGATAGCTATATTAGGTCAGGTTCTTTGTATTGCTAACCAAGACTCGAGAGAAAAATAATAACTCACTTTACATTGTAAGACCCGGTGCTGTAGTTCATCCTGATTTCTTATTCCCTTTGAAAATATCCTTCCTAAAACTTAAGACTTATATGTACTGATGATGCAAAGGAAAAAAGTATGTACACATATTCATAAATGGACACAAAAATCCAGTTTATTATGTTGGCTGTGAAATTCTGAGTAATCATGGCCCCAAAATATAGAAATGAGAATTCCATGCCCCAATGTTTTCTCTCCTTCCTTTATATGTTTGTGAGACTATGAATATGGGATATTGGGTATAATACTAGGCTTGCACAATGTTTTACTTTTATGGAATTGCTTTAATTTTTTTCTCTATCTTTTACATTCTTGGTAATGAGAGATGTCTCTCAGGATAGGAAAAAGTAAAAGGGATAAATTTGAAGAGGAAGGTGGTAAAAAGGCAAAAGATACCAATTTTTTTGGTAAAGAAAATGTACTTTTCTAATTCAGATAACTGTCTATGCCTTCCCTTCCCATCTAGCATCTACTAAATTGAATCTGCACAGTTAAGATATGATATATTTTTCATATAATAACTGAAGATCAAGGACATAGACTTACCCTTTAAATGTATTCATTTTGAGGGAAAGCATAAGATAATAATAGTAACACATTTGGGCATTGCTCATTTCCCTACATATTTCCTATAAATAAATCCTTTGACCCTCATAACAACTTTGGGTATTTTTAGTCCAAAGCTAAGAGGAGGAAAATGACTTATGCAAGGTTATATCACTGTTTAGTGACAGAAGTCAAGGAATCCAAATCTTCTTATCTCTTTATTATACTTTCACAGTCATATTCCTTGACTTGTTTTTTTATGTTATTTGTAGATGCCATGAATTTCTATTTCCTCTTTCCTCTCTTATTAAATATCAAAAGTAAAACAAATCAAAGAAAGGGCAGAGGTGACCTTTTCCCCCAGATTCATAAGTACCCTCTGCATGAAAGACATTTACAATCATTAAATATTATAAAAGAGATAGTGAAAGTCAGTCATAAGCAATGTATGATGGAGAACAAATACTTTAAACTCTACTTATAATTGAATTAAAATGGCTTTTAATATATTTTCCAAGGATTTTGCCCTTCTATAGTCCTTTGATATATGTAAATGTGATCATTCTCATTATACAGATAGAGAAATTGAGGGGGAAAGGTGATGTGACCTCCTTAATGCCCCAGAGGGAGTCAGCCACATATCTTTGGTTACTGTTTTATTGCCTAAGATGTATGCACTGAAATTACTTTGCAATATATAAGAGGGGAAAATTAATACAACTTCAGATGATCACTTCATCATTATTGTCTTTGTAGCCAAGTCAAGCAGTGATCTTATGGTCATTCTTAGCAGAGAGGCACTTATTTAATTACAATGAAAAAAAAGAAAACAACTCTTAGGATCATGATCCCATTTATTTCCTTTTTGGAGTAGAAGCCAGCATGTAAAGATGGTAGAGAGAGCTACTCACTAAAATGATTTGTGGCAGGCCTTTTTTGTGAACTCTAACCCTCCATTAGAGTAAAAATGATTCTATTGCATGTCATGTATTATAGTAAATACAAAGGAACACATACAATAAAAGCAAGAAATGGACAGAGGTATGTATCTGATTTTAAAGTGAGATCAGATGTAAGATATTTGTAAAGAATAATGTCTGGCTCCTGTAGTAAGCTCTATATAAATGTTATCTATTGTTATCTTATTAAACTATGCAGCAAGTGGCAGTTTGTATAGTAGAAAGCTGCCCTCAAAGTTTGGTAAATGTCACATTTCTGGCACAATTGGTCATGTGACTTTGGTCAAGCCATTTCTTCTTTCAGGGTCCTGGGCCACTCTTACAGAGTGGCTTTTCATCTTCACTATAGGATCAGTAAAATGACAGATCGAGTTCTTGGAAGAAGGATAAAAAATCCAAACATTATTTAGGTCAGATCAGCCTTAAATTGGTTTCTGAGACACAATCAGAGACACAGGCACCATAAATTTGGACCCACAAAAAGTAGTTCAGCTTTGCTCAGCCTTAAACACATTCTCATCTACTGTAGTTTTCCTGAGAATTCAGGAGATCAACGAACAAATATTCATTTATTCAATAGGTATTTATTATTCACCTACTATGTGCCAGATATTGCCCTATGCTTTCACTGAAGCAATTTCTTATAAGTGGAATATACTCTTTCCTTCTCTCTCTCTCTCTGAATACTTTTTATTCCAAGTTTTGCTTTCTCTGCCATGGAGTGTTTCTTGATTCTCTCTCTCCCTCCCCCCCTCCCTCCCTCCTTCTCTCCCTCTCTCTCCCTTTCTTTCCCTCCCTCCCTCCCTCTCTCTGTCTCTCTCTGTCTCTCTCTGTCTCTCTCTCTCTCTCTCTCTCTCTCTCTCTCTCTCTCTCTGTTTTTCTGCTTCTCTGTCTCTGTCACTCTTTGTCTCTGTCTGTCTGTCTTTCATCCATTTGAACTCCCAGCTCTTTTATTTTCCTTTTGTTATACTTATTGGTGAATGATTTTTTATATTTTGTAGTATACCCTTTTCTCCTAGAATATAAAAATCCCTGAAGGAAAACATTAATTTCATTTCAGTATTGGTATTTCCAGCATCATAGTATCTTGAATATATTAGGCATTTAATGATTGAGTTAAGTCAAATTGAATGAAAGGTATGTAACAGATGCAATTGAATTTCTCTGAAATTACTGTCAGAAAAAGAGGCAAATTTCTGATGCATATGTGCTGGACAGGTGCTAAGAAATCAAGCTACTTCAAAGACTTTACTTTCCCCATCCAAAATATTAAAAGATTGAACCAAATGATGTCTAAGATCCCATTTAAGGCTAATATTTCATTACCAATATTCTACTCATAGTAGATAATAAAGAGGGCAGAGAGAAATGAAAGTTCAGTTTTCTTCCCCATTATGAAAATCTGTTCTATTTTCTTCAATTTGAATTTCATTAGGAAGATATTCTTTCCTTATGTTTCGCATGGACTTCCTCTGGGATTATCTATATGTGTTTATAACTGAGTTAGTCTTTCAATAAATATTTATTAAGTAACTACTATGTGTTTTAAAGAGCTCACAATCTATTGGGGGAGACAAAAATGAATAAATGTGTACAAAGTATAAATAGGATAACTAGAATTTTTAAAAGTTAGGCATCAGAATAAAATGGAATTGGAAATATGCATATATTTATATTGGGGCAGCTAGGTAGTATAGTAGATAAAGCACCAGGTCCATACAAAATATTCATCTTTCAAAGTTCAAATCTGACCTCAGACACTTGCTCTGTGACCTTTAGCAAATCACTTAAACCTTTTTGCTATAGGTTCCTCATCTGTAAAATGTGATGGAGGAGAAAATAGCAAACTAATTCAGTATATTTTACCAAGAAAACTCCAAATGGGGTTGTTAGAATGTTATATTTTGTTTTTATATCATATATGGATTTATCATGCCACATTATATTGTCATTTCATGTCACATTATATCACCTTACATTATATTATTTGTATAAGTTTATGTGTACATGTAAATAAATGAATAAACAAATTCAACTCAGTAGACATTTATTAAATGCCTGCTATTTATCAAGCATAACAGTAATTACTGGAGATATAAATAAGAAAAAGAAGGGCAGTGCCTTCATTCAAGGACCTTAAAATCTAATGGAAGAAGGTGGCACACAAAAAAGAAGCTGGAAAGGTAAAGAGAGATACCAGGTGGTCTCCAGTTGTGGGTTAACTAAAATTCCCTACAATTGAAATCTAGCAGAGATCCAGATAGAATATGGAGTGAGCAGGAAATCACACACACACACACACACACACACACACACACACACACACACACACAAATGTGCACACATGCATACAAACACACACATACACATGGAAAAAATGATCCCACTTGCTTAAAATTTTAAATTTTCAGCCTTACTGACATAGTTATGACTTGTGTGAGTTTCACCTTACTGGCATTTTCTGTCAGGATTTTTGAGCCATGAATAAAAATATGGTCATAAATGTGTTCTTATGCCTTTACTTTTTATATTTAGATATTTCAAACCATGGTGATGAATGTCTTATCTTTGTTATTCATTCATCATACATTCCAAGCATTAACCTTGCATTTTGTAACTCTCTTTAACATGTATTAATCTTGTCACTCAGGAATACTCAGATATTATTACCTTGGTTCCTCATATTTATTTTACTTCAATTTGTATTAGAGGTAAAAGTCCAAAGACAATAGGCAATTGTTTGGGGCACCGCTTTGTTCAATAATGGTCGTCCCATAAGGAACTAGCATGAAGAATCAGAATGTTTGCCATTGGAAAAGAGTAGATTTTTAGAATTAGTGTTGCTCTGTATGTTCACTCTAAAGTCAAGTCAATGCAAGTTAGCAAACATTACTAAACCTTTACTATGTTTCTGGCATTATGTTAAGTGATAAAAATATAAAGAAAGACAAAAATGGTCTTTGCCTTAAAAAGTTCGTATTCTAATCAGAAGGCAATATATAAATAACAAGCAATCTATGAGACATATACAGAGCAGATGAAAAGTAATCTTTCACTTTAGAGGAAAGCATTAGTTATAAAGACTTTCCATTTAGGGGCAATTTCCCTGTCCCCCATATAGACAATAATTTATTGTTCAGTAGTAAAGGAAGTATGACACAGTAAACAGAAAACTAGTCTTAGAGGCAGGAAAATATAGATTCAAGTTCTGCCTTAGACACATACTAGCTGTATTGATGAAATACAATTTATTTAATATCTCATTGTCCCAGTTAATAGTCTAAGATTATTAATTACAGGAGAATAGCTAACCTGCTTTCATGAAAAGAACTTTCATACCAGGAATCCCCCATACTAATAATCATAGGTTTGGATATTTACCCCTATACACAAATGTTATTCATTTAACTGTCAGGATACTGCCAGGCGAGTATACAGTGGCAAAGGCGGCATGCAAAGCTATTTTCTCCAACTAGCTTATGAACAATTTAGGAAGAAAGACTTTTTTTCATTTTACACCATTCCCTTTCTTACCTTGTGGCTTATAGTCTCTAGGTTTTGGTTCAGGAAATACTCATTCTTTAATTTATATTTGTTGATTATTAGGTTTACTTCAAAATTTGATGAGTGTAAGTTATTTATAAGTTTCATTTGTTACAGTTATGGTTTTTGTGGGATATATGCATGTTCAACGAGCTGTGAGGGCTTACCAAGCACTTGCCCAGACTGCTTACTTCCTTTGGAGTCCACTGGCACTCCAGTCTCACCTATGATTTCAGGAAGCTGACACATGCACAGTAACCACAGTCCAGGAAATCATTTCAGCAGATGGGCTAAAATAGTTTGAAGGTAACCAATGGACCATAATCCCACCTATTATTTAGGAGTGCCTTTACCCTTCTATTTGGCAGAATGGGTGTAGGAGATTTTTTTCAGTAGCCATGAATGTGACTTAAACAGGCATTGTGAGTGCTTAGAACTTGGTCAGACATCAATGATGCCATGTTTATCCACTCTGACTTGAGTTATTCTGGGTCATCACCAGTCATTCTGACTTTTCTCTTGCCTCTGGACTTCAATGACTTTGGAAGATAGAGTGAGATGGCAACTTTGTGAAACTCAGCCTCACCTAAATCCAATTTATGTACAAGTCAAGACATCATCCTATCATTTCCTTAGGCCATTTTGAAAATAAAAAATAAGCAACAGCAAAAATAATTCATTATAAAGCATTGAACTAAAAGTTAGAAGAATTAGGCAAAAATCTTTACTCCTCTCCTAATTACCTAATGTATATTGAGAATATATATATATATACATATATATATATATATATTAATTTTGAATTTCCTGACCTATAAAATGAGGTAATTGGACTAGGGGATCTCTAAGTTTGCTTCTCCCTCTTAGATTTCAAGATCAAATTATTACTTTAGCTTTGTAATAAACTTTTGAAACTGTTTCTTAAACTGGTCATATTAGCCTTCATTAACATGATTTTTATTATGATGAGTGCAAACTATTTGACCCCTGTGTTTGATAGAACTGCAACCAAAGAACCATGTGTACCTCGACTTCTAAGCACTTGCTAAGAGCCAGGTCATTGGTAAAGAAGAGAGAAGAGAGTCAGATACATGCTCATATTCCCTTAGTTCATCTGAAATGTTGTACAAACATGTAACTTTCTATGTAACTTGGTCCTCATTGGTGTGAAAATGAATTACCTCAAATAGTCTCATTTATTCAAATGAATTCTACTTTAAGTTATAGTATAAAATATAGTGATTGATTTAAGCCAATGGAAACTAGCAGTGCAAATTCAAATAAAGAAGGCATTTCCAAGGATTATATTCACATTGTTGGGAAACTTGCTATATGTGCAATTGGTATATAGCTTTAATTAATAAATATCATATCCCCTAGATATGATTTAAGTTTTTCCCTGCACAACAGAAATAATTAACAGGTCCTTTTCTCTGAGGAAATACATTATTCCATTCTCTCCCTATGAAAATATATGAAAGTATTCAAGGGTCTTGTGTTATTCAAATTTCTTTTCTCTTATATTTAAAGATTTTTCCCTTGAATGTGTTTTGTTATTGGGAGGTCATTTTTTAATTATTTCTTTTTTGGTCATTTAGAACTATTAAATGTCTTACAGTTTGCAACATAGAGTTTTTTTTTTTTTGTGATCTTCTTTCTTTTTCTTTTTTAATTTAAAACCCTTACCTTCCGTCTTGGAGTCAATACTCTGTATTGGCTCCAAGGCAGAAGAGTGGTGGTAAGGGCTAGGCAATGGGGGTCAAGTGACTACCCAGGGTCACACAGCTAGGAAGTGGCTGAGGCCAAATTTGAACCCAGGACCTCCCATCTCTAGGCCTGGTTCTCAATCCACTGAACTACCCAGCTGCCCCCTGTGATCTTCTTTCTTAAGCCATTTATGAATATACTGCTGTGGTTTTATAACTCTTTGGAATCCATAGAGATCGTTCATCAGATTTTGACTATATTTCCTTCATTTTGTAACATTTTTCATAGATAGTCATTCAGATAATCTCAGGTCATATTCCCTTGCCTTAATAATATTTCATGTCGGTTTCTTTATTTGTGCTTAAGACTTTTAGCTTAGTTTCCTTTCTTTCAAGATTTTTGCCCATTCAGTCTTTTTTTTCTCCTTATATTCCCCACTTGCTCAGCTTCTGACTCTATCCATTTTAATGGAGGTTTCAACCACAAACAGTTTCTGCACCAACTGACTTCTCAGGGACAGAACTGATCACAATTGGATGCCATTTCCCTTTTTTGTTTTCAGTTCTGGAAGTATTCCATGTACATCATGGTATTTTCCCTATTTCCTTCTTTTCTTCTATTCTCTAGCTTATTGCAGCAAAATACACTTTCCCAGTCAGAGCAAGTTCCTGGCTTTTGGTAAATGGAGTGGAGGTGGGTATGTTTTGGGAGAACTTTGAAGAGAAACCCCAGGTTCAGGACAGGTTGCCCTTTGCAAAACTTAACTTAAAAATTAAAAAGAAAAAAAATTCATTAATTTGGAAGCCATGTTGAAAGGCCAGGAGGCAGTGTCTCCCCAAAGAGATGGGGGTTAGGGTTTTTACACCCTTTCAACAACAGGGCCCATGTGTCTAGAATAAGGATGGTGATGGCATGTTACTTGGGTCTCTGGAATCCAAGATGGGTTACATGGTTATGTCCTATGTTTCAAAGTCAAAAGGTGGTGAATTGTCCAGTTTAGAGGATAATCAGAAATCTGGGATATAAAATAAATGCTTATCAGGAGCAAGCTGAGAGGTGCCTATCTGTGCTCAACAAGAATGAAGGGAGAGGCCAGAGGGGATCTTCCTCAGAAACAAAGTCACAGGGCAGGAATTTAAGGGAAAATGAGTCTTTTATGTACTCTCTGACTTGGCCCACAATCTTGGGTGCTGGGGTGCCTAGGAGAAGCCTGCACCTCCATATCAGGTAGAGTTGAATTCTGTTATATGCACAGGGGTTTGTTTGTGTACTTCTTCCAAAGTTGATGGCTGATAGAGGAAGTATGCGGAATTAGGGATGAGGAATAAGTCTTCTCTGCACTGTTTCAATTGGTTGCTGTCTTCTTAGGGTTTTTTTTTGTTGTTTGTTTGTTTGTTTGTTTTTGCTTTCTTAGACTATAATAGTAGAAAGTGCTTTATACTTTGCTTACAATTCCCATTTTAAAGATATATGAGAAATCATGAGGATTGAAGAAAATGTCTACTCTTTCATCTTATTGGTCAGTAGATGATATTTTCAAAGTTTATCAAGTATTTTAGTCTCATCTACATGAAAGGATTAAAAAGGAATTTTATATAATTCAACTCAACAAATATTTATTAAACACTTACTCCATGAAGGTCACTGTGCTAGACCCAGGTTTATGGGAGCTGGCATGGGCAGCGAAGAACAGGAACAGGAACAAGACCTCATATTCTAAAATCTACAAGTTAAAACTGGTAAAACAAACTGCAAAACCTGTAGTTTCAGCATTAAGTCAAGCCTGAATTACAGATTGATCAGTTACCCATTCTGTGTACTGGATCAGAAATATTCTATACTGAGCATCAGCTTTGTGTTAATTATTCATATTGTTCTTTATTTACTTTGGTTCTGAACTATTAGACATAATTAATTACCTAAAGTGGTCACCTACTGGGCTGCATTTGCCCCACACACATCCCCCCCCCAGCCCCACCATGTTCACCTTCTATAAGAATAGCAAGACAACATAGTAGTTGTTGATAGTAGACAACAAAGGAACATGGGACATGTGTATCAATGACTCTAACATTCCAGAAGGATCCCCTAACCTGTGCCTGCCCTTATTCCCTATGATGTATATGTCAAACCCCAAACCACAACTCTACCTTAATTTAATCATGCTCATTTTCCAGGGTTTTCAGGCTGTAATGAGAAAAGAGGGAGATTTATCCAGAAGTTCCCAGATCCTCAATAAATATTCAGACCCTGATTCACACTTCATTTTGCTACTCCATAACTGCGGCTCATACTTTATTACTTAGTGAGCTATTCCATCAGTCCCAAAGGTTTCTCCATCAGCTCCAGAGCTGCTACTCCAGTACTACAGTTGATATTACACATCTGGAGAGCTGCTATTCTATCAGCTCCAGAAAAGGTATTCTACTAGCCTCCATGCTATTCCACCAACTATTAGCTTATACCACCATAAACCTCTTGTTTAAATAAAATAAAATAAATTAAAATAAAATATTTTTTTACTTCTGGATTGAACAGTCTGACTCTTCCATTCTTGGGGAGAGACCCTATGACAAACTAGAGTGTGTTTCTCCCACAATAAGGTGATATAAAAGAAAAAGAAAATAATTCATGCCTTCAAGGGACATGATGGTATATTACCTGATGGCTTATATTATGGATACATGAAGGTGGAACTTAATTCTAAAAATCAAAGTGATTGGGAAATGGTTGGTATAACAGGTAGCACCTGAAGGAAGGTCAGGATTCCCAGAGTTGGATGTAGGGAAAGAGCATTGAAGGAGGGAAGACATGCCAGGCTGAGAAATTTGCATTTTATCTAGGAAATAGGGAGTCATAGAAGATATTTGAATATTGATGACATGATGACATCTATGTTTACAGACAAGAAATAGATAAGAGAAGTTTCAATTTTAATCTAAAATCTTGATTTCTCATAACAGGAAATCACGCAGCAGAAAGATTACTTAGAATGAAATTAAGTTTTACTTTTTTATTCCAGACTTTTTCACTCCTTTGCCAACTACGTTGAGGAAATTATTTAACTGTAGAGCAGTTTCCTCTTTGGTAAAATGAAGATCATAATACCTGTCCCCTACCTGCTACACATTGATGTTAAAAAGAATGATGAGAGAGTAGTGTTTTGGGATCCTTAGAGAATGGTACAATGCAAATGTAAAGTATCATCATTA
The DNA here is from genome assembly GCF_027887165.1 of Monodelphis domestica. Lineage (NCBI taxonomy): Eukaryota > Metazoa > Chordata > Mammalia > Didelphimorphia > Didelphidae > Monodelphis > Monodelphis domestica. Next base: position 340,376,177 of record NC_077229.1, read on the forward strand.
GTTGAGGCCCCAGGCATGTCTTTTAACCTCTGCCTCTGCTTCCTCATCTGTGAAATGGGAAGACTAATAATCTCTTGCCTTACCTAATTAATCTTTGTGAGCATGAAATAGTAAATGATAGTAAAGTGCTTTATACAGTATAATTATGTAAAATCACAATATTAACATTTTTTAGTCCATGGTAGAGCAGTTTTGTATATAAATGTATAAGCAATGGCTAAATATGAGATATATCTTGTTATTTTACCAGGAAAAATTACAATCATGTTATGTAAAACATAAGTGATTGAATCTACTGTATTTTATACACTGAGAAAGCCTTAAAAACTTGAGTCACTAAAAGGCTCCAACTTAATTTCTTATGTGAGTTGAAGCATTTTTGTAAGTTACTTGAAAGATTTTTCAACCTAGAAAACTCCATTCCAGTTCTAGACCATTTTATGTGCCAATTGCTTGCTACCTATATGTATTTAGAATAGCATGACATGTGGTAAATGAAAGATAAACTAATATATCCATAAGTTCCTGTCATTTTGTGGATATCATAATAACTATCTTTTTAAAAGTTCCTGCTTTTCTATGAATTTATGGCAAGCAAACTGCATTGAGTTTTTGCATCTTTAAAACAGACTATTTCCAAAGATTTGGAAATGACAAAAAGCTTCCCTCTTCCTCCTCAGATTTTCTAATACTACATTTTTACTTATCTAACCTTATGTTGCCCTCTCATCTGTGGCATTTGTGTGAGAATGAAACTTTCTGAGGCCAAAAACTACGTTTTCTCCTAAATGGAGATGGTAATGTCCAATGAACATCTATAAATGCACTGATGTCAATTTTATATGTAGCATCAAATGTAATCTATGTTCATTTTTTAAGCACCAGTATTTTGATGGCTATAATGTTGCATGGAAAATGTTTCTATTTCAAAAGTGAAATTTTATGTCCAGAAATCTGGGTTTTGGCTGAAGATCCAAATTGTCCTTTTATTTAAATGTATCCAGATAGATTTATACAGGCTGAGATTTGGTACCCGGAAGGACACCCATAGGTGTCCTGTTGTTTTTTCTGCAATTATAGTTAAACAATTCCACATCAACCTAATTACATTTCAATGGCCACAGAGAACACCACTGACGTTTTGTTCTTTTCCTTTTTCTTAGAGCCAAACTAGCACAGTAATGAGACAAACTCACTAGGCAGGGAGACCTTAATGTTTTATATGTTCCTCAACTATTCTTAATTTAGTTTTTATCTGAATCCAATGGCATGTTAACCTAAAGTTAAGAACAATAGCCGCATTTTTTCCTATTTGCTCTGTATCCCACAGAGCTCATGCAGAGAACTTCTTTTGAAGTAAAGACCTTAGATCTAGGGCAAGATAAGAAATGGTCCCCAAGATATTACAGAACAATAAAATATTTTATGCTTTTCTTCCCAGTGGGTCATTGCCTCATTATTTTGGTAGAAAGATATTGTTATATACAAAAAAGCTCTTTTGTGCCTAGTATAGTGCTATGTGCATGATTACAAAATGAATGAACTCTCGGAATCTTAAGGTAAGAAAGTTTTAATTACTGGAAGTAGTTTGCCATTTTCTTCTCCAGCATGTTTTATAGATGAGGAAACTGAGGTAAATGGTTAAGTGACTTGTCCAGGGTTATGCAGCTAGTAAGTATCTGAGGCCAGTGTTGAACTCATGAAGATTTCAGACCTGACACTCTCTTCACTGCAATATCTTACAACCCTATCATCCTAGTCCAATTAATTATTTATTCAAGAAAACTGAGAATCACAATCTCAAATAGGGCACATAGAAACAGATTTTTTTTTTCCTTCTAAAGCAAGCAAGATAGGAGTGGCAAGGAAAATGTTGTAAATGAAATATATCAGCATTATGAATGAGCGAAACTCAGTTCATGGGGACCAAGGTAGGTTCATTTTAGAAGTAACTTCTGGGTTCTTTATCAGGACATCAAGTTGTTTAGACAAAGGATTCCTACTAAGTGGAGACTTTTCTGAAAGGCTCATTTTGGGAATAAGAAAGGGAGGATGGTCATTTGGGAGCATTTCAGGGATTAAGAAACTAGCTATATTAGGAAAAAGATCTAGATTAGATGTAGAAAGGAACTCTCTGAGAAACCTGGATAAAAACAGCCTTAAAGTAGATCTGGAAGGTATTGTTATCATTTAACTCCCCATATCAGATATATGGGATATGTATAAGGGCATCAACCCCAGATCTCTGAGGCCACCTCCCACTTCTAAAGTGGTGTTTTTCTGCTGTCTTTGGGAAAGAGCTTCCTCTACATAAAAGCACAACAAAATTCAGGTGGAATTTATTGCTCACCAGAAAGGATATTGGTTTAATCCTTTGAAAAGATCCCAAGGTAGACCTCCATGGTGAGCATTCTAATCTAATTAGTTTTTTCTTCACCAGAGCTGTTCCCACCCACTGCTCCCCACTATGGTTAGAAAATTTCTATCACCTGCTACTCACCCAAACTTTGAAATATTTAATTATAAGGTGCCTGAAAGTAAATTCTCACTTTATTTACTCCCACTATAGCTCTGAAATCTTCACCTCCTCATTCATTTCTATCCTCCTCCTCAAGTCTACTCATCCCATGCTTCATTCCAATTCTGTTTACCCCCTGCTATTATGCCTTTTGGAATGACTATTTTCACAAAAAAATTAAACTTTCCATCATTTCAGGCTTCTTCTCATACTCCTTCTCTACTCTGGCATTTAAAGGAATATAGAATACTCCAGATGGCATTATGTTTCAGCCATCTTCTCTAGTACTAGTTGCACATTCTCTTGAGTGTTCTAATTGCACATTCTCTATATTAGTTCAAGGTAGGGCTTTAGAGTACTCCTTTCTCTCCATTGCCATTTACACACCATCATTCAGCAACCTTTCCTCCTTTGGCAAGTTCATTCTATTTTAATTTATTCCCCAATCCAAATCATGGTAATTGATGTCTACTATATCCCAAGTAATTCTCTCCCTTTTCAAGGAATATGCTACCTTTCTCATCATGTTCCTCTCTTCCCTAACTCTAGCTCTCATAATATAGTATCTAATGACTTTAGGCTTTTTCTTGAATATCCTAAACTTTTATCTCTTCAATCTCCTCAGAACATATGACTTAGCCCTCAAATTCACCTCAACCATACATAAGTATCTTGCCATCACCCACGAATCTTTTACTTTCACGAGCAATAATTTGGATTCATCTCTACCTGGTCATAATTTCTTTCCATCCTATCTCTTCCAAAGTCTTAACCATATTTTTCAGACTTATCATGACCTTTAATCTTTCTTTTACTTGTTAATTTCTCAAGTCATTGTCCCTGTTTTGACTCCAGTTGAGTTAAAGCATCATGTGACCAGCCTTGTCCTAAATGCTTTTCTTCCTTATTCTCTGCTTGTTATTAACTAGTTCAATTCTTTACTGTTCTCTTCTTTTAAATTCCTTCCCAACACACTTGTTCTCTCACTGCCATGCCTAGTCAATTTGTAGTCCTAGATTGTTGCCCCAATATATCTATGGCCTCCTCTAATATTGCTGAATTGAGTTGAAAGAAATCATACAACCTAGCTGACTGGGTTCACTCTACACTACTTCACTTGATAATGTAATAAGCTTCACTGAATTTAATTACCATCTCTATGTTAATTATTCTCAATTCTACCTGTCTTGCCCAACCTTTTTGTGGACCTCCTATATCACAACTAGAAATCTTAAACTTGATGTGATATCATAAGATATCATAGATAGATCAAGAAGATATCATAATTAAATATCCAAAATAGAACGTATTGTCTTTCTCCCAAAACCCACTTCCTCACATCCTCCCTATTAAAGTAGAGACTATCATAATCCTCTCAATCCAACAGCCTCCAAACTTGGAATTATCCTTGAATATTCATTATCTTTTATCCCATATAACTAATCTATTGCCAAAGTCTGTTGTTTTCATCTCTGAAAAAATTTCTCATATATACCCCCCATCTCCTCCACCAAAGTTATCATTCTTTTTTTGTAATAGCCTGATGGTGGGTCTACCTGATTCAAGTCTCATCCTCTATTCAACTATCAAAGTGATTTTCCTAAAGGATAGTTCTTATACTATCACTTCCCTAGTTAATAAACTGCTGTGTCTTGCTTACACCTTTTATATGAAATAAAAAGTGCTCTGTTTGACATTAAAAGCCTTTTATGTCCTCATCCCCTCCTACCTTTCCAGTCTTCTTGTATCTTACTCTTTAATACAGCAACATTGACCTCCTGGCTATTTCATGAAAAAGAAACTACATCTCTCAGTTCTCTCAGAGGGCATTACCTCTGGTTGTCACCCATGACTGAAATGGTGTCCCCCCTCAATTCCACTTGCTGACTTCACTAGCTTCCTATAAGTCTCAACTAACTCCCATCTTTTACAGGAAGCTTCTACCAACACTTCTTAATTTTAATATATTCCTCTGACAATTATTTCCTATTAATCTGGTATTTATTTTTGTACAAATTTGTTTGCATGTGTTCTTCCTCAGATTTTTTATTATAATATTTTTCCAGATTACATATCAGTATAATTTACTTTAATATTTGTTTTCTTGTATCTTGTAATCCATGTTCTCTCCAACTCTTCCATCCCTCATCCATCCCCCAGAAGGCAGGTAATATACTATAGGTTGTAAATATATTAACATATAATAAATATTTCTATTTTTGTCATATTGTAGAGTAAGGCATATTGCTTATACTAGACAAAAGATCGTGAAAGAAATAATATAATGAATGGTTTGTTTGGACCAAATCTGCTCCTTCTCTAGTGGTGGATATTCTTTTTTCATCATATATCTTTTGGAGTTTCCTAGATTGTTGCCTTCTTGATAATAATTGTCACTCATAGCTGATCATCACTGTTTTATCATTATTATTGTTCCTATGCACAATGTTCTCCTGATTCTGCTCACTTCACTTTGTATCACTTCATATGTCTTTCCAAGTTTTTTTCATTATCCTGTTTGTTATTTTTTATGATACCATAGTATTCCATTATAAACATACATCACAACCTATTCAGCCATTCTCAATTGATGTACATCCCTTCAGTTTCCAGTTCTTTGCCACTACAAAAGAGCTATTATACATATTTTAGAATATATAATTTATTTCCTCTATCTTTAATCTCTTTGGGATACAGACCTACTAATGGTATTGTAGGGCCAAAAGGGCATGCACAATTTTATGATCCTTTGTGTATGCTCGCAGATTTCTTTCCTGTGTGGTTATATCAGTTTGTAACTTCATCAATAGTGTATTTTAGTGTCCTGATTTTTCCACATCTTCAAAATTTATCATTTTTCATTTTTCATCATGATAGCCATTTTGATGGGTACAAATTGTACTTCAGAATTGTTTTAACTTGTATTTCTCTAATCATTAGTAATTTGGAGGCTTATTTCATGTGACAAGATACTGTTAAAATTTGACTCAGTTCTCTATACATTTGAGAAATGAAGAATTTATCAGAGATACTTGCTATAGAGATTTTTTCCTAAGTTTTTGTTTACCTTTTAATCTTGCTTGCATTGCTTTTGTTTGACAGAAACTTTTAAATTAAATATAGTCAAATTATGTATTTTATATGTCAAAATGTTCTCTCTGTCTTGTTTTATGTAACTTCTTCCTGTATCCATAGTTTTCACAGGTAAACTCTTTTGGGCTTCTCTGATTTGTTTAGTGTAACACCTTTTATTTCTAAATCACATATCATTTTGGCTTTGTTGTGGTATATGGCATAAATTGCTGGTCTAGTCCTAATTTCTGCCATACTATTTTCCCCTTTTCTTAATAACTTTTGCCAAAATTGGTTCTTCTTTCAAAAACTTGAATCTTTCTGTTTGTCAAATATTAAATTACTATGGTTGCAGTTGTCTGATCTATCCCATTGGTCTTCCACTCTATTTCTTAGCTAATAACAGATTGTTTTAATGGTTTATGCTTTATAATATAGTTTGAGATCTGGTCTAGCTAAGCCATCTCCTTCCTAGTGGTTTTTTTTTCCCCCTTGATATTCTAGTTTTTTTTTCCAGGTGAATATTTTTATTACTTTTTTCTAACTCTCTAAGATAATATTTGAGTAGTTTGATTGGTATGACACTGAATAAGTAATTTAATTTAGAAAGAATTGTGATTTTTATTATATTGACCGACCCAGCCTATCCATGAACAATTAATGTTTTTACCAATTGTTTAGATCTGACTTTATTCATATGAAAAGTGTTTTTTGGCTATGATCATATAGTTCCTGGGGTTGTCTGGGCAGGTAGATTCCCAGGTATTTTATATTTTCTATAGTTATTTTAAATAGGCTTTCTCTATCTCAACGTGTTCAGTTTTATTAGTAGTATGGAGAATGTTATTGATTCCTGTAGGTTTATTTTATAGCCTTCAATGTTGCTAAAGCTTTTGATTGTTTCAGATCTCTAGGATTTTCTAGATATACCATTATATCAATCTGTAAAGTTTGAAAGTTCTATTTCCTCACTGACAATTCTAATTCCTTCAATTTCTTCTTCTTCTTTTATTGCTATACCTACCACTTCTAGTATAATTTGAATAGTAATGGTGATAATGGGCATCCTTCCTTCACTTCTGATCTTATTGGGAATACTTCTAGCTTATCCTCATTTTCCTGATGGTTTTATATGGATGCTATTTATCATTTTGAAGAATGTTCCATTTTTTTTCAATATTCTCTAGTATTTTTCACTGGAATCAGTGTTGTATTTTTGTCAAACAACCTTTTCTGTATCTCTTGAAATAATTATATTATTTCTGTTGGTTTTGTAATTGATATGTTCAATTATGGGTTTTGTTTGGGGGATTTTTTTAACCCTTACCTTCCATCCTAGAATCAATATAAAGTATTGGTTCCAAGGCAGATAACTGCTAATGGCTAGGCAACATGGGTTAAGTGACTTGCCCAAGCTAGGAAATATCTGAGGTCAAATTTGAATCCAAAACTTCCCATCTAGGGACCTGACTCTCAATTCTCTGAGCCACATACCTGCTCCCTATGGTCAATTATATTGATATTTTTTGTAATGTTGAACTATTCCTGAATTCCTGGTATAAAGCCTAGCTAGTTATATTGTATGGTCCTCATACTATACTGCTGTAATCTTCTTGGTAGTATTTTGTGTTGTGTAAAATTTTTGCATTAATATTCTTTAGAGATAGTGGATGTCTCTAGTTTTCTTTCTCTGTTTTTCTTCTTCCTGGTTCATGTATCAACACCATGTGTGTCATAAAAAGCATTTGGTAGAGTTTCATAAGTTATCTCTCTGAATAACTTACATCATATAGGAATTAATTTTTCTTCAAATGTTTGGTAGAATTCACTTGTGAATCCATCTTCCTCTACCATTTTTGGGGGGTTGGCAATGAATTAATTGGTGAAATATTCAATTTCTTTTTCTGAGATGGGATATTTACCCTCTTTTGATTTTAAAGGCAGGGACTATCTCTTGCCTCTTTTTATATCCCCAACTCTTAGCACAATGCTTGGCACACAGTTGATGTTTAATGAATAAGGATTAATTGATTGATTGATCAATTGAATCCATTACACATTTATGATCCTTAGATGCAATAATGCAATCCTTATTCCCCAAATGAATTTCTATTACACCCTCCCACAGAATATTTTACAAACCTTTTCTCTTCTCAACCATCCTGCTCATCTTCTTTCCATGATTTATTCAGATTGTTGTCTTGAATCATTCTTTACTAAGAAAAAAGAGGCTATTTCCCATGTCTCCTCCTTTTTCACCTCCTCTGCATTACATAAGCCTTTCTGTAAGTAGGCAAAATTTAATAGGGATAAGTATAAAGTCTTGCACTTCTGATATCACTTTCTTGAACCCAAGTACAAAATAGGAGTATCATGACTTGATAACAGTTTTCCTGAAAAATACAATTGATAATTGACTATAAGTTCAATATGTGTTCCTAATATGATATGGCAGATAACAGCAACAATGATGATGAACAACAAGCTGATGTAGTCTTTTTTGCTTCCATTATGAGAGGTATCACTTCTAGGTGAAGAAAGTAATATTCTTGCTCACTTTCCCCTAATTAGATAGCATCTGCCATATGGTTTGGGGAACAATACTGAGGAAAGGTATTGCCAAGCTGGAACATGCCCAGCAGAAAGCAATTAGAGTGGTAGAAGACCATGATTCCAAACCATATGTGAGGATTGGTTGAAAACTTTAAGGATGTGTACCCTGGAAAATACATGACTAAGAAAGGAGTACTTCAAAGGTTTCCATTCCATTTGTTCTTCTCATTCCCAAAAGGGAAAATGCAAGAGCAATATGTAAAAGCTCCAGGAAACAAATTTACATTTGACAAAAAGGGGAAAATTCTTCTTAACAGTTAGAGCAACTCAAAAATGGACTACATCCAAGTTGGCAAACCTAAGGGGTGTGTATCATAGGGGGCTGCTCCATTCCCCCTTTCCACCCAGTCTGAGAATATCTTTCACTTCACCCCCTCCCTCTGCCCAGCAGCCCAATGAGAGAATGTCTTCCCTTCTCTGTTTGGGGTAAAGGGGAAGTTCACAAGTGGTGTGAGGTTTCAATTTGGGCACTTGGTCTTTAAATGTTTGCCATCAATGAACTAGAGCAACTGTTAGGAAGTTCCTTTTCATTATAGTTTTCAAAGAGAAGCTGGCTGAAATATCAAAGTGTAATGGAGGTTATTTTGGGAAATAGGTCGGATAAAATAGCCACTGCGTTCTCAAAGTCTAAAATTTTATGCTTTTGTGATTCTAAATATATGGAAATGTCAAAGTAAAATGAAACATCAGAATGAGTTTATCAGCATTTCTACACTGAGGCTTGAGTAGGATGCTATTTAACACTGCTATTCTTGTGAAATAATCTGTGTGTTTTTCTTAAAAGTGTAGGTGATCAAAAATTAATTTTACTTAAAGTTTTATACAACAGTAGCATTGAGTCATTAAAAAGGAAATTATTCAATATTTACTCAAAAAGGATAAAAGGGGTTACCAAGAAATTAACCACTTTTTAAGGTTTTGCTTTTTTGTTTTCTTTAACAAAGGATTTCCCTTCTAAATAACTCACTGTGAGATACTAAATACGAGGCATTGCTCCATGTATAAAAATGATAAGTTTAGACTCAGTTATGCAATATTCCCTTCAGTCTTATGATTCTGGGATACTCTCATGACCAATTTGCTTACCTATCATAGGTTTTAACTTTATAGCTTCAAATCTAAAAATATTAAAAACATGGAAAAATTTTCAGAGTATGATAGTAAAAGATTACTTTTATTATAAGAATAAATCTCTCAGCACTATTTCTCTAACCCTAAGACTCAATAGTTATTACATCTACAAATAATAGCCAAAATCCAAATAGTTTTTGAGTGGTATTAATTCACTGTTGAATTCAAACTGCTTTATAACCAGTTTTCAGGCTTAAGTCATAGTACAAGAAATTTTGTTCTCTTTTATGAATAGATTAAGAAAATATTGTTTTTGTAATTCACAAGAAAACCAATTAAGCCTGACACATAATGAGTAATGATGCCCCCAAACAAATCAATTTCTATATAACCTATTACAGACTGATGTGAATCCATTCAGAATGTAAAAGGATGCAGTAATGTAATTTCTACAAACAAAAATCAATAATTGGCAATATAACACAGGGCCAGAATTCTCCCAAATTTCTGCAGGCAAACTGCACATACTTGTATAAAAGACTAAATCTTCATTTTGAGGCTCATTGTCTATGTAGTATAATGCCAATTAGTTATAATAAATTTTGCCATATGTACATACAAATGACCCTCTACAGAGAAAAGATGAGAGTAACACTCAAGAGATTATATTAGTAATTGTGAGGTTAATTCTGTTTCAGAAATGCTTTGCTATGTCATTTGGGCACACTCCTGCTCTGTGTTCTACCACAAATGACCAATGACTCTGCTGCCCCCTATACCTGAAACACACAGATTCAGTTTAATAAAACTGACATTAAGTGCCTCAAGTGCATGCAGAGCATTGTTTTGGGTAGGCAAGAAGAATAAAGAGAAAGAAACAAGGATGTATATAGCACCTACTTCATGCTAGGCACTGTGCAAAGCACTTTAAAAAAGAAATGTTATCCCATTTCATCATCACAACAACTCTGAAAAGCAGGTGCAATTATCATCGTCTTTTAACATTTAAGGAACAGAAGCATACAGATGTTAAATGATTTGCTCAGACTCACATAGCTAGGAAGTATCTGAAAACAGATCTGCATTCAAATATTCCTGCCTCCAGACTAAACACTCTAACCACTGCACCACCATTAGGAGTGACACAATAAAACACGGCATCTACCTTGGGCAAATCACATCACCCTATTTGCCTTAGAGTTCCTCAAATATAAAATGACGTGGAGAAGGAAGTGGAGAACCACTCTCATATCCTGGCCAAGAAAATCCAAAATACCATCCCAAAGACATTACTAAAATAACTGAACAAGAATTTACATACCAGTTATCATCAATCTATAAATCAGGGCTTTATTTTTTTGGTTGATTGTTTAGGAGTAATGATGCAGACTAAACTAAACATATGTGCTTTGTTCTGGAGTGCTACTTCCTCAGAATTTACCTTGACACCCCTGTATCACTCTATAAATATTGCTTGAGCTCAGCAGGAAGGCATTTAGATTCCTGGGCATGAAGTCATCATCAGAATGGAGGTCTGGTAATCATAGGCCAACAAGAACACAACAACAATGATGATGATGATAACCGGCATTTATGTAGCAGTTTAAGATTTACAAAATGCTTTAATCCATAATCTTATCTGAGCCTCAGAACTCCCTTGGCTGTACTAGAGCCAGTTCATACAGGATCCTGAGAGGCAATTATTGAATTTTCTGTGGGAAGTTTTATGCCTCAGAAATAGACAAATGCTACAAATCAAAACAGGAATTGTTTTTGTTTGTTTTATGGATGATCTAGATTTAAGAAAGTTGGTAGAAAAGGGGAAGGGCTTATTTATACAAAAATATTTATAGTAACTCTTTTTATGGTAGCAAATCAGAAACAGAATAGATACTCTTCCATTAGGTAATGACTGAATAAAGTCTGTAATGGAATTGTAATGGAATACTACTATGCTCTAAGAAATGATGAGCAGGATGATTTCAGAAAAACCTGGAAAGACATCTATGAACTGCTGCAAAGTGAAGTGAGCAAAATCAAAGAGCAATACTATTTGATGAACAAGTGTGAATGACCTAGCTATTCTCAGCAAGACAGTGAGCCTAAACAATCCCAAAGGCTCATGAAGAAAGATGTCACCCATCTCTAGGGAAAGAACTGATAGAGTGTGGATGCAGACCAAAACATAATATATTTCATGATCTTTATTCTCCTTTTTCTTGTTCAAGATCTCTTTCACAAAATTACTAATGTCAAAAGATGTTTTAAATGATTGCCCATGTAAAAACTATATCAGATTTGTTATTGTCTCATGGGGGTGGGGTTTGAGACAAAAGTGGGAGGGGAGAGAGAATGGAAGGGAGAGAATTTGGAACTGAATTTTTTTATATTAAAATTATTTTACCTGAAATGGTGGAAAAAGAAAATATTATTATTAAAAAGTGATGGAAATAATTAATCATTCATATTAACCTTCCAAAAACATACATTTTTCAGAGAGCTTGTTTTTAAACATTTACCAAAATAATGTTGTTTCTATTTCTATATCTAAGGTCCCATAACTGTTCTATTTGCAGAAGCAAAGCAAATAGGAGAAACACACTCAGATCCTGAACTAATATAAAGCAAACAGGGCTTTATCCTAATTGCTGACAAGAAGTAAGGAAGATTATTTCTTCCTCAAAAGAAGTATTATTAGGGGAGAGAAAGAGTATGAATCATGTGACCGTGGAAATTTTTTCCTAATTAATCAATTAGTTAAAATTTTAAAAAATTATACTATTAAAATAAATAAAAATGAATAAATAAAAGTTTAAAAAGAGGTATTAACATTCTCCTTCTTCAGAAGCATAGGAAAAAATTAGTCTGAGGGAAGACAGGCCCTCCTCTCCTAGCAAAGAGATGTTTCTTTGCACTATCACTCTTTTTTCAAGTCAGATTGTCCTGTCCATCTATTTATGTACCTACTCCTTCAACATCAAACAACAAGCCAACAAGGATTTCTTTAGGACCAACTCTGTGCTGGGATCTGTGCTAAGTTATATGCATGGGTAAAGAGAAAAGAAAATATTTAATTTTGTTTCTTTAGTCTTAGCTGAGAAGAAACTGAGAAGAAACATTCATCTCTACCTAAAATGTTAGGGAGGTAGGAGTAGTTTATCAGTTTGGGAAATCCTAAAGCCTCAGAGAATAAGTAGTGGAATTTCTTGGACAAAATTTTCAAAGACTCTGCTTCTCTTGGGAGTTGGGGTTCTTAGAAGGACTTAAGCCTATAGTAATCCCTAATCCTGTCAAATAATCAGGAAACTGTCAAAAAAGTTTTGAATGACTTAAACTTTTAAGGAAGTAAAAACATAGAATTATTGATTAAAAGATCATTTATTTAGAGCAGAAAAGTCCCCTGGAGGTCATCTCATCCAACCTCCTTCTTTTATAGATCAGAAAACTTAGACCTCGAAAATTTAAGCTCCTTGCACAAAACCAAAGATTATTTATCCTGATGTAGCTGAGAGTAGATTATATTTTCTCAAATTTGGAGAGAATTTCACAGTCGTCAAAATCTTTTAAACACCTTCAAACTGGACCTTTGCCATTACACACCCACAGTTCCAAATTTATTTAAGACTAAGAGATCCCTGAACTAGCACAGTGGGTGAGTTTACTCCACCTCATTTATTGGTAGAAAACTTCCTCACTCAAAAGAAAAAAAAATGAAGTCCAATGCATCGTTAATAAGGTCAAATAATCATTGTTTTGTTTGCAGTGTTATTTAAATATTTATATTTGAATCATTCAGCCTAAGTGAGTAAATTATGCTAGTCTGGTTCACTCCTTGGTTATCACTCAGTAACACTTGGCCTACATCTTTTCTGGCTTCTTAGTTCTGCCCCAAGTGTAGAATACCTATTTACATGATAGCACACATAGCAGCTTTAGGCTGGAGCTATGTGGAGCCAGATAGGCAAAGAACTAATGGTATGCTTGTGTTTAGATTTCCAAATTGCAAAGTAATTTAAATGTTCTTTAAATAATTTGTATGCCTCAATATGACCACATTGATTCTGTCAGGCAGAGATAGGAATGGAAGCAGAGAGAAATTCTTCTCCCCAGTCAGACTCATTCCTACCAAAAGAATGGTCATTGAATAAGCAAAGCATGAATGGAAGATAGCTGTATACATTATTTCCTTTAGATATTCCATTTCCATTCCCTTGAAGTTCACAATCACTCAGTTGGTAATAAATGACACCAAAACCAAATAACATAAGACAATTTTCCTTGCTGGACAATACTTGATTTTTTATATGTAAATGAGGTTATTGGACAGCATACTATCTAATGTATTTCTGTGGTCTAGAAAGAGCACCAGAATCAGGGAGATCAATGTTGAGTCCACTGGAAGGTAAGCAATTTGAAAATAAGGACAATTTCCATTTTTTTCTTTTTTTGCATCCCCATTGACTAGAAGACAGTGTCTGGACTACAAAACTCCATTATTAAATGTTTCTTAATTGATTAATTGGAAGCCTCGGTATGATACTCATTCTTTCCATAAACATGGCCACCTTACTTAAATATTTGACAACCTTCTTTTATGAAGCCACCAAATTTGCCTTTGTCCCCTGGGAACTTGCCTTCAAGGAACTCCCAGACTCACTCCTGTCCCACACTGAACAGTAAGCCATCAAACACCCACTAAGTACCCTAGATAAGTGGTAGAGATAAAAAAAAAATCTTAAGTACCTTTTTATCTTAGAACAGCGGTTCTCAACCTATGGGTCACTACCCCGGTGGGGGTCAAACGACCAAAACACAGGGGTCGCCTAAAGCCACTGAGAAATTGAGTTACTTTACAGCAAGATGGCGGAAAGAACGGGGACCCTGCTGCCCGCACATTGTACTAATATTAGTTACCTATCAGCAGCCCTCCCCCTATGAGGGGCGATGGATTTACCCTATTGCCTAGAGACCAGACTCAAACAGAGACCCAGAGAGAGTACCCAGGTGCTGGCTCCGGAGGGGTTAAGAATGAGGCCTGGAGGGGATAACGGAGCTGAGTAACCCTAGCAAAGTGAAGCCTCAGTTCAAGCTGGAGGGAGACGATAGGAAGAAGAAGGCAGCATCTGCAGACCCCCTCCCCAGGCAAGACTTACCTTCCGCCCCAGTGCTCAGGTTGTCTCCTGTTGGATTAATATTTCTCAACATATAATTAAATATTGTTTTTGTGATTAATCACTATGTTTAAATTATGTTTGATTTTTAGCAATGAGAATACATAATGCATATCAGGTATTTACATTCTGAATCATAACTGTAGCAAAATTAGAGTTTTGAAGTAACCACCAAAATAATTTTTTGTATTGGGGTCACCACAACATGAGGAACTGTATTGTGAGGTCACAGCATTAGAAAGGTTGAGAACCACTGTCTTAGAAGTTTCTCCATTTATCTAGGTCTCTTACAGGTAGTTCCTAGAAGGAATCCTCCCTCCCAAGCCTCCATGTAAGCCTATCAGTTGTCCTTCCTTCCCTTTATTCTCCAAAGTGTATATAAGACCCCACATTGGAAATTCTCTTGATGGGCATTCCCATTCATGTTGCATTTTCCTGGAGACCTTATTCTAAGAGTTCCAGAGGTTGGCTCTGTGTGGTGAATGCTTATAATTCTGCCTGGTGGCCATATAAACCCTGTCCCCCTCAACCTGATTAACAACTTATTCTTTGCAACTGCTTTAAGGTTCTGTGTTTTTCCAGGTTCATACACTTAAAAGTATTAATTTCCTCATTTACAAAATGAAGAACAAAGCATGGTGTATATGAGTCAGGATGATGCAGGTTAGTCTTGTCTCTGTGCCTTTATAACAGGGATAGTTGGTATCCCAGAAAATTCTCTAAAATTATAAGTTTTTCTGATTTGTGAGAGAGTTACTTGTCCTACACTTAAAAAATTGCATATATCATCCAAAAAATTAATAAGGATAATTACTGACCTACTTAGCTAGGAGGGCTGTTATCAAGAAAGAATTTTGTAAACCATGAAGTACTACATAAATGAGTATTTTTTATTATTACAATTATAAACATGACTGCTCCTCCAGTTGTTCCTTCAAAATCCCCCTGTTAAGGTAACTTATCATAAGTGGAAAAACTCCTTCTGCATTTGTTTTTAACCAGTTGTCTTTTGTACTTTATATAGTTCTAATGATTTTCAACCAGTTCCTGTCACATGCTGGATGAGAGTTTTGATCAAGTATGATTGAAAACAAGAAGGATATATGAGAAGATGTAGACCTCTAGTCAAACAAAAACATCTTTTCTGGGTGATATGCCCCAACTTTAGTTTCCAGTGAGCCCTAGGGGGAAAACACTCCAATATTACCTCTGTATTTCCACGTCCACTTCAAAATTTTAGATAACATCTCATTAAGCCATTATTCCATCCTTTTGAGTGATTCCTCCAGTGATTTGGATTGCAACCATCCACACTTGTTCATCCTATATGATTTGTGTCCATACCCTCTCACAAATCCTCAATATAGGATCTACCTGACACAAGGGATGCCTTTATCAAGCATTTTTTCCCTTAGTTGAACAGTTCTTTTTCTAGAGGTATATAGCATGTTGCATTATGTGTCCTTTGGAGTTACAATGGATTATTGTATTGATGAGAGTTACTAAATCTTTTGTGATTGATTATATGTACAATATTGTCATAATGTAGATTATTCTCCCAGTTAAGCTCATGTCATTTTGTAGATTTTATACAATTTTCCCAGTTTGGTCTCAAACTATCCTCTTTATCTGTTTTTACAATTTCTTTTTATTTTTTATATAACAATATGATATGTTTACCATAATAATATAATACATATGATTTGTTATGAATATGTAATACATTATATTAAATATGCTTCTCCAAGAAAAACAAATTCTCACATTAGTTATTAGTTATTAGTTATCTGCCTCTCTTTTTTCCCCATTCGCCTTTCTACAAGAAAGCGGGTAGTATGAGAAAAGTTATTCATATATAACATATATTTTCTTAAGCCTTTTACTACAACATATAGCATTGTAACAACTCCTTGGATAAGGTCCATTCCTGGGAAGAGGCTAATTAAAGGGGTTAGAATATATGAAATATCACTATAGTTAATGATGCAGTATAGAGATATGCTGATAACCATTTAACAAACAACCTTAGAGAAAAAACCCTGCAGAGGATTTGCTTTTAAGTTCAATCTATATTATTAATATTTTCTCCATCATTTTAAGTAGAGACAATTGACAAAACAATAAATCAATCCCTGATTTGTAGCATTTGCCTATTTCTGAGGTGTAAATGTTCCCACTGAGATTTAACAATAAGCTCTGCCCAGTCATTTCAAGCTGGCTCCTATAGACTACTGAGCATAGAATAGTTATAAACTTGGAAGTCAGGATTTAGTCACATATAAACAGGAAATATTGGGGGGGGGGTAAAAAAGTTATACCTGTCTCAGGTGCCTCATCCTGAAATTGAGATGATGGTAGTAAAGTTGTGCTTACCAGAATAGACACCCAAACACCAAACCTTTCTTTCAGTGGTAACCCAGAGCCTTCTAAACCTATAATTTAAAAACTGACTATAACATTTAGTGTTACAGAGAAAAAATAGTCTTTATGGAGTTAGATTCGCTCAAGACCTAACTCTTGTGACTGTATGATTCTAAAAGACCATCTAGTCAAAAATATTTTACAGAAGAGTAACCTGAAGCTGGGAAGCTAGGTGACTCAGTGGATAGAGTGTCAGTTATAGAGTTAGGAAAACTAATTTTCTTGAGTTCAGCTGTGTGATCTTAGGAAAGTCACTTAATGCTATTCGCCTCAGTTTCATCCTCTGTAAAATGAGCTGGAAAAGGGAATGGCAAACCATTCCAGTATCTTTCTAAGAAAACCCTAAATGGTCCTCGCATTTAAGGCTTGAGAAGTACCTGGGGAACCAAAAAGTTAAATAACTTAGCCAGGGTCTCACAAATAGTAAATTAATTGGTCTGGCAATATTTTTAAGTATCAATTATCTATCTAGTGCAAAGACAATTCCTTCCCTAAAAGATCTCACACTTCAATAAGAGGCAAATAACTATGTGTAAACAGGCTATAGATAGGGAAAAATGGGAAATGATTAGGAGTGCTAGAATTCTTTAATTTGTAACAATTATAACTAAAAATAATAAAGTGTTTCATTATTAGCAAAGACCTTTATATGTACCCTGTGTCCCCAAAGTCTTAATGCAGTTTAAAAATATTAAAATTTAAATATTTCCAAAAAAAAAAGAAAACCCCAAATAAGATTATGAAGAGTCAGACACAACTGAAATGACTGAACAACAACAAAGTGAAGGTGGGATAGGTTAAATGACTATAATGATAACATAATAAATAACATTTTTATAACACTTTGGGATTTGCAAAGTTTTAAACATATATATATATATGTATATATATATATATATATATATATATACACACACACACACACATAGGATCACTGAGGAACATAAGGTTATCTGCACTCTCCTTATTCAAAGGAGAGATTTTCTTCTTTAGCCCCCTTAGTACATCCTTTCTCTTTGGGTAAGGAGTAGAATTTAGCCTTTCAGAGTAGCTCTCACATGCTGAGCACCACCATAGCTTCAATAGACTCATTCTCCTAGGGGAGACTGAAATGAGGCCCAATTTCACATTTTAGGGCTCTGCTTGGGAGACTTATAGGTTCAATTATGAAATGAAACTGTGACTCAATAGCCCCTAGGAAAGCCTTTTAACCTTTCATATTGGAATTTCAAGATTCTACTATAGATTAAATACCAAATCCCAGGGTTATCCTCTCCCCATCCCCTCAGTATACACACTCTGATCTCAAATAATAACAGACCCACAGACAACTTATAAAAAGAGAAGCAGGTTTACAAACTACCATCAATAATGGAGTACAGCCAAAAAAGAACACAGTTTACTCCATCCTCTTGCATGGCCTAAAGGGAGGAAGTTAATAGGAGGAAGAAAAAGGAGGTGCCCCCCAGGCACTTTCCTTCAAAGAAGGAGTGGAAAGAAAAGGAGGAAGAGTTCTTTACCATTTAGGTCTCTCTTCCACTTACATTGCTGCAATCCTATTTTCCTGTCATAGAAAATCTGGGTGTTTTGTTTTGTTTTTTAATTCTTTTAACAATCTCTCTCTTGCATTGGGGGAGTGTGACTCTCACCTCTCTCCCAACTGTTCTGTGGCGCTCTCTGCTGGAACTCCTTGAGCTAAGGCTCTGGTCCTCAGTCCCAAATATTAGGAGAAGTTTCCTTCTTCGCATAGGGCTAAAAAATACAATTCTCAAAGTAATCAGCTGTCTTAGTTTATAACATTTGCTCTTGAGAATTTAGCAGGTGAGCATCATGTATGGATAAGAGAAGATTAAAACCAACTCTGTAACATATCAATTAGGTGAGTTTAAAGAACAGAAACTTTGTTTCAAATCATTAATTAAAAAAAAACTCTCTTTTTTTTGTTTTAGAATCAATACTAAGTATCAGTTCTCCTGGCAGTAGAGTGCTCAGAGACAGGCATTTGGGGTTAAGTGACTTGCCAACACTTCCCCCTTGGAGACTTGGCACTATCCACTGAGCAACCTAGCTGCCCCTGAAATCATTCATAATCCAGACCTCTTCCTAAAAAAGGGAATGAGTGTTCATTAGCATTTTTTTAAGAATACAAAATGTAACTGTTGCTTAAGTCCCAGTGACCAATGTTTCCTCAAGCAGAATTGTGTGGTTCAAAGCTCTTGGCTCTTGTTGGGGATTTCAGTGACTACACTGTCCCAAGATGAATGACATGGCTCAGACTTTTTAACTATTAAACTCACCTTTGGGCAAGTACCTGTCTCCTTAGGCTTGTCAGAATCCTTTCTCCCCGTTTGCTTTCCCTTATCTGCAGAGATAATAAGTAGCCAGGAAGTTTCTGTGTATGTGTGTGTGGGGTTGGGTGGGGGGTGTTAGGGGTGTGTTGCTCATTATTTCCACAATTAAGCAAATTATATTAACTACTTGTATGAGCAAAGTTCTCTTGTGTTTGTGGCGAATATAGGTTTAAAGCTAGATAGATTCTCAGTACATTTCATCTAACCCTCACATTTTAGAAATGAGGTATTAAGATTAAAACTTTCTGCAGAGTATATCTTAATTTATATATATATATATATTTGTGTGTATGTATATACATACATACATATATATGTATATAATAATTTAAAGAACAAGTCAGAGAAAGAAAAGGCACTAGGCAAAAGTGGCTGGCTAGTCTCTTTGCAAGCATCCTTGCCCTTGCTGATAGATAAAAAATTAGCCTTTGTTCTTAATTCAAAGGGTGGGGTTGAATTACAGCCCCAATAGGAGAATGGTCTATTTTTAAATTCAATATGAAACTTTCCTTTTAAAATTCATGGGTGATATTAGGGTACCAGGGGAAAGAAAAGGGGTGCAGGCTAGTGTTATATTCTCTCAGAGGAAACTAAAGGTATAGTTACTTACCCAAGACTTACAAGTAGTAAAAATCTCTAATTCAAGCCCAACTTTTCTAAGGCCAACTCTCTAGTACTCTATTTTTTAATCAGTCCACAATATTTCTTCATATGCTTTTACATACACACAGGCAGAAATGACTTCTGTTTCATGGGACCAAAAATGGTTACATGAAATGGCCATGTCATTTTTTTAAAAATCCAATATTTGCAGAGAATACAACTTGAAAAAATGGAGGACTTAGATACAATTACTTTATGTACATGTTGAACAATTGAAAATTTTCTTTAGGGGAATGTGTAACATAGTGAATATCACTGAGTATAGAATGAAGAAAACCTAGCCCCCTTTCTACCTATATAACAACCAGCCTTTTCATGCTGAGCAAGTCACTGAATTGGCTACTCCCTGGCAATTACCTATTGTTAAAGAAGTATGGAAATCTACATTGGTGGAGGGAGCTCCCACATAGGGTTTCTTGCTCCCTAATGCATTTTCATTTTATTTTACCACAGTATATCTTGTAAAATAAAAATTAAGTCAGCAGTTTCTTTTAATAAATAAGAGTAAGACAGATATGCGATGTGGAAGAGTCAGGTTCCCTCCCAAGTCTGGAAAGTGGGTTAAAAAAATTAATTCACCTCAGGGAAAAAATGAGGGAATAATGGAAAAGTAGCATCCTTCAGGCTGAGGCTAATTCCTAAAAGGCAATTAGTTCATGCCTATATAATAGCAATGTCTTCTCAGAAAGCAAAATGTTACATACATCCGTGGGTAGCAGTCTGCTTCTTGACTGAACTGTCCTGCCTACAGGAAATGGTTCAAAATAATATTGTTTTTCAATAAGTACATTATGTTATATTGATGGAAGTTTCTTCCAAAATGTTGGCCTGTCACTGTATTATTAGTCTCTTGTTCTTAAGGGCAACTATGGCTTGGTTGTTTATATAGTTGGTAGAGGTTTTACAAATTTGCTCATGAGTCTAGGATCTTATGCAATTCAATTATTTAAGTTAACAATCATACAAAAGGAAAACAAGTGTTCACTTGCATCTTACTTAATCACAGCATAGAAGAGATATTGTCCCTTTAAGTGCTTGTCATTGCTCTTTGTCTTTACTCTATCCACGATTGCTGCTGCAGGGACTATCAGCCAAGTCACATATCGGATTGTTTCATTTTCATTTACTTATAGCCTTTTTAGTCAGATATTGTGGAAGGGGCATTGCACTTGGCATCATATATGCTATATGTGAATATTTCCCCTTCTGTTTACTAATTTTGATCATTATTTCTCTTTGTATCTCAGTTTCCTCATTTGTAAAAAATCATTGGCTTGAGCAAAAGGATTACTAATGCCACTTCTACCATTCTGTCCTAAAATTGTATGTTCATGATGTGTCCAGTATACTTTTCCATCTCCCAACAAAGGGTATTTTTTACAACTTTTCCCTCTCATTTCAGATTCTATATCCTTTCCCACATCTCTTCCCCATCTCATTTCCCCTCTCCTTCTGGCACTTAGTCAATACATGAATTATTTAATTGGCACTACAAAATGGGGAGGTTGGGCACCATCATCCCCAAAGTAAAAGATACTCTGCTTACAAGGACCAAATATTATATAATTCCTTTGGTTCTTGGACCAGATGGCTGCTGAGATCCCTTCCATCTTTCAAATTATGTTATTCTGTGTGAATTTGGAATCTCCTTCAATTAGAAAACATGACAGCTAGAATGTGACAGGAGCAGGAAAGAGCTATTTATTTCCCCGTTATGTATATATATATGTATATATATATATATATATGTCAGAACCCCATTCATAAGATATTTTGTTTTCATGATTTATCTTCCATTCAGGTTTTCCCAGCCATAGTCATCTTCTAAACCAGAGTAAGGTGTACTGAAGTTATAATTATAGCAAAGAGCAACCAATGCTTATTCTTCTGCTCTTAGTACTATACTACCCTTCTTTTGCTCTTCTTAAATAATATTTGTATCGATGATACCTCAGGCCCCTCATTTGATAGTCCATTCCCTCTTCAGGCACCAGTGTCCTGAAATCCAATCAACTGTCATACTAAGTAGATTTTCCCAAATTAGTCTCTACCTTTTTTATGGCATTTAGGTCCTTTAATTTTCCACTCCTGCAGTTCGAGACAACACAATTGTACATTATATTACTGTCTCTTTCAATAACAAATAGAATAGAACACTCAGGAGAACTGATGCATGTAAAGTATTAATATGCATGCAGAAAGACAGCTATAACACTTATGACTGAGTCTAGCAGAATGGTGGTGTTTTTATGTGGTGTGTGTGGCAAGGTAGTGGGGTAAAGATGATATCTCAGTTCTACATTGCCCAAATTCACTGAAGAATTCTTTGTACCATGATTCCAATTTAATAATTCAAAATGAGAAATTGAATTGCTAAGTAGATTGGATATTTATATTGGTCAGTCAATGCATTATTTTCTCGGCAAGAAAACCTAATGCACAAACTAGTAGGTTGTTGAGTAAAATTGTCTTCAGTCTAAGATGTTGTCTTAATGGAAATTTTTCACAAACTCTAAAACTCTTTCTTATAGATAAACTTTTCTATCAAAGAAATATACTTGCCAAGTGGACCATATAGGTATGCCACTAAATTAGCTAGGCATTGAGGGGAACAAACAGATCAATTTTCTTTGCTGTTCACCTTGGGGACTAGTATCCTGAATCCCTTCACCATTGCAATGTTTCTTCCTTCATTTTAAGTTTTTCTTCTTCTAACAATCAACAAATTTATAGATTATCTTCATGTACTACTTTTTATTTGGGGAAAGCACTTTAATCCAATCGATATTAGCATTTTCAAATACACTACTAATGATAGTATGAGGAATCTTTCTTTTGAATCACAGGGGATGTCATTTCTTGACTAATTGAAAAGTGTTAGATTTTCTTGCTGAAAGTCAACTTTGTATAGTGAACAAAATGCTAAATTTGGAGTCAGGAAGATTTGATTTCAAAAAACCACTCTTGATACTTGTTAGCTTCTAAGGTGGGCACCATACTTTACTAAATACTTGACATATGTATATGTATAAAACACTTTTTAAACTACAGAGTACCATAGAAATGTCAGCTGTTATTATTTCCTGAGTTTGTTCTGAAAGTTAGGATCTCTTAGTTTTCACCTTGTCTATTGTTTTCAGTACACTTAATATTTGCAGAAATTTGTTGTAAAATTGTCTTCTTTCTAAAACTGAGAAATTTGAGATTAAAATGGAGAACTGTCAAAAGAATAAAGTTGAATCCCATTATACTACTGATGATGAATCCCATTACATCACTTGTGCTACTAGGATAGGCTAATGCCCCATTTTATAAGGTCCTCAACCAGATATCAGCATGTTTTGCTTGTTATTGTTACTATTCTTTATTACGTAGTTCTTCTATGGCAGATTATATCATGAATTGTGTTGTAACCAGAAATGTACAACAATGAATATTCTTAAGAGTTCACTGTTTTTGCAAACATTTGTGGCATTTTACAACTCAAACTGTCACAAAGTAAATATTCTTGCAAAGAAATGTATTTAGAGCATATTGCAAAAAGAAATTTTCACGTGGCAATCTGGAAGCACCCAAATAAAACATTTGCAATTTTTTATGAATTGTTTAGGCCATGACCTAGATGGAAGATATGTTTTCTCCTCAGCCCTCTATGAAATATCCACATTAATAATGAAGTTTATAGAGCATTTTATTAAATGTATTAAAACTTGCATCAGCAAAATATATAAAATGTGTTTATAAATCAGATAAAATGCTAGCCCATGGAATACAGTTATACTGTAGTCCCATTATTAATAGGAACGAGGACTGAGTAGCTATATAAATTAATCACCACAATCTTACTGCTGGGGCTAAGGTTTATTTCTGTACTAATAAGATTGGTCGAAAAATGACTTTCGTCAGATTGCTAGAGTAAACAATGGCAAAATGAATTTCATGATCAAAGCGCTGATCTGTGTGCACGTCTTATCCTCTCTCCAACACAATAAATAGTCCTTGTTTAGATGACAAGATTAAGTGAGTTTGAGGACCAAGATGATGTATTTGTCCAGAGTGCCATTTCTGTACTGTCAGGCAGCCTGGTGAAGCTTGTACTGAAAATAAAGGGTCCGTGAGCAAAAGCTTTTCATGATCTGTATCAAGCTGACTTCAAGATCATGAATAATAGGAATTTTATAGATTTCATTGGAAAGGTACATTTTTGTATTTGAGATAATCCTTGTAATTTTGATCTAATATGTTATGGTGATATCTGTAGCTTTTTCTGTAATAGTTACCTTGTCCTCAAGCCTAGAAATTAATTCTAACAAAAGTCCTTGTAAAGACAGCAGGTGCCTGAAACAAAAGGGAATAATTATTGTACAACCCTGAAGGTTCTCTCTGGATGTGTCAATAAATACACACTAAATCAAACAGTCTGATCGAAAGCTTATTTGGGTACTCATCTGCAAAATAACAAACAAAAAATCATTTTGAGGGGCATGAACCCTTCCACACACTGAAAACCCTACAAATACAATGAAGTAAGTGGTTCAACCTCCCTGACTTCTTGACCTATCTCAGGAAGAAGGTCACTTCTCTACACAGATAAGGTGCTTTTTTAGACTGTTTGGGTTAATATAAATTAATTATCTCTGTGTAACTCATGTAGGAGAAGCCCAGGTCCTCTGGAGGACAGTCAACCAGAAGCTGAGAAAGAAAGAAAACTGGTGGGTTATAGTAGATGGGGTATAAATCAGTAGGTATAAATCATGACATAGCAGACTGCCTGCCTAACTACTCTGTTGATCAATATCAAACTTGTAGTCCACTAAAGCCCTCAGATCTAATTCACAGGAATCGTTGTCTAGTCTCAACTCTCCTCCATCTTGCATTTGTAAAATTGTTTTTTAAAATCCATGTGTAGAACTTGACATTTCTCCATAGTAAATGTCATCTTTCTACAGGAGATTCTGCTCAATGTTCTAAGCTATTAAGATCTTTTTGTTTGCTGACTCTCTTTCTTCCAATATCCAACATTAACAATACCTCCAGACTCCAGCCATCTCTAAATTTGGCTACTGTGAGATAAATGCTTTCAACTTAGTCATTGTCCAAAATTACAAATGGCATTAAAGGAAAGAATAAATCTCTATAGATTCTCTATTAGACACCCCTCTTCAAGTCCCTCACAGGATAATAAAGCTTGAATTAGAACTGTCTTTATAGGTCATCTGATCCAGACTCAGTTTATACTTGAACTTCTGAAGGACTCCCCTTTCAACAGCTAATTCCTTCATGATAATGTAATAGTTGATTGCTTGATTATATATCTTTGCTGATGAGGAGAAATTGAGGCTCAGAGGAATTGAGTAGCTTGACCAAGATCACAAAAGTTGTAAGCAGCACCAGATCATGAATCTAACCCCTTCTGACATCATTTTGCTTTTCTTTCCTCAATACCAGATGAGTGAAGGGCCATAACAGTTCTGAGATTCAAATGTAATTAGGAAATACTTTATAAAATACATAAAAAATAGGCTAGAACCTGGAAAATATGAATGCATATTTTTTCTAAGTCAAAATGCAACCTGCAGGGTGCTTATGAATGGCTTAGTGGCACCAATTTCTATATGAGTTTGACATCATTGCTTTATGCCATAATGCCTGTCTGATTGACATGAGCTAATTAATAACTATTCTTTGGATCCAGTCATACAAGAAGTTGGAAATCCAACCAAATATTTTGTACTCTAGTCCCTGCCTCTACATCTTATTCAAAAAGTTACCCTTTATAAAAGATGAAGCTTCTAAGTTATGGACCTTTCTTTGGTTCTCTAATATATTGTATCATCCACTCAACATTTGGATTTTCTCTCTATTATTCTGCATTTTTGCCATTTGAATGGTCTTCTTTCCCAATATATATTTCTTCAATGATCTCTTCTATACAAATTATCATATTCAAGTTATTATAAGCAATCTGTTGACAAAACCTATACCTTGTATTCATCTTTAGATTGTAAAGCATATGACATCAGAATGTTTCATCACTAATACTAACTGCTTTTAAAAAAGCTGAGGTGTTTGGTTTATTTTCACTAGGAAGTTGCTTGGCATAAATGACAGCACTGTACGGATAATAAAAGGGAATATGGATGGTTTGTAACAGGGATTGGAAGAGGTAAAGGGATGGAAGGCATAAGGAGGGCTGGTGAGGTAGAGAGAGAGAGAGAGAAGCTCTGGGGCTGAGAGATGGTCTGTGAAATTTTCTTTTTCCCTCACCTTTCAAATCCAAGAGAGAGGTACCCCTGAGCTGATGTGGCAAGGATGAAAAGGGCTGTGTCTCAATAAGTAGACTTCTGGAAATTAGGGAATTCACTTGCCCTCAGTACTTGGCTGGTGCCTGAGCCCCTACATCCTAGATGAGGGGCTACTTGTCAGACAGGCAGACTGTCCCTGTTGGCTCTTTGTTGTTTAGCCAAGGCCAAATGGTCAGCCTAGCCCAGTACCCTCTCTTTCTCCTAAACTTCTATGATTTGAATCTGACTGAGAGTTTCTTCAAACAAGGGTGTTTTAATAGTTCAAGTCCTAAAAGGGGGGATGGGAATAGGAGACCCTACAGGTTGTCTTTTCTTTCTTCAGCCAAGCTAAATGACTCAGACTTCAGCATCTCTTTCTCTGTCCTCTCTAAGCACTGTCACTGTTCTATTCTAATCACATCACTAGCATCCTTCTTGGAAAGGTCAAGAGATAGGAAGAGTCCTCAGGGTGACCCTGTGATGTTCAGGGGATCGACACCCTTCAGCAGCAGTTGTTGTTCTTTTGCTTTCTTGAATTCATTATCTAAAAATGTCAGGAAACTTCTCTCTTCAGGGCAAGGGCAAGGGAGGTAAGGCTCTGTCACCACAGGTTGGGATCTCTAGCTTTGGTCCTAGCACATGTCTCTCCCAAGTTTACAGGGCAAAGATCCTTTCTCTGCTCTCACTCCCACAAGCCTCTTCTGCTTCTCCAACTGCCACTTCCCCTCCTGGAAACATTCTAAAGGGTGGTTCCTCAGTCTCAGTTTTACTTTCCTTAGCACTTAACAATTTCCTAAATGGTATGCAATTCAATCTCTTCCTCCTATTCAGTTCCAAAACTAACATCTAACATCTAACATCCATCTAGTACCTCAAATTTCAAGATATATAGATATAGATATAGATATAGATATAGATATAGATATAGATATAGATATAGATATAGATCTCCATAGGCTAAAGCAATGGGCTAACAAGGCCTTAATCTGGACAACATGTATTCATCTGTTTGTATTTTATTCCCCTATATAAGTTGCTCATTCAATATATTTGAATGATTGTACATATTGATGAGATCGTGTAGTGTTTACAGAACTCAGTATCACAAAATAAGCTGCAAACAGGACCAGTTGTAGAACCTTACCATCTATAGATAATCAGTCTTCTGATTTTCTGCAGCACATCACATCCTCCACAACAAATGTGAGCAACTTTGGTAAGAATGTCTCCTTATCTCTATGGCAGTCACACAGGCTTTTTCTCCATGCTTCACCAAGTTAGTATATTAATAGGATGATGAAGAAGAATTTATAGTGCTTTAAATTTGCAAAACACTTTGGAGATAACATCTCATTTTATCCTTATAAGTATCCTTGCAGGGAACTATTATTATTAAACTCACATTGCAGGTAAGCAAATAACGAAGACAAAAACGTTGAAATTTGCCCAGAGTAACACAGTTAATTTATGAATTCAGATCTTCCTGGCTTAGCTTTTCTCTGCCTCCTTGAATAATTTTTATAAATTTATTTGTGTAAGAAAAGATTTACTAGTAGGGAAGTCCATTATATGCAATTGTTCTATAATATATCATTTTCTGTGTACAATGTTCTCCTTTCACTCCGCATCAATTTCTGGAGGTCTTTTAAGTTCACATGGAATCCCTCCAGTTCATTTCAACACAATAGTACTTCATCACCACCAGATACAACAATTTGTTCAGCCATTCCCCAATTGATGGACATCCCCTCATTTTCCAATTTTTTCCACTACAAAGAGTGTGGCTATAAATATTTTTGTACAAGTATTTTTTTCCTTATTATCTCTTTGAGGTACAAATGCAGCAGTGAATGTAATTCAGTATTTTACTCCTTGTTTGAAGCAGATACTTTAGTATCATTAAACAGTCCTCAGTATCTCAGTACTTACTTCTACTATACAATCTTTTGTAATTTACATATATGAGATAACTTGTTGAAGAAAAACAACTAAGTCCATGCATTTTTCATTTATTAGGTATTTTCTTGTGATCAGCAACTAGAAAAGAAAATGGGTTCATAAAAGTGTTGTAACTGTAGAAAATCTTCAAAAACCTACCTGTTACCTTCTAATGTTTTTAGAATGAGCTTTTTCTAATACGATAGCAATCATTTTGTGGTGTCAAAGAATTGGAACTGAAGGACTGTTCATCAATTGGGAAATGACCTAGAGATGTGAAATATGATTGAAATGGAATATTGTGCCATGAGAAATGATTAACAAAATAATCATAAAAAACCTGGAAAGATATATGAAATGCTGCAAAGTGAAGTGAATAGAATCAAGAGAATGCTTTACACAGTTATAGCAGTAAGGAAAGATGATCAGCTATGAGTGAATTAACTATTATCAGCAATGCAAAGATACAGAACAACTGGACTCATTAGGGAAAAAAGGCTATCCATTGAGAGACTACCACTATACTAGAAGGAACTGACAATCTGAATGCAGATTGAAGCATACCATTGTTCATTTTATTTCTTAAAAAAATTTTTTTGTAGTGTAAGTGATATGTGTCTTCTTTTACAACATGAGCAACATGGAAATATTCATTGTAGGATAACATATGTATAACCTATATCGTATTACCTGCTGTCTTTGGGAGGGGAGAAGGTTAGGAGAGAGGGAGAAAACTTGGATCACAAAATGTCAGAAGCAATTATTAAAAATTATGCTTATATGTAAAAAATAAAAATAAAAACCAAAAATGAACTAGCTTTGATTAATTCGTGGGCTACTACTATAAAAGTTTTATTCAGAAATGGGAAGGGAGATGAGTTGTGGACATCTTTTTGTTTACTTTTACTCACTTTCTTCCTTTTAACTTGGCTTATCAATGCCACCCCCACCCTTCTCTTATTTAATCTCAGTGAGCATCAAACCAAGTGTTGCTGCCTTGTTCTCTCAATGTATTTTCATTGATTTGTGAAGTGGTATCTTTTATAATTCTCAACTATCTTCTGATATAATGATTTATAAATATGCTAATATTTAAACCAGTATTGCCCTTAGCTGCTGCTGCTTATCAAGGAACAAACATTTGCTGGCTGAGATGGTATCTGGAACATTTTGGCCCCTTTGTGGAACTTATTATATATCTAATAAACATATTTTAAAAGACATAATCTAGATCAATGTCATTAGTTTTTATGTTTTCCATTTATAAAAATCAATAGCTTATTTAAATGCATCAGTTTGGGGCATTTGTACATTATTGTCTTCTCAGATATATAACTAGTCATTCTAATGTGAGGGAACATGAGAGTAGGGGTGAAGACCTGGGGGAAGAATGCCTCAATACATAATGACATATGATGAATAAAGTGGTTAGAATCAGAGATTTTGGAATTCCCTGAAGCTCCTGTTGGGAAGAACACACTGGAGGGAAAGAGGGGATGGCAGAAAAGAATAAGATGTGTCTAAAATTCATAAAAATCAAAGGATCTCTTTTGAATATTGTGGGAAAACTATTATTTATTAATATTGTTGGACCTAGCTTTATATGGTTAATATTGTTTTACCCAGGACATAACGTGGAGATCATGTTGACTGCAGAAACCCTCTAAGGGAGTAAGAGATCATTGTAGAGTATTTAGACCCCAGCCAGAAGGTCCTATGTTCACCCAAAACATTTTGCTTGGTTCCACTCATAATTGGGCTTTTCCAAAGTTTTATTGAATGTTGATGCTTACATTGATATGATATGAATGATATACATTCCAAGATGATACACATTATAAACAATTGCCTTTGTGTAACAGCAGATAGTGAGCTCCCTTGAACTCCATAAAATGTGAAACTTTACAGAGAATCAAGAAGTCACATCTTTTTCTCTGGCTTTCCAGTTTGCTGAACCAATTCAGTAAAATTCTTCCTAAAAACATTTTTTAGGTTTCCAGGTTTGTTATCGACCAATGATTTTGGTGTCATACATGGCCTGATGGTCTACTGAAATAAGTATTAAGTGAGGACAGGATGACCATTTTAAAATAAATTAGTCATGGTGAGAACCTGGTGAGTACCCTGACTGACACTTGGGTTATGCGGAGAACTAACCTGGCTACTCTGTTGTACAAATTAGTACTTCTCTGGGAGTCTGGGTCTGGGTCAAGCAAAGTCGAGGGCTATGACTTGGCTTAAGCAGGTTAGAATTAGCAAAACCTTCCTGATCCTAGAATTGATTGAGTACAAAACTATTAAAATTGGTAAAATTCAGTTAAAATTTAGTCTTTTGGGCAGAGCTTTTTTATTTTTTCTTTCTCTTTCTATATTTCTCCTCTCAATCCTCCTGTGATACCTGTTCTGAGACTGGCTGGTAGCCACCCCGAAATCTTTGTGAATAATGTTAGGACATAAGACTTGAAAGCCAGGGCCACCAGTTTGCTGCTTTATCAGATATCTGTGACTATCTTATTTGCTATATGTGTGGTATTTTTTTCCTATTTAATTGATTGATTGACTTTAATTAAACATTCATTCAATATTACAGATCTACATTCTTTCACTTATGTCCTCAGACTAAGGAAGTTGAATTTTGTAGGCAATAAAGTGGAGTTTTGACAGGAGCTTCCACTTCTGAAGTTCTCTTGTTCAAATGATATTGTATTTACCTTAGAGATTTTGAAAGGGAATATATGTAGTCCATGATAAAGATTGTTGTAAAAAATGCAGAAAGGGAGGGTGGAGAAAAATAGTGAGTTTCATACTGAACCTATCTCTCCAAGTTTACAATTCTTGTGCCAAAACTTTCCTCCTCAGATGAGCAGGGACATACTATCACTGACCTTTGCATTAGACTTTAAGTGAGATATAAGAAAGAAAATTCAATTGCAGGATACTTTCTGTCTGCCTTTGCAGCCCTGACAAGATAGAGATTACATAAAGAAAAGACAGCTAGGAAAGAAAGAAAATATTTTCCTGGATTATAATAACATTGTGAAATAAGCAAATTGATAATTAAATTTATACCTGAAATATAATATCTTTACTATAAATGTCTAAATTATCTTTTAAAGGTTTTGGTAACTACCAAAATATTTTATTTGATTAAGGTTAAAAATCATATATGAATAATATAGTCTTCTGGTATTATCTCCCCTCCCTGGAGGGCAAAAGATTCACAGTTTTAGTGTAAGGGAAGAAGGCAATTTCACTGACAGGGGAATAATTTGTTGTTATTTAGTCAGTGATTCTTTGTGATTCCATTTGGGGTTTTCTTGGCAAAGATACTAGAATGATTTGCCATTTCCTTCTCCAGCTTAACTTAAGCAGAAAGAGTTAAATGCCTTGCCCAAGGTCACATAGTTAGAAAGTTCCAGAGGACAGATTTGAACTCATGAACAAGCACCTTCCTGATTCCAAGCCCAGTGCTCTAGCTACTGTACCACTTAACTGCCTCTCTAAAACTGCAAAGGGAAAAAAGAAAGAAAAGTTCTAAGCAAGTAGAGATAAGAGGAGAAAGCATGGAACATTAAAGAAAGGTAGAATCCCTTCCCACTGACAGTTTGAATAGAGTGTTTGAAACATATAGCATATCTTTTACCAATTAGAAACTATAAAAAATATTACAACATGGAATTATTTTAATATAGCCACTAAAATTCTGATTTTGAGGGACTATTAGAAGGGTATGCTCCAATGCTTGGAGCCTGATGGGTCCCCAAATGAATGAGAATCTAGGTGACCACTATAAATCTTTGAAAGCAATTAACAGATAGCATTGAGTTTTCTAAAATGAGGTGCTAATAGCAAATGGCCCTTCAGAAAGTTGAGACTTTGAATGACATCATATGTATCATGAATCCAGGTTTAATTTAATTGAGTTTTTCCTAAAATTAAATTATAATATGGTTTCATTTAATGTAAAATGTATTGTCTTATTAGGATAATTATGGTTTTTAAATCTCTATAGGTAATCAGAACTTAATGCAAAATATACTTGGCATTTAGCATTAAGATGATATGCCTAGAAATTGTAAGGGTCAAGAAAACCTTAGTTTAAATCTGGTCTCAGACATTTACTAGTCATGTGACCCTGTGCAAATCCCTTTAAGCTTCATTTTCCTCAGTTTCCTTTTCTGCAAAATGGAAATAATGCTAGCATCATCCCCCCAGGTTGATGTAAGGATCAAATCATATGATGATCATAAAATGCTCAATACATAAAAAGGATTGTTATTAAGTATAATTAAATAAAAATTATCATATCCTAGGTTTTTTTAATATGATTAGTATGGAATGCCAAAATCGTAACTGGATAAAGTATTTTTAATGTAAAATTATTTGGAAATGAATTCAACATTATTATTGCTATTTGGCTAAAAATTTTCTGTTATGTTTTGAAAATGTATAATATTTATTTTTGTCTCCTAATTACTCTTGTATTCTGATTTGTGAGAAATCAAAAAGCTATGGATTTGAAAAAAATACCAAGAGAGTAATATAATTATATCATTAGAAATTTTTTTCTTTATTTTTCATCTATTTAATTAATTAATTTTATTCTATATGCTGTTAGATTAAGAACTGAGAGATTAAAGAATGGTCACAATGTTTAAAAATGTCAAGATTTAATTGGGTATATTTGAGGTATTGTATACATATAAAAATATAATAATAACTTACTGTTTGAGAAAAGGTATCATAAGCATCATATATCATCCTTATCTGATTGTCTTTTTGAGACTTTTTGGGTAAAATCATAGGATCTTATCAATCTTGTTGAAAACATTTTGTTAAGGTCTAAGGTGATGAAGTGATTTTTATGAGAAACTAGAACCACTCTGATTCTAAGTAGAGAGGAACTTGTATTGCACTTATTGTAAAGAGTGTTTTTATCAGATAGATTATCATATAGATAACATTTATGAAAAATATGATTTTGTACCTAGAATAGTACATAATCAAGTTACATCATTAAGCTAACTCAGTCACAACAAATTAGGTTTGAGTACTTTATTTTTGCCTTTGGTGTTAGGTGATACCTTTAGATTTGAGTATCTGTTAGTCTGGAGGCTTATAGCAATTAGTCCACTTTTTTTCTGTTTTTTTGTTGTTGTTGTTGTTTAGTGAACTATCCCTGTTATGTAAATCTCTTGAATGTGGTTATTCTTAATTCCTAATGATTAAGTTCTGTTCAAGGATGGATATGATAAGCCTTTACATGTGCTTGTCATTACTTGTTATTGTACAACATCAGAAAAATAACAATAAATTTTATTTCTAACCATAATCTTTGATTAGTGAACCTTGCTACTGGAGGTAAAATCTCTGGGGCTGTACTTTGATATTGTTCTGAGTTTTGATTTCATATATGACTATCTGAATTGTTATTGAGTCAATGATCCACCATGCAAGACAAAAGCATATGCTTCTCAAAGAGAATATCTGATAGATGTTTATGTCTAGGAAGGTTGAGGGATGACCTTGCATTGACCATAGTAGGATCTTCTTGATTCACTTTCCCCAGTGTGGTATTTCTTTTCTAAACAGAACAATTTCCCATATTTACTAATTTTAAGTCTGGCTATAATAGATTCTGAAAAATATGGAACTTTACTGCATGATTGACTGTAACAAAATAAAGGTGAACTATGATTTTTACTTCAAATAAAAAAAACTAAGGAATATATTACCTCATTGTACTTATGCCAGGCCAATGGTTATTCTTGATATTATTATAATCATGCTTCTTTGTCTTTTTATAACAAATTTATGTAATTAGGGCAGATGAGTTATAAAAGTTTGTGGTTTTTTACTTTGCTTTGTTTTGTTTTTAATATTAAAATGAATTTTCTTTTAATATTCAAACATCTCCATTTCAGATGCAAGTATAAAATATAAATATATAAGAACTTTTGGGTTTTAAGTTTATTATTTTGAATTTTTCATTAAAATCCTCTTAAGCAACTAGGTAAATGAGTTCTTAGGCTTCCTATCCATCCCCCTTTTAATGATTAAGTATTTATATATATAGCTTCAGGTCCCACAATATCTTCTCTTTTCTAGATCTGAAGATATATAGAGTTACATAAATAGATGGATGGATAGGTAGATAGACAGATATATACATCATCAAAGTATGGACAGAACAAAAACATGATCAATTCTCAAAATTATATTAAATATTTTACCTATAAAATTTCATGAAAATTGTAGACATTTAAAAATGATGTTTATTTGTTTTTTCCCTGTTTGGAAAACTGTATAATTATATTAAAAGACAGAAGGCTTCATTTTAAAAGTTAGACCCCCATGATTCCTTTATAAAATTCTTCCTTCAGTTTAAAGATAGAATTATTGATATAAAGAACTGTTTCAATTAATGACAAAAAGACAGAAAGTATGTGAAAACTGAAATTCTCTGAAGTTTCAGGGTAATTATGGGTTCCTAATCTGATGATTTTCTTAGAGCTTTACTGTTAATAAGGTTAACTTCATACGATTTTATCTGATTTTCGTCACATAAAAACTAAATTTAGGAGGAGACCTTAAAAAGGAAACTGTTATTGTATTGTTTCTCAATGTTGTTGCTGTTATTTGCAGATTTTAGCTGCATTAACTTTGGAAACCTTTGCAATTGACCTGGAATGAAAATGTCTCATGTACTGAGCTGAGCAGAATGCCTCTCCAGAACTTCCCTGAGAACAAGACTTTTTCCAGAATTTCCTGAGAAGAATATTTTCAAAGATCAGAAGGGTACATGGAAAAAATTAGAATTCAAGATGAAATGTAGTGATTCAGTAGAATTTTGGAAAGGATTAACAAGAACATGGAAATTTTATTTAATTAATATAGAAGATCATTATTCCTTTCTCTGACTTTAATCTTTCCTGGCATTTATGTTTGGATTCAAGAGGTTTATGCTCAAATTCTGTTCAGGTATCAGGATCTTCTTCCTGAAACTTTGCTCAAATGAAAGCCTCAAATGCCTAAAACCTGACTTATGTATTAATTGTGCTAATTGCTCACCATTCCTCAGATAAAAGGAAAGGAGTGTCTGAGCTTTCGTGTCTGGGCTTTCTAAAAGTGATTCAGATATTTGTTAGCTCCCCTATCTAATTATGTAAAGGAGGATATCCCCCTTACCAAGTTTCCTAGGTTATCTTTATAAATCTCCCCACTCAATAAATCCATTGTGAATCCACTAAATGTAATTTAATCTATGGTTTGACCTAATTTACATAGAGGTCTGTTTAATAAGGTTTTTCCTCCTCAGGTGATAGATGAGATTATGATTATTTAACTCTGCATTTATTCAACTTTTATGACATTGAAGGAAGCATGAGATTATGGATCTTTCTTTTTGTAATATTTGGGCCATATGCATTTTCCTCTGTCTCATTTTTCCATTGGAAGCTGTAATTTCCAAAGAATGAGATACGTCTCTTTATTGTGTGATGAAATTGTTTCCCAGTACAAGTCTAAGCCTCTTTTTCACATCCCTTAATGCTTACTCAATTTGAGTCCTCTGACCATGAGAGGTTAGAAGTTTGCCACCAATCTGGTCACCTTCTTAAAGGAATTCTATCACTATGTAGATCAGATAGGTAGTAATGAGAATTTCTCCATTTACCTGGGTTATTTTTATGAACTCCCTTTGAAATTCAGTCTCTGCTTCTCTAATTGTGACTCTTTTTAGTATGAAAATTTGGGGCTTTAAGAATATCAAAAGCAGAGAATTTTGTGGGGAAAATACTTTATTATTTACTTATATTGTTTGTACCCAGATTTATATGACTAATATTGTTTAACCCAGAATGTGAAGTCAGTGCCATGCTGACCAACATGTCCCCAAGAGAATCAAAGATCACTAAAAGGAATGTTGAACCTCATTCAGGACTTGTTTGAATTCTGCTGAACAGCTTGTGTTTTGGCTTTGCCTTGGTTTTATTGAATATTTCAAAGAGCAGTTTGTGAGCTTGTAAATTCATGCTAATTCCCTTTTATGAAAGATAATAAAATTGGGTAAGGGGCACATCTTTTTTGAGCACTTTTCTCTGCTTAACTGACTCAATAAAGTTATTTTTAAACTTATTTTAGGCATTAAGGCTTGTGTTTAACCCTCAATAGACTGCAGAACCAGTCTATCTTAATTGATGTCAAAGAACTGTTGTATAGAAGCATGGCAAAGGAGATGATGAAATATGGAAGAAGAGAGTCCATCTTCAAGAGAGTCCAACTTCTCCCCACCATCATGTTTTCCTTTTTCTTCCTCCTCTGGGAGGAGATCAACCTGGGAAGACTAAAAATAATTTTGATACCTCAAACAAAATTTTATCAATATTTATTCAGTTCATTGCAATTTAATGGGTATCAGTGACTATTAATAAAGCAAGAAGACTGCGATTAGATATGAAGTATGGTAGTTAATAATGTAGGAATAAAAGTTATGTAGGTGAGAATTAGTTAACAAACATATTGGTTATATTTTTCATGTATCAATGTTTATATTAATTGCATTTGATCTATTAGATACATTCATAATGTATTAGACCTGTTATAAGGATTTATCTTAGTTTGCACTGTTGTCTTAACAGTACCTCTAACCCCTACTGCTAAGTATGCAATGCTTGAAATAAGATCCATATACCTACAAATCTTTATCACCACTCCTAAATGACCTTTGATTTAAAACCACAACAGTGCTCTGAAATCCTACAGTACTCTGGAATCCCAGAATGTTGACTTATAGGCTATAAAAGGCCCAAAATCTTGCTTACAGAGTATCATGACCCGTGGAAAGTTTTATGGCAAGAGACTAGTAACTGATGACTTATGAAAAGACCTGCTGACAAAATAGTCATTGGATGTCCCTTGTGCCTGAAGATGAACAATCATTCAATTGTACCATTCCATTCTACTTTTGGCAACACCTCAATGTCTATAAAAGAAAATTTCCCTTAAGCAGAAGGATTCTTGACCATGAGAAAGGTCCTAGACCGAAATGATTAGGGACCATCTGACTCCCTACTAAAATGGATATGCTTAGATGTCTACTTTATTTGCCTTTTATTTTAGACTAGATATTTTTGGCCCAATAGTAACTAAACCTCAGAATTCAAAAATATAGCTATGAGGAGCAACAAGTGAGTCAGTCCCAGGTCCTGGGAACATCATTGACAGGACTTTCACAGGTGGTAACCCAGGTCAGATAAGGGAGTGGGGCCAATCCTTTTTAGGGGCTGAAACAGAACATCACATTCTGTCAGAGGACTTCTAGGTAGAAATAGTGGAGTATCAGGACTACAGGTGGAGGAAGCTTTTGTCCTGAAAGATTTGGGGTGTCCTGGGGCAAAATCTTCCTCTGTCTTATTGATCTGCTTGTATATAGACACAGAGAGAGAGAGAGACAGAGACAGAGAGACAAAGAGAGAGACAGAGAGAGACAGAGACAGAGACAGAGACAGAGACAGAGAGACAGAGAGAGTCAGAGACAGAGACAGAGACAGAGACAGAGAGACAGAGACAGGAACGGAGACAGAGAGAGGCAGAAAGAGAGAGACTCAACAGTTTGTGATTAGGAAATATTCAATATTATTTTTATGAGATTGTTCAATGTTTGTGACATGCAGTATTTTCCCAGTCTTCAGGAAATTATTCATTACATATAGTTGAAAATTATTTAAAATATCTGTAAACTTTTGAACTCTTTGGTTTCTTAATCTTGAACCATTTTTTCCCACAATATATTTTTAATCACTCTTGCCTATGCTTCCTTTCTTGATAAAGTCATAAACTATCAAAGTATATATTGACTGGATTTGTAAAATCTTGTTAAATTCTCCATAGGATTTCTCTACTTGATTCTCTACAACAGATGTTGGCACATAAGCCACAATTATCTTCATGCTGTTCTGTTTACTGATACTTGTCATTAATACTGCAAGATAAAATGGTTAAGTTTCATATAAAATTATGTTTCTTACTGCCTTTGGACTCATGAAGAAACTAATTCTACTATGTGCTCTCCCAAAAGAACTAGGTAGATCTTCCGTCATAGCTGAAAATTCTTTGTTTTCAGGTTTTAATAATTATAGCATATCAATATGGTCATTGCTAATATACTTCATCTAGTACTGTTTCAACTCAATGGTAAATGGACAAAGATGTTTCATTAAAAGACACAACAGATCATATCCAAGCACTGATGAAAAAGTAACATGATTCAAATCCTTTGCTCCCTCTTCGGTCCCTTTGCATATCACTGCAAAAGGAAAATGGAGGCTTATAAGACTAAGATTCCTCTTGCATTCTTTTGTTTCTTTGGTCATGGTCAAACATATCTGCAAGCATCCAAACTTTTGGTCATATGTGTTCTCTTACTTATGCAGGCCAGGACTCAGCCACCAGATTGTCTCTCACTAGGATGCTACTTGAAGTCTTTCCAGCTTGGTTGGACCTACTAGAGTTTGTGAACCACTAAAATAGCTTTCATAAATCCAAGAGCACCCTTACAACACAAGACAGCAAAGAACTTTCATTTTCAGAAAGCAATTTGATTTTTTTATATCATGAAAATATGTAATTTTATCATGCCTCTTTTTTTGGAAAACCTTATTTAATTAGATGATTTAGAATATTTTTCCATTACAAGAATCATGTTCTTTCCCTCCCCTCTACCCAACTGCTCCCATATCTGATGCACAATTCTGCTGGGTTTAACATGTGTCATTGATCAAGACATATTACCATATTATTGATATTTACACTAGTGTATTGATTTAGAGTATATATCCCCAGTCATATCCTCATAGATCCATGTGATCGAGCAGTTTTTTTTTTCTGTGTTTCTTTTCCCACAGTTCTTCCTCTGGATATGGATATTATTCTTTCTTCCTCTGAATAATTCTGGATCATTGCATTGCTGCTAGTAGAGAAGTCCATTACATTTGATTTTACCACAGTGTATCAGCCTCTGTGTACAATGCTCCTTTTTTTAGAGGCTTCTGGGGGTACAAATGCCCTGGGATTAACTGCCCAAATTCCATTCACATTTTAGAAATGCAGGAGTTGGGGGTTAAATTGTATTTCACTTCAGCTACTAGAATGGGCCTTATACCTTGTCTTAGGGGCAGGCAAAAATGACCAGAGATTGTTAAGAAAAATTCTAAAAATCCTGTCTAAAAAACTCTTAAAATCAATTGAGATATTTAGCACAGTAAATTTTTCCAAAGGTTGTTATAGCAATTTTTTTTGATGGAGTCCATCTATCCTCTATGTGACAATTTACAAAGTCAAAATAGAAAAGCTATTTTTTTTTAATATGGGCTTACTCAATGTTTGTTCAGTATGGTTATAGGGGAAAAGCAACAGAATATAACAGTAGTTAAAATTCAGTACATTAAAATGATTCAGTGTAACAGAATAATATTGAATGCAATAACATATGAACTTAAAATCACAAAGTTAAATCTTAGATAAAGCAATCAGTAAATGCAATAGAATACAGAGATTTTTATAAACCATTGGGGTCTGAAATGCCTTAAAATATAACCTCCAGTCTCTTTAAAGTTCCTTGGGTTTTAATCCATTTAGATGCCTATTTTCAGAAGGCAGAAGATTGGTATGGGCTAGGCAATGGGGTTTAAGTGACCTGCTCATGGCCATGCTGCCAGCAAGTGTCTGAGGCCAGATTCCAACTGAGGACCTCCCATCTCTAGGCCTGACTCTCAGTCCACTGAGATACCCAGCTGCCCCTCCAAAGTTTAAGTTTCAGGGAGCTGAATTTTTCCCCTGGCAAGCAGGTGAAGTAAATAAAAGGAGGATCAATGCAGTCAAAAGATATCCTTTTAAAGTAGCCATACTTTTAAGTTCCTGTTTGGAAAAGTCTCTTCCTTCTTTCCCTTTATTTCTCCCCTCCTGTGTTTCCCTGCCCCGGAGGCTTATCGTAGCCTAAGGGAACAATTACCTCCCTGTCTTTGCCAGCTGGTAGAAATGAGTCCTGGGCCTGGGGCAAAGAGTCAGAATTGCTGGGGCTGCCAGTTCATCTGAATCAGGATTGCAGGCAGCAGAAGCAGGCAGGCATCCGAGTGGGCAGACTGGTGGGAGAGCGGGCACCAGGTGAGAACAGAGTGCAGCCAGGCCAGTGGGAAAGGCTCAAGAAAGTCCTAAGCAGATGGCTGCAGGCCAGAGTTGATCAAGATGGTTTTCTAAAAAAGCATCTTGGAGAAACGTGGCTTAAAAAACAAACAAATTAGGCACTAGCTATTAAAGGGTGAACTTAAAAGATCAGAAGATTGAGGGTATTTCATTTTCCCAAAGTGGTTATACCAAACTGTAGCAGTTAAAAATTTAGTTTCTCTGCTAGAAAGTATTATATTGACCATCTTGACCTGGAAGTCTTCATGCCTTTTTTAAGTATTATATTTTATGAGGTTTATTAAATATTAAGAATTTAAGAAAATACAAGTAAGAAAACACGTGCCTAGGAGGGCCGAAAGGCCCATTCAATTTCACTTACATCATGAGAGATGCTTCTGCTTGGAAGCAGAAGTAGGAAAAGAGAGCTCAGTAGGCTTTTACAGCCAGTTAAATAGAAATTTTTGATCTCGCCCAGGTGGAAATCTCAGTGAAATTAGAGGGCATCTGGGGAACTAGAGCAAGGACTTTTGGGGATTGAAGTCCGGGGTTCAAATCTCCATTTTTACAGATTTAAAGTCTTCAAGAACTTGTAATCAATTTCCATTTTTAAAGTTTTTAGTGTGTTTGTTTGTCATCTTCTGCTGTCTCTTCTTTTTTATGTTTTTTTTTCCTACATAAAATTTTTCAAGGGTTAATGTTTTCTTCTTGTTTTGTGTGTGTGTGTGTGTGTGTGTGTGTTTGTGAATTTTAGTTCCTAGGAGTTGGTGGCCATTTCCTTGTTCCTTCCTGGTCAGATGTCTAAGTGAGGAATGTGGGTGATCTTTGTATCAGGCTCTGGAGAGGTTTTTGTCCTGAGGATATTTTTCCCAGTCCTCAGCAGTGTCCAGATTGCTTCACAGAGGTTTGGGTATGGAGTGTAGGCAAGTCTCTGTATTGAGAGCTGGTGAAGTTTTTACCCAAAGGCTATTTTGGGGTCTCTGTGGCATTTTGCTTTGAGCCACTTCTCTCTTCCCAAGCTCCACACCCTATCTCCACATTTCCTTAGCCTCCTGGGGTCCCTAGTCTTGCCTTTCTTATGGAAAGGACCAGCCTCTGATAACTTAAAGATTGCCTAGAAGAGATCTGGGTGTGGTGTGTGGGCAGGTCTCTGTATTAAGCACTGGAGAGGTCTTTGCCAGAAGGCTTTTTTTTGGTTCTGTACAGTGTTTTTCTGTGATTCGCCCCCTCTCCCCAAGCTCTGCACTCTATCTCAACATTTCCTCAGTCTCCCAGTGTTCTGAGTCTAGTTTCTATTAGGGGTAAATCTGTGTTGACCTCAGCCAGCCTCCCTCCTAGAACTTAGAAGTTTGTCCCATGCTCACTTGGACTCTGGAAAGGTAGGTGAAGTGAGGGAGGGGTGATGAGCTCGCCATTTGGTGGGGGAAATTTTGCACACTTTTAGCATGGAAATGCCCTAACTTTGCCTACCCTCTGTGCTATGCCCTACCGTGGAATTCTTTCACTCATTTGACTTTGGTTTTGTCATTTTGAAGCACTCTGTCTCAATTGGTAGAGAGAAGAAGACCAGACCTGCTTCTACTCTTGAGCCATCTTGACCCGGAAGTCTCCATGCCTCTTTTAAGATAAAGTGAAGCAGTGCAATGTAATTCAAAGACAATACTGTTTTTCAAGTCAAGAGACCTGAATTTTATTCCTAGCTCTCCTCTGTAGAGTGACCTAGGATAAGTCACTTAACTTTTTTATAAACCTAAATTTCCTCTTTTATAAAATGGAAATATTAGAATAGATGGCCTGACTCTAAATCTTATAATCATCACCTTTTACAATACTCTGGGGGAAGACTGCAAACCAGATGGCATCCTTGGAAACAGTTTCTTCTAAAATCAATCCCCAATTGGAAGAGGTTAAAGAAAACATGTTTTTTTCTATGGAAACTGCTTAGAAATCACCTCTCCATCTTTTTGGATAATTAGTTCTATATCTCTCAAGGCCTTGGAAGAAAATTGGATTCATTAATGCCTCAAACTAGTGGATCAAATATTAATTCTTGTCAAGTTATTCAAAATTTTTCTTAAAATATAATATTTCCCCCCTTTCAAAATGTCACATTTTCTCATCAGTTCCTCTCCTAGCCTGGGTTTAAGCACTGCTGTGCTCCTTCATGTAATCAGCCATCAAGCTATAAATGTCAAAATGTGACTTGGCCTTCCTGTAATTAATTCAGTAACTGAGGCTGGCATTCTCATTTTGAATACAAAGTTTCCTAGATGTGCTCACTGAAATTTTCCTTCATCATGAAAAATGCACACATACACAAGTCATTCCCAATGAAAATGGGAATTGAAACAAATCATTAAAATGGTTATTGTGTAGGAAACATAATTTTATCAGATAAACATGCTGCTCTGTTATTTTCATCTTTATTTTATGCTAGTTAATGCTTTGCAATCAGCAAATGAACAGTTGCCTCCAGAGTATATTGTTTTGGAACTTAAGAACCTTTTCTCCCTCATTTCTTCCAAGATCTATTGTAATCCTAACTCCTTTAAATACATTTTCTAATGATTTCTCTAGACATCTTCTCTAATACTGACACAATTGTGATAAACATAAATTCCTTATCTGCTGGGTGATGAGCAACATTCTGACATCCAGTACAGAATTTCCCTTTATCTTTATTAACATAAATCCCACACACAGTACATATACTCACAAATAAAACAAGTTTAAGAAAGGAAATGCCTGCTTATATCATAAAAGAATTTCTAGTATTAGAGCATCTGGCCTGGGGAAGGATGGTAGAGATAATCTAATTTTGCCATATAATTTTATAATAACCAATTAAAGAAAGATCTTAAAGAGCAATTAAGAGATTGTACTACAAAGTGGCACAGATTAGTTTTGCCTTCAGTTGGAGATGGCATATCATTTCTATACTTGTTGCTCCCTTCCAACCACTAACCAAAGGGTAATAATATCAGAGACAAAGCATAGTACTCTAAGTCACAAAGGAGAAATGACTTGTCTTCTTTGACTAACTTATTATAAATGTAATCCTCCATAGGAAGAGGGGAATTTCTGGTAAGGGAAATAATAAGGATTGAAAAATTCAGTAAAATTTTCAGTTGAACATTTTGGATATTTTAGCATCATATAATCATTCTAATACTACTCTTTCCCCTCTCACTTTAAATCATGTAGTTTTATCTTATGGGTACAATTTTAAATAGCTTAATGAATCAATAAATGTGTATTCAATCTGAATAAAATCAAAATGTAAAGGATATATCATGCAGTATTAGGGAACTATTTTCTTTTTTGCATTACTTTCATTTCTTTTTCCCATTTTCTTCCCATTTTCCTTTGACCTGACTTATTCAATTTTTCATTTCCTTTTTGAGTTCTTCCAGGATCTGAAACAAATTGCCTTTTGCTATTCTTTATATTCCTAGAACTAAGCATTCTTAGTGCTTAATAAATCTTAATTGACTAACATAAGCTTTACCCCCACAACATGTCACATTGATCTCCATGTCTCCATTTATAAAGACACTTCTCTATTTCAGACATAGTTCTAGTTCTTACCTAGACAACAAAAATAACTTCCTAACTTCTCTCATTTCATTCAGACTTTCTTCTTTGGTAAGGCATTTGCCATATATCTGCCAGATTAAAATTTCTAAAATACAAATCTTATCATGATGCTTCCCTCTCAAAGATCTTCAGAGGATCCTTTTTGCTTTGGGAGAAAAAATTCAAACTCAGTTATCAGTCAGACATTTAAGGTCCTCCATGCTGGATCCTAACTATCTTGTCTTCTCTTCAGATATTTGAGATGTCTTCTTTAGTCTTCTGTTCTTCAGAGAAGGAATTCTCAGTTCTATCAATCAGCTCTCGTGTGACATGGTCTTAAATCTTTTTGTCATCCCTACAGATAGCCTCTGGTGCTCTCGAGTTTATCAAAATCCTTCCTAAATTGTGATAAAGACAATTGGAAACAATAGTCCACATGAGGAAATTTGATCATGGTACAGAGTACAGAAAAGTGATGATCGCCTCATTCCTCCTATGTTTCTCTTAACAGTTAAAAATTGCATCAAGTATTCTGGCTACTATGTCACTCTGTTGAATCATCTTGGGATTAAAATGAACTCCATTTTTTTCAATAAATATTTTTTCAGTGACTTTCAGAGGGTTAGGCTCAGCGTAACATATGCCTTTGGAAT
Source organism: Monodelphis domestica (assembly GCF_027887165.1). Classification (NCBI taxonomy): domain Eukaryota; kingdom Metazoa; phylum Chordata; class Mammalia; order Didelphimorphia; family Didelphidae; genus Monodelphis; species Monodelphis domestica. The sequence goes on from NC_077229.1 coordinate 340,420,688, forward strand.
ACTCTAATCACACTGACATTAACAATACTAATTTCACTTTGTAACCTATTTTTATACCCAATGGGAGGTTTTTAAAGATGAGTAATCAAGTATTTTTAAGCAGACATTAAGTGACAAACATGATACTAGACACTGGAGACAGAAGTACAAAAAATGAAACAATCTCTATTCTCAATGAATTTATGGAGTCAAGTCTTTACCATAAGAGAAACTTCAAATAAAAGAGATCAGAGGGAGGACAGGGAGGGTCTTTGGTGTCTTGGAATGTCATTATATGCACAGGATTGGACCATAACCATCTAAAGAATCAGTCAGGAAAGAAAAGTTCTGTGACATGCCAAACAGAACTATGGTATACTCAGAGGAGAACCTGATTTGAGTAATGATGAGACACAAGAAAAAAAAAAAGAAACCTGAAAGTAAAAAACTTGTATACTGTGGAGTCAGAGTTCTATAGAATATGGAGAGCAGAGAAGAGAATAGGGATGGGATACTAAAGAGGCAAGATGGCTAGGGAAAACCGCCTAACGGGAAAATGTATGGGGAGATGAAGGATAGACAATAAATCTAAAGCAAAGAAGTGTAGCCTTCATCCTCAATATTCTATATATAATGTTTTAAAAAACTATCTCTTTCTGCAGTGCTGTTTTGGGCAGTCTCAGCAGTTCGAAGAAAGAACCTATGTAGTGCAGTAAGAGTAAGGGGAGCTCACATAACTGGACTGTTTTTTGTTTTGTTTTGTTGTTTTGTTTTTTGTTTGTTTTTTATCAGAGATGCCACTTGATTTTTACTGATACATCGCCTTGAGGCTTTTTTTGTTGTTCATTTCGTTTTAATGTTGATTCTAGTAACCCAAAACAACTGGAAGAAGGTCCTTCCTCTGTGCTGACTGCTTGTGCTTTGGCAGAGCAGTCAGGAGTTTGGGATACATGTACCTTCAGAAAGGATGTGCAGTTTTGTTTTGTCTCTACTGTTTTGGTTTGGTTTTTCGGTAGAGTTTTCCCTATGCCTACTCTAGAATACAGGTATAGGTGAATACTGAACTTCAAGAGTTTCTTATTTGATGTTTAATAAGTACTTCATTTCCCATGGCACTTTCTAGTTCCCCTATATCTTGTTATGTCACTTTAACTATATGGAATTGACCAGGTTAACAGAATTACAAATCAACACTTGTATTTATTTTTTTTAAAAACCCTTACCCTATGTTTTGGAGTCAATACTGTGTATTGGCTCCAAAGCTGAAGAGTGGTAAGGGCTAGGCAATGGGGGTTAAGTGACTTGCCCAGGGTCACACAGCTGGGAAGTGTCTGAGGCTAGATTTGAATGTAGTACCTCCCCTCTCTAGGCCTGACTCTCAATCCACTGAGCCACCTGGCTGCCCCCAAAATCACCACTTAAAAAAAATCTTTTCCTTTTGACTTAGAATTGATTTGTTCCAGGGCAAAAGAGTCATAAAGGCTAGATAACTTGAGTTAAGTGACTTGCCCAGAGTCATTTAGCTAGGAAATCTCTGGTGCAAAATTTAAACCCTAGACCTCCCATCTTTCAGGTCTGATTCTCTACCCATCAGCCACCTAGCTGACCCTCACTCTTTTCTAATTAGATACATTTTTGTTCCTCCCCATCCCAGGCCCCTGGCCTTGTCTAACTATTAAACAATAGGAGACACTGTTTCAATGAATTTTAAATCTTGCTTCATGCTAATAAGTAATATTGCTACTGTTTCTAAAACTTTGATCTTCTATTTATGTAGAAACAGGAGAGATTTGGGCAGTTTGTTGGGGAATTCCCTATATATTTAAAAAATAAATATCTGGCACATAGTAGGCACTTAATAAATGCTTGTTGATTGACTCACTGGGGAAAAAAAAAAACTAATCTAAGTAATTATACCATACCATAACAAGTGCCTGGGAAACTCAGATCTCCATTTCCCTGTGTCTGCATAGGTCACAGTGTGAGGTCACCCCCTGTTTCCTCTGTTTAAGAGGCACCCTGCTCCATACGTCTGTCAAGTGCTCTCTAAATATGTCCTGGCAGCAATTCAGATAATTCTATTCAGAGAGACATGATGGCTCACTCGAGGCCTACCAAATCACTCCTTACTGTAATAATCACATCTAGCCTTGGCACTTAGTCCCATATCATTCTCCCCAAATGAACAAGTAAAACTACTGGGGGGAAATGCTTCTGGGCACCAAGCTTAAACTCAAATGGTGGCAACAGCTGGCTCAGCAGATGTTCTTCATATGATACAACACCTGTGTTCCAGAAAATGGAATATTAACTAAATTTATGTAAAAACAATTTTCATTTTGAAACGGCACTATGTGGAAAATCTGGGGTTAAGTCTAAGACCTTGGATAATATAAAAGAAAGGCATATTTTAATGACTCTCCATTTCTAAAGAGCTAGCTATTGAATCCTTCCTTCTTTTAAATCTCTCTCCACTCTTAATGATCTACAGTAATGTAGCTCTCAAAGGACAATGACTTCCACCTTCCAATCCTGCTATCTTAGTAACAGCTTAAATAAAATGTGTTATCAGATCAAATTGCAAACATAATTTTAAAGTAGGAGTGTATTTATTATTTGTATCTCATTTCCTGTATCTTTTTCCCCCTAAATGACAATACTATACTTTTCTAAAGTGGTTTTCACCGTAGGAGCTCAAATAACTCAGCAAATATTAATTAAGCCTTATAACATTCACAAAAATATCTAGGTAAGGTGGTGATGGGTACAACATAAATATAGAAACAGAAACTACTTTTAATAAGATTAAACTTCCTGATTTCTTGAAAGGGTCCCTTTTTTAATTATGCTTTTTTAATTAAAAAGGAAAATAATATCTAATGAGGATAGACTTCTCTCTTTTTGTCTCTCCTCTCATACTTGAACGATACTTAATCAACCCTAAAACTACAGATCTGTTACAATCTGTTTGTAGATATGAAAGTGAGAAGGTTCAATGTCACAGTGAGTCAATTTGTCTAACTGTGATTATGTGTAAATGTTTAAGGATACAGAATGTGAAAGTAAAAGAAAGCTTTTCTTTATAAGGAGCTAACACACATCATTTTATAGCACATTCATGTGGAAAGAGGATATCTCCTCTTTGATTGAAAATCAAAATATTTTAATATCTCTTTATATGTTCTACTGTTCTCATACTAAAACCTCATTGAGCCTATTTCAAATGGCACATAATTGGAAGCAACTCCCACTTCCAGCTCACTATTATTATTTAATAAACTATATGTATATATGCGCATATATACATATATATGTGCACATATATTGTGGGGAGAAGGAGAGAGAGAGAGAGAGAGAGAGAGAGAGAGAGAGAGAGAGAGAGAGAGAGAGAGAGATTACTGTGGATCTAAGTACATCAGATTTTGAAAGAAAGCCTTGGGAACTAGAAGACTTTGGCAATGAACGCCTAGGATAACACTGGGATTTTATGTGTTTTATGTGACAGAGAAAATAATTTTTATCACATGTGTACTTCTTTCACCAATATAGATAACAGTCTCTCCACATCTTAATAGATGGTATTCAGCAAATATTGTGACTTAAAAATTAATCGCCCTCTTGGGACTTAGTATATTGCTCAGTAAATGGATATAAAAATTGGTTTTAATCTTGAAATTTAATAATAATAAATATTAGAAATATATTTTAAAAGTTTATATAGAGAGGGAGAAGTAGAGAGATGGGGAGAAACAGAGAGAGACAGAGAAAGGGAGAGGGGGGTAGTTATCCCCCACATGTAGCATGGGGGGTGTCATTGTAGTAGCTCAACAAAAGGCCAAATAAATAAAACTAACTTCTTCTCCCTCCCCCCCTTTTACCAGGAAGGCTTTTAATTCCTGTTATGAGGGAAAGGGGGAGGTAAATGTCAGAGACTGAATGAACACTGCTCTCCTCCAAGAAGGGAGATATATAGGCAGAACCTATTAGCAGACAATTATTAATGATAAAAATACTTGTGAATTAGTTTATCTACCAGCCATAATAATTTTACTTTCTAAAGCTCCAGAGAATCAAAAATATCTTTTGTTCATTCAGCAGGTTCATTATCTTGAAGTGAAGTATAAAAGTAAAAAGGAAAAGTGACTTTTTCTTTTCCTGCATAAACTTATAAAGGGTTCCCTGATAAAGGTTACACTAGCCTGACCTCCAACAAGTGGGCCAGAGAATTGGACAGCAATTCTTGAAACACTCACCAGGGAATTAGACATGAAAAATTCTGCCCAGTGAATTGATCAATATAATTTTAAGCGGAAAAGATGAAACCTAGAGTATAGGGGGATGATGGAAAGTGAACAAACCAATCTGCTTGTTTAATAGGTTTGTAGGGAATATAATTTTAATGTTTGGTTGTGGGATTTTATCACATACCCAAGGCTATCATTAATGAAGATGCTGTAAAAGAGGGAATTATGTGGTGAAATGAAGATAGAACTAACTGAAAAACATTTTGGCATTCTTTAAACACAACATTACTCTAGATTTATAAATACTTTTGCAAGAACACAGTGCCTTTTCTGTGATGCTCAGACTACTTTGGAAATAATAATGTCTGATTTTATGAAAGTATAGACAATGTAGCTTATAATTAATTGTCATGATTCTTTTTTTCCCAAATTTCAGTTTCACTGGATGATCTATATATGACTGAAATGTCCATTTAGAAACATCATTTCTGGATGGCTGAAGGGTGCTATTATACAAAATGATAATTCAGTGCTTCTAAACATATGAGATAATGGCCCTAACAGGCATAGATTAAATTAAACCAGGTATTTCCCTTCAACTAAGTAATTTGTTGGTAGTCAGCTGAGCACCAACTATTCTAGCTTACCTGCTCAGTGGTAGAATCAGAGGATTGAACGATCTTCAGAAAACATCTTGTCCAGTTCCCTCATTTATTTTTGTTAGCTTTATTTTTTCAATATAATTACTTTTATCATTCTTTTCTTTTAAAAATTTTGAGTTCCAAATTATCTTCTTCCTAAACCCAAATGAGAAAGAAAACAATATAATATAAATCATTTGTTAAATCATATTAAAAATTTCCATATAGCGATATTTTTAAATAAAGAAAAAGAAAGTGAGAAAAGTATGCTTCAATGTACACTTGTAGTTTATCAATTCTCTCTCTCTCTCTCTCTCTCTCTCTCTCTCTCTCTTTCTCTCTCTCTCTCTCTCTCCTCCCTATGCACCTTACCACTTCCCCCTTAAATCCACCTTACATTTCTTTACAAAACTGTATATATGAATATATATGTATATATGTATATATATATATATATATATTCTTTCATCTTTGAATCAATTCTGATGAGACTGAAGTTCAATCACTGCCTGCAATTCCTCTGGTATAGGGGTACAGGGTACTCTGGACATCCCAGGTCTTCAGAGGAATCCCAAGGCTGAGGAGCTTTCCAATCCTGGTCCCACTGAGTGCTGTCTAAGGAAAGCTGGCCCCGATGCAAACTAAAGGGACAAACTACATGATCAAATGATTTTCTGAATGATACATGTCCTTCTATTTTAGGTGCATTTCCCTTTTGTGTTCCAATAAGAGTTTCTACCACACCTGTTTGTATCTCAAACATCACTAGATTCACTCTCCTATATTATCAAGGCTTAATATATCATAAACAATGTATACCCGTGCCTCTACCCCAGACATCAAAACACCTCAAACAGACATGTCACCTAATGCTCCTTGTTTGTCCCTCTCCTCACTTTCCATTCCTAGTCACACAGTCTCTGTTCCTTTAAGATATAAAAATTCTGGACTCCTTCTCCACAGGGAGGCAGAGTTCCCTTATACCTGCCTCTCAGTCACTCACTTAATAAATTCGTCTATTTTTAGAGATTCATCTGAGTCTGGTAATTCTTTAAGAGGGTACCCCAAACCAACCAGATAACAGCAAGATCTCCCACAACACCCATTTTCCTCTTCATTGTGAAAACATTCTTCCCTGTGTTTGCCTCTTTTATGTGGGAAAAATTTTCCTATTTTATCTCTTCCTTCCTCCCTTCTCCCACTGCATTCCTTTTTCTTACCCCTTCATTTTATTTTATTTATTTTTAGAAATCATTTCAACATGCTTTCTTTCTATGTAAACTCCTTTTAACTACTCTACTAATAATAAAATTCCTAGGAGTTGCATGCATCATCTTCTCCTATCAGAATGCAAACAGTTTAACTTTTTAAATTCCTTATGATTATGTTTGTATATTTACTACTTTATGCTTCTCTTGAGTATTGTGTTTGAATATAAAATCTTCTATTCAACTCTTCTTTTCATCAGAATTGCTGGAATATTCTTTTTCATTAAATATTATTTTTTGTCCTAAACGATTTCTGTTGGTTTTACTGGGTAGATAATTCTTAGTTGTAATCCTAGTTCCTTTGCCCTCTGGAATTTCATATTCTAAAGCCCTCTGCTCCTTTAACATGAAAGCTGACCATGGTTCCATGATATTTGAGTTATTTCTTTCTGGCTATTTGAGATATTTTCTTACTATGGTAGAATCTCTAAACTTTGACTATAATATTCCTGGGAATTGCCATTCCTGAAGAGGAGAGTGCTGAATACTCTGAAAAGAAATCTTCCTGTTCTCCCAAGTATATATATATGTTGTTGTTAAGTCATTTCAGTAATGTACAACTTTTCATGACTCCATGTGGGGTTTTCTTGGCAAAGATACTGGAATGGTTTGCTATTTTCTTCTCTAGTTCATTTATATATATATACTTTATATATAAATCTACATATATGAATGTATATATATATATGTATATATCTTACATATATTTCTTAAATATCTTCTGTAAGAAATTTCTTAAAATAGCATAGTTAGTATCAGAGGAAGGCTACATGAGGAGTTTTACTTACTCAAGGGTACTGAGATGGCTATTTATTTCCCTGAAAACAATGGAGAAGTACATGGTCTTCTAGGTTATATAACCAAGAATTAATAGATAACTTCCCAAGACTTATTAAAAACAGTTGAAAAATACTTCCTTTTGGGAATGTGTGACCTTGGATGAGAATGTCAGAAGGAACCTCAAAAGTATTGCTTATAAGCTTATGAAGTCTTGGAAAAACATAGGAGAACACAGGAGTATGGGCTATATTTATTCCAATATTAACCATTGAAGTCAAGAGATATAGAAATGAAAACCTCATTTTAAAAGTAAATAGTTGACCAAGCAGTAAGTTTATAAAATAGAAATTTGGATTTCTGTACCAAGACTTAAAATATAGGGAGGATAGATTCTGGGGAAGATAGGAAATATATTTTGCTAGATGTCTTGCAGAGCCAACCAGAATCTCTTTAAACTAAAAGGGAGAAAGGTTGTTCATGTCCATCCTGCTGTTAAATATAGATTTAGAGCAAGGATTCTTAACTTTTTGTGTTATTGAATCCTTTATCAGTTTGGTAAAACTCTCAGAGTAAAATTTTTAAAAAGAAAAAATAAAATTAGGATTACAAAGGAAACCAATTATAATCACAGATTGCCAAGTTAAGAACTTCGGCCTTGGAAAGAAGCTACAATCAAGGAAACTCTTATTTAGAATTGTGTTTTTTAGTCCCCACTTAATTTTGAATCCTTTCTTCACATGTCCTCTATTGATCATAATTTTTGTTGCATTATATTATATTAAGGATGAGTTAAATGTTGAAGTTTCCTTAAATGGATTTGCTTTTTTAAATACCCTAGCATATAGTCAATTTTGATGAAGATTCCACAAAAACATGAAAAATATATGTATTCCTTTCAATTCCCATTAATTTCAATCATTAGAGATCCAAAGCTAATTTTTCTAAAATTTTCTGAAATTCTACTCAATACTTTCTTGCTTCTTGTTATAGGTCTGAAAGGAGTTCATTGAAGTCCACAACTAGTTTTGAAAGATCCTTTTCCCTGAAATTCAAGCAGCTTTTCCTTTAAGTATGTAGGTGATATACAGTTCAATGCCTATGTATAAATTATTAATTCATTTTCTATGTATGATCCAATTGAAGATAATAAGATGAGCATAATAATTTACTTGAATGTCTTTCAATAAAGTATACCTTTACAGTGGCCCTGCTTAAGATCACTAATTGCTACACTCATTTTTTAATTCATAATAAGTTCTGTTCTGACCTCTCATTTTGACTATGTCAAACTTAAGTAGCAAATTTTGAATTCTGCTTTCTAAATATATGCTGTTGTTACCTTTTCCTTAATGAATAAGTTCTTACCATTCATATTCATGGTTATGATTTCTGATTATTTTCTTTCCATCATATATTCTTAAATGTTTCCTCTCTTTCCCATCTACCCTTTTCTTTATAGAAAAAGAAGAAATAGAAGAGAAAAATATGAACAATACTAGTATTTGGTCATTGAAGAAGTCTTATCCCTCTCCTCTGAATTTCCCTTCTTCACTTAGCTTAGATGCCTTGTCCCTGGATAATTTCTCTCTTTTCTAATAATATCCCTGCCTTTGTATGGTTCTCTGGTGAATTAAATGTATTTGTAGATCAGTCCCTTGAGCTATATGTGTGCTTTGCCCCATTCAAGTAAGGGTCAGGGTGAATATGTGCTCTTTACCAATGTCCTGTTCCCACTATGTTTATATACTTTTACTGCAAACATAATTACATGTATTAAGTTCTTCCCTTCCATCAATTTACCCTATTGTATTCGGGTTTTTTCTCTCAAAACTGTTAAGAATAAAAGAATTAACTTACCACTTAAAATTCTTTGAAAGAAAACTTGGTTAAGTGAAAACCAAGAGGTTAACCCAGAAGAGTAAAGTAACTCAACAACAATAACGAAGAGTTCCAAAAATTTGACTACCTAGACTCCAGAAGTGGCTGACATTAATGAAGTAAGAGATAACAAATTAAATAAGAATAAGTCACTTATAGAATGAGAGAAATACAACTCAATGATTCCATGAGACAACAAGAATAATAGAAATAGACAAAATATTGGAAGGAAATAGAATATGTAATGGTTTCTAATATAAAAAAAAAAAAACTTGTTCTGGAAAAAAAAGTTAAGAAAAATAATTTAAAATTTACCAGACTGGGCATCTGGGTAGCTCAATAGATTGAGAGTCTGGCCTAGATATGGGAGGTCCTGGGTTGAAATCTGCTCTCAGACACTTCTCAGCTGTATGACCCTGGGCAAGTCACTTAGCCCCCACTGCCTAGCTCTTATGACTCTTCTGCCTTGGAACCAATACACAGTATTGATTCCAAGATGGAAGGTAAGGGCTTTAAAAAAAAAGAGTTACCAGACTCCCTACAAACCATGGGGTAGAGTCCCTGGTTATTGTATTATTTAAAAATGGCCCTTGTCAGAATCATGAAGCAAAGTGAAGTTTTGTTGGTTTGTTGTTGTTTTTTTTTTAATCTACTGATCATTTCCTGAACCAAACCTAAATTGAAAATGTCTAGTATAAAAAAATGAAAAAGAAAGATATTGGGAAGCAATTATCTGGGCCACTTTGACATTTATTTGTAGAAAGTTGTAAATTACAAAATGTCAGGGTCCACGCCTGTCCCAGCTCAAAGACCCAATGCTTATGGGTCAACCTGTACATATAGAGTCAAATTACACAGGCCCCTCCACCCCCTCTTAAAAGGGGAGTGGTCTTCTAAAGTTCTCCTCTCAAAGGAAATGAACAGATAAAGGTTCATTTTTGAAATGCTGTTAGTCATCCAAATCAAAAACATCTTTTTTATTTGGGAGAATCTATGATTCTTCACTTAAGTGAGGAAATACATTGCCAAAATGCAGTTGAAAAATTTCATCAAATAAATTCTGGTGGTTGTAAGTCATCTGCATCTTCTGTCTGCAAGTGTCATTTTTGAAGGAAATTAATTCATGTTTCAGTAACCTGATATATATTAATAAAAAAGTAATTCAGTCTACTATTTTGTTTTTATTGTAAAATAAACATAGGCCTTTACAAACACTGTTTTTTCATCATTGAAAAAAGGAGGATATACTATTACTTTAAAAGCATTGAAAAATTTTTCCCATTGGATCTAGTATCCCAAAGAGAGATCAAAAAGAAGGGGAAAGAACTTATTCATTCAAAAATATTTATAGCCATTCTTTTTGTGGTGGCAAAGAATGAAAATTGAAGGGATGTCCATCAATTGGTGAATGGCTGAATAAATTGTGACATATGTGATGGTGATGGCATACTATTGTGCTGTAAGAAATGATGAACAAGATGATTTCAGAAAGAGCTAGAAAGGTCTACATGAACTTTATTCAGAGCGAAATAAGAAGAACCAGGAGAATACTCTATAAAGTAACAGCAATATTGTGGAATGATTTAGCTGTGATAGACTTAGTTACTCTCAGCAATACAATGATCCAGGACAATTCTGAGGAACTTATATTCCATTCCCAACAAATTCCCCAAAGAGATTCCAGGGAAACGGGTACCTCATTGTCATCCCTTTCCAGTTCCCTCACACTCACTTAACTGTAGGTATCTTTCTTCTACCCATGTCATCCATTCGAAACTAGGGGTGATGGTAGGGGTAGATGCAGCATCTTCTTCCATCATACCAGGAGTAAACAAAATCTCTCTCATATTCACACAGTTTAATGTGATATTTATTACTCATATTTATGTCATTTAATATTGATTAATAATGATAAATTAAATTCAAAAAAGAGTGGAGACAGGAAAGGACTTTAAGATGTGGAAGAGGCATGAAGGAAGAGAGAATTTTATGCATGCAAGACAGAAAGTGAGGGACCTCATCTGCCAATCAAAAAGTGACATTCCAGGTGGAATGTTCCCAGGAAGAGGCAGCTGAAGAACTCTCTCAGGGCTTTGGAGACGGGAAGCAAGAAGAAGGTTTTGTGTGGCTGATGGTGGTAGTTGAACCTGAAGAACTTATTGTATATTTGAGATTTGAGTTTGAAGGAAGAAGAAAGAAGATTAAACAGTTATCCTCTCATCTCCTTGACAGACTTTTGTGTCACAGCTGTGACAGGACTGACATTTTCCAAAATCCTCCTAACCCTCCTTGTAGATTAGGGATAACCCTATCCCTCTCACCTCATCTTCCATCCTATCCTATCTTTCCCAATAAACCTCCTTACCTGAGAAAGAGGGAAAGAGCATCTTTTCTAAACCTCACAGTCCACCTTTGAGTTACATAGAAAGATGGCTGACTAACAGGGGGGAGAGGAAGGGAGGCAGGAGGGTGTGGGTGGAAAACTGAGAGGTGAAGGGTGGAGGGTAGGAAATATCTTGATCTATTAGCCATCAGTAGTGATCAATAGGCAACCCCAGAGTATCCCCTCTAGTAGTATCTCTCTGTCTCTCAGAAGTATCTCTTTCTTCATTACAACTAGGCACCCTGAGGTTTCCCCTAGTATCTCTCTAGTCAGCCAGAGTATCTCAATGATTACAACTAGAATATCTCCACAGTATCCTTTCTATTAAAAAGACGAGTAGTAGAAATGTTACAAAATAGTCAAAAATGAAACAACTCCATTATTGTAGGGTGAATTAAGGAGAAATTATAAGGAGAAAAATGGAGGGAAATTGTGATTGGAACAGGACACCATCAGTGGAGTAGAAATAAATCACAACTATAAATCACAAATCCTCTTTGATTACCACCTGTATTAAGAAAGGAAGATTCCTGATCCAAGCTTACTTCTGCAGCTCCCAAACTCCTCAAAGGAAGCAGCAAAAGGTACTACAAAAGGTTCCTAGCTTCTAAAGATAGTAATGAAAGTCTCCAGTATGTGCTTACCTGTAGCATTTTTCAAGTCTATTTCATAGACCCAGAGACCATGGATTATGGGTTCAGGTTTTGCCAATGTTGTCTCAGTGGCTCCAGCCAAGTTTCCATACCTTTCTCCTGCTCTGAATGCAGAAAAATCTCCTAATCAAGATCTTTTAAACCAACTTTCAGGAAAAGGAACCCTACTTTAAACTGCAAACATCAGCAGAAATCTAAGGGAGCCAGCAAGTGTGACAGACATCTGGGGGCTCAGAAGCTATTCTCTATGGATGATAAGACCTTATTCTGTGTATCCTGTTCATAATTCCAAGCTCATGAAGTTTACACAATCCAACCCACAGAAGAAGTTGCTGGGGACTATAGGAAAAAGCTCCAGAAGAATCTAAAACTTGTACATGAATCTTTAAAAGATGTTATGAAGGTAATACTTGAGGAGGAGAAGGTACCTTGGACATGGGCTGTCCTGTGGGCAGAACAAATAGAAATGCCAAGAGAAATGTTTCAGGAAAAATTTCAAGAATTAAATTACTTCCTGAATGATGAAGAGGAGGAAGTATACAGTATTGTGGAGCTGAATGAGGAGGAGAAGGAAATGTTTTGAGTACTTGAAGGAGCATGAGTCCCAGCAAGAAATTTAAGAGAGAGAGAAAAAGATGATGAGCAGCCTCCAATTGTCCCTACACTAGAAAGACCTAAGGGAAATGGTCACAGCACTAGAAGAAAAGTCTCAGATGCCAGACCTGCTACCAGAGGCAGGAAATGCACTAAACAAGAATGAGTTGCTGTTTCTTCACAGGCCAGAACCATTCACATCATTTCTGAGCCATTATAATTGCATGGATTTATCCAAATTTCTGAGGAGATTTCAAGAATATTAACTGATGCCGTGTCAATTGAATTTATTGATGACCAAAAGAGGACTATCACTTTCACAGATATTTCCTCAGGTCAGAGGTATGCTATTTATGTTTGCTATGTATCTCTAGAAGTCTTCACTAAATTAATGGGAGGAATTTTTCTTTTACATGACAGAATATGAATGGAATGTCTAAAGAAGAGCAAGAATATCCCATCTTTGTCTATTACTGTTTGCCAATTGAAAGAGAGAACTCACCTAGTGATTACCCTCCTGACCCTTCAAAAGAATGACAGTAGAAACAGATGCCTGGGCAAACCAAGGATTGAGTTTTAGAATGGTCCTGAAACTATATTCTACATATTCACTACTTAAGGATAATTGGAAGATAAGTGCTACTTTACCAGGGCAGATGACAATTTTGATCTTAGTAATTAAGAAGCTCAATAGAATCTGACATTGTCATCTCCTTAGATCAACTATGTCTGCAACAAATGTAATCTACTATAGAAAATAACTTTAAAATGTTTGCTGTCCCCCTACCCCCTTTTCATGTTTCCATCTAGGATATCATTGATGGGAAATAGGAGTTAGATGTGGTGAAGAAAAGACTTGTTGAAATTCCACCACTCAGGTATCTGACACACAGACACATTGGTTGTGCCACAGAAAGATTCTTATAGAATATCATACTTTATAATAAATAAATATTTGGGGGGGATTAAAAAAATAAAAATAATGGTACCAGATGGCAGAAAAAGATCAAGATGACAAAATAGAGGGAAATACAGATCTAACAATCATAACTTTTTGGTTTCCTTTGTAATCCCATGAATATAAGAGAATATCAAAATGGATTAAAAAATAACAATATAAACCAGTTCTGACCAGTTCCAACCAGTATAAACAATTAAAAAATCAGTTAAAACTGGTATAAACCAGTAAAAACATGTCTGAACAGGTTCTGACCAGTTTTGTCTCAGTTTTTACTGTTTTGAACCATTTTTAGATTGGTCAGAATTGGTTGAAATTGGTCTTGATCAGTCTGAGCTGATTTTTACTAGTCTGAATAGTTTTGCATGGTTTGAACCAGTTTAGACTGATTTGGACCATTTAAAACTGGTTCAAACCATCAAAACCAGGACAATTCAGTTCAAACTACAAAAAAAAAAGCAGCTAAATTTTATATAGTAGCTGAGGGGGATTTGGACACAGGTTTTCTGACTCTAAATTCATACTTTTTTTCCCTACAATACAAATTACCTTTATGCTTCTTTTAACCAGTTTGAATTTAATTGCCAACACAGCCTAAGAAAACTGAAATATTTTATATTATTTTAGCTTGTCTTATAATGACTTTTCCTTGGATTTTGTTCTTGGTCTCTTGATGTCAGAAATCAGATTATAAGGGGTTAAGAAGGCTCCTATGGCATTTTTAAGAAGTTAGTTAGCAGAGGAAGAAGGAACAAATGAAAGTTTTTTTCAGCCTATAGAGGTGAGTATGTTTGTAGGCAGAAGGAAAGGAACCAGTAGAAAGAGAAAGGTGAGGTAGAGTAGGATTAAAAAAAGAGGTAGTTCTTTGGAAAAGATGGGATTTCTTAAATAATAGAGAGGTGTTTTTTTTAGTTTTAGTAAGATCACTTCATATAAAACAAGGGAGAAGGAAAAGACAGTGGCAGAAATCACCTGAGTGATAGGAGATAAGGAAGAGAACTAAAATGAATATTACTGGTGAAAAGCCTCAATTTTTCTACAGAATATATAACAAGGTTCTCAGGTAAGAGAACAAGGTAGGGGGAGCCATGAAAAGGTTCAGGAAGGATGAAAATGTTTAAAAGAGCCTTTGTGGAATGTGGAATAGTGAGTTGACAAGGAAGGATAGTAGGAATGCATAATAGCAGTGAGGGCACAATCGAAGTTATAAAACATTAATTTCTAGATGGCCTAGTCAGAATGATTGTGTGATTTCCTTCATCTTTGTTCAGTAAGATCAGTATGTAGATGGGAAGTCAAACAAATTGTGGGAATGATTCAAGACTCAGGTTTGCCTGGGTATAATGAGTGATATGATGAGGGAACTGGGAATTCCAGAAAGGAGGACAGGTGAATTGATTCACCAAGGAGTCAAGATGGAGAGAAAAGGTGGGAATGGAGAGTGCAAGATAGATGGACTAGGAGAAAACTGAGGGGTTGAGATTGGATCACCATGAGAATGGTTGGCTCACATAGATTTAATGATCATTTCTGTGCTAGTGATTTTCATATCCACCTTTCCTGCTCCAAACTGTCTGCTGATCTCCAATCTCACATCTCCCACTGTCTTTCAGACATCTCCAACTGGTTGATCAGTAGACATCTTAAACTAAACATGTTCAAAATAGAACTAATTGTCTTTTCCCCTAAACTGTTCCACTGTTCCTACCTTCCTTGTTATTGACTCGATTCCACACTATCTCTCGTCCTTCCCTCTGTGATATATCCAAGCTGTTACCAAGGCCTGACAATCTCACCTTTGCAATATTTCTTGAATAAACCTCTCCATCATTACATCCTTGTATAGTAATAGTCTGCTGTTGAATGAGCCCACCCTGAGTCTTTCCCCATTCCAATCTATCCTCCATTTAGCCACTAAAGTGATTTTCCTAAAGCACCTAAAAGGATCTGGGTTAAACCCTCACATTCCCCCACCATCAAGAGACTCTTGTGAGCAAGTATACTAAAGTGTAGACCTGAGGGAGTTTGTGTTAATTTTGCCTCCAGGTGAACTTATCTAAGTCCACTCTATGGATCTTTAGGGATAGAAGAATATAAAAATGGTTTTTAATATTTGTCCAGAATCTCTTGACTCAAGGCACCATCATACTGATGGCCTTTATCTGATCTGCTTTTTAACTACTTTGGACACAGCTTTTGCCTAAGGGGATTGAAATATGCTTTAAGTAAAAAGACTCTTTCTTTGAACTTTCCGGCTCTGGGTGATATGGAACAGGCATACTAGCTCTCTCACACAAACATGCATACAAATCCTAAACTTAATTTTATTTTTAAAAGAGCTCATGATAGTCAAAAAAGCTTCTCTAAATTTGGGACCTATTATTACAGCAGTTTACGATTCTTTGCTGTAAGTTTTCCCTTAATCCTTTCTCTTTTGGGTGTCTTTTTAATTAAATTTGAGTGTTCCATTTTTGGATAGACAAGAATTCTCCTGGACAATTTCTGCTGCTTCCCTGCCAGTGACATCAAAGAAGAGGGACTGCTCTATATGCCTATAACATCTGGATTGCATTGATGCATTTCATTGTACCCTACATGTGTTCTATATAACGTTTTCTTGTCTGTATAATATTGCTTTCTATAGCCTATGCACATGCATACACAATTTTATACATAAACAAATTAAAAAGTTAGAGCTTTTGTCCCCATTAGGATCATTGTATATATAGAAGATTATTTCTCCTCTTCTATGGATTCAGAGTTAGCATTTGTCATGTTGAATCCCAAGAGGAAGCAATTAGCCCTTTGATTCTTCCCTTGAGAGAATAATGATTCAAGACCATTCCTTTGCCATTTGCCAGATAATTTAAAAATATGACTCCTATAAACAAATTAGAGAAACCATGAAAAGTTTATCTATCACATTTATAGATAAGGGAAGAATATATGACCAAACAAGACACAGAGAACATTAGGAAATATGAAATTGATGATTTTTATTACATTAAATTAAAAAAGGTTTTATACAAACAAAACCAATGCAACTAAGACTAACATGGAAACAAAAATTTGAAAAAATGTTACAGCAAGTGTCTCGGACAAAGGCCTTACTTCTCAAATATTTAAAGAAGTAAATCATATTTATAAGAAAACAAAGCACTTCACAATAGAAAAATGGTCGAAGGCTCCTCTGAAATGCCTTGGCAAGATATACTACTATAGAAGAATAATAAGAGCTAGACAATGAGGGTAAAGTGACTTGCCCAGGGTCACACAGTTAAGAATTATCTGAGACTATATTTGAACCCAGGTCCTGGTGTGAATTTACCCTTACACTGGTACTCTATCCACTATGCTACTGACTTACCCCAATATTTTCAACTGGTTGATTTTCACTATGGTTTTGGCATTACAGAATCTGAAAAAACATATATTCAAATTCACCCCACTGTCACCAGTATTGATCATCAAGGTCTGATTTTTATTTTTCAGTTTTGTGGAAGTGGTAACAAGAGTAAATTGACGTTTCATATGAAGATGAATTTCCTTATAATTAAGAGTCCTCTAAAAGTAAATTGCCCTTGAATACAGTGGGCTTTCACTTATTATAGATAAGAGCTGAATAACCACATGTCAGCAATATTGTAGAGGGGCTTGGGGGTCAGGAATAATTCAACTAGATAACATGTAAGGTCTCTATCCATTCTGCAATTCCATGATTCTAAGAATAGAAGATTCATTTTTATTGAGTCTGCCATAGGAAAGATGTATCCTTATGTTCCAGTCATTAAAGATTTCTAAACATCTATATCTTAATTTCTAGACACTGAAAATGCTTTTTTTGGGGAGTCAGTTTATTTTTATTATAAAAACATAACACCAATTCAAGAATATCAGTTATTTAGAAAATCACTCCCTCAAAATTAAATTAAATATCTTTCTCAAAGTTCTTACCCTGAACTCTCATTCTGTTGAAAGAGAATGTTATACATCACAAATGAAAAATGACATGACAGTATTTGTAAAAGCTAGAGACTGGCAGAATCCTTTTAAAGTGATAAGGCCCTAACCCCATTAAAAATGTCCATGATTCTTTTAAAGACTCCTGATCTGGGAATATATGAACTCTTTCTGAAGATGGAATTGCTGTCTCAAACACTTTCCTTCTGTCTGTATATAATAGAGATGTATTGATTGCTCCCCTGCTTCCCCCCTTCTGACACCCTCTCCACACACTCACAGAACAGCAAATTGTAGCTTCAACACCATACACACCAATATCATTAAACAAACTGGCAAAACAAGAGGGCTGTTCCCTGGAGTGGGGCAAACTGTATTAAGAGAGACAAGACAGTTTAGTGACATGATTTCACTATCTTCAACTACCTGAATCAGAAAAGGAAGTAAAAACACATATATAAACAGATAACCACCTTTACCTCATCATGAATTGTCCTTAACCTAATTAGAAGATGACAATTATACTATGACGCTTAAAGAATTAAAGAATGACTAATTCTAAACTTAAAAAAACATAAGCACTTATACATAAATATTAACTTTTCTTGTTTGGTTAGATAATCAGGTGAGTCTAGATTTTAAAATTTTATTTCAGAGAGACTGAAGGGGAATTTTTAAGTTAAGTAATCACAAATTTACAATTTTAGACTTTTACATCTAACCTTTTAAACTTTTAATGGGTTCATTTCTGAAGTATATATAAATAGATACAGATACACATACATGCATATAGTGTACATGCTGAAATAGTGCATATACATATATTCATTCATATATGTACATATCCCTTCTCTCATCTTCCTTCAATAAGATTTTGTTTTGACTTTAGGGAAAGTGGAAGATTGAAGTTGTTGGTGAACATTGTCAGCTATGCTTTCCCAAGCTGCAATGACAGATTCCTGCTTTCTGCCAAATAATATAGAATCATTAGTTATTTTAGTTACTCTGAAGATTTCAATTTCCCCATGCTTTCAATGAGAAAAATGTAAACCACTAGCTTAGAAGAGCTATTTCATAAGTTTACCAAAAAAAAAATAGCATAGAATACTAGGCCTAGGAGAGACCTAAGAAATCTAATCCAACTTCTTATTTTACATAGGAAAAAACTGAGGTTCACCAAATAGAAAAAGCCTTATTTAAGTCATATAGAGTTGTTGGCAGTTTACACTAGGATGCTAGTCTTCAGGCTTTCTGATTTGAATTTACACTATGATGCTAAGAAAATTGAAGCACCTAAGTGGCCCAATGGATAGCACGCTGGACCTCGAGTTAGGAAAAACCCAAGTTTAAATCTGGCCTCAGATACTTACTAATTGCATGACACTAGGCAAGTCACCTCATATAATGATGGAAATACACTCAGTTTCCAATTCTTTGCCACCCCAAAAAAGAACTGCTATGAATATTTGTGTATGAATAAGTCTTTTCTCGCTTTTGTATTATCTCTTTGGGGTACAGATCCAATCGTGGTACTTCTGGATCAAATATGCAGATTTTTATAGCTCTGGTTGTAGTTCCAAAATGCCCTCCAGAATGGTTAGATCAGTTCACAACCCCACCAGCTGTGTATTAGTTTCCCAATTTTGCCACATTCTCTCCTATATGTATTAGTTTCATTTACTCACCTTTGTTTTAATTTGAATTTTTCTAATCTAATCTAATTCTAATCAGATCAATAATTTAGAATATTTTTCATATGTTACAATGGCTTTGATTTCTTCATCCAAAAATTGCTTGTTCGTATCATTTGACCACTTGTCAATAGGAATATGGCTTGTATTCATATAAATTTGACTCAATTCTCTATAAATTTCAGAAATGTCCTTTATCAGGGAAATTTTTTATAATTTTTTTCCTAGTTCTGTTTTTCACTACTAATCCTGGTTATATTGGTTTTATTTGCATAAAAGCTTTTTAATAAGATATAATCAAAATCGTTCCTTTTACATCTTATAACACTCTATCTCTTGTGGGGTCATAAATTCTTCCCTTCTCCAAAGACATGCCAGGTATGCTATTCTATGTTGAGGATACAATTTGTAGATACCTAAGCTCAGAGAAAGAAGGAAAAATCAGTGAGGTCAATCACATGGTCTCAGTCTTCTCATTCAAATAGAATGCAGTCATCTGCTAATACTGAAGAAACAGGATAGTTTACTTTGGAAATTAAGGAGAGAAAAGGAGTTGTATAACAACAACCATCATGGAGAATGTGATATGGAAGTGACTAAGAGATCAAGAAAAGGTTTCCAGCTAGGATACAGTTTGTTAGCTTACAACTACAGTGGATACAAATGGACATGGTTTTCAAATTTGCTCCATAAATGCTGATTAGTCTAGAAGATATGAAGAAGGGAGGGATGTGAGTTAGTAGGGCAGTAATGGAGAAAATCAATCAATTAAAGTACTTTATTCAGAGATGGAAATGGAGGCATTATTGAAATGATTGATACTATGGTCAAGACTGAGTGAGAGAATAAATTGAGGTTTTGATAGAGTAAAAGATAGAAAGAAGGCTTGGTAGACTGAAAAAAATTAGGGGTAATTTGATAAAGCACAGGTCAGAGTGAGGACAAAGATAAAAAATTTGGGGATTGTAAGAGTTTAGGATAGGGGCAAGAATAGGAATTTTTAAGTCATATTGAAGGATTTAACTTAGGAACATTTACAATGGAGGAGGCAAAGCAAAATTGTGTAATAGTTGATTTCCAGGGAAATTCACATGGAGACAGTCTTGGGGAAGCCCTGCCAGGGATGAGCCTGGCTTCTTAGGAGAAGGGCTGATAGACTCATCAGAATCTTTCTCTTTATCTATATTTTTACACTCTTTCCACCTCTTTGTAGATAAAGCTGCTAAAAGTCCTTTTGACTTAAGGTATAATAGTTTTAAATTGGTGACTACAATATTACTTTAGAATTCTCACATTTAACATAAAACCTAAATTTAAGTTCTTACTTCTGATCAATATTTTATGCTATTCTTTTTTTTATTTTTTTATTTTTTTATTTTATGCTATTCTTATGAATAACCATATACAGAGTATGTTGTAGTGGTACAAATTGGACCAGAAAGTTCCTGATATTCCTTTTGATGCTGAGATTCTATGATTCTCAGAAGGAGCAAATTCAGATTCTGGAAGGTGTTTAATATAAGATTTCTGAACACTGATTGGTAGTTGAAGTAGAATGGAAATGATGGAGCTCAATTAAGTTGAACTTGGAAACTGGTAATAGTGGGTGAGAAGGGTCATTATGTGATTAATGAGATATCTAGAATAAGATCTGGAGAAGGGCTGAAGAGAAAAGCTATGATCCAGGGGTCAAAACCATGGGGAAGGGTGAAACTGTCAAGTGGGTCACTAGATAACAGCAAAAACGATTGGGAGATAGTGAAATAGTGAGAAGACATGATTTTGAAAAATGAAAAAGATTAATGAGTGCACCTGAGTTTCATAATGGCAATGGTGAAAAAACATTAAGCTAATTCCCACTCTAAGATTGTGAAATTAGTTTAATGATTAAAAACTGACATAAACACACTATTGTTGATATGATCTTAGCATTTATGTATATTTGTCCCCATCAATCACTTTTCTATTATTAATTTGTTAATCACATGTAGAATATAGCTATTTTGTCATTTTCTACTAGTAGAAAGAAAAAATTTAAATCATCTGTTCAGTTTTCCCTTGCTTTTTTACCTCCATAGCATCAAATGAAATAGAGAGCTAGCTATTATACAACTAATTAAACCACTATACACACTTTGGCTATTTTGACTAATAATGACCAAATCAATACTTGACTTGGCTCTGAATGATTGAAATAGGCCCTTTCAAGGAAAAAAAATATTATATGGAAATAAGCATCTGCATGCTTTGGGAAATAGTTGAAAAGTTTCCAAATGAGTATTGATAATTTTATCTACTGTGTCTGATTCATTTTAACACTGTATTGAGAAATTAGAATATCTCTATACTTATATTTTAGTGCCAGCTAAGTAATGGCCTAGGCCTTTACTGATAGGATATAATTCTTAAATAACTTGTTAATTTCCTCATCCTGAATTAGTCTCCATTAGGAAACAATAAAATTTACAAAGCTCAGAAAAAACCATGTAGAAAGCTTTTAGAGACTAGAACCTGAGGACTGAAAATTTCCTCTCTTCCTTTTAGTCCTCAGTTCCAGACCCCAAAGGTACATACTTAAAGTTTCTGAATTCAGCTACTGAAAACGAACACTTTTGGTGAATAATGTGATATTTAGCAATGATGTCCACGTAAGGTACTTATATCTTGGTGGGTGGAAGAAACTTCTAGGCATAAGCCACTCCCTCTTCCACCAACTCCCAGTTGGAGTGAGAGGGGTGGCCCTAAAATCAAAGGAAGAATTTTACCTTGAATAGTCCCCAGTGTTCTAACCCAGTCCTCTGCCCTCTCACATTGTGAGTCTTGTGTTCCTCCACTATTTCTCTTCTGTTGCCAGTCTGGAAAAACCTACACTCCTATTGTGCTATATTTGGCTATAGAATATATCATCAGTCAATAAACACAAGCTGAAACATTAAAAAAAATTCAATTCACCTTTACAAACACTTGTTAAATGGTTGGCATATGCAAGTAACTATGCTGTGTGTGATTTATTTTGTGTCCTTTTTCAGCCATGTGCCTCTTCATGACCCCATTTGGGGTTTTCTTGGCAAAGACACTGGAATGGTTTGCCATTTCCTTCTCCAGCTCATTTTTACAAAGTAGGAACTAAGGCAAACAGGGTGAAGTAACCTGTCCAGAGTCACACAAATAAGAAGTATCTGAGGCTGGATTTAATTTAAAATCTTCCTGACTCTGGTCCAGCACATGTTTTGTTTTCTTTTCTTTTAAAATGCATAGTCCTCTCAAATAGTTAACATTTTACTGAGGAGGTTAAGAACTGAATGTTACTTGTACATGGTAAATGTTATTATACAAGGTAGACTACAGTGGGCAAAGAGGGTTGACCTCAATCCATCAATCAACAAACATTCATTAAGTGTCAAGCATTCTGCTAGACTCTGGGTATAGAATGACAAAAATGAAACATGCCCAATCTTCAAGGAGATTACACACTAGAACAGGAAACAACTTTTTGATACAGGGAATGACATGGTCGGACCTGTTCTTTAAGAATATCATCTTGACAATTGGATGGAAGAAGAATTGGAGAGATGAGATAATTGAGGTAGAGAAACCAATCCTCGAGGCTATTACATCAGGCAAGAAATGATGATGGTATAAACCAAAGTGTTAACTATGTATGGAGAAGAAAAGGATGTGAGAGATGTTGTGATGACAAAATTACAGAGACTCAGCAGTTACTTAAATATGAGGCAAGGGGTTGGTATCTTATTCTACATCACTCATCAATGATGATTTTGAGACTGCAAATGTTTAATGACTAGAAGAGACACAATAGAAATGGGAATACAGGAAAGGAGAGTGGTTTGAGAGGGAAAGATGAGTTCCCTTTTGAACATATCAAATTTGAGAATTATAAAGAAATGTTCATGAGAAATGACTAAGACAGTGATGTGGGCTGGTGCTCAGAAGAAGAGGGCTACATATACAGTTCCAGAAATTTCTGGAAATCATCTACATAGAGATTCAACTTGTGAAAATTAATTATGTCACCAAGAGAATGAGTACAATGGGAGAAGATAAAAGGGGACACAATAGAGCCTTGGATACACTTAGGAGGGAGAAAATGGGTGATGATCAAACAAAGGAAATGGAAGGAGCAGCCAGACAGAAAGAAGGAAAACCAAGAAAAAACAAAATTACAAAAATCTACATGAGGGATTATCCAGGAAGAGAGAGTGATAAACAGTGACAAATGCAGCGGAGAAATCAAGTAAGGATAGGGTTATATAAAGGTTATAGAATGTGACAATTTAATATCATGTAAACTTTCCAAAGAATAATTTCTTATGAGTGTCAGGAAGGAGAAAAAACAGGTCAAATGAATGAATAGATGAATGAAAGAATGAAAGATATTTATTATCTTCTTTTGTTATATGTAAAGCACTGTACTAAGTTCTGAGGATACATAAAGTTAGATGGCCCTGTCTTTTAAAGATTGTCATTCGAGAGGACAGACAAAACAGATCAGAGAAAAGGTATACATATAATGATTGGTACTAGCCTAATAACATTTATATTAGAGAAATTACATTAAAATGTACTTAATGGCAGATTACAATGATCTATAATTTTAGTGATAAGGGGTACTCCCTCCACCTAAAAAAAACTATAGTTTCACTACAATATGGATGTTGAGAATTTCTATAGCCAAAAGTATTATTATCCTATAACAGCATTAAGATTTCTCTAAATTTATTTAGATTCATCCTTGAATAATAAACTCACTGTCATTGCTGGGCCCTTTTCCATTTTGGCAGGCCCTCCTAGAGCTTCAGTTCCTCTGGCATAGTCTTTGAGAAATCATAGCCTCTTTCACATTATGAGATAGAAAAGTATTTAATCGAAGTCTTTGAGAAGTGAATATGCATTAGAATGCTTTTAATCATAATATCAATTTATTTTAATGAAAGAAATACTTTTAGAGTGCTTGAAGAAAGACTTTAAAATATTCTATCCTCTACAATTCCTACCTTGCAC
Source organism: Monodelphis domestica (assembly GCF_027887165.1). Classification (NCBI taxonomy): domain Eukaryota; kingdom Metazoa; phylum Chordata; class Mammalia; order Didelphimorphia; family Didelphidae; genus Monodelphis; species Monodelphis domestica. The sequence goes on from NC_077229.1 coordinate 340,444,739, forward strand.
TATCGTTTTTCCCAAATGCAAACTTACTGCAGAAAGATTGTGCAAAAGTAGATTTCACCTAGGCCTCTTCCAAACTATCTCAAATTCTGGTTAGTGGCTTCTGAATTTATTAACATTGTATGGTGTTTGAGTAGAGATTCCTTTCTCCCTCCTCCATCCAGTTATAGAATAGCAATTATTTGATTTTCTAGAGGTATAAGTAAAGATAAAGAAATCCTTTCTGAGAAAAGTAATAGAAATTAAAGTAAATTTCCCTATACTGAGGAAATTGTTGTATAAATAAGTTTGTTACTTTACCATAACAGATTCCATTTTGTGTGAGGCCACCATTTTGTGCTGAAGTTTTGTATGTTAATTTTTCATAACATGCTATTAATATTAAGATAATGATATGTGTGGTGTAGATTGATAAATAGTGTGAGTATTCATAAACAAATGATAAATTAGATCTCCATATGGGGCAGACCACCAAAGGAAAATATGTTTAAGAACTGTTTCATTTGTTAAACAAATAGGGTCACTGAACATAAATAAGAACTTGGGTATAACCAGTCAACTAACACTCATGAGGAGTACTAATGAATGTCACCTGTCCCAGCCTTCAGTCTGCTCTTCATGTGCAACTAAGAAAAGGCACTTATATTCTTTCCACTACTTAAAACTAGCATGCTTCTGTAAGCTCAGGAGAAGTGCTGAATAACTAATGGAGATTTGCTGACTTGCCAGATCCTAAGAGGAAGACACATAGTCTGTACTGAGAGAGGAAAGTCCTAGAAAATCAGATCTATAATTTGTTCCTAGTGGGGCTGATTTTTTAAATTGTCTGATAGATAATATAAAATACTGTTTGTATGCATTTTATTAATAAAGTTTGATAGCACTGAGAAGTCTAAGCTGTTTCTGCCTAAGTAACATTAAATCAGTTCTGTGCATGCAACAAAACTGCTTCCAGATACTCAATTTCTTCTTCTTTTTTCCTCCCCATGGAGGTTATTGGTTTACAGTTAAATTGGCTGTGCAAAATTGTGTTTGTGTGTGTGTTTGCCAGGAGCGAAGTAGAGATGCTGAGAAGGAACAGACATGATAGGCAAAAATGTTTTGGAGGTACATAAAAATGTAAGAAGCTACCTTACTTATTGGATAATGAGTTGGCCTCAGAGAGACGGGTTCCAGTCTTATTTCTGATACATATTGACTGTATAACCTTCAGAAACTCATTTAATTTATCAATGCCCTAGGTCAGAGGTGTAAAATACTCAGTTTAAACTATCCTAAGTGGAGCCATAATCAAATTAAAACTTAATTGGGAAATATTTAATGAAATAAAAATTAAATATAGATAACATATTTTAACATAGAATATTTTTATTTTATTTCAAATAAAACAAATTATAAAATATACTATAACAATAACAAATGATTTGTTATTAAATATGTAATAAATTAAAATAAATATGTTCATCTGAGAAAAATAAATTCACACATTAACTCTGTCCAGAAATTTGTCTCATTTGTCCCCTCTTCCAAGAAAACAGGTAACATGATATAAGTTATATATATGTGTGTGTGTGTGTGTGTGTGTGTGTGTGTTAAATAATTCATGCTTCCATGTTCATCATGTTGTGAAACAAGACATATATTGCTTCCACTAGAGAAAAATTCATGGAGGAAATAAAGTGAAAAATGGTCTGTATTCAGACCCCAGCTTTTCCTTCTAAGGCTGTGGATATCCTTTTATTTCATGACTCTCTTGGAGTTGTCCTGCATCCTTGTCTTATTGATAACAGCAAAGTCATTCACAGTAGATCATCATAAGTTAAAATTGCTACTGTGTAAAATGTTCTTCTGGTTCTGCTCAATTTGCTTTCATTTGATTCATAGGAGGCTTTCCAAGTCTTTTGGGGGAATCATTTTGTTTATTATTTCTTATAGCACAAAAAAATTCCATTACAAACATATACCACAAGTTGTTCAGTCATTCCACTACTAATGGATATCCCTGCAGCTTCCAGTTCTTGGCCACCACAAGAAGAGCTGCTATAAATATTTTAGAACATATAGTTTCTTTTTTTTTTCCTTGATCATCTTAGGAAATAAATTTAATAGTAGGGTATTAATGGGACAAAAGGTATATACAGTTTTATTACTCTTTGAATATAATTCCAGCTTGTTTTCCAAAATGGTTGGATCAATTCACAGTTCCATCAACAATGTATTAGTGTCCCTATTTTCAACATTTGTCCCTTCAACACTTGTCATTTTGCCCTTTTGTCATTTAGCCCATCTGAGAGGTGTGAGATAATATCTCAGAGTTGTATTGATTTGCTTTTCTCTAATCAGTAATGCTTCAGAGAATTTTTCATATAGTTATATATAGCTTTGTTTTTTTTATTTATATATATATATATATAGCTTCTGTATGTTCATATCTTTTGCCCATTGGGAATGGCTTTTATTTTTAAATATTTGACAAAGTTCTCTATATATTTTAGATATGAGACCTTTATCTTAGAAATTATCTATTAATTTTTAACATTGTTTTCCTCTAACCCTGCATACATTAGCTTTATTTGTATAAAATTTTACATTTTAACATATTTAATATTATTAATTTTAAATTTCTCAATGCTTCATCCCTCTTGTTTCTTCATTAACTGACTATTCATTAATTTTTCTATTCATAAATCTGATAGGTAATTTGTTCTATATTCTTCTAATTTGTGCCTTCTACCTTTATACCAGTAATGCCTTTATTATGATCTTATCTTATATATTGGTCTATATCTAGTTTCTGCCAGACTGCTTTCCAGTTTTCTCAACAATTTTTACCAAATAGTAAATTCTCATTCCAAAAACTTATTTTAATCTGAGTGTATTTGTATAAAAAAATCATTTTACAATTATGTTCACATAGTTTATGGATTTGTTTTAGAAGATATACTCCCAAATGTTTTATTATATCTATTGCTAATTTAAATGAATTATCTCTTAGTATCTCTTCTCGGAGGAGATCTTTAGTGATATGCTGATGATTTATTGAATTTATTTTATATTCTGCTACTTTGCTAAAATCATTGATTATTCCAATGAATTTTAGTTGAATCTCTAGAATTTTCTGTTCATCAAATCATCTGTGTTACTTTTTAAAAGTTAATATGTATCCTCCAGAGATCTGTATGTACAAATTAGTAGCCCCCATTTTTATTTGAGTTTGATGACACTGCTCTAGGCAAGTTCTTAAGATTATAATTTACAAAGCTGCTGCCATCTATTTTGATACTGTTGTTTTCCTCATATTACTACACAGATGGAATTGCAAGTATATGTCAAATAAAATGATAACACAAAATCACAAAAATGAAAGTACCTGGGATAAGAACAAAGATTTCCAGGTATACCCAAATGGGACAAAATCCACAAATTCCTCTGAATGGATAAAACCCAGTTTCATTTATATCACTTATTGTTCATAAATGAGGGTATTCTTATATCTTTTGTTGCCTACACTGCAAGTTGGCTCTTCTATTCATTCCTAGAATCACGAAATCTTAGGATGAGTCCTTAGATTTCACCCAACCTTTGGCCTCATATTGAATTTAATTCAATCAGTGCTCATTTTATTTTATTGTGAATCCAATTCCAATATGGAATTAAATTTGGGTTTTCAAAGATTAGTCCAACTATACCCAAGCACTGGCATATCTTTTAAATTCTGGCTACTTAAACCAAGCATGGTGGGTACCAGTATGTATTTTGTCTGAGGACCAGCTCCCTTTAATAATAGCTGGCATTTATATTGAAATTTAATTAAATCCCTACAGTAATCAGGTAAAGGAGTCATTAAGTCAATTAGCACTTATTAAGTACCTACTATATGCCAGGTACTGTGCTAAGGGAAATAAAGAAAGATTAAATAAATAAACACACACACACACACACACACACACAATCTCTGCTCTTTAAGGAGCTCGAAGTCTAATTGGGGCGACAATAGCCAAAGAACTATGGATAGATGATATGTGGGATAAAATGGTGATAATTTCAGAGGGAAGACACTAATATTAAGGAATATTGGGGAAAGGTTTCTTTAAGAATATAGGATTTGAGCTGAGGCTTGGTCAAAGAAGACAAGAAGAAGGGATTAGGACCAAAAGTGTTTCAGGCACTGGGGACAGAGGGAGGGTCCTGTTCAAGGAAGAACAAGAAGTTCAGTGTCACTGGATCCCAGAATAGATGGAGGGTAGGTGCTATTGTACCTCCCATTTTATAAATAAGAAAAGTGAGACAGACAAATTTGGCAACTTTTCTAAAGTCATACAGTTCGTGTGAAAGGTAGGATTTGAACCTGAAGATAACTCATGATGGGTGTGCCGGCTAGAATAGGCAGAAAGTTCCCAACCACACTCTCCTCCCTTCTCTCCTTTCTTCTTTTAGGTCAAGTTTGTGCTCCAAACCCATAGAAATCCCTGATTGAGTTTGTATCATGTAAGCCATGGAGACTCTTGTGTATGTATCAGGTAACCTATGGAAACCTGCACCTTGCCAAATCTACCCTGCAACTTGGCTAGAGGGGTGAGTAAGGTTCACTGGGTTTTGAGGGGTGTTCACGAGTACGGAAGAGGGTCAGCATTGGATTTAGGGAAGTGATCACGAGCATGGAGTAGGAGAGGACTGGTTAATTAGTTGTTAGATTGTGAGCCCCTCTGGAGCACGAAGAACCCCCTCCCCACACACACACACACACATGCTGCCTTGTAACTATACTTTAACACCTGCCTTAAACTCAGCAGGTGCCTCCCAACAGTTACATCTCTGTTGCATTGCATCCACTCTGCTGGTAAAGAGTAATAAATTGACTTGCTGCTTTGTAATCTGAATCTTGGTTTGTCTCTCTGTCTGCTTCATTGTGAGTCAGTGGGCTTGTGTCCCACACAGACTTAAGTATTCCTGATTCCAAGGTTACTATTCTATTCCCCTAAGGCTACTCAAACAGTTGCTCCCTGGAGAGATGCACATGATGAGAAGATTTGGTCACCAGGTGATAAATGCATTTTTAGCCAAAACTTATGCTTACTCAAGCCTAAAGAAAGCTGAAATTAAAATCTGCAGAGGGAGTGTCAATGGCAACAAAATCAGGAGTCTTCTAAAGTATGAAAGTAAGAAATAAACTTTATGTTAATCATCCAAGAACTTTGGGTCTTTTAATAAACAAAAGACCCAAAATCATACCACTCCCTTAGACTGAAATCTTCCTTTTGAAAGAACAAATGTCTAAATCTAGTAGAATAGATATAAAAAGTACAATGAGAACAAATGTATTATTTAAATTATACCTAGCCTTTAATGAAAAAGAAAGGGAGAAAAAAAAGCTCCCAAAGGTAAATAGGAGAAATGATATAGCTGGTCTTGCTATGCTTGATTTAAATGTGCTCATTTTTAATATCTTTGTACTTTATAATAAAAAAAGGTTTCAGCAAAGAAAGCAATCTACACACATCCATCAATCCTGAATTCTTTTTCTCAGTAAAAGAAGGAAAAGGAACAAATGGTCACTATGGCTTTCTATGATCTGAAAGAAGAAAAGCTTAGCAAATAAAAGAAACCCATTAAGGACTGGAAATGAAGGCATTTCAATTTACATTTTTTTTAAAGGGAAATATGACGTGACATATTTGAAACCAATACATCTTTCTGAAACATGCTGCTTCCAAGAAATTTCCCAACATTTCAGGCTCTGTTTGCCACAGACACCCTAGTGAACTTCATTATTCTCTAATGGGTGACTTCCGGCGCCTCCCCAGAAAATCAACATCTGCTGCCTGATGAGTCTATAATCAACTGCCCAGCTGTGAGCCTCACTCTGAAGCCTACAAGTCCACTCCCATAGATTTATATTTAATTTATAAAAATTCCTGGGAGTGTTTGTACACAGCCATTCATTAGCCATCCGTGGGGCTCATATAATTAAAACAGCCTGAATCTATGATTGAATGTCAATTCTACTTTAGGAGGTCTCTCTCTGCTTGTTTAAACCTACATGATGACATATTTGTCTTCACAGTGAGATGTAAAGCATAGATCATAGAACTTTAGGACTAGAAGGAACCTTAAGAAATATCTAGTCCACTACCGCTTCCTTTCAAATTACTCAGAAAAGAGAATCCCAAAGAAGTGAAGGGATTTACCTAGAGTCCTACAGTTTCCTAGCATCATAGGTCATCGGATTATTTACCCCATGTACTTTGCTGTCATCCATGTTCAAGGATATATTGGTAAATATTAAACAATACGATCCTTGAAAAATAATAATGTATGATAATTACTATGGAAATATGTTTTGTATTACCGCTTCTGTATAACCTATATCAAATTGTTTGCCTTCCCAAAGACTAGAGAGAGGAGGGAGTGAGAAAATTTGGAGCTCAATTTTTTTAAAAGAGGTTAAAATGTGTTTTTCCATATAATTAGGAAAATGAATAACATTTTAAATGAAAAATAATGTATGCAAGACATACTTTTAAGTTTAATTTGTAATATCAATGTTTTCTCCATCATTTCCTTAAGTATAGACAATCAACAAAATAATAAATCAAGCCCAGAATTATAGCATTTGTTGACTTCTAAATTATAAATGCTCACACTGAAAATTTAATATTTGACTCTCACCAGCCAATGATAACTATCTCCAACATATCCCATGCTTGTTTTACTGTATATTCCTACCTTTCCTCTCAGGTATATTTATTGTATTTCATTTCAAAGTTTCTCTGTGTATCAAGATAGATCCCTGAAAAATTTTTAGCATTTGTTACTGTTTTCCTTCTTTTTTTTGAAACCAAGTATCTGACTGGAGAAAATGAGGATAATTATAGAGTTTCTAACCCAAATTGGATTTTCAGTGAATTCTAGAACTATTGTGGTTTCTCTATTGGTCCCAAGACCATCATCCACTTGGGGGTGCCTCAGATTTGCTATCCTTTCTTCTAACAGCTCTAATCTGATCTGTCTTTGTATCCTGTTAAAGATAAGAGCAATGCTTGTTGAATAATCAGGTGATTGATTGATAGTGTTGCCAGAGTTCTATGCAACACTGTGAGAGAATGGTGGCATTAGTCTCTACTGTACTACAGAGTAATAGACAACTGATATGCTAGCAGGCACATGGAGGAGAACTTGGGGTGGCAAAGGAGGTTAAATTCTTGTTATCATGATTAATACATAGGATTAGAGATTCAGAAGCTAAAGGGACCTTAAGAATCACGTAATCAAGTCTTCCCTTTTGCAGATGAAGAAATTGAGTCACAGAGACTCAAAGAAGATAGTGCAGGGAGTCAGAGATATTTTCAAGTGCTGGAAGGAGTATCATGTGGAAGAGAGACCTCAGAGGAAAGGATCCAAGAGTAATTGGGGGAAGCTACATAGAAGAAAATATAGGCTTAGTACCAGGTCCACAAAACAGCCTCCTAACAATTAGAATGATTCAAAGGCATTTACTAAGGTATTGCAAACTTTAAAGTTAGAAATTTATAATTTCCTGTATGTATATATGTATGTATATATGTACACTAAATAACACAATCATACATACATGCATATACAATACATGTAATTGCTAGTATTTCTATTATATATAATCAGTTAAATAATTTATTTTGTGTTTGAATAAAACAATTGATATTTATAATCTTTATCTATATATATATCTCTCTCTATATATATATATTTGTATCTATAACATTTTAATGGGGTTTCTGTTTTAGGAATGGTTTGGACCAGAGCCCCATTGAGTTCTCCTTCCTATAAATTATATCATTCCACTAGAATGATCACCATTCTGTGTCAGGGTTTTGGAGCATCATTGGCAAAATGTGGGAGTAATAGTAGCTAACCCTGAAGATTTTTTTTTTCTATCCAGTGGTGTGCTGGTGTTGGTTCATAAAACTTTTGAGAGCCAGTTGTTAAATTTTCAGCATGTGTACCTGTATCTTAGAAACTGGCAAATGCTACTAAGACTTGATTTACTGTGTGTTGACTCTCTAGACTTGAGAGATGGGAAAATATTAATAATGTAGAGAAATCTCAAATGCACCTAGAATTCTCAGAGAGCCTGTGGTTAGGTATTTACCAGCACATCCCCACTTATATCTCTGATAGCCTATGATTATACATCTGACCACAGACAAGTTGCTTAGCCTTTCCCTGCTCAGGGTTCCTCATCTGCAAAGTGAGGGCAATGATATAAAATATGTTGCTTTTGCAAAGAGTTATTTTAAAGAAAATAATTAATAAATCTTAAAGTTATACAGAGCATCCCAAATGTCTTAGAGCTAAAATTTAAGCTAAAAGTGTATGAAGACTTTTGAGATACCTTGTGTGTGTATATACATATATGTATATTTGTTATAATGACCTAGAATTCCAGGAAGCTCTGTGGATAGAGAGCCAGGCCTGAAAATGGAAGGTCCTGGGTTCAAATTTTACTTCAGACACTTTCTTTCTGGGTGATCCTGAATAAATCACAACCCCAATTGCCTAGCCCTTACCAATAATTTACCTTGGAACCAATATTCAATATTAATTCTAATAGGAAAGGGAAGGGTTATTTTTTAAATAAAATTTGGAAGTCCAAACAACTCACTTCTATCACAGAGAATTTTACCAACTTCTTAGTGGCAGCAAGAGTTTATAGGATGGTAGAATGAGAGTTTAGGAAGAAAACTAAAAAATTAATTCCAATAATAAGCCTCCTTTACCCCGAAAAAATCTTTCACTCATAACATTTTATTTTTCAACTATGTGTAGGTGGAAATAACTTCTGATGTTTTAGAGACATAGTATAGTGTCTGCCCAAAGTAGGAATCCTAACAGCTCATTTTTTATATAGCACTCTAATTTATTCTGTACTTTTTCCAAAGTAATTTGGTTTGGTAGGGAAATACTAATATGATGGTTCCCATTTTACATTTGAGGAAATTGAGTCCCTGAAAAAGGTTAAGTGACTTGTCCATAGTTATTTAGAGAACATCAGGAACCAAGACTGCAAAGCAGAGTTTAGTATTTTTTTCCATTTGAGAGAACCAGAAAAAGTAAATCTATCTTTTCTTTTTATCTTGGGAGGAAGAAGTCAAGAGAATGCTACTGCATATAGGTATAGCTTTTATTTTTTGTCTGTATGAATACAGGTATGAAAATTCCCTCCAGAGATATAAATCAGTAACATCTTTATAGCTTACCATCTTCAAGAGTTGCCTACAGCAATGACATATTAAGTGGCTTACTCAGCATCAAACTCCCAGTATGTGCCAGAGGCTAGGCACGACCCAGATCATGCAGGTACCAAGGCTTGCCTTCTATCCACTACCCCATGATGCATCACACATCTCTTTATGATAATTTAATAAATCTAATTGAATTGCCAAGGGCAGATTGTTTTAACTACCAAGATAGAAGAGAGCTTTAAAAGTTAAATTTCAAAAGTTAAAGTATAAGAATGAATGGAGTTGAAAGGTCTTTGGTTGTATGCTAACTTTATTGATAAAATTCAATGCAGTGTGATGAAGCAGATAAATGTCCTTTTTTGCATCAAAGAGAATGCATTTATTTTAAAATTAAACTTAATTTTCTCTCCAAGTATCTAATCAAAGCATTATGGTACAATTAAGAATGTAGTGAGTGATATATCATTTAGTCAAATATGTATGAATAGAACATGGTCCAAACGTTTTTAGGACTAAGAATCCCTCTTGTCAACATAGAGAATATACAAATAGAATTTCATTTTAAGTTATATAATTTATTGCTGTTGGATAACCATACTTTTTTATAATTTATTGCATATTCATAACAAATAATATGTATTATATTTTATGTTAAATATAAAAATGAAAATAAATGGTAATTTTTAAATATATGTAATACACATGGAAATGTGGGAAAAAGTGACACAAATTCTAAAACAGAATAATCAACTTCATATAAGGAGCACTGAACATTACCTGAGGGAAATTCAGAGTAAGAAGGCATATGAATAATCATGGCAAAGTCCTCCAAAAAGTCAGAAGTGTAGCCAGGAAAACTACTTACTGTAAAAAGGAAGATCCAAAAACCAAATAGGCAGCCAAGGGAGGTATTCGAGGGCACATTATCAAAGATCTTCAGTTAAGGGTTGGATGGTTTATTCTCACAAAACTAATCTTCAGATCTAAGCTGGTTTAGATGTCCTCTGAGGCCCATGTAATGTTAAAATGCTATAATTCTTCACTTAACTAGCATTATTAAAATATGCTACCTTTTGTTTCAATTCGTTGGACTGCTCTCATGATGATAGTAGGATTTTCTGTGAACAAGGATAACCCCTCTTTGTCCAAAACTCACTGATATGGGATTCTCTCCTTTTTGATGAAGCCAAAGGTCCTTTCCTGTGTGAAGGGTGGAGAGAGGCAAGAGCTTCAGTTCTTAGCTGGTCCCCCTTTAGGACTCCTCAGGGCCAGATACCTTTGGGATTCTTGGAGTACTGTTCCTTTTAAAGATTCTCCAAGGGAAAAATCTTCTTCAAGTATCAAGTCTACTTCCAGCTTCAAGAGAGAAGATGCCAAAAGACCAATCCCATTTCAGGTTTCTGAAAGAAAAGACTAGGAAAAATTTGTTGATGTTGACAGATTCCATTACATCCCTATATCCATCTTCTAGAGATTTCAGGGAATTTCCTCTTGGGAAAGATACAGGACTCTCAATCTTGGTTGGCCCAGCTGAGTCATCCTATTTTTAATGGAAGAGCTCCTTCACTCTGCATTGTCTGTTCCTCTAGGAATTCTTCTAGGAATACCTGCTCTGATTTCCATTTTTCTATGAATGGGATATATGGGATTCTTTGCTATTTGCTAGGTGTATTCATTGTGGAATTGGTTTTAGGTAAGAAAGGAGTCATATTGTTTTAAGTTGTTGTAACTTCTCAATATTTCTTCTCCCCACCCAATTTAACTCTCCATTGTAACAAAGGAGTATAATTAATGAAAACAAAATGGCAGACTGGCATTATCTAAGTACATAGGTCTCATTTTGTATAGAGGGTCTATAAAATCCCTGAAAGGAAGTGTGTTTCAAAGGCATTTCTCTACCTTGCACTGGTCACACTTCTGGTGTCAGCTGGAGCTGTTTCCCTCATATTACTGAAGTCATTATGCAAAGTCTTCTTTTCCTATTTGCATCAGTTCATGCAAGTCATTCCAAGTTTGTCAGAATTTTTTTTTGGTCATAAAATATTTTTTTGGTTTAAAAAATTTTATATCAACAAAATTTCTCTCAGTATTCTTCCCCCTCCTCTTTCTAGAGAGTCATCCCATAGGAGAAATATTTTTATGTTCATTTTTTTCCTTATACCTGGTTTATTCTTTGATTTAATTGATTAACTTAATGCAGAGTTTAGGTAAGCTTCACTCATACATAAATGAGGAAACTGAGTCCATGAAAAAGAAGACTTTCTTTTTAGCCCTAAAGGACACATAGTGGCACTCAAGCCTACAGTTTAGGTCTTTTGGCTCTAATTCAGTATTTTGCATAGTATGCTATTAGGTTGGGCCACCCAGCAAAAATCTTTCCTGGGCAAGGAAAAGATGGATAGTTAGATGTTGATGATGTTGATGACATTGGTGATGTTGGTGGTGGTGTTGACGATACTGATATTGATGATGATGATGTTGATGACATTGATGATGATGATTTCAATGATGTTGTTGATGTTGATTTTGAAAATGTTGATGAAGTTGATGACTTAAATGATGTTCTTGATGTTGATGTTGATAATGTTGTTTATGTTGATGATGTTGATGTCATTGTTGATGACAATGATGATGATGATGATAATGATGATGCTGATAACTGAATTTGGAATTGGAGGTTTTTCTTCCATTTGAACCTTTCTGATCCTTCCCACTGTAATGATTAAAATTTTCTTGTAGACTGTCTCCAAATTCTTTCATCATTCCATTATATTGGTCATCTCCTCCTCTTACTCCCATATGTGTCTTTATGAAATATAAAATTACCCCATTTAATTTCTTTTCCCATTTCTCTTAGTATTACACTCTTTTTTTACCCCGAGTTTGTATTTTGTATTGACATTTCATCCTATATAGTTGGTCACTGTTCCCTCTAAGTATACTTCTTCTAGCTACCCTGATGATAATAACAATTTTTAAAAGTTACCAATGTCATCTTTTCTTATAGGAATACACATCATTTGAATTTACTGGGTCCCTTAAAAGTGTTTTGTTTGTTTTTTTCCCCTTGCTTAATAACTGTTTGGTGATTCTCTTGAGTTCTGTGTTTGGGCATCAGATTTTCTGTTTAAATTAGGTATTTTGTTTAGGAATGCTTGGAAATCTATTTTTATTAAATGATCATATGTTCTCCTGAAAGAATATAGTCAATTTTGCTGGGTAGTTGATTCTTGGTTGTAGGCCCCATTCCCTTGCTTTCTGGAATATCATATTTCATGCTTTCTGGTCCTTCATTGTGGATGCAGCCAGATCCTGTTTTATCCTATCTGTGGTTCCATGATATCTGAATGGTTTCTTCTTAGCAGCTTATCCAAGAAAGTAAAACTATAAATCTGAGTATTAGGAGAATAAACAACCAGTAAGCTCAGTTATCTGCTATCAGTGTGATCACAGCAAATTATGTATTTTTCTGGCCTCAGCTTCCTAATCTAGACTAATCTAGATGTCCTCTGAGCTCCTTTCCAGCTCTAAATTTATTAAATTTATTTATTTTTTTTATTTAGCAGATGAAAAAACAGAAGTGTAAAACAGTAAAGTCACTTACCCAAGATTGCACATCATCATATTTTCAGAGATGCTGAAACCCAGGAATCCTGACTCCAAGTCCAATTCTATTTAGACAATACTACTTTATATATGACCAACTTTATCCTGTCATAATCCCAAGTTGACAGTAACTACTGCCATAGATGTTGAATTTGAATTTAAAGGATAAAACCTGGGATTACTGTCTACTGTTCTAATATCTAGAACTAACAAATTAAAAATACCACATAGGCATCTTTCAAGAACTTCAATTAACATATGTCAAATTTATCATATCCTGAGCTAAGCTTGCCTTGCAAATAAGAAATGTTTTGACTCAAATCATGCCCAATAACTTTATATTTGCTTATTACTTTTTTCTTGCCATGATTATTTCAAACCAAAATATAACTAGCTTCTATTCTTTTTTATGAACATGGCAATGTTTCTCCTAAGCAGCATTGTGATTTATTTTTGTTTTTCTGTGTTTCAATTGCTACAATGATATGGAATTAAAATGTACAGCTAGCTCCAAGGCAAAATGCTGTTGTTTTAAATGAAAAACGATCAGCTGTTACCATTAGTAGACAATGAAATCTGAATCAAATTTTAAGCTTAATCAAGAATCAAAGGAAAACAAAACTATAAAGAACCCATCAGACTTTGGAGCTACCAAATAAACCTGAACTTTTATCATCTTGTACCTTTGAATAATATTCCCAGTCAATTTCTAGTATTCTGTCTGTTCTATTCAAAGGATCTGTAATCCACCATAGTTATCCCTATGAAGTGATAGCTCAGAAAAAGTCAGAGACATGCTTTACTACTTTGAAAAGCTTACATTCTAGTTGAATGAATAGACATATTTAAAAATCTAAAGTTATACATCATCATATGAAAAGTAACAAAAAGATATTTTTGTGTCAAAATAAAAAAAACATTTCCTACAAATCTCTAAACCAAACATTTTTCACTGAAAAATAATTCAAATGCCTTTAAATTTTTTCAGGTAAAAATTTCTTTATGGAAGATGAAAAATCAAAGCATGGAACAACTAGGTGGCTCAGATGGGAGGTCCTGTGTGACCATGGGGCAACTCATTTAACCTCCATTGCCTAGACTTCATCACTCTTTTGCCTTGGAATCAATACACATTATTTCTAAGAAAGAAGGTAAGGTATTTTTTTAAATCAAAGAACATTCTTAAAAACTAATTATAAGGAAACAATTAGTCAATTAGCATTCATTAAGCACCTCCCATATGGGAGACACTGTTCTAAGTTCTAGGGATCCAGTGAGGCAAAAAATAGCCTTGCTCTCAAAAAGGTCTCAGATTAATGGGGAGGCAACATATAAACAATTATGTACAAATAAGATATAGAAAGGAGAAATTGAGGATAATCTCAGAAGAAAGACCCAAGATTAAGGAGGACTAGAAAATGCTTCCCAAAATAAGTAAAACTTTAGCTGAGTCTTGAAGGAAGCCAGGAAAGTCAGGAGGCAGAAATGACTCCAAGAATAACAAAAACAAAGACCCAACCAGTTGAACTGAAAAGCAACCAGCCTCCACACAGCAGGCTGACTAGGCCACCTCTATAGAGTACCCAATCTGAGACCAAAAAACTAAGCTGACACCTGACACAGTACAAGTTTGGGAGAATACATCCCTAACCCAGAAATAAAGGTAACTTTCAGTATATAGACAAAGTCAAGAGAAAAACTCATCCCCCAATGAGAAAAAAAAAACTGAAAAAAAAAGACGGAAAAAAATCTCAACAAGAGATATGACCAAAGTACAACTCAGAAGAGGACAAGAATACACAAATGAAAATGAGTGAAATTGAAGATTCAAAGGTAAATGGGAAAGGATGTCAAGCTCAAAATAAACCTCTGAAAGAACTACAAAAAAATGGATAGAAAAACAAATCATCCAAAACTGAGAATAAAAATTAGAAAAGAAAAAATAGAACAAATCAACAACTACAAGAACTTAGCAAAGAAAACAGTTCCCTTATAAAGGAAATACCATACCTTAAAAAGGAAAATAGCTCCCTTAGAAAGGAAATACAAAGCCTTAAAGAAGAAAATAGCTCTCTAAAAATTAGAACTGGACAAATGGAAGCTAATAACTTCCTAAGACAAGAAGAAACAAAAAAATTCAAAAGGATGGAAAAATAGAAGAAAAAATTGAAATATATTGCTGGAAAAAACAATTGACCTAAAAAACAGATTGAGAAGGGATAATCGAAGAATCACTGAATTGGCTGAAAACCATGATCAAAAAAAGAATCTGGACACTGTATTAGAAGAAATTATCAGGGGAAAGTGCTTGATGTTCTTGAATAAGAGAAGAAAAAAGAAATGGAAAGAATTCACTGTTCACCTCCTGAAGGAAATTTCAAATTTTAAAATACCAGCACTATTATAGCCAAATTCCAGAAATCCTAAACCAAGGAGTTAGTACTATAGACAGCTCAAAAAAACCGAACCAATTCAAATATTATGGAACACCAATCAAAAGTAGATAGCACATAGCAGCTTCTACATTAAAGGACTGGAAGTCATGGAATATGATATTCCACAAGGCAAATTATATAGACCTACAACAATAAACAACCTCCCCAGGGAAATAGAGCATAATATTTCAAGGGAATAAATGGGCATTTAATGAAGTAGTGGGATTCCTCATGAAATGACCAAAGCTAAAAAGAATATTCAATGATCAAAGTACACTCTCAAAGGAAGATTAAGAAGGTAAACAGAAAAAAAAACAAGTCAAAGGAATTTGTGATGTTAAACCAATCACATCCCTGCATGGGGAAGTATTAACTAGGATACTTAAGTTTTCTATGGTACATGAGATACCCAAAGTACTTAATATACTTAAAGGAATCAAGAGGGGAAATGGGGTTAAACTGATTATGTTCCTTGCTTGAGAATGTGATCATTCAAATATTTAAGATACTTATGAAATAAGAGATTTATACAATTAAGATATTTTAAGACATTCAAGGGAAACAATAGGGTTAGTTGATTCTATTACTAGTAACAAGTGGAATAATTATATCTATGATACTTGAAGTACCTAAGATACCTAAAATATTTAAGAGTTCTTAAGGTATTGAAGATACTTAAGAACTTTATCACTTATTAGGGCAATGAACAAGAGTATATATAGATTGAGAGCAGGGAGTAAATTGAATATAATGGCCTATAATTCATTCATTTTTAATGAAAGGAAAAGAAAGAATAATACATTGTGAAAAGAGAAGAGGAGAGAAAGTTGGGGGTCAATTATTTCACATGAGGAAGAATGAAAGAATCAGTAGAATGGAAAGGAAGATGAGTCAGTGGTGGGTACTCCCTTGAACCCTGCCATCATTGGAAGTAACACAAAGTGGGAATATTAAAACTAAGGTATAGAAAAAATTCTCTCTCAAAAGGAAGTAAGATGGCAAGGGGGAACAAAAAAAGTGAGGACAGACAAAAGAAAGGGAATTTTGGGAGGTGAATATACAGAAGCAAAAGCATTTGTGAACAGGGAAAGGCTGAAAGGAGAGAAGTAGTAAAAAATAAGATGGAGAGATCAGAGTTAATGGAAAATGACTTACTTGTACAAGAATACGGTCAATAATTCTTTGTAGTGGCAAAGAGTTGGAAACTGTGGGAGTGTCTATCAGTGTGAAAAGGCTAAACATTCTGGGGTTTATGGTTATAATGGAAAACTATTGATCCTTAAGAAATTATGAACAGGATGAGTGCAGAAAAGCCTTGAAAAGCTTATATGAATTGATAAAGTAAAGTAAACAAACTCAGGAGAACAATGTATATATATATATATATATATATATATATACATATAGTAATAGAAATATTATACAATGATCAACTGTGAAGGACTAAACTATTATCAGTGAAGCAAGTTTCCAACATATGCTCAAGTGACTTATGTTTAAAAAAAAAAAAGGTTATCCACAAACAAATCAAGAACTGTCAAAATTTGATTGCAGTCCAAAACATGCCATTTTTTCATTTTATTTCCTTCATGAGTTTTTTATCGTATGTGTGATACGTGTCTTCAGTCACAACATGGGGATACTGGACATAAGTATATCATGAAAGTATTGATATAACCTTTATCAGACAATTTACCAGCTCAGGGAGGTGAGGAGTAGGGAGGAGGGAAAGAATCTGAATTGTGCAATACCAGAAAAAAATTGTCAGAGTTATTTCTACATGTAATTAAAAAATATAAAATTCAATAAAAAGGAGAAAAATAACATCAATAACAACAATAATAGTAATGATATTGAGTGAATCTATCCAGCATTTTAACAGTTACATAGTGCTTTAGGAAAATAATTTCATTTAAATCTCACAACTTGTTGAGGCAGGTAGTTATTTTTCATCTTTATTTTATAAATAAGAAAACTGAACATCAAAGCGTTGAAATAAGGACAGAGACAGATCTTAAATCCTGTACTTCAGACTCCAGTGCTAGTATTCTTTCAGCTATATAACAATATATCCCCTTGAAACCACTGGAAAATTCTTTAGATATCTGGGTGTGTATTTTTTAGGAACCTAAATAAATCTGTGGTCATTTTGTTCATATAACTCACTTTGCTATAATATGCCTTGGTTGCACATCTGAAAGTCTGTTCTAAATCTAGACCTAAGGATTAAGTCAGATGGGTCATTGCCTAGGGTATAAAACTGAAGAAGTACAATTAGAGGCATGTTTTTGTAGTTTGGTCTCACTTAGTGCAAACAATAAATTCCCTGGAATGCTCAGATGTATTAAAAATTACACTAATTGAAGTTATTTCAAGTATGGATTTGAATAACGCAACCACGAGAATTTTTTATCCACACTAATCAGGACCTAGCTACTTTTTACTTTAATGAAAGAAAATTATCTTTACCATGGTACAGAAGTATTCATTTTGCCATAAGTCATCACAGGTGTACCAGTTAAGACTAAAGTCTTCTAGCGAATAGTAACACACAGAGGGAGCAATTTGCAGACCTTGCCTGGGGCACACGTATCCCATGTCCCTACTCTGGTCTACCTCCTAGAACTAGTTAGTTTGCTAAATGAATTCAGGGAGCCATGAAGATGTTCGTTGAAATCAGTGAAATTAGACCCACTTTATGTTATGTGGCTCCACTATAAAAGGTGCAGTTCTCCAGAAAGCAAGATTGCTTCAGGCTGTCCTTAAAGAATAAATTTTTCCAGAACAATAAAAGAGAGGACATTCATAGAATCAAAAAAAAATTGATGGTATTGTGAATTTTGATGCCTGAATAACAAAATAGTTGTTATTGAAATTGAATATCTTATTTTCCAGATGTCAACTAATTACATTGCAATTTTAACAACTGTTTTCTGTCAGCCTTTAATCTATGTTCTCTTCTTCCCTCCCATTCCTCCCTCCTACCCAAAAAGGCAGATAATATGATATAAGTTGTACATATATTATCATATAATACATATTTCCCTGTTCATCATGTTGTGAAACAAGACATATATTGCTTAATATAGAGAAAAAGAGTTCTAATAAGAAAATGAAGGAAAGAAACTTTTGCTTAATTCGGATTAAAACAGGATAAACAGAGAAGAACTTGGAGCATCAAGTTAAAAGGGTACTTTTTATAAAATCATTCTCTATCAAAATAACTATCTCTTCACAATTAAAAAAAAAAAACCTGCAACAACACACATATCCAGCATTTGAAGAATGACTAAATAAGTTATGGTATGTCAATATAATGGTCTCCTCTTTAATATAGATATTTTTAAACTTCTTCACATATCTTGGGTTTGCAAACCTGCTAACCATATTTATTCTACTCTTTGAATACAAAAATCATTCTACTTGGCTGAGAAAACTGTCTCAAATGCTGAGTATAGCCTGATCATTTAGCTTGTTATCATCATTCAATATTATTCTAAAACAATACAAAGAAATATGGAAAGACATGCAAAAATACAATGTATTCAACATATTTACACATATTATGGTATAAGATACAAGCAGCAAGAGAAGACTCAGTATACACACACTGACTATAACTTCTCTAATTATGCCATGTGTGTATGTATGTGGACTTGAGATTTCACTGGTATAGGGAAGTCCCAGGGGGAGAGTTCATCTATCAAAGCAGATGGACAACTTTTTTCTGCAGTTTATAATCTTAGAGCATTGCCTGGGGCTCTGAGTGGTTTGCCTTAGGGTCAGACTCAAGAATGTCTAAGACAGAAAGTGAACACATTGGATGACAAAGTCAGGATCCAAAAGGAACAAGAACCCCAACTCTGAGATCACTTTTCTATCCACCCTGCCATTGTGATTAATGAATATGTTGTTTTGATGAAGAAAATAAAAGCCTTAAACTTTTTGTTAATGTGGGAGTTGTATTTTTAATAAAAGTATAAAATGTTCTACAGAAAATAAGAAACAAGAAGATGATACAGAAGTAAGCAGAACATTTTTGTTATCATTTTATCAAAATTTAAAATACATTTTTCTAACCAAGTACAAATAAATTGTATATTATCCTTTTATAGTAAATTACTTTTGTTTAACGATGTAAAATGGATAAGCTGATTAAGGGTAGAAATTGTTTTCCAAATCCTTGGCACCTAGCATAATTCCTTTAATATAGGAGACACTAATTATGTACTAGATAAATTAAGTCAATCATTGCTATTAGGTTTTAAAAAAACAGTTCACAGAATCACATTATATTGGAATTGAAAGGGACTTTCAAGTAATTAGTCCAGCCTGAATCTGAACAATATCCCCAAAGATTGCTTATCCATCCTTCACCTGATACAAAGTAGTGTGATGAAATCCTAATGAGGGAATCCTATTTTCAGAGGATCTCGAACTTTGAGAAAAATTTGCTTGCAGAAAACCTAAATATTCTTCACTGAAAATTTCACCATCTTCCTCTGAAGGTACAAAAAGTCTAATTCCTTTAATAAAAAGCCCCCCTTCAAATACCTGGATTGCTACCATACACTCACAAATGATCTTCTCCTCATTTAAACATCTAAAGACCTTCACCTCTCCCCAATGTGATTTTCCCATTTCTCTGCCCATTCTAGTTACTCTTTGCTAGATCCTGTCAACATGTGTGCTAAAATATACCAGCAAGAACTGAATGATGTACTCTAGATGGAATCTGTCCAAGTCAAACGATATTGGTACTATAACCTTACCACTTCTAAGTAATATTCCTATGTGCAGCCTGAGTCCATTAACTTTTTGGACTCTTCTACCAAATCATTTTAAGCTCATCATACTTTGTATTCTCTTCTATTGATTTTTCTCAACAAATTGTTTTCCAACAATTTTTCAATTTGAATCTTCTCTCTTGTATTTATACAGTTGACTTCTTGAACACAAGTTTAAAACTTAGATATTAAATTTCATATTATTAGATTAGCTCAAACTTCTGAATTCATATTCTTTCATCCAATCTTTCAGCAATTTCAGTCAGGTGTCATCTGTGGGTCTGTTAAACAAGCCATCTATGCCTTCGTCCAAGTCTCTTAATTAAAATGTCAACCAACAGAGTGTCAAGCACTAATCTAAGGAGAGTTCTACTTACTTCCTTACAAAGTTAAAATTAAGCCACTCATGTATAACCTACCTTTAGGATCCAACCATTCAACCAGATTGAAATTCATCGAACTTTACTATTGTCATATCTACATATATCTTCCTTGTTCAGAACAATACCTTGGAGATTTTGAATATCTGTGGCATTCCTCTGAACTATCAAAATACAAACTTTGAAAAATAAATTTAGATTAGTCTGGCATGACCTGCTCTTGATTGAAGCCATATGGGTTCTAAAGTTTATAGTTTTCTTACCAGCAGTTAGAACATAGTAGGTGCTTAATAAATGTTCAGTGATTGATCAATTGATTAAGAATCATTAACCATTCATTTGATAACATTTTCCAGATTACTCCAAGAACTTGTAGAATATATTGACCTACAACTTGAAGGCTGTAAACTCTCTTCACCTTTTTGAGAACTGATACAGCATTTAAATTTCTCCACTTATACCTAATTAGATAAATAAATGAATGAAAAAAAAAACAAAGTTTTATGGTGCTTATAATATACACAACACATGATGTTAAGTGTGGGGAATACAAATAGAAAAGGAAGATAGTTCCTCATTTCAAAGATTTCACATTCTAATGTGAAATCAACATATTTTAGGAAATTTCGGCAAAAACTTGCCTGGAAAAATCCCCAAGGTCTTTAGGGTGCACTAACAAAGCAGATGACAATGTATCTTGTTGATACCATTTCCTTTAATAAAACTGTAGTCATTTCTAATGTTGAACCATCTGGCAGTTATGAAGACTGGCCATGAGAATTTTCTTTTCTGTGTCTTGTGAACCTGTGACAGATAAAGTAGTGGTCTATAGCATCTGTAAAGATAATTAGTCACCAGATCTCATATTTACAAAAGCTATTTCTCTGAACAATGTTCATGGGGGCTAGACTGTGGCCATACTTGAAAGCTTAGTATTCCCAGGGCTTTGGAGATTACCCAAGTGTCAATATTAGTTGGTTATTGGTTGGCAGTGGTGGGGACTATTAGTAATGGGCATGGCAAGCTTCTCCGGTTATTCACTTCGATGTTGGTTGGGGGGCTAGGATTAAAGCAGGTCTTATGATCTGAGGATCTTCTTAAAACTTTCAAAAAATCTCTGATAGACTTTCAGCAATTACAGCTATTTATTATTTCAGTGCTCTCTGATATAGTTCATATAGGCTAGTGAACTAATTGAAATCAACCAGATATTAGATTACTTTTTCACATATCTTTTCTAACCTATTTGTTCATTGTCTTCTATTCTTTTGAATATAAATCTATTTCTCCTTCTAAGAGAACACTAAGACAAATAAAAGTTGAGTAGTTAATCTTTTTTCTCTAATTCATTATCATCATCCCATCCACCCCAAGTCTAGCCTTTTCCATTCTTTGTTCTGACTTCTTCCTTGAACACACTCAAATACTGAAATAGATCAGTGTTTTTACTGATGGGATTATTCCCTCCAAAATGTGTGACTTCAGGCAAACCATTTAACCTTCCTGGGGTTCAATTTCCATTTCTGTCAAATGAACTAGGTGACTTCAGTGGTTCTTTCCAGCTCTAGAGCTATGGATTTTTTATTGTGATGTCTTGTCATACCATCAGTTCCTCACATTGTACTGCCAGAAATTTATCAGTGTGGGTTCCAACCAGGATGGTAGAGACCATCTTACTTTCTCTTGACATATTGAAGATATCTGTGAAGTAACCAGGATATTTATCAACTCTCCCTTGTTCTTGCTGCATCACTATCCCATCTTTTTTCATCATTTATTTCTTTGATAACATCCTTTATTACATTTCATTTTGTATTATGTTGCACCCTGCTGACACCCACTGCATACTTTTTGCTGCTCTCAGTGTTATATTCATTTACGAGGGTGTATTATATTCATTTTTAATTTTCTGAAACTAGCATGCTATATGACTCAGAGATGAACAACAATCCTCCCTTCAGTCATTTTGACCTTTTGGTCTACTGCATACTGGACACAAGCAAATCGAATCTAATCATTTTACATGATGGCTCTACAAATAGTTGTCAACAGCAGTAAAATGCAGTATCTCTCTCTCTCCCAAACCCACTAGAAGTCTTGTCCTCTCTAGGTTAGACTTTCTCTAGTATGGGAATATTAGGACTGGGGTTAAGGGCCCATGTGGAAGCAGAATCCTTGGTGACACTCCAGAAAACTTCTGCTAAATGCTGCAGGTAATTTGTCCATTTGTTATGTCTGTTCTTCACTTGGACCTCAATTAAATTCAACTTTTGGACAAGGTCTTGATGTTATATGCTTAATTGACAAAGAGGCCATGTGTTACAGTAGAAAAACTGAGGATTTTGGAATCAGAACTCATTCCAGTGTGTAGTACATGCTCCCTTATGAACCATGGGCAAGCTACAAGCCCACTTCAGTTTCCCTACATGTAGCATGGGAGAGTAGAGCTTGATGAGTTCTCGGGTAGTTTTCAGCTCTGCTTCTGTGATTTTAATAAAACATATTATGTTCCCTTCCCTCGAGGCTTTTATAATCCAGGAGTGGACATAGACACACATAACTATGATGAAATTAGAAAGAGCCAAATCATGTAAAAGAAGAAAAAAAAAAGATTAGCACTAAAGACACTAAGCAACAGGGGTCATTTTAAGGTGGGCAGAAGGATATGGGAAAGAGCAGCAAGGAGAACCTATCATTAAAATTCAGCCTTAACAGGAGGGAAGAAGACTAAAAATGGGGAAACCTTTCTTGGATATAAAGAGATAATTCTAAAGGGAAAAACATAAGTAAATGTGTTCCAAAATATTACTATTTAGATCTATTTAACTTAAAGCAATTCTGAGTTTATACCTCACACACATCAAATTGGTGATGACCAAAAAAAAGAATATAACCAATGTTGGAATTTGAAAACAAGAATATTGATGTACTACTGCTGGACCTGTAAAGGAGTACAAACATTCTGGAAAATAAATTGAGATTAGACACAAAAAGTCCCTAACTAGTACATGGCTTTTAACCCGAACATACTACTTACTCCCAGTCCTAATCAAAGGAGATAAAAGAAATGGAAAAATATCCAAGCATTGCTGACCATCATTTGAGGGATGGCCAAATAAGCTTTGGCATATTAATGTAACAGAAAGCTATTGTGCTGGAAAGAACAAGCACAGAGATGATTTCAAAGAGATATAGAACAATTCACAAAAACTGGCTGTGGGTGAGGTCAGCAGAACCAGAAGAACATTTTGTATTTTAAAATCAGTATTATAAAAATGAGGGCATCTAGACAGAGTATGGAGCCAGAGTCAGTTAGATTCATTTCCCTAAACTCAAATCTGGCCTCAGACACTAGCTGTGAGACCCTGGACAAGTCACTTACCCCTGTTGCTTCAGTTTCCTCATTTACAAAATAGGCTGGAGAAGGAAATGGCAAATGAGTCTAATATCTTTGCCAAGAAAACCCCACTAGGAAGAGTTAGGCACAACTGAAAAAATGACTGAACAATAACAATTATGGAAATGAACAATTCTGAAGCTTTTTTTTTCATAGATTAACAAACAAGAAACAGGCAAGATCAGAACAATTTGTACAATAACAAAAGTATAAATAAAAATACCTTTTTAAAGCTGTTAAGAATTGATTCCATTGTGGGGTATAAGGAGGAAAGGGGTTAATTTATAAAAGGATGGACTTGATTATTTTAATATAGGGTCTCCAGGAATTTAATTTATTCCAAAGAGATTTATTTAAAATATATTTACAAAATATAGAAAGAGTGAAGTTAGAAAATCAGAGAGATGATAGGGTAAGATATCTAGCCTAAGCACTAAGTAATTTACCCCAACCCCTGGCTCAAAACCAGCAGGGAAGTTTATTCCTTAATCAGAGAGGTCTTAGCTCTTGTAGACGAGGACCTAGGGATGTCTCTCTCAAGAGGTAAGTCTCTCCTGAGGTTAGTTTCTTCAGAAAATCCAGGAAAGGAGTCAGCTTTTTCACTCACTGTGTGTCAGTCCAAAGGAAGAGATTTAAGAACAGTCTCACCAGGAACAGGGTCTCAGGTCCAGTCAGCAGATTTTTCTCCAGTCTCAACTCCAAAGAATGAAGAACTGTCTCTCACAGGAAATTGTAATTCCTTTTAAAGAGACTTTCTTTTGCATCACTTCCTGTGCATTTCTCCAATTTTTAGGTGGGCAAATCATAGTCTAAAGCCTTTCTTAGGACTGCCCAGCAGGCAATCAGTCAATTCTGATTCATCACCCATTGTCGCACACTTGGGTCCCAGACCTCCCCACTCAAGTGTGAATGGGGTGTTTACCTTTGGTGATTAAATCTAAAAATAGGCAAGTGAGTTAATTTAATTTCTACAATCAGGAGAGAGTTAAATTTAATCTTTACAGGGGGAAGAGCAACTAGGTACTTTGGTGGTATTGAAAGCCTGGCTCAGAGACTGGAGGTCCTAAGTTCAAATCTGGCCTCAGACACTTCCTAGCTATGTAACCTTGGGCAAGTCACTTAACCCTCATTGCTTAGTCCTTACTACTATTCTATCTTGGTACTAATACACAGTATTGACTTTAAGATGGAAGTTAAAGTTAAAATGACCATCCAGATTCCAATATTAACCTCCTGACAGAGAAGTGATAAATTTAGAGTGTAGAATGAGACACAATTTTTATACAGCTAATGAAAGCTTTTTTATTGCTTGGCTATATATATATTTATTATAAAAACTTTGTATTTTCTCTGTTTTAGGACTGGGATGGGAGGAAGAGAAAATAGACTTTTGTTTATTAAAAAAATCAATTAAAAATAGGTTGAGGGACCTATAGATGTGGAATGATACCAGCATTTCAAATGAGGTCACTATGTGGTTAGTTTTGCTTAATTGCTTTACTTTGTTACAAGAGACCTCCTACAAAGTGAGGATAATCCATAAAAGTTTTAATGTAAAAACAAAACACATTGGTAAAACACAATTTAAAAAATCTTACTAGAAAAGCTGGAGAGAGAAGGGCAAGAGATAGGAAACTGGAGGAAATTCTCAAAATGCTGCTTTTCAATAGTTTTGAACAGATCCTTCTCAAAAACATGTTTTATTACTTGGTGTTAATTTATCCAACTGTCCACAGCCAACAAACAGCACTTTTCTATTACTTCCAGAAGCATACTTTTTGCTTGCCATTCTTATTCACTACCTTTGGGCTCTGAATATGTCAGGGTTCCCAAGTAACATAAAGGAGAAAACTAAGTAAGTGCATAATCCTGGAAAATGTTTAAAAATAAAATAAAATGAAACCTTTTAGGAGATATGTCAGACTTCAATAAAAGGAGGCAGTGGTAAAGGGGATAGGTAACTGGGAATGGGGGTCTGGGGAGAACTGAAGCAAATAGCCTGGAGGAGAAGAGGTATAAAGGAATATAAAGGGTATAAAGGGGAATATAAGGAATCAGATACCTGTTGTCCAATTTGATCACATAGAGTTTAAAATTTTAAAAGAATGGAATTAGAGGAATTAAGTAACTGATTAGAAAATATGTTGAACAATTTCTCTGAAATAAGACGGAAGAAAATAGACCCAGATTATTGTAAAGTTTTAAACTTATTTTTAGAGACCATGAACAATAGCCTCAGATAACCTTTCCATGTCAGAACTGATCAACCTAGTCCCATCTTAACAAGCTTTTAGGTGCCCCTGGTGGGTATTTTCGTGCCAGTGTCCAAGATCAGACTAGATGACATTTCAAGGTCCCTTCCAGTCCTATGATTTTTCTTGTAATTGTAGGGTGGTAATGCTTCTACCACATGAAAGATAGACAAAAGAATTAAAACAGTGAGTTATTGTGTCACAAACCATTTGCCAAGTTCATAGTTAGCAAATAAGGGCTTATGCAAATGTTCCTCATCTAAGAATGTCACAGGAAAAAAAATCAATTTGGAGATAGATGAATATAATTTATATAATGATCATCAAAAACTCATAGAATAACAGAAGAAAATAAATACTGATAAATATTTAAAGGATGGTCTTCTGCCTGGATCCAAGTCTTAACTCTGATACATAATCTCTGTGTAACTCTGTATAGCATTTAATGTCTCAGTATCCCACACTGTACTTTAAGATTATTGTACATTAGTTACTAAACTGTATCCATTGAGAGAACTCCACAACAGGAACACCCTCCCTGGATAAAAATGCAAAAGTGGGAATATTAATAATATTATATATTTCTACTTTGGACTACTTTTACATCCCTTATTTTTTAAAATATTTTATTTGATCATTTCCAAGCATTATTCATTAAAGACATAGATCATTTTCTTTTCCTCCCCCCCCCCCCATAGCTGACACGTATATCCACTGGGCATTACATGTTTTCTTGATTTGAACCCATTGCAATGTTGATAATATTTGCATTCGAGTGTTCATTTAGAGTCTCTCCTCTGTCATGTCCCCTCAACCGCTGTATTCAGGCAGTTGCTTTTCCTTGGTGTTTCTACTCCCACAGTTTATCCTCTGCTTATGAATTTACACCCCTTATTTTGGGAATGGTAGTGTGACCAAAAAAAAGTAACTGCTAATGAAAGAATGAGGGGATTTTGAAAATACATTTAATTCAACAAACTGAGAGGAAGGGAACATGTGTACAAGGAGAGTAAGGAGAATTAGACAAAGTATGATAGAGACAAAGATATCCAAACCAAGGAGACTGAAGAAGAGGATGGATAATGTCTCAGTTAAGGGGATTAGGGAAGGCTTTGGGCTGGAAGGTAGCCAAGCCAAGCTGAACCTTGAAGGATAGTGAGAATAATTTAAAATTTTATTTTTCCCTCTGGTATTCTTTGGGAGTACATAGGGTGAGCAGTTGCTATCATTCAGCATTACCTGTAGGTTAAAATCATCCTGGGATGAGTAGGAATATGGATATATATGCAATAGTACAGGAGATGTACATTCATGCTTTTCCTTTGCTGTCCTTCCTAATCTTTTACTAAATCTTTCCCACAGCACAGGTAAGTTTTCATAGAACCAATATAAAGGGATTGGTGTCACTTTAGATCATTATCAACTTAAATATTTATGTATTATCTGATTTTTTTGTCTTTGCTCAGCAAGTCACCTGAATCAGGATTCCAGAGTAAAAATGGCCCAGTGGGCCACCGCTTGTCTTTCCTGTTATACCCAGATATGTGGCTTTTACTATCCAGGTGCAACTAAAAGGGCCCTCAGCAGACTGGGCTGACCATCCATACCAAACAGAGGCAAAGCCTCTAACTGTTGGCTTTTATTTGGAAATGGCCTCTCTATTTAAATAAATTGCCTATTCCCTAAAATAAATGAATGAGAGATTGTTCCTAAGATTTCTTACTTGCTTCCTAAAAATGAGACATGCTAGAGTGAGGTATAGATGAATTCTTAAAAAAAAAAAAAGGCTCCAGGCCTAGGAATTCATGAATACCCAAATCTAATACTAATATTCTTTTGTAACTACATGACTTAACTTCTAAGTCTCAATTTTCTCCTCCATAAAATTATTATTGATTTATAAATGAATTCATTGCAAAGTCTCTGAATGAGGCAAGTAATACTGACCTCCCTTAGTATTATGAGAGAAAAATAATCAGCAGATAAACATCAGCTGGGAGAATGATGGGCACATATTAGGTCTCCTTAATAAATAGGACCACATTGCCCCAGAAAAATAGAACCTTTTGTTTTTATATCCCTTTTATTTTCAAATGCCTCCCTCTCTCTCATGGTCAGTGAGCCATCCCTTGGAGCAATTTTCTTTCTTTAAACCCTTACCTTCCACCTTAGAATCAATATTTTGTATTGGTTCCAGGGAAGAAGAGCAGTAAGTATTAGGCAATGGAGATTAAGTGACTTGCCAGGGCCATACAACTAGGAAGTGTTTGAAGTCAGATTTGAACCCAGGAGCTCCTGTCTCTAGGCCTGGCTCTGAATATAGTAAGCCACCTACCTGCACCCAGAACAGTATTTTTTAAAGTAGTAGGTTAGCAAAAATAGCAAATGTATCAACATCATATGTATTGTTCCATACCTATATTCTACTTTTGGAAAGAAGGTAGATAGGAATATTTTTCTAATCTCTTTTTATCTCAAAGTCAACCCTGGTTATTAGAGTTACATACCTTTATTTTAGGTGATTTTGTTATTTGTTGTTCTTTCCATTTACAGGGTTGTAATCACTGTGTATTTTAGTTTTCTGCTTCTCTGCTTTGCTTCAGTACACTCAAATATCCCCATGACTCCCTACATGCATCCCATTCATCTTTTCTTACAAAACAGAAATATTTCAATACATGCAAAATATACCATTATTTGTTTAGTCCTTCCCAGTCTACAAGCATTTACATTGCTTCTAATTCTTTGATACTATGTCATTCTGGACCTTAAAAAATGATGGCAAGAGAGGATCAGGATGTAATGAAATCCTTCTGTCCCCTGACTCATCAACCAAAACACATGCATGCCAATGTTAGTGATGCAAACACTGGTAAAAGGGGAGAGCATGAACCATTGCACTGGCTTTTAAATTTGCAGACCAGAAATTCCCCTTTAGTCTATTCATAATATGACTATGAATACTTAATAAACATAAGGCAACCTATAAATATTGAGCATGATAATTAAAACAATACTCATCATTAAGAACACTACTGCCATTGCTAAAAAAAATCTTTCATTATATGACTGTGCAGCTTAATAACCCACAGTGGCTCCTAATTGTCTTTAGGATCAAGTTTAAATTACTCAGCTTGCTGGTTAAAACCCTTTATCATCAGCATCTTCCTAACATTTTTTCCTCTAATTCCTTCTTGCCTTATCTCTGAAGGTTGCTTATTCTCTTCAGTCCTCTTAATGCCCTTTGTTCTTCAACTGCTCCTTGCATTTCTTATAACCTGTAGCATATACAATAAGGTAACCTATTGTTGCTCATTATTTTGCCCAGCAAATGATAAACTATTTTAAAAGGCAGATCATGTATTATTCTACTATTATTAATTCAAACCAATCCAATAAACTTTTAAGTTCCATGTCAGGTATTGTACTAAGCACTGGGGTTACAATGAAAAGAAAGACAATTCTTGTCCACAAAGAGCTTACAATCTAAATGGAGAGATGACATATAAAAGAATGCAGTAAAGGGCTGGGGACACTAATGCATATCTAGCACAGAAGCATCATGTTCCTTGGAATTAGAAAGAGAGAAGGTAGAAGATACAAAACTGAGAGAGTTGAGTTGAATTTCTGCCTTCTAAAAAGAAGGACACCAGGAGGATCCACCCTAGAGTCCTGTAAATCAGAGGGGAGAGGCAGTTGAGGGAGGAGAGGAAATTAAGGCTTGAGTTAGCAGCATGGCAGTGGATTTAGAAGGAATGAGCTTATTCTGGAGAGGGGTATCTTCTTTCACTGATATGAAACCAGACAGGGCAGCAGATGCAAAGTAATATTAGACATAGTGGTATTTTGCTGCTGCTGACACAACAACAACAACTACTACTACTAGTACTACTACTACTAGTACTACTACTACTACTACTACTACTACTACTACTATTACTACTACTACTACTACTACCACTATTACCACTACTACTACCACTACTACTACTACTACCACTACTACCACTACTACTACTACTACTACTACTACTACTACTACTACTACTACTACTACTACCACTACTACTACTACTACTACTACTACTACTACTACTACTAGATGTTCATCACAATTAAAACAACAATAATAATATAAAACACAACATTTGCAGGATTTATTGTACTTTGCAAACATCTTTTTATATGTTAACTGATTTGAGCTTCATTGTCACCCTGAGAAGTAGATACAGTTATTATCCCCCTTTTAGAGATGAAAAAACTCTGAACCAGAGGTTAGATGACTTGCCCCAGATCACATAGATGCTAAATATCTAAGGTAGGATTTCAATTCAATTCTTCTTGATTTGTATTGTACCCAGGCTTTTGCAGCACATTGAACTTGTTCCATTGATCGATATAGAGATGTATAGTTCAGTCCTAGCTCTAGTTACAATGTGAAGATATTTTATGTAACTGTTAAAAAGTAAATATAGAAGTATTTCTATCTCCATTTCACTTTAATAAAGCCTTAACATTAAACAATAGAAAAACCATTTAAATTTACATATATAACTTCTAATATTGCAACTAAGACATTTAACATTGAGGGAATTGAAAGGATTAAAACAGCAAATGGTAGAGAGAATTGAGTGAACCACGCTGACCCCATCTTGTGTTCTAATTCTGGAGCTAGCTTAATTCCCTTTTCTTTTTTTTTCAGTTTTCTTTCTATTCAATTATGAGTCTAGTCCAATTTCTGTCTTGTGAGAAAACTTTATTGCATTGCTTCAACCTAACCCTTTGTGGCTGGGAAGGCAGACCCCCTCTACCTGTTGCTTAGATACATGCTGAACAGAAACCCTGTTAGATCCGAATATTGTTGGAATTACTTTCTTCACAGTTATCAGTCCCAAGCAACCTATATGTCTTAATCTGAAACCTGGACCCATATTAATCAATCAGTTATTATTTCCATGTTATTATGATTGAATACAACCACTGTAGGGAATAGAACACCTCTTTTTTTTTCTGATTTTAGGAAATTGCAGTTCATTCTCTCTTTCCTGACTTGGAATTTCCTCCAACTAGAAATAAGATCACCTAATTTTGAATCCTGGCTAATTGTTTCTTTTTAATTAATTGATCTTACTTGATTAATTGTTTTAAATGTATAAAAATAGCTTTCTCCCTGCATTCAGGGTACAATGCCAAAGCTGAGGAGCCTCGAACCAATTTGTTAGGCACTTGGCACGCAATGTTTAATAAATTGATATATTCAGAAAATTTGTTTTCTCAGTCATTTCATTTTTACCTAGCACAGTATAAAGATCCATAAAAATTCATCAGTTTTCCCTTCCTATGTTCATTGCATTATCTGCTTTCCCATTCATCCCTGAATTATTTTTCTTATAAGTAAGGAAAGCATTTTACTTTTTTTATGTCTTGTCTTACCACCCCTAAAAGTATAAGCACTTTGAAGGCAACAACTGTCTTTCTTTTTACTTGTATTTATATTTGAAGCATTGAACACAGTGCCTGGCATATATTAAGTGCCTAAAATGATTTTTAATGACTTGTTCAGAATCACCACAGTTGTTAAGAAAGTGTTATATAAATATAAGTTATAAATAGTTGGTATATATATTGATGTGTTTTTATTTCTTTCAATTTAACATAGAAGAATTTAGATCCAGAGGAGGAAGAAGTCTCAGAAGTTACTTTGCTCAATCAAATTTGACAGACAAGGAAACTGAGGATTCTAGAGGCTAAATGACTTCACAGGAAATAAGCAACCAAACTGAACTAAAACCAATAACAATGTACAAAGAGATAAAAGATTAGATATGGGGAGTGTTGTGAATGTAAAAATGATAAAAATTAACAGCTGATTAGGCATGCAGGGTTAAAGAAAGTGAGTAGTCAGAGATGAATAATGATGTTACATTCCTGGGAGACAGAAAGAATGGTGGTGCCATAACAGATAGGGAAATTTGGAAGAGGGATAGGTTGGGAAAGGAAAGATAATGAGATTTGTTTTGGATATGTTGAATAAGAGACTGGAATATATATTTTGAAATGATTCATAAGCAACTGGTAAAATAGGATTAAAATTTGGGGAGAAATTTGTCCTAGATATATATTTCTATAATCATTATGTAGAAATTATCATTAACAAATCTGGCCTCAGGCATTTCCTAGCTGTGTGAACCTGGAGAAGTCACTTTACCCTGATTATCTAGCCCTTGACACTCTTCTGTCTTAGAATTGATACTAAGAAAATAAGTGGTTAAAAAAGAAATAATAATTTATTGTTATTATGAATTAATAAATTATTAAAGGAAATAATAATTAAATCTATGCAAGCTAATGGTGTCACTAAAAGAGTTTATATAGATAGAAGAGAGAAGTTAAGGGACTTGATAATGCAGAGGAGATAGAAGATTGATCATAGAAGGAGAAGGAAAACCAGGAGACAGAAGAATCCCCAAAACAAGAAGAACGACTATTCAGGAGGGGAGAATGACCAAGAGTTACATCACAGTTAAAAATCAAGATAGATGAGGAATGAAAAAAAAATGCCATCAGATTCAGCAACTAAAAGATCATTAGATACTTCTTGGAAGAGCACAACCTCAGATGATTTCTTAGATCAGAGGACAAATTGCTAAGGATTAAGAAGTAAATAATAAGTGGGTAGGTACAGAGAACAAGTACAGACTATTACATATATATATATATATATATATATATATATATATATATATATATATATTTCAAGGCAAGTGACTTAAGAAATGTAGGAGAGCTTTAGATGATATCATAGGGTCTAGTGAAGATCAAATAAATACTGAAACTAAAATGCTTTGGCTACATAATGAGAAGAAAGGACTCATTCATTAATTCCCTGAAGTTGGGAAAGACTTAGGCAAAAAGAGAAAGGAATGGCAGAGATAAGAGGGACTGAGAGAATCATGGAAACAATGAACATGAACTTGGACAGACTTAGAGAGATAGTGGAGAAAAGAAGGGTCTAGTTGACGTAATCCATGAAGTCATAGAGAGTTAGACATGACTGAACAAAAAGGTCCTTGTGAAGCATTTGGTTTTTTTTTAAGTGTCAAAACAAGGGGAGATGGCATATTTGAATGTAGTAGGTAAGGAAGCAAGAGCTAGGGAGAGATTGAATGCTAGAGGAAAGCCGTATATGAGTATATATTCTCTGGTTAAGAAGATGGAAGGGCTTGGTTTGAGGACACATGCAGAAAGGCTGATGTTGATAAAGAATAGAACCAATAGGTGGGGGAAAAGACAGACTAGGTCCAATGTCAAAGGGTTATAAGATGAAAAGAAGATGCAGAGCTCACTGCAGATGGCCTGAATTTTCTTAAGTAGGAAGTGTGAACCACAGGTCAGAAGGGAGGGGAAGTAGAACTCTGGAATGCTAGAAGGGAGGGGAGGACCAGGGAGAGAAAGGGAGGAAACTTAAGATAGCTTCTGCACAATGTGAGATGGGAAAGCAATGGTTCAGTTGTTTCAGTCATGTCCAACTCTTTCTGATCTTTTGTGGGGTTTTCTTGGCAAAGATACTGGAGTAGTTTGAAAGAATTGCTTTAATGTAATGAACACTCTGGTACAGCTGGGTAATTTGTGGTGTATCCAGTTAGGATTTTAGTGTAATTTCTTCTATTTATATTCACATGAATAAGAATGGAGGAGGTGGAGATCTAGGGTTAATGTTAAGTGCTAAACCCAGGTATGGGTAATGCACTAGGGATATAAAAACTAAGCCCCAAACAATCCTTGCCCTCAAGGAGATTACAGTTAGGGGAAGAGGAGGAGGCTACAACATGGGTGGCCTTTGAAATTGCTTCTGAAAGAATTCTCTCCTTTTGAAGTACTCACTGATCATCACTCTTCTTAGCTTTTGAATATTTAAATGGTCCTTGACCCAGGAAACCCTGTGGAGTTTAACCAGAGGAAAAGATCTCCTACTGTTTTTCCTTTCCTTAGACTGATGTTATCTAATCAGTGGGCACTTTAGGGCAAGATTATCATTTTATTCTGTCTTTTTCCTCTGTTCCAACTCTCATTTAACTATCATGCATAAATTTGGAATCATTACTATTAGTCACTAAACTTTTGTACCAGTTTATATTTAAAGATCTCACGGTTTTCTTTAACAAATTAACAGATGCTGAGAAACAAAATCAAGCATATATTATAATTTTCTATCACAGCATGACAGACATGCTGTAAATAGTCTTGTGTGGGCACCCTGCCCTTTAGTGAAGGAAATGTGTTAATAAGTTCACCATGAACAGGATAAAAGTATTAGTCTGAAATACAGAACTAATTATATTTTGATGCAGCAAAAGCTATATTTTACAAATGTATGGGTAATAGAAAGTGCCTTAGAAAAATGGAAGGCTATTTCATGTCATTCTCCCTGTGTGTTTGGCCAAAATCCTTTCTAAAAAATGTTTTATTGATTTTTTAAAAGTCATTTCCCAATAAGAAGCCCTTGTCATCAAACCTTCCTTTGTACAACAGCAAAAAAGTGATATACTGACCTTGTATGAACATATATACTTCATTCCAGATCTTTAGTTCTTCCTAGAGACAGACATATTTCCTCCTTAGTCCTCTGGAACCAAGATTGGTTATATCATTCACCTCAATTTCAGTCTATTAGTAGAAATTATCTTTAAGTTTTTTCTTGTGTGTGTGTGTGTGTGTGTGTGTGTGTGTATGTATTGCTCTATTGTTTCTATTACTTCCCTCTGCATCAATCCAAACAAGTTGTTCCAAGTTTCTCATTCTGTAATGATATTCCTTCACATTCACATACCATAATTTATTAAGCCATTCTTGAAGTGATGATTAACAACATAATTGACAATTTGTTTCTTTTTGGTTTCTACATTTTAATGTTACACAAAATAATGATAAGATGTTGATAGGAGACCTCACCTTCTATTCTAGAGTGATATTACTGAGCCAGAAGGATTGGTAATTCAAGTACTTTCCTACCACACTTCTATGTTGCTTTCCAGAATAGGTATTATATACTGAGGCATATTTTTTTCAAGTGAGAAACTTGACATATACAAATTTTATTATCAATATGAGTTAAATTATTAATAATATTCTTATAGAAATTCCAAGGCTATAATATACTTACTATTGAATATTTTTAAAAATCAAAATATAGCAGTTCTTAAACTTCATGTATTATAATGATTTCATCTAGACATGTATGTTGTTCCCTTTAGTTATCAGTTTGAAGATTTTAATTATTCAATGTTACTTTTTACTAGTTACAAAATGCTTTGATATTCCTGACTTTTCATTATTCTCTTTATTGTTTCCTGGATTCTTTATAAATATCTTAAC
The DNA here is from genome assembly GCF_027887165.1 of Monodelphis domestica. Classification (NCBI taxonomy): domain Eukaryota; kingdom Metazoa; phylum Chordata; class Mammalia; order Didelphimorphia; family Didelphidae; genus Monodelphis; species Monodelphis domestica. The sequence goes on from NC_077229.1 coordinate 340,480,189, forward strand.
CCATTAATATGGTTCAGTTTCCTACAATAGTCTTCCTTAGCAGGAGATAACTGTCCATGATCAGAAGAGCCCACACGTCCAGTTCTTTCTTAGCAGTAGACATTCATCACCACGACAGCTCAAATATAGTCAAGTGTCCTCTGTCAGACAAACATCAGCAAATATTCTATAACTTCACTCATAACACTATTTGCTATAACAAAACTACTTATCTCACTCATAAGGGGGACAAAAGATGTGCCTCAAGATAATTCTGCCTGCTCAGGAGTTTATGATAAAGTTAGGGAAGCAAGGTATTCGCTGATGTAAATCAACAGTAAAAGAAGGAATATGGTTATACAAATAGCAATGAAATCATCCTTTAGGGGAATCAATGGGGGCTTTGTGAAGGTGGGAGCTGATATGAACCCTAAAGGGTGGGAAGGATTTGAATAGCTGGTGATAGGCTGGGCTGGACAAGGGGAGGTATTTCAGTATTTCAGTTGTGAGGAGGAGCTAAAGCACAAATTGAACGATTATAGTCTAAAGATAGGAAAAAATAATCTGAGTAGAGCACTTATATTGGAAAGTAGTAGTAGCTGTTGTTCGTCCTTTTTTTTTTTCCAAAGAAGACGAGTAACCTCAAGGAATGATGTCTCGAATAGTACATGAATTGGATTTAAATGAGGCAGAGTTGCACAGAGTTGTACTCTCTCTCTTGCAGAATCATCAAAGTCCAGTGGCAAGACAAAAGTCAGAAAGACTAGCTAGCAATGGTCCAAGATGCTGTAGAAGACCTTGGCATCTTTAATATATAATCAAGCACTTCATAACACTTAGTGTAGCTAAAGAGGTAAGTGCAGCAGAAAAATGCTTGAATACCATATTGAGAAGATTGGACAAAAAACTTGTTTGCAATTTGGAACCCTTGAAGATTTTTGATCATCAACATAATGATAAACTCTGAATTTAAAGAAGATTAATTTCATAGCAATATGAACTAATAAAAATTTTATCTTACCCTCTGTCATGGCATCAATACTAAGTTTTGGTCTCAAGACAGAAGAGTAAGGAAGGCTAGGTAATTGGGCTTAAGTGACTTGCCTAAGGCCACACAGCTAGGTGTACTCACACAATTTCACATGCAGAGTATTTTAATGATCTCTCTTCTCATAAAAGTCCTACAAAATAAAATAATTCAGACATTATAATCTCCATTTTACAGATGAGGAGACGGGGCTTCAGAGAGTTTAAGTATTTTTTCCATGGTCACACCGAAAGAAAATATCAGGAGTGGAACTATGTATGATTCTGATGTGTAATAGAATTCACAGAGCTTTAGAGAAGAAATTTCTAAAGATTTTGGATCTGGGAACATCATTTTGTCCTATAATCACATTCTAGAGACCTAGAAATGGAGGACCATAGATGTGATTTCTCTAAGTTCTCATGCTGTCAGTATTCAGGACTAGAGGTCTAGAGTTAGATCTCTTACTTCCCAAACAAGCATGTATTTCCCTATCGAACTCTTCCTCTGACAAGTAGATTTTCCTTGAATCCAGCAGGAGGGAATTAAATTCAGTAAGCATTTATTAAGCACCTATTATGTGCAGTAAGGATAAAAAGGTAAAAATGAGATAGCCTCTATCTTTAGGAAGCTTACAGATGATTAGAGTAAACTCACATATCAGCTTAAATGCAAAATACATACAAAGACATTTCTGAGGGAGAGCACAAGAAACTGGGAAGACCAAGCTAGGCTTCTAATTGGAGCACACACTTGAGCTGACCTCTCAAGGCAGACAAGATTGGTATGAGGTAGCATGGAGGATGGAATGTGCAGTAGGCATTCTGCCTCTTGACTATATATATAAAGGTGTGAAAATGGAGCCAGCCAGTTTGCTGAGACATAAATAATGAAAAGATGAAGAAAAAGTAATAAACCTGGAAAGTTAGGTCAGAGGCAGGTAGTGTAGGGCACTAAAGCCAGAGGATTTGAGGCAAAAAGGGAACAAAGGAAGGATGTGTGATACAATCTGATGTACCTGTGGTTAAGGAATAGCAACTTGACTACTGTATCATAGTGGATTGGAGAATGGAGAAACCAGAAGCAGTAAAATGAATTAGGAAGCATGACCAATTAGGAATCGCATGTCATAAACAGCATTTTAGAGTTTAAAAGAGCCATAGAGCTTATCTAGGCTAACATATTAATTTTATACATGAGAAACTTAAGGTCCAGTGAGGTAAGGTGATGCTGAACTTTAAACAATTAATTAGTTTTAGACCCAGGATATCAATTCTTATCTTCATACCCCAGCTCCTACTATGGACATTATTAAAAATTTCTCAGGTATAATGAAATTTCATAATATACATATGACATAAATATATATATATATATAAATATGTATAATATTGTATATATGTAGGATAATATTGTAATAGGCTCAGGGATAGACCATTCCCCAGTTGTTTCCAAACAAAATTTTTTTTGCAAATTTAATGATTCACATATTTAGCTAGTGTCTGGCTAGCTATACAAAGACTTATTAACATCAAAAGAATGTTTGTTTTTGACAATATTCAGTATTTCTTAGGTGTCACCATTTTAAGTAAATTGGCACAATTCCACTGTTCCAAGTTTGATGAACAGCAGAGACAGGCTAGAAAATACAAGGTCACAACACTAGAAAACAAATTTTGTCACCTTCAGAAATAGTACTGTTCCCAAGAGTGAAACTTTAATTTTTTTTTCCTATTAAAAATATTTCCTGTTAGTCAAGGGATAGCTAAGAAAATAATTATTTCTGCTGGTGAGATTTTAGGAATTAAATTGAAATCTGAAGCATTTTGGTTTTCTTGCCAAAGATTCTGGAGTGCTTTATCTTGTCCTTTTCCAGCTCTTTTTATAGATGAGGAAACTGAGACAAACAAGGTAAAGTGACTTGCTCAGGGTCATATGGCTTGAAAGTATCTGAAACCAGATCTGAACTTAGGAAGGTAAGTCTTCCTGATTCCAAATCGTCTGTATCACCTAACTGTCTTTGACTGCCTTTCAATATACATTGGTCAAGCTCTCACTCAACTTGCCTTGGCCCAATCCATATAGAGTTATTAATTGCAATATGCTGTCTCCATCTTTAATCAATCTTCAGTCAATCATGAAGTATTAATTAAGCAATATATACTATATAGCATCTACTTTGCTAGGTGCTGACAAAATACACAAAGACACTTCTATAGAAAAATAATGAAATAACCCCAATTATCAATAAACTTCTATTTCTTCCAATGCTGGTAAAAAAAGTAGTTCATTAAGCATGATAAAGTTTCCAACATTCCTATATCCAGAGCAGTATGAGATATTAAGTACTACCACTAGGCAATTCAACCATTGTCCTGAGGATCTTGGGCATCATCTTGTGCATGTTGCACTGAAATCAAAGGAAGAGACGAAATGGGACTAAAGGGAAGAGTGGAGAGAGAAAAGAGAAACAAGAAAATATTTAAAACAAGACTATTAAATTTTTAAAAAGCAAGGCTTGGAATGGGACATGTGGGGAATAGAAGAAAGCACATTGTTGCTGTTGTAGTTCAGTCCTGCCTGGGACCCCATTTGGGGTTATCTTGGCAAAGATAATGGAATAGTCTGCCATTTTCTTCTCCCTCTCATTTTACAGATGAGGAAACTTGCTCAGGGTCACAAACCCTAGTGTGACCAATTTTGAATTTAGGTCTTCCTGATTGCAGTTCTGGCTCTCTATCCACTGTACCCATCTAGCTGCCCTCAAATATACAGTAAAAGTAAGGAGAAAAGGAACTGAAAGAAAAAAAAGAAAGAAAGAAAAACCATGGAGATATTCCACTGTCTCTCAACAGCCTCACTCAAGGACTGACTCAGTTCCCAGCAGGTCTCACCTACATTCTGCATTCGCCTTATTACTGGTGATCAAAGGTTTCCTCTTGATATTAGGATGTTTGGGTTGACCTTAGAATGTTTGTTAGTGTTTTCAAGAATTGATGACCCTAGAACACTGAACAGTGTATTACATTTATATCCTTTGCTTCCTTCAAAAACCTCAAAGCAATTTTCAGGTATGTTCTGGTTCTCACCCACTGTTCCTGTGAGGTTGTTAAGAGGTGGATTGTATCATTCTTTATGGATGAAGAAACTGAGACAGAGAACTTAATTGACCTGCCCAAGGTTATACTGCTTAGGGGCAAATAATAAAAGTTGAATTTCCTCATTCTGAATCAGTGGAATGACTATGCTTCAAATGAGTACCTAACTTGAGTTCTCAACATAGCAGGTACATGCAGTGCTAGTTAAAAAGTCAGCCAATAAAGAGTAAAGGGACACAAGTGTTCCCTTTTTAGTTCTTTCACTGCACATACTAATGAAAGCAGTAGGATACGAATCCAATAAGTAGCTTATTAAATTAAACTTTAAACTTTCATTGGAAGAATAATGGTGATAATATACCCTTTGAAACCCTATGAAGGGGACTAATTCCCTATTTTTAATAACACATTGAATTCTTAAAATAACTAATGAAAATGACTCACAATATTTTGACTGTGCAGTCTTTCTTGAGAATTTATTAAAATGCCTTTAACAGTAAATAATATTCATAAAATATTAATAGTCATAAAACTCCAGGAAGACATGGACATGATGATGCCATTTTCCAAATGCAAAGGGGAGAGAGCCTTAAAAAGATGGGGAAATGAATATACTTGTTTAATTTAATAGTTTTCTTCAGTAACAAACTGGGTCAATTTAAAGGACAGAAATAGAACTTAGAAGCTATGGCTTCCCTGCCATGTACACTTAAGACTTATGGGAACCATCCCTTATATGAAAACCAAAGGGTTCTTACAAGTCATTGTACATTTTCTTGCTTCAATCTTTTAAATTTAAAAATGAAGAACTAATGTATTTTCTAATGCCTCTGAACTGAGACCTCTATGTGAAGTTCCTATCTAAAAGGAATCTTCAATAAAAATTTATGCATCTTTGAAAATAGGGTTTTACAATAAAGGGGCTTGATAGAGCCATAATCGCAGCAGCCGTGAACTCATTTCCTATTGAAGTTTATGAGTGCATCTGACTTCATTAGTTTTTTCCTTATTATTACTGAAACAGAAAGATGGCAGGTGAATGTAGAAATTAATCCATTAGAGTGAACATGCTCCCATTTCAAAGTATGTTAATTTCCTTTCTACTTTGTCAGCTTTAATTTGTCACCAAGCCCAAAATGGGATAATTGTGCCAGTGTTTAAGTCCTTTTACATAAGACAAAGTTTTTTCCTAGAATTACAAAATTGCATTAGGATCCCACTGACATGGCAAAATGCACTACAAGGTAACATGTGCTGGTTCTTAGCTCCCAGGATGTCAAATTAAATCAAAACTTAAATTAGTTCATGGACAATTCTGTGGTGATGTTCTGCCATTTTGCTGTAAATAGTTGATATGCCTACCATTCAGCTTTTACTGACTCATCATGCCATCGATGTGACCCTTGGTTCTCAATGGCTATGCCAAGATAAAGAGAGCTCACATAGATTCTAGACTTAATGAATGGGTCTAGCTAAGTTTGGGGTGGCTATTAACAGAGAGCTTTCCATTTTTTTCATGAATTTTTTGTTCAAAATGCATAAAACTATCTGAATTAAGAACTTGAGGTTTTAAATTTTTGCTATACTAGCTCTCTTTCCTACCAATACCTTAATTAAATTTAACCCTTACAGAAAAGCATTGAGAGTAGCTTTGAAAGTTAAAAAAGATCATATATGTGTTGCATAGCATTTTGTTACTAAAAACAAACTGCATAGAATGATGGCTTTGGAATCAAGGAAACCTGAGTTCAAATCTTATCCCAGACACTAGTTGGAAGACTCTGAGCAAGATATTAATGCTCTCTTAGTTTCAGCTTCCTCATTTGTAAAATGGAGATAATAATATCATTTACTTTAAAGGGTTATTATGAGGACAAAATGAAAGAATATGTGAAAAGTGTTATATAAATCTTAAAACACTATACAAATGTTAGCTATTAGTTATTCCTATCAGATTACCTTGGAGAGAAAGTCTATTTAGAACATACAAAGAACAGCAGAAGGCTTTGTTCCCTAATATGTGTCCCCTCTACTTTATGCCAGTTTGATAATTATTTGATTTATAAAGTTCTTGCTGGTAACATAAATGAGCCCTAGTTGAGTTTTCATTCATATCTTGGTGTCTTTTTCTTTTTCTTTTTTTATTTATTCATTCTTTCTTTTTTCTCCCACTTCTCTAGCAGTCTCTTTTTACAAGGGAAAATTATTAAATAAAAGTCATGATACAAGGACCTCATATGAAAGTACATACATTTCACATTTTTAACACCCTTCAGCTCTCTATTTTTCTAAAACTTAACAATATTTTTCTTCTTTCCAATATTCCAACACATTAAGGAAAAAAGAAAAAGAACTATAACAAATATTCATATCCAAGCAAAAAATTCCCTCAATGGACAAATATAAAATATATTCACATACATGCACATATGGGCATTATATATACAGCATACATCTGCATATATATGTACATTTGTATATTTATATGTACATATTATATGTATTTGTGTTCATGTATATAAACATTTCTGATTTTATGAATTTTTCTTTATTACTGAAATAGAAAGTGTCAGATGAATGGAGAAATTAATCCATTAGTGTGAACATTTTTCAATTTCAAAATATGTTAAACAGATGTGTGTATATATAGACATACATGTTTATAATTCAAGACCTGACTCCCAGCACCTCCCTATAATGGATAGCACGTTTCACTTCTGATCTTTTCAATCAAGAATAGTTATTACAGTCATCCTAGTTCTTATATTTTTCAAGTTTATTTCTTTTTACTTATTATTATTATTTTTGTTATTTAAGTTGTTCTGATTCTGCTGATCAGTTGATAAAATCATTTATGTTTGTAATATTGATTTTGTTGTAGAAAATATTTTAGATCTGCTTATTTCACTCCACATAAGTTTATGTAGGTATTTCCATGTCTTTTTGAAATACTCTCTATTTCTTACAGAACAATAGTACTCTGTCATAGTCATACATCAAAATTCATTCAGCCATTCTTTAATTCTTGCACATCTTAGGTTCTACTTCCTTTTGTTTTGTTGCCATAGCAGTAAAATTACTGTAAATATTTTTCTCATAAAGGATGTTTTTCTCTTTCTCTGAGTTTCTATACTAAAATCAAACCTGTCATAATATAAGCCTTAGTAAATGGCAGTGTTCCGTGGGAAAGGTGCAAGGAGAAAGAGAAAAGAAAAAAAAGTCAAGAGAATATAGGTCAACGTATAGCAAATCCTTTTCAATTTTACTTTTACTTTTCCATTTTTAATAAGTATTCAAAAATTCCTTTATTTGATGGTAGTTTTGGAATCTTTCCTAGGCCAGGAATACCTATATACCTAGGTATATACCCCTGATTAAAGGATCTCTTTTCTAAGGAGAAAATTAATGGCTATGCAAGGAGTCATTCAAATTATACTGAAATGTTTTCCCATCCATTTCCTTATAATGAATTTGTAATGTATCTATCCTATTAATATTCTTTTCCATGATTATGGATCAAAGTCTCTATAACCTTTTATAACTCATTGTGGATGCTTCCTAAATAACTCATCAAAATAGTACAAACTTGAGTTGGATTTCACTTTTTCAGCTGTTAAAATAAATTAGAATGTTTTATTCACACTGCCATCCCTGCTAAAGATAAATCAGAAGCTAAGCAAGTTATTGTGTTTCAGAGGAAATCAAATGACCAGACAGACCCATATAAAGAATGCCTTTGAGGACATCATTAACCACAAATGCCAAGTCCTCACAGATCAAAATGGACCACTTATTTTACTTTTCAGTGCTTTCCTTTTCTTTTCTTTACCTCTGACAACATTGAATTTGGAATTAGGAGACATGGGTAAAAAGAAAGTGAGTAATGATACTTGAATTACCTATCCCAAATGTCTTTGTGTGGATCAAATTGTCAATATCTTTTAAATATCTATTTTCCACAAGTTCTCTCCATGGATATAGATAGCATGGTTCTTTGCAAGGAATTCTCTTGGACCTTTTTATTGATTAGAGTTGCTAAATTAGTCACAGTTGACCATCATTAGATTTTTGCTCTTTCTATGTTCAATGTTTTCCTGATTTTGCTCCTTTCACTTTGCTTCAGTTCATGTCTTTCCAGGGTTTTCTGAATCCACCCTGCTTCTGGTTTCTTATAGCACAATAGTGAGAGTTTGGGTCCTAGAGGGGGAAATCTGCTGAAGAAGATCAGCTGAAATGGGATCACTTGTGCATACAGAGGGATATTCTGAGAGAGGGATGAAAGTGAAAATGGAATGAGGCTTCTGATTGTTTTGAGATAAGGAGGCGATGAAAAGAGGGAACTCAGCAAATGGCCTCAACTTTTTTTCCAACAAAAATGAGGCAAAGTTTAAAGCTGAGAGACCATTGGTGGGAGGTCCATGAGAAGTTTGAAAAGGGATGAGAAGGATTGAGCAAGACACTGTAGTGAGTAGGATAGTGATGAGGTGATATTATGTAGAATAAATTCAATCATCACAGTTTTGTGATTTTCTTCATCTTCTTTCTCAATAATGATTAGGAAGAAAGCCAGCAGATGATGGTTGTGGTCCATGGCTGTGACTTTGTAGGGCATGATCTTTGACAGAATGCTGTGGCAAGGGACCCCAAGAATAGGATATGGTGTAGAGATGATCAGGTCAACCAAAGAGTAAAGCTGGAGAAGAGAAGAAAGAGTAGACAGCGCAGGAATGATGGTTTGGAAAATAACTGAGGAATAAAAGGATTGGAATTTATATGAGGAGGCAGAGTAAATTTTGGGACTGCAAGGAACATGGAAAGGTGGGATGATAATAGACTGTGATCAGATAAAAGCATTTAAAAGTTTATGAACATGAAAATTATATATTTGTGAGTGGCGATGCAAACAAGGAAATGTCATTTATGTGCTTAGGTGTGATAGGGTGGAGGAGTTGGTCATAGGAAATGAGGAAATTGAGGACCTAGGAGATTAGAATGTTTGAAGGAATATTAATATAAGATGAGGACATATTGGGGAAGAAGCAAAGACTGTGACCTAAGCATTGAACTTATTAAAAAAGAAGGATAGTATCCTAGAGGTTAGTAGACAGCAGCCACTAGAATCTTAATTGGGTCATAATAATGGATGTAATGAACCTTAAAATGGTAATGGATGATACCAAGAATTATTCCAATTCCCCAACCATGACAAGCAAGTCAGGAAGTAGGAGTTGTGTAACCATTGCTGGAAAGGATATCTAGGAAAGCTATGTCAACAGGACTGAGCAAGTTACCAGTGAATACAAGATGGAAGGAGGGAGAAAGGAAAAGTTTTAAGATAAAATCTAATTTATTACCTGAAGCAGGTGTACCAGAAAGCAAAATGGAAAAGGTAAGTAGTGTTAGAGGAAGATGTTGGTAAGGTTTTATTTTGGTGGGAGATAAAAGGATAGTCATCAGTGGGGGGTAGAGATGTAAATTGAAGTTGACCAATGACATTCAGACATTCTACATTGCTGGAATGGGGAGAAATTGTGAAGCTGGATGTTAATCTCTGAGGAATGAGTTCAAGTAGGTTATCACTACACATATAACTATACATACAGCCTAGGAGTAAAATTGTTGTTGGCAGTCAAGAAGCAGTGTATAGTTGGATAGTAGAGTGAAGCAAGAGAAGACAGATGACTGTTCTTCAGTGGTAGGGTTGTAGATGGTCAGAGAAAATGTCTGAAATAAGATGAAATAACTCATTGGTGATACCATGAAACCAATGCCAGCAGACCAAAATAAAATATCTGCTGAAGAGTCTAAATGGCCAAGGAAAGGGCCTGGAGTGTGTTAGAACAGCTGCTCAGTGAGACCACAAAGCCACAATACCTCGCCATCTCCCCCTCCAAAAGAACAGGCAAGGGGACTGCCATGGAGTTCAGTCATTCAGGCAAGGGAAAATGAGAGCCTTAAAATGGGTGGAGAGGATGTAACACATCTAGAGAAGAAAGGAAGGATTTGTGTGATGTTGTGGAAATAGACCAAGTGAAAGAAATATGTAATATACTTTGTGACATCAAAGCTTATATAAATATCAGCTAATAGTAGTTAATAGTAGTGGTACTGATAGTTTCAAAGAATTTCTTGATCTCAGAAAAATTGAGACTAAAAAGTAGATTTACCATTACACAAAACTAATTTGTAGTTAATGCTATTGATTTTAAAAATAATTACTGGGTTTTATATTCATTCTGACAGTCTCATTAACCTTTTTTTTATTCATAGGATCATAGACTTAAAGCTTAAAGAGACCTTTTAGTTTATATAATCTAAATTCCACATTTTTACAGAATAAAAAACTGAGAGACCAAAGGATTTGTGTTTTGCCTGATAGCTTTTGAATAATAAATACAAAGTACAGATACTCCAACTTCAAGCCAGGCATCATTCCCATTCTACAATGATGTTATTTCTTAACTGCTAAATTCGAAAGCTTGATAAAAAGATATTAAAAGATGAAATCTGAGCATAATGACTGTTTTAAATGTTATTTTTTAAAGAGTCCTGGTATTTCAACGTAGTTTAAATTAAACCATGGCTCCCTGACACCAACACCCTTATCTCAACTTCTATTGATTCTAATTGATTATCCTTACTCATCTTAATTATATGTTCTAATAGAGGGCAACAGTTGCACAGATAATCTAAACCAAAGAATGGTCCAAAAACCTTTTCTAAGTGTCTCTTTAAAAATATTTTCCTTTGCAGTTTTTCTTAAGTTAATCTTTTGAAGAGGAGAGGTAACATTGTTAAATACTATTTCTTCTTTCTCCTCTCTCTTTGATTCACCTCTTTGCTTGAGTAAGTACGGGCATTGTGTATTGATATCCATACGGCTATTGCTGGTCTCCCAAACATCTATATCACTGTTGGAAATGAAACTGCTGCTTCTATTGCATTGCTCTTTCAACTTCCATGTGTGTCTGTCTGTCCATCTCTTAGACATATATATCACATATCACATATACATGTTACCACATTACTTATTTGGTACATTGCATTGTTTAAGGAAAGGCATTTACCCATTTACTTCTCAGTGGAAACCCCCACTGAGTGTGAGAGGTGGGATGACTAGATTTTCGACCAAGCTCTGATAGTGGCTGAATCGAATGTTCTGAAAGAACATTTCCTTCTGCGAGGTTCTTAGGAGGGAGCAATCGTTACCAATCTAAGTGATGATGTCATTCAACCTTTTTCTCCTGAAGCCTGTTCCCCAAATGTTCAACAGAATCCATGTGGCCTCACATTTCTGTACCAACCACCATGCAATGAGTGTGCTTGACCTGGTAGGGATAGTCATGGAATCATAGATTTAGAGATGGAATTCAGCTTAGAGACAATCTAACCTAACCTCCTCCTTCTGTAAAGAAGAGAAGTTTAGCCCAGAGGTTAAGTAATTTGGATTAGGTGATGAAGGGGCCAAGTTAGAATTTAAACTCATTGCAATTTTCCAAGATATATATATATATATATATATATAATTTTTATATATTTATAATATATATTATATATATAATTTATATATATATATATATATAATTTTTAAAGGGATGAGCTATTCCATACCAACCAAATGACCCCAAAAATATTTCATAGAGATAGAAAATAAATAATAAAATTTATCTAGAAGGACAAATGGCCAAAATTTTCAAGAGAATTAGAAAATATGGTAATGTAGGTGGCTTGACTGTACTAGAACTCAAACTATATTATTAGGAAGAACTATCAAAACAATGTGGTAGTGTGTGTAGCTAGGTAATTTAGTGAACAAAGCACCAGGCCTAGACACAGGAGGTCCTAAGTTCAAATCTGACTTCAGATACTTTCTCTGTGAGTGTGGGAAATTAATTAACCTTAACTGCCTAGCCCTTTCTGCCTTGGAACCAATACATAATATCAATTCCAAAATGATAGTTGAAGATTTTAAAAAAAAATCTGGCCCTGGCTAAGAAATAGAACAGTGAACTAATAGAATAGATTAGGTACTCAGCACAAAGGAATGAGTCAGCATAATAATATAATGTCTGATAAACCTAAAGATCCAAGCTTTTAGAAGAGCTCATTACTTGACAAAATCTCCTGGGAAAGGAGAGCTAGGTAGCACAGTGGATCAAGCACCAGACCTGGAGTCAGGAAGACCTGGGTTCAAATCTGACCTCAGATTCTTTCCAGTTGTGTGCCCTTAGGCAAGTCACTTAAACCCAATTGTCAAGCCTTTATCTCTTTTCTGCCTTATAAATAACTCTTAGTATCAACTCTAAGACAGAAAGTAAGGGTTCAAAAAGCAACTGATGGGAAAACTGGAAAATTATGCAGAAACGAGGCACAGAACAACACCACATTCTATACACCAAGATAAAGTTAAAATGGATACATGGTATAAATGTAACGCATGATACCATTAACAAATTATTGGAACATGGAATAGATTATCTGTCAGATCTGTGGATAAGTGAAGGATTTCTGTCAAACAAGGCTTAGAACATTATAAGCTATAAAATAAATAACTTTGACTATGTTGAAAAGGTTTTGCACAAACAAAACCAATGCAACCAAGATTAGAAGAGAAACCCCAAACTGTGGAAAAACATTCTATAGGAAATGTCTCTGACAAAGGTCTCTCTCAAATATATAGAAAAATGAGACAAATTTATAAAAACACAAAGCATTCTTCAATTAACAATTGGTCAAAAGATATAACTGGCAATTCTCAGATGAAGAAATTAAAACTATCTCTAATCATAGGGGGGAAAGGTTAAGTCTCTATTAATTAGAGATTAAAATAACTCAGGTATCTCCTCACCTATGAGACTGGTTAATATGGCAAAATATAAAAATAATAAATTGTGGAGGGATATGGTAAAATTGGAAGACTAAAATATTATTGGTGGAACTGTGAACTGTTATAATTCTGTGGAGTGATTTGGACCCATGGCCAAAAGGCCACAAAAATATGCCTATCTTTTGACCCTACAATAGTAGGTCTGTATCTCACAGTGATCAAAGATAGGGGTAAAGGACCTACTTGTACAAAAAAATATTTATAGCATCTTCTTTGTGGTAGCAAAGAAATGGACACTAAAGGACTGTTTCTCAATTGGAGAATGACTTAAAAAGCTATAGTATATAATTGCAATGGAATATTTTCATATTCTAAGAAAGGATGAATTGGATGATCAGAAAAAAAATCTTAAAAGACTTATATGAAGTGATACAGAGTAAAGTGAAAAGACCAATAGAATGTTGCAAACATAAACAGCAATAATGCATGATTATCAACTGTGAATGACTTAGCTCTTAATTAACCAATGCAAGGATCCAGGGCAATTGCAAGTGCCTCATAATGAAAAAGACTATCTTACCACCAGAAAAAGAACTAATGGAGTCTGAATGCAGATTGAAGAATACCATTTTTCACTCTATTTCCTCCATGAATTTTTCTTCTCATTTAAGTGGTATCTTCTTTCACACAATGAACATGAAAATAAGTAATATATGATCATATATACAACCTCTTCTTGGGGAGAGTCTTCTTGGGTAGGAAGGAAAGAGAAAACATGGATTTTAATACATCAAAAATTATTACTAAAATTATATTAACTTTTAAAAATTAAAAAAAAAAACAATTCTAAAGGAATATATTAAAATGAACCCAACAATTCTGGCCAACTTTCTAGATGATTTCAGATCGTTATCATAATGTTTCAAAATTCCAACTTAACCCTATGACAAGAAATTCACTCTGATCAGATATGGGAAAGATTCATTGTTCCTTAAAGTAAGGAATAAAAATATTGGGGGACAAAAGTGAATTTCTATTAAAAGCACATAAATTAAATTCCCTCTTTTTGAATAGAATACAAATTCCTCAGCATTTAATTTTTGTTATCATATTCTGTCTAATATTGCATTCTTCACATTATAAGTATTTTGTAAAAGCTTATTGAGTTGAACTGAATATATTTTCATAGAATATGAAAATGTTATTGCTTCCATGAGCCTTAGAACAAGTCCTGCACTTAAGCTCAAGATGAAGAAACACCTGGTTTAGCAACCCACCTGGATTTGACTGAGCTAGAACCAAATCCCTTTCACATGCAATCACTCATGTAAGGGCGCTATTTAAGCTACAACCCACACATACAAAGGGTGAATTCTTTATTCTTTATGGATATTCCAATTTGTGTGAAGCAAGCCCTAGTGTATATCAGACAGGCAGTCACTAATCATGCATTAAACAGTTAATGTATGCCAGGAATTATGCCAAATATTGTAAGGTAGTTGCTATTACAGGAAGCCAGAAATTACTTTCTTTATTTTCCCCCTAAAACAAACCCTATAAAAGTGAGTATTTTGTGTGTTAGAGCATCAGGCAACTGTCAGAAAAACTCCATCTACAACAATAGATCAGTTGAACAATAGCAAGATGGCAATGATGGCCAGTTCCTACCATCTACTGACCAGAGTGGCATTTAGAAAGCCATGGCCAAACACTTAAATGGAAGTTGTGGTTAGCATCATCCTTATAACTATTCTATTGCCTCAACTATAATTTCAGTTATTCTCTGAAGCAATTAGATTATGACAATTTCTAAAATATCTGTTTGTTTTTAATTAATACAGTGAAGGCTTAAACAAGATAACATCATATATGGACAAAGAATAGTACTACTCTCTAGGGATGCAAAGACCAAAAAATCCACTCATCTCAAGTGACTTACATTCTACTAAAAAGACGTTTGGGAAACAGATGGATTTGTATAATTCTGAGAGAAAAAATTTGGGTAAAAGAAATAATCATTTATATTGTACCAACTATGTGCCAGGCACTCCATTAAACACTTTTAATGATTGTTTTCTCATTTACATTCACAAAAACCCTACAAAGCATATGCTATATGTTATCACCATTAATTTACATTGAGGAACTGAGGCAGATAGAAGTTAAATGACTTGCCCAGCATTGTAAGACTATTATGTATCTGAGAACAGATTTAAACTCAGGCCTTTTTAACACCAGGGCCAGCATTCTATCCACTGTGCAATCATGGCTAGCCTCCAATGATGTTAATATTTTGAAAAAAAAATAAAATAAAATACATTAATTTAGAATCAAGACAATCCTACTGCACATAAAGGAATTACATACCAGTTTCTTTGACATCCATCATGATAAAAGTCTCAAAAAAGAGAGAATCACACCATAAAGGAAACATGAGAAAAAATGCAGCATTTGATTAAGGGTTGCCAGTGAGCTTTGTCATGAAAGGATCATGCCAGCTTAGTATATAGAATTCTCTGAGTGCCTGAGAGTTAGCACCAGAGGGACTTCTAACTCAAAATTTCTAAAGCACTTTGTACTCACTTCATGTGTAACTTCATTGCTTTAATTGTGTGTTCACATAAAAATTTCCATCCCTAGTAAGTAGGAAGTAGGAACCCCTGGGAAAGTAACAGGAAAAGCCTTGGAAAATAAGCACATCATCAAAAAACATAACTTAAAAGTAAATTGACAAATGCATAATTAACTTTAAAAATATATTTTCTTCTATGTCTTTATTAATTTAGGAATCTAAAAGCAAAATTAAAATACTTTTTCCAGGACAGGGACTAAGTTACATCTCATCTGACAACTAGGTGGTGTATTAGATAAAATACTGGACTTAAAGTGAAGAAGAAATGAATTCAAATTCTGCCCAAGATACCTACTAGTTTTGTGACTCTGCCAAGTTACTTAATCCCTTTCAGTCTGGGTTTCCTCATCTATAAAATGAGACTAATACTAGCCCTTACTTGACAAATTTATTGTGAGAATGAAAAGTGGTGGTTATATACAGTGCTTTACAAACTTTGAAGTGTACTACACATATTAGCTGTGATAATTATTTTTTGTTGTATCCAGGTACCTCATTGATATGAATATTGATTGAATAACCACAAAGAACTATCAGACCAATCCTTACCCTCCAGCAGAAGCAAACCTGAAGCAGGAACCAATTCTACTGTATACAGAACCATTAGTTATGGGCTGGATGACACCCAAAAGTCCCCCCAACCATCACTTATTATGAGCTCGGGAAATGCAATCTAATTTATTACATAAATAAAAATATTATCAGAAAACTACCTCTGCTAATATGTGTATTACTATATATATTTATATATTAAAATAGTATATAATTCTAGAAGATGTCATGTCAAATAAAAGATACTTTTCCTAGAACTAAGTAAATATAGGAATAAACCTAAAATAAACAAAAATATTGCAATGCAAATAGTAATAACATGGGAGATATACTAAGCAGAGGTAGCTAGATCTATAAGATTTTACTCCTGGGTTATTGAGCCTAGGCTATTTCTATCTTATTTATTTGTGTAGAACTAGATCCTATGGGCTTATGGTTTGCTCAGCTAGATAAGGGGGGTGAAATTTCTAAAGAGATGAGCCAAAGAACTCTCTAAAAAGAAAAGCATCTTTGTGCCAGAAGATTTATCTTTTTCCGTCCAGTCCTGTTTGATGCTAATAAAATCTCCCCTGTGTTGAGAGAGAAAACATAGTCCTTGCATTAAACAGGGTCTTTCTTAGCTGGTTGGCTACATTCCCAAACAATATTGGGAAAGCTAAGTTTTCTTGGGGTTGGAGAAAAGAGTCACTATCTGATAACAAAGTCACTCGACTGCCATTTTCCCCAGAAATATGCCTGACAACTTTTTGTTTAACCCTGACCTCCCATCTTAGAATCAATACTGAATATTGGTTCCAAGTCAGAATAGCATTAAGGGTTAGGCAATTGGACTTAAATGATTTGTTCAGGGTCACACAGCTGGAAGTGTCTGAGGACATATTTGAACCCAGGACCTTCCGTCTCTAAGCCTGGCTCTCTATCCACTTTGCTACCTACCTGCTCCTTGCTGAGAACCTTTAAAAGTTTGACTACAGTGTTTCTGATCCTTTTTAGTTCAAATGACCAAGTATAATCATGCATTTATGGAAGCTCAACATTATGTTTCAATTATATTTAAAAACACACTTCCTCTCAGCTTGACCATTATTTCTGACAGTGGAAGAATCATCCTTCTAGTTATTTGAGCTATCCAAGTTTCACTTTGCCCATTACATCTTCCTGATCACCCCTGCCCCAGTGATCTCTCTCCTCACATATGACACTCATTTGAAGCTTATCATTTAAATCTATGAAGATATAAATAGATTTAGGTAGTGATTGATGTTTTGTAAAGCACAATATGATAATTTTCTCATTTGATTTGACCTGAATTTGAAGCCTGGTTCTGCTCTTTACCACCTTTATGATGTTGGGCAAGTAACTTTCCATCTCTTGAACTCAGTTTCCTCATTTGCAACCTAAAAAAATTGGACTAGATAATCTCTAAAGAGCTTTCCAACTCTAGATCTATGATCTTATAGTCCTATAAATGTCTCATAAAATAGGTGAATCAGATGTAACCATCTGCTATTTATAGTTGAGGAAGCTAAGATTCAGAAATTGTAGTTTATCTACATGACAAGCTAAGTGAAGAAGCTGGGTTAAAGAGCAAGAAGAAATATGATCAAAGTCTTTCTAATATGGAAGGAACGGATTTATTTTATTTTTTAATGTTTAGATGATAGATCTGCAAAGCATTAAATTAGTAACAATGAGATTATCACAAATTACCTCTTTGACTTCATTGGCTATCATCAATTTGGGAGCAGAAGGATCTAGCAATTGTTTTTAACTCTTTATGACCCTATTTGGGGTTTTCTTCCAGAAATACTGAAGTGGTTTGCCATTTATTTCTCCAGCTCTTTTGACAGATGAAGAAACTGAGGCAAACAGGGTTAAGTAACTTATTCAGGGTCACAAGGCAAGAAAGTGCCTGAGGCCAAGATTTGAATTCATGAAGATGTCTTCCTGATTCCAAGCCCAGTGTTCTATCCACGGAACCTAGCAACCCTAAAAGGAATCTGAGAGGATGTCAAATCCAACACTCATAATTTATAGATAGGTAAACTATGCCAGTGAGTGCAGTCTGGTCTCAATTCTTGAAGACCAGTTCAGTGCCTTAAATCAAGGGTTCAAAAACAGATAAAATACAATGGCTGGCTGCTTTTGTATAGTTTATGAAGTATATATTTTTTGCATTATAAAGTAAAGTTTCATTATATTTATAAATATATAGTTAATTGGGGGTATTATTCTTTAATGTGGAAGAAACAAATAACCATTCTCATTTATAATTACATCTTGTCTTTTTCTTCTCTTCCTTTTGGGGCGTCAGTAGATGCAAACCAAACTTAAGTTTCAAATAGTTTTCTCCTGGCTCCAGAATGGGAGGTTAAAGAGCTCATTTGTCATAAAAGGGATACTTTCTCCCTCTTTAGAGGGCCAGGATCCTCTGGGATGGAACCTGGTCCTTGTCCACAGTTCAGTGGATTCCATCAATGTGAGGAGACAGGTGTCTTTCCCCTTAGCCTTCCTCTCTCTTGGGCATAGAAGCTGTTTTGTTGTTGTGGTGGTGGTGGTTGACTTAGAACAAAAAGAGAACTTGGAAATCTAGTTGACTTTCATTTTATAATTGAAGAAAGTGAGGCCGAAGTTGACGTCTCTGGGCTTTAATTGCACAGTTGAGGTAACTGGTGGTGAAGTAGATGGAGTGCTGCCCCTGGAGACAAGAATGTTTGAGTTCAAGACCAGTCTCAGATATTTACTAGTTTTGTGACCTTGGGCAAGTCATTTAATCTTTGTCTCACTTTCCTCAATTATAAAATTAGCATAATAATTGTAACTACTTTATAGAATATTTATGAAGATTAATATTTTTGAGATTCATTGTTGCAAAGATCAATTGTTGTAAGGGTCAATATTGTGAGATAATTTGTACAAAGCATTTGGCACAATTTCTGATATACAGTAAGTTCTACATAAATGCTTATTCCCTCAGGCACCAAGGAAAGTCCCAGAGTAGGAAGGCAGCTGAAGCATGATGGCAAATCCCATAGACGCATAGCCAAGAGGGGAATGAAAAATGGCGATCCTAAGCCTATCCTCCAAGCAGAAAAGGGAATCAGAATGGTCAAAGGATGACCAAGGCTGAGAAGGGTCAAGTTGCTGAGGAAAGTCCCAAGGTGAGAAGATGCACACCCAGTTCAATCACCCATTGAGAGTTCATAGGTTTCAGAGTCTCTTCTGGCTAGTCCCTCCAAAATGGAAAATTATAAAATGGGGGAAGGCATGCCCAGTTCTTTGGGTATTCACAGGGAAAGACAGAAAGTGATAGTGGGAAACAAGGTGGCAATCACACTTTAGTCACAGAGGATGTCTGGGCAAAAAGCAAAGCAGAGACAAGTGGTTAAAGGGATACAAAGGCAAACAGTTTGGGCATGGAATGGTGAAAGGAAGCACATAGGACTGGGAAAAGGAAAAAGGAGAAGGAGAGGCAGAGTGTATCACTGATGTTGCTTTGGATGAATAGTGAAGGCTAAGCAATTTGGGTTAAGTGACCTGCCCAAAGTCACACACAGAGTATCTGAATCTAGTAAATGTATTCTGAACAAAACAAGGAATAGATATGGCAGAACCAAGATAGCGGAGTGGGAGGGAACAGTAAAGTCAATATCCTCTCCACTGAAGTCTAAAAGTAGATTTTAAAAAGGCATCAGATAGAATCATGATGACGAAATCCAGAAAAAAAGGTAGGAAGTCTTTTTTTCTAGTCCTGTTCAGCATAGAGCAAGAGAGAGCTCTGCAGGCACTGAGGATGGGATTGGGCTAGGAGTACATTTCAAACAGAGTACTCCAGTAGCCAGGCAGAAACTGTACTCCAGGACAAGAAGAAGCCTATATGAGGGCATCATCACAGACTCACACTTGAACAATATATAAGGATAAGAATCCACTGACAACTTTATCTTGCCTAGTAACCAGGGCCACCTGAGCTGTCTAGGGAGGTGCTAGGGGTTGGACATAGAAAGAAGGAAGTTCAGAAGGTAACAGAAGTAGTCTGGCTCAGCCCCAAAGGGCACAGTGTGGTCTCACTTCTCCTAGGGTCCAGTCTGCTGAGAAATAATCAGGGCAAGAAGCCCGGACCAAAGGGAAGCCTATAGTTATGTAACTCTGAACTGGGAAATGGATAAACAAGGTATAGTATATAAATGTGATGGAATGTTCTTATATTGTAAAAAATAATGAAGGAGAAGATTTCAGCGAAACTAGAGAAGACTTCAATGAACTGATACAGAAGAAAGTACCTAGAGCAAAGATACCCATCTATACAACAATAATATGGTAAAGACAAACAACTCAGAAAGATTTAGGATCTGTTATTAGGATAGTGACCAAGCACAATTCCAGAGGACTAATACAGAAGCATGCTACTCCCACTTCCTGATAGAGAGGTAAAGGGGTCAGAGGGCAGTGTAAAACAATTTTCATGGATATAGCCAATGTAGAAATTTGTCTTGATAAATTAAAGAAATTTGCAATATATTTTTCTTTTGTTCCCATTTGGGAGGTGGAATGGGGTTAATTTGAGAGGGTGAAAAGGCAGATTTTTGTGACTGAAATAAATTATTTTTAAAATATAAGGAATAAAGACAATTAGGAAAGATAGTAGTAGTAGTAGTAGTAGTCTCTCGGTAAATGAGGATGACGATTGTCTTTGTGCATTTATTGCACAAAGATACTTGTGGGTGAAGGAGATTTAAGTGGAAAAATTGGTGCACAGAGACAGTCCCACTCTCTCGG
Source organism: Monodelphis domestica (assembly GCF_027887165.1). NCBI lineage: Eukaryota > Metazoa > Chordata > Mammalia > Didelphimorphia > Didelphidae > Monodelphis > Monodelphis domestica. The sequence goes on from NC_077229.1 coordinate 340,501,083, forward strand.
CGTTGGAAGCCTGGGTCCAGTGGCAAGAAAAGTTGTTACATCTGGAGGCTTCCTCAGCTGCATTGGATGGCCGTGTTGTCCTTTGTGCTCCAACACGCCCTAAACACTCCGCAGTGCTTTGCTGCGTCGCCATCTCAGCCGTTGAACCTTCTTGTTGGTTTCTTCCGCCTGTTCCGCCGAAGCAGTCTTCACATGCTGGGTGAGCAAAGCCCTAGTTCACCAGGGGTCGGCTTCAACCCGATGGCTACCTTCACAAGGTTTAGCCGGTCTGTCGAAGCTGTTGCCCAGGGTGTGGCTGCTGCCACATGCTAGCAGCTACTGGGAGCCACAAGTGAGAGCTGGGTGTCAGGTGGGGGTCAGAGGCTGGAGAGCTGCCCTAGGAGGGCACAACAAGCCCTCCATACCAGAGATACTACCCCTCCCTGAGCACCCCATACATAAAATAACTTTAATTACATGATACTAAAAAGCTTCTGAATAGTCAAAATTAATGGACCCAGGATAAGAAAGAAAGAGATTTAATAACAAAATTATATTTGTGTCAAATTTCTATGGTAAGAGTTTGGTAAACAACTTATACAAACAATTAACATATTTTGCATGTGTGTATATATATATGTACATATATATATATATAATGTGCTGATGAAATATTGATCAAAAATGCATATGTATATGTGTATCTTGTGACCAGGCAATATTTATAAATATGTATAACATATTTGTGCATATATATTTATGTATATTTATATGTGTTTTACCAGAAGTCATTCCCCAATAAATCAAAAGGTACAAAAAAAAGTTTCCAAAAGAAGAATTGTACACTATTAAAAATGACATAAAAAGCTATAAATCTCTAGTAATAAGAGAAATGAAAATCAAAACAATGGTTTCATGTTCAATGTATAAATGTGTAAAGATGACAAGAAATGGGAGTAATCAATCTTGAAAGACTTATGGGAAGATGGGTACACTGGTACACAGCTATTGATATGAATCAGTATAACCAATATAGAATTATGCAAATAAAATGTCAAAAAATTCCAAACTGTTTGACCTAGAGATTCCATTATTCATTGATGAGATGAAAGACCCCACACAAAAATATATATATAGCAATGGTATTATGTTTTATGGTTCAAAAGAAGTGGAAACTTTGTAGATATTCATGAATTGGGAAATAATCAAAGATGGGACACATGATCTTAATGGAATATTACTGTGCTTAAAACAAGTGAATATAATGAAAATAGAAAATCATGGTAAGATCTACATGGTGCAAAGCAAATTAAGCAGATCCATACCCCAGGAAATGCTCTTGGCAGGAAAACTAAATCAGGGTGATGATAAACTATGAGCTGCAAACCTATCAGTGATTTAGGATTGTCTGTGCCAGGCATGGAAGATTCCCTGGGGAAAAAAATAAAAACAACAGACCAATAAGAACAATTTGTTCCAATGGCCATCAAAGTTGATGAAGCAAGCATTGTGGGGCACTTAGACCTTGGTCAGACACTGAAGATGCCCAAATCATCCACTGCATCTCAGGCCATCCCCACTTCTCCTGACCTTTGTTGCACCACTTTACTCCAATAATTCTGGAATACAGTGAAACTCATAAATTTACGTAACTCTACCTCATTTAAATCCAATTTTTATCCAAGCCAATATATCTGTGATGTCATTGTTCCTCTTTGAAAATGGAGGACAAAAACAAACAATAAAAACAGTGGAAATCAAAAATCCCACAAAAAAGTGAGTATTTCAAAAGAACAAAGGTCTGGAAAGAAAAATTATAAGAATATTCGCATCCTGTACCTTTGCAGAAAAAGAAGGCGATAATAATTTTTTGTTGTTGAATATTGTACGCATTAATCAGTCATGCTGATTTTTTTTTCTCTTTCTTCTCCTTTATCTTTGAAAAGCACTCCTCATTACATCAGATGGCTACCTGGGGGAGGAATGGGAGGCATACTATAGAAAATTATGGTGACATTAAAAAACACTTCCACAAAACATATTTAAAATAAAGAATTCTTTTTGAGTCTAGTTTTCCAAACTCAGCTAAATATGATGACAACCATCTTTTTCATGAGCAAATAAAAGATTTTGTCAAATACTTTTTTTTTATATTGAGATATTTCAATGCCATGTCCAACACCTACCTGTGTAATAATGTTTTAAAATAGTAATAAAATACACCTGGAATTACATGTTTTTGATGATCTCATACTAACTCAAGAACTGTTGCCTCTCTAAGACATCAAAAATCATTCTTTTAAACATTTACTAGAGTTTAAGGGTTTTTTCCTTTTTTTTTTTCCAGAAATTGGCATCAACCTCATTGACCTGTAGCTTGAAGAATCTACTTCCTTCTTCATTTTTTAAAACTGAGAAATCATTTGTCCACTTTCAGCTCTAGACACTTCCTCAAACATCACTGGAAATAGTTCAATAATCACATCTGAAAATTCTTTCCTTAACAAAGGATGTGATTTATCAGAGCCAAGTGACCTTAACTCATTAAGGCTATCTCATATATCTTGAGCTAATAGTTTTTGTTCTATCCTTAGTCTGAAGATTTTTCTCTTTCATAGAAAAAAAGAAACAAATTAGAAAGTAAGTAGTTCTGTTTTAACTCCATCAATTGTGATTATCAACATCCCTTCTCCTTTAAACACTGTTATACTCAACTTCTACAAAGCAAAAACAACAATAACAAAAATAACACTTTGTTGTAGTCACAAACTACTGTCTGTGTTCCATTCATGATGTTTGATTCTGTCTCTTCAAAATCTGAACTTTTTTTTGACTCTACTCTATGACCATCTAAGTCTTTTATATCTCTATTTTTTTTTTGCTTCTTCATAAATGTCTCTTGCAATAATTGAAGATTCATCATAGGGACTTTATTTCCTCTATAATTATAAATTCTTTAGAATCTTAGGCTATGAGATTTTTTTATTCAACTTTGTAATCTTTCTGTTAAAGTTTTCAAAAAATTAACTCAGTACTCTAAATGGTCCTGATTTATCCAAGGCAATTTTTATTAGTTGCAATCATAAACAGATGAAACATCAAAACATCAAAACTCACAACCATGTGCTCTCATTAAAGTGGAGTATTGCTGACCAATTTATAGCTTTGCAATTATTTTCCTTTTTAAAAAAAGAAGATAAACTGAGAGTGGCACAGAGTTGAGAGATGAATTGAAGGTAAGAAAGGAGTAGACCAAGGGGATAAGGAAGAATAGAATCAGGAGAAGGATGAAAGTGTGGTTTTCAAGGCACAGTGACCAAGTTAGGATTGGAATATCCTAGACATAAGTACTACAAGCTGAATATTGTCCTAATGAAAACAGGACATTATTTTCCTTTGACATATACTTTCACATATTTTTAACCCCTTATCTTCCAGTCTTAGAATCAATACTGTGTATTGGTTCCAAGGCAGAAGATCAATAAGGGCTAGGTAATCAAAGTTAAGTGACTTGCCCAGGGTCACAGAGCTAGGAAGTATCTGAGATCAAATTTGAACCTTGGACCTCCCATCTCTAGGCCTGGCTCTCAATTCAATGAGTCATCTCACTGAGCCTCCCATTATTTTTAAATTTATTTTAATTTATTTTTGTTATATTTATTTTTATATTTAATAATAATATATATTTACTATATATAATAACATATTTATTATATTTTAACATATTTCCTTTTTCCTAGTAAATAATGCCTGGTCTACTCACAGGCCTCGGTAGTAATGCAAGGCTTTCCATACAACAAAATAAGACAGGCCTAGGGTTCTAATTATGTGCAGTCATGAGGCCCAATGAATAGAATATTAGTCCAGAAATCAGGAAGACTCGTTTTTTTTGTTTGAAAATTTTTATTTAATTAATTTATTTAGAATGTTTTTCCAAGATGACAAGATTCATGTTCTCTCCCTCCCCTCCTCCCACCCCCCACTCCCATAGCCACTGGGTTTTATATGTGTCATTGATCACGACCTATTTCCATATTATTGAGATTTGCACTTGAGTGATTGTTTAGAGTCTACATCCCCAATCACATTCCATCAACCCAGGTGATCAAGCAATTGTTTTTCTTCTGTGTTTCTACTCCCACAGTTCTTTCTCTGGATGTGGATAGTGTTCTTTCTCATAAGTCCCTCAGAATTGTCCTGGATCATTGTTTTGCTAATAATGGAGAAGTCCATTACATTCGATTGTACCACAGTGTATCAGTCTCTGTGTACAATGTTTTCCTGGTTCTTCTCCTCTCACTCTGCATCACTTCCTGGAGGTTGTTCCAGTTCCCATGGAATTCCTCCACTTTATTGTTCCTTTGAGCACAATAGTATTCCATCACCAACATCTACCACAATTTGTTCAGCCATTCCCCAATTGAAGGGCATCCCCTCATTTTCCAGTTTTGTTTTGTTTTTTGCCACCACAAAGAATACAGCTATGAATATTCTTATACATGTCTTTTTCCTTATTATCTCTTTGGGATATAAACCCAGCAGTGGTGTGGCTGAATCAAAGGGAAGACAAAAATTCATCTTTCTGAGTTCACATTTGGCTTCAGACACTTACTAGCTGTGTGATTCTGGGTAAGTCACCTTAACCTAGTTTGCCTCAGTTTCCTCATATATAAAATGAACTGGAAAAGGAAATGGCTAAATACACCAATGTCTTTGCCAAGAAAATGCAAAATGAATCATGAAGAGTTGGACATAACTGAAACAATTGAAGCACAAAAGCAGTGTCCTGATTACATAAAGCCTAGGATTGATTTCAGATTCAGGACAGCATTTCTTTTCCATAGATCAACTTTGAACTCAAAGTGACACAGTCACTTCCTCATTATTTACCCATCACTTTTACTTTCATTTCCTTCATATTGGCCAAAATCAAGTGTCAAGTAACAATTATACTCCTCACTGCAACAGCATGGAGTAGCATTAAAATGTGGTCAATTGGGGGTGGGGGAAGATGCTTGAAAGTCTTCCATAAGTGCAAGAAATCAGAACTCTTTTCAAAAGAACATTAATATATTTTCATTTAAACCATATAAACAAAAGATCTTTGGGAAATCCTTAGTAATTTTAAGAGTGTAAAACAGTTCTGAGACCAATAAATTTGGGAACTTCTGGTATAATGGGAAAAAACCCACTGAATTTCATGTCAGAAAAATGGATATGAAAAGATTCTACTTTTTCATCAATGTGATATTTGTGGGATCACTTAAACTCTATGAAGTTCAGTTTGTTTATATGGAAGATGAAGAATTTATACCACTTAATCTCTAATGACTTTTACAACTCTAGAATTTATGAGATTTCCCTCTCATCAAGTCAACATTTGAAATGAATTTATGGAATCATATTTGGATATGAAGGAAAGGATTAGATTGTGCCAAAAAATGGAAAGAAAGAAAGGGTGATAAGATCACTGATATCATAGTATATAGATCAGAAAAGAATTTCTAAATAAACAAGTCAGAAAGCATTGTAAAATGCAAATTGGATCATTTTGAATATATTAAATTGAAAAGACTTCATATAAATAATATGAATGTAGCCAAGATTGGAAGTAAAGTAATAAGTTGGGGGGGATTTATAGACAGTGTCTTGGATATAGATCTCATATCGAAAATATATAGAAAATTTTGTCAAATATGCAAGAATACAAGCCATTCTCTAATTGATGTGGTCAAAAGATATGATTAGACAATTTTTGGATGAAGCAATCAAAGCTATATATTAATTACAAAAATGCAAATCAAAACAACTCTGAGATATCATCTCACCTCTCAGGTTGACTAAAATAATTAAAAGGCCTAATGACAAATGTTGAAGGGATGCAGAAAACAGGAGCATTAATAAATTATTGTTGGTGCAGCTGTGAATTGATTCAACCATTTTGGAGAGCAATCTGGAATTATACTCAAAGAATTCTAAATCTCTGTATTTCTCCTGACCCAGTGATATCAGTATTAGGTTTATTTCCTGAGTTGATCAAGTAAAAAGTAAAAGAAACTATATGCCCTACAATATTCATAGCACCTCTTTGGTGGTGGCAAAGAACTGGAAACTGAAGAGATGTCCATGAATTGAAAGCTGGATGAACAAGTTGTGATTTATGTTTAGAATGGAATACTATTGTGCCATAAGAAATGACTAACAAGATGATCACGAACAAAATCTGGAAAAACTTCTGTGAAGTGATGCAGAGTGAAGTGAGCAGAAGAAAAAAGAGAACACTGTGCACAGTAACAATAATATATGATGATCTACTATGAATGAATTAACTGTTATCAATAAGGCAAGAATCCAGGACAATTCCAAGGACATGAGGACAATTCCAAGGACATACACTCCCAAAGAAAGAGCATGTGGAGTCCAAATGCAGATTTAAATATTTCATTCTTCACATTATTTTTCTCTAATGTAAACAATATCTATCTTGTCTTACAACATGACGACCAGTGAAATATGTATCATATGATAATATGTGTACAACATATATCATATTACTTGCCTTTTTGGGGAGAGAGGAGTAATGGGAGGGAGAGAGAGAACATAGATTTCAAAATGTCATAAAAGAATATTTAAAAATGTATCAACATGAAACCTGGGAAAAAATAAACATTTAAAATTTTACAGAAAGAAGAATCAGCACTGGATGGACATCAACAGCTTAAGGTTTTTTCTCAAGTCTTTGTTATTGGCTGGCTCTAGAACCTCAGTCAAGTAATTTGCTATCACTGAGTTTTCATTTCTTAATCTATAAAATAATAATATTGAACTAGCTATCCTATTAGTTTCCTTCTAGCTATATAGTTCTATTATTCTGAGATTCAACATTCTTTTTTGTATAAATAGTCCTTTCTGAACTCTGGTTTACCACGTTATAGATATGGAAACAGCAGAACTAGGTTGTTGAGAAGTCATTGATTGTAGTCATTTTTCCTAACCCTCTATAATAATCAGGAATGACTCAGTCTTGGTAGGGCAGCTAGCTGGCATGGAGGGTAGAGTGCTGAGCCTTCTCCCCTAACTGGTTATTGTCTTTTGCAGCCCCTTCTATCAGGCTAAGCAATCTCCATCCATGATTCACTTTATTCCAAATCTGGCCCCTTACCAGCCACCTTGCCACCACACCAACACCTTCCATATTGCCTTTCCTGGCATCCCATTTCTCATCTGCCCTCCCTACTGAAAATGGTGAATTCAACACAAACCTGTGGCACCAGTCACAACCTTTGTAACTCCCGGCCAAAATGCTCCTCCCTGGTTAGCATGCCTCTTTCTGTGTTCTCTCTCCCTTACATCAGAATGCACGTTCCTTCGAGGTAAAGACTATGTTTGCTTTCGCATTGCTATCCCTAGAGCTCAGCAGGACATATGACATATTTAATAAGCATGAGATAAATTCTTTTTTATTCATACATTTCTACTTTGTATTTATTGGGTGCACATGCCCTCCTCCCAACCCCAGAATGTAAGTTTCCTGAATCAAATAACTATCCCTCAAGTCTTTGCATCTCCCTACATTCCTCTACAATTCATTGAAAATAGGAGCCACAATTTTGCGGAATAATTTACTTCACTCTCTACATCTCAATACTCATGTACAAATTATTGTGCCTCTACAACCATGTTATCTAGTTTAGATAGTCCTTGGACTGCAGAAACCCCAGCTTCTCATTAATTCCATAAGACTGCAATACAACATTACATACATGAGAACCCTTAATGACAAATATTATTCTGAATCAGAAAGCTCTCAAGTCAAGTGATATCAAATGATAAAAGAAGTCAGCTGTCCAAAAGGAGCTGCTAATTTGTATGCTGTCATTTGCTCCCATTGCTACTTTCAGAGCTTAGCATTTACTACACTAGTAAGGCAAGAAATTACACTGTCTGGGCATTCAACCAAAGCTCACATGCTGTCATTAAAACTAAGCCATCTTGTGAAAAAGATTTGCCTAAATGATTTTTTTTCCTCTGTGCAGGTGTTTAAATTTGTCAAGCTGTCTTTTTAGTTTGGGTGATTATTTCAGCTCCTGAAAATCCATTTATAATAAATATGTAGAGTCATTAACAAGTGTGAGGCAACATATTTGTTGTTTCTTTGCAAGGTAGAAACAACCTCCTTCTTATCTTGGCAATATTGTGTTATTCATTTTTCCATTGTTGTAAACTAATGGATCACAACCATTATGTAACAATCTCATGATGGTTGTCACTTAGAGATCCATAAGCCCAGCCATCTACATTATTCTTGGGAAAAGTCATCAGTGGAAATGTAAAATTGCCAAGCGCTTCATGGACCAAATCTAGTTTCAAACTCAAATGTAATGTTTATGTTTTCTTTCATAGAAAATAAAATCCCAGGAGTAAAATTCATTTTAAAATTAAATATATTTTTCAATGGACCATATGTATTATCAAATATAAATATAATAATGAAATTAATGGAGACCATTTAATTGGGGATGATTATTAACTTAGCCTGATATTAAAGCCTTTCTCTATGCAGAACATAAATTTACATCAATGGAAACCATCTTATAGAAATGTAACAGACAGCTCTTCCATCTTCAAAGGTTTATATAAATTAGAATTGCACTAGAATTCAGAGGTTGTTACTGTCACCACTGATACTCAGACTGGTTTATAAAGGCTTTTTCTTATTCATCCATAACAACCTATTCCCCTTCCCAACCCCCCACCCCAAAAATCTACCATAACTTAATGGGCAAAAAACTATTCTGTTAGTCACAAATCTTAATGAAATCTTACAGTCAAAATTGACAATTTCAGTAGAAGACTTGTTTTCAACGTGATATTCCTTGGACCAATTTATATGCTATTTGCACCATTGGTTATATAGATTCCCTCTCTCCCTGTTGTAGGCTGACACTAATGACTTGAAGAACCACTGCCTCCTTTTTTAATATACTTTTTTTTTATCTTTGCAGAAGGGATCCACTGACAAAACCGATTCTAATTAAGTGAATTTCCAAAGGCAACTCCATGGGCTGAAATGTAGGTTTGCTGATTTAGTGCCTTATCCATTTTTAATAGTCCTCCAGGGCAATATCTGTGTCCGTCTTTCCCATACTTCTTTATCTTACTCTCTCACTTTGTAAATCTTATTTAAGGAAATAGCTACCCTTTTAGCTGTGAAGAAACATGTAATATAATCACTCAATATTTCCTCTGCATAATAATTCTCCTGCTTTAATATCATTATATATGTTTCATTCATTCTTAAAAGATATAATCGAGTTTTTCTATATTTGTCTTCTGGACTAAATATGAAACAAATAAAATTAGTCTCATTTGTTCAGCTCAACATATTTTCATATATATACTTACCGATTATTTATATTCTGTAAGTGAATATTTTGGATATAGATTATTTTCTCCCAGAAAAATTTACAATATAGCCATATTGTTTACCCATTATTATTTTCTCTTTGAAATCTCCAGCCACACAAAATTTCCACCATTTGTGATTTATTAAGGGAACTCTTTAAGATCCAATGAGAAATAATTAGAGAAAATTTTAGACATGAAATTTTCTTTAATTTTATTTCTCTAATTTATAAAACAATAATAATGAATGAATGACATGTTTATCTAGGTGTGTACATTACTGTACATGCATTGTCTTGTCTGAGACTTACAAAATCTTTGTCAGGTACAAATTACTATTATTACTACCTGACTTATAGAGGAAAAAATTGAGGTTCAAAGGGATATAGTGGATTGATTATGATAACACAGTAAATATCAGAGGACGCAAATAAAACTGGGTCTTTCTGGATCCTTCTTCCTCTTTTAAGAGCAATGTTTCTTATTAACAGTATAATAATGAGACCTACCATAATTATACTTATTTGAAGAATGAGCCATATTTTTAAAAATCTATACATGTTAAAAATCTCTAGATCAAAGTTATATATGTATCCTCATGAATAAATCTTTAGTACAATGTCTGTCATATTGTAAATATGTAATAAATGTATGCTCATACATCTGATTCTTTTTTGAAACATTGTTTGGAGTAGTAAGTGTTCCCTGAAAATGCCTGAAAAAATAAAACCTCCTTTGATTATTACTTAGTTATAGGAAATGCCCAGTCTTTGATGTAAACCAATGTTGAGGTCCTACTTGATCATCTTTGGCAGAAAAACAGCTATGAAATGTATCTATTATTGGATAAAACCAATTAATATATATCATTTAAGTGTGATAATGTATCTTCTAGACCAGTGATAGCAAACCTTTTAGAGATGGAGAGCTGGGCCCTGCCCCCCACACCTTCTCAGACCAAGTGCCATGCCTGTCCCCCCGCCAAGAAATGGCATGCCATGCTCTTCCCCCAATGAGTTCCAGGTGTATCCAGCCCCACACCATCCCACCCCACATAGGGGAGAAAGGATGTGCTCCCATTGGGCTGCTGGGCAGAGGGGTAGGTGAATGGAGGAATGTCCTCAGCAAGTGTAAAGAGGGGAAGGAGATTGACCCAAGTGTTCCACTTCCCTCTAGCTATGCCACCTGTGAGCCGCCCACCTTTGTGTACTTTGTGTGCTCCCATTGGCTGCTAGGCAGGGGACAGGGCATATGAAAAATTGTCCTCAGGTTAGGTGTGGAGGGAGAAGAGAGAAACCCTGCCCAAGTCCCTCTGCCTTTCTAATAGCAAACCCTTTGGTGGGGAGGGTGACCATGTGCCTACAGAGAGTGCTCTGCATGCCATCTTTGGCACCTGTGCCATAGGTTTGCCATCACTGTTCTAGACTTACCTCTACCCCTTTTATAAGTACACAAGTTTTGAACCTTAATCAACCAGGGCTACCTGACAATTATTTAAGAATTTCATTCCTCAATAATTACCTAACTATTAATCAAGAATTTTTACTTTGCATAAATTTGAGGGCTAGACTTGCAAAACATCCATGGTATAATTCTGAGAAATACTGTAAACCACATCTCTCCACGCCCTAAAAACTTATCAAATAGCCCATTGCAGGCCCTGAGTTCCCTGGTTCTTTGGAATAGGCTCTGGAAAGTTTACTAAGATAAAGTCATCACTAGCCTGGTCCTAACAGGGCTTTGCTCCATATGGGTTGGGGTAAGTACACTTCCTCTGGGGCAATCACTGTTCTAATGCTTTGTCTTTGTGTGCTTCAATGGGCTGCTCTTCCACACACAGTGTTCCTCTGCTATGATAAGAAAGTCACTTCCTTCAAAGGAAGCCTGGTCTACTACTAGAGAGCAGTAATTATTAGGAAGTCATTGACTGCATACAGCTGAAATCTGTCTCTATATTTTATTTATTTCATTTAGTTCTGCTCACTGAAGTCAAGAAGAAGCATGACTTCTCTCTGAATATATAAAGGTAGCTATCATTTACACCCTGTCTTCTCTATGCTTAATATTCTTATTTCTTTCTGTCATATATGGATGGGTTAGTTTGGATTTCTCTAATAGTCCTGGCTGCTGTCCTGTGGATATGTCAAAGTTTGTCCATATAGATCATGTGAAAAGTTTACCCCACCATATAAACTCACTCTGCGTGGACCAGTGAGCTTTGATGCACAAATGGATTGCAAAGAAAATCAGACGGGGGTGTACAAAGAGAATTTCCTCTCATGCAATTCACTACAGGGTGCTCCAGAGAACACTGTAATTAAAGAAGTTAATTTTGCTATTTGTCAGCAGCTTTGTGGAAAGAGTACTAGAAGACTGAAACAAATGGCAAAATTAAGTTTGGGAATAATCTGTGAATTTCCATTATTCATGTTCTTACTGGCCCTCATTATCACAAATTATGAAGAATTACATCAATGAGTCTAAGGACAGCTATTTCTCAACCAAAGTAAAGTAAGAGATAGAAATTATTTGCTGAAATGGAGCTGGTATATTCATAGAATGCAGAAAATTGGTAATGTTTCAAAGGCAGATTTACCCTATAAGACTTTGTGTTAGGTAGATGCGGTTTTAGCATCTGAATACTCTTTGGGCAACTTTAATTGATAGAATCAATTTAGTCACCAAATTTGTTTAAAATGGCTGAAGGGGCTGAGCAAATACTCAGACGTCTTCCATTTAGTCATGTGCTCTAGCCCATTGTTAGAAGACCCATTGTAACTAACTGTTCCCTCATTCCCCGTGAGTCCTGTCTTTCATATCTGAATCCAAAGCCAGCCTCTAAGACTAGCTGTTTGATCTTATTCAAATCAACATAAACTTTCCCTTCCTAGGCACCTCTCCAGGACTGCAAATGTTAAAGTAGTTGTGAACCTTTAGAGAGAATGTTTCCACACTGGAAGCACCTTGCACTAATGAAATTATAAATCCCAGCTACATGTATGGGATGAATGTATATATATATATATATATATATATAAACATATACATATATATCTCAATTCATGAAGCCAGAATATTTAATCAGGACTGGAACTCTCTCCACTGAAACAGATATATACACAAGGCACACATTCACAGATACAAATAAATACATATATTATATATGTAGTATATTTGTACATATGAACACAGAGCATATGTGCCAACATACGTGCACACCCATGCACGGATAGGGTTCGAGGGGAGAGAATATAAATATCAATGACATGTCAGATTGACTGAGCTACTGAAAAGTAGATAGGGTATCTACATAGAGATGAAGTTATATAAGGATAGACATAGACATAGAGATAGATTATCCATATGTGTGTGATAGAAATAGAGATTAGGTATAGATGACAGAAATAAATATGGCATAGATAAATAGGTAGAAAGACAAACAAACAGACAGCTAGACAGCCAGATAGACGGATAGATAGATAGATGATAGATAGATAGATAGATAGATAGATAGATAGATAGATAGATAGATAGATAGATGGATGGATAGATAGATAGATGGATGGATGGATGGATGGATGGATAGATAGATAGATAGATAGATAGATAGATAGATAGATAGATAGATAGATAGATAGATAGAAATAGATAAAGAAAGAGACAGAGAGAGAAAATGGGTAATTAGAGATATGAATACAAATAGAAAAAGTACTGTTCGTATTGGTTGCCCTTCGTTTTATTGCTTTTTTTTAAAATCCATTTTATATTTCAGCTTAAAATCAATTCTATATATTGGTTCTAAGGCCAAAGCACAGTAAGGACTAGGCAATGATGGTTAAATGACTTACCCAAGGTCATGCAGCTAGGCAGTCTCTGAGGTGACATTTGAACCCTAGATTTCTTGTCTCTATGCCTGGCTTTCTATCCACTGAGTCACCTAGCTGCCCCCCACCCTTCATTTTTTAAAAAGGTCATTGGCAACTTGGAGTGATATCCTGACTTGCATGTCAATTTGATTTAAGTGAGGTAGAATTGCACAAAGTCCTTTACTTCTCTCTTTCTTTCAAAGTCATCAGAGTCTGTCCAGTGGCAGGACAAAAGCCTGGTGATGGCCCAGCATGTGTGATATTCTTGATCTCTGATCAAGCTCTCAGCACTCCACAGTACCTGCTTCGGCCATCTTCATGGCTATTGCAGCAAATTATTCTTATCTTCCTGTTCTATTTCAGGGAGCCTTCATATGCCGGGGGGAGACAACCTGTAACTCTCCAATGGGTTTGAGGTCAGTCAGATATTTTCAGACTCAGTTAACCCCTCTGCTGAGATAATTTTGCCTGGTGTGACTGCTGCCCATACTACAGTTTCTTGAAGTCACAGGTAAGAATTAGGCGAAAGGGGGACCCCAAAGGCGGATGAATAATCCTGAAAAGAGTTCAGCAAGCCCTCATACCATAGCTGTTAGTCCTCCCAGAAACCCTGTACCCCCATCAGAAAGATTATAATGATGTATATGTATGTATAGATATGAATATATGTATATGTAGAGATATAAATATAGAAATGGAAAGATGGAATCAAATGTAGATTCATTTATGCATATACACATGTCTACATATATATGCTTGTGAACATATGTGTTTATCTGTGTGTCCATATATGTAAAATTAATATATTTAAAATTAATGGAAAAGGGATGAAATTCCAGCTTTGCCACTTCCCGTCTGTGTGACCTTAGGAAAGTTATTTAATCTTCTTGGACCTCAGTTTCCTTATCTCTAAAATGAATGGATAAGTAATTTGGACTAGACGACTTTTAAAGATCCTTCCAAATCTAAGAATCTAATCCTTGGGATCCTATGAATAATTTTTATTTACCTGCCATATATGTATCACATTAAATTACAATATGCTATATAATAAAACATACTATTGGATAATAGGGAGGATTTGTGTGATTGCATTAAAATGTTTCACTAAAAAAATTTACAACAGAAAATATGTTTAAAGATTTTTTCACTACATTTTGTATCTAGCAGGATAGTTTAATAGTAATAAAATTGTCTGTTATTGACTTTTTAAACAACTCAACTATAGTAGAAAAATAAAGATTTGTTTGTGTGGCTGTTGTTGTTCATGAAAAGGGTTTGAGTAGCTTATGACAAGATCCAGAGAATGCAATGTGACATTTTCTTGAACCTGCTGAAGAAGAATGAGACAAATCTCTGTGGTAGCAAATATGGATCACATAATCTGAAGGTCACATGATCAGCAAGGTGGCATTATAAGTAATCTGAGCATTGGTCCTCTGGTCCAAATCCAGTTAAAAAGGACATATTAGGAACCTACTAAGTGCTAGACACTGTGCACAGTGGTAGGTAAGAATATGGGGAAGGGCAAGAAGTAGTCTTTGCTCTCAAGGACCTCACATTTTAATGAGGGGAAACATCATGCAAATAATTATATATGAAAAAAATTATATGCACAGGATAAATTGGAGATAATTTCAGAATGAAAGTATACATATTGAGGGACAGGGAATGTTTTCTTGCACGACTTGGAATTTTGTCTGATACTTTAAGGAAGCCAGGAGGTGAAAATGAGGAAAAGAATTCTGGAGGTGGAGGGCAGCTAATGAAAATGCATGAAGTAAGTCAATGGAATATTTTGTGGGAGCATCAGTAAGGAGGTAAGTGTCAGTGGATCATAAAGTACATGTGCAACAAAGACTACTCTTGCTATCATGCCTCAAGTCTTTTATATATATATATATATATATATATATATATATATATATATATAGAGAGAGAGAGAGAGAGAGAGAGAGAGAGAGAGAGAGAGAGAGAGAGAGAGAGAGAGAGAAGGGTGCCTGGGTATATATCCTTATTTCTGATTTCTCCAGTACTATGGGGTTTTATTGTCTTTTATCTCATTGTGGAGTCCATATAGTCCATATGCTACTCCCACTTTGAAGCAACATATCTCCTAGTTGGGGCCTTCAGCTGGGTTGCCTAGGCCTGCTTCTCTGTGCAGGGCAGGGTTCACTTTCCAGAGCGAAATCAGGTTGAATATATAGGCAGTGCTTTTTGTTGCTGGAATGCTCCTCCTTTAAGCTTCTTCCTTACTAGAGTCTTTGTTGTTCTGTGTCCTTCTCTTTTAGGAAAATGTTCCCCACCCCCACCACCCAACTCCCTCCTGAATGCAGTATCTTGTACATAAGTGGATCCATTTTAAAGCATTATTCCTGATGGGGAGGGAGGAGAGAAAAATCCTTTCCCCACCTCCTGCCCTCTGGTACAAATTATGGAGTCACTCCACAAAGCTGTTCCTAGACTGAGTTCCATTATATTCTCAGAATGCCTAAATTGACTTGGGCTGGCATGGGTAATTGATTAAAGCCTCCAGGTATATGACTAATTTTCAAGCAACCAGATTCCTTTCCAAATCAGCCCAAGAAACATTTTCACACATCAGAAGGGAACACAGGATACATCTGATAAACATTTTAGTAATAGCTCAATAACTCTTATTATCTTCTTTCCATTCTGTGACTAAATCAGTTTAATGATTGTAGCTGGGGAACAGACTCATTTGACCAAAGACCAACTACCCTTCTATTTGATTCAATTTAAGTATCTTAAGCAACTTAAAGAACAAACAGAATGACAAGATCCATTTCTTCCATTTGCTTCAATTCTCCTCTAAGTAATCCACACCAAAATGGCAAAAAAGTCATTAACCCAGGAAATCCCTAAATTAAAGAAGTCAGAGGTAAAAGGCACTGTAGAGATCATCTAATGATTCTAATACAACTCTTTTATTTTACAAATGAAGAAACTGAGAAGCAAAATGGTTTGGCAGTCATTGAAGTTGTAAGTAGGAGAGTCATGATTTGAATTCTAGTCCTCTGTCTGCAAACCTAGAACTTGGATTTAAGAATAACAAGACCAGTACTACCTAAATGAGAATAAGTTGTACTAGTAGACAACTTTTACAAATCTATCCTGTAGCTCCTGAACCATCACACAATTTCAAAACTTGTTCACACAATATTTTACAAACTTTCCATTGAAGTCCTTTGTACTAGAAAGTTAAAACCATTTGATACTGTAAAAACACTTACTTGAATAAGGAAAGAAGAAAAGGGAGAGGAAGGGAAGGGTCAAGAAGGGGAAGGGAAGGAGAAAAGGAAGTAAAGAAGGGAATGGAAGAGAAGGGAATGGAAGAGAAGAGAAGAGAAGAGAAGAGAAGAGAAGAGAAGAGAAGACAAGACAAGACAAGACAAGACAAGACAAGACAAGACAAGACAAGACAAGACAAGACAAGACAAGACAAGACAAGACAAGACAAGACAAGACAAGACAAGACAAGACAAGACAAGGGAAGGGAAGGGAAGGGAAGGGAAGGGAAGGGAAGGGAAGGGAAGGGAAGGGAAGGGAAGGGAAGGGAAGGGAAGGGAAGGGAAGGGAAGGGAAGGGAAGGGAAGGGAAGGGAAGGGAAGGGAAGGGAAGGGAAGGGAAGGGAAGGGAAGGGAAGGGAAGGGAAGGGAAGGGAAGGGAAGGGAAGGGAAGGGAAGGGAAGAAAGAAGAGAAGAGAAGACAAGACAAGACAAGACAAGACAAGACAAGACAAGACAAGAGAAGACAAGACAAGACAAGACAAGACAAGACAAGACAAGAGAAGAGAAGAGAAGAGAAGACAAGAGAAGACAAGAGAAGAGAAGAGAAGACAAGAGAAGAGAAGACAAGACAAGACAAGACAAGACAAGACAAGACAAGACAAGACAAGACAAGACAAGACAAGAGAAAAAAGATTCAGAAAAATAAAACAATCAGCCAATTTTCTATTGTTAAACTTTTTCTTGAGAACAAGAAAGGATGCATTAACTTCTCTTAGGAAACTAGGCAAGCATAATAAGCTAAAGTTGATTTTGTAGCATGGTCCTTCAAAGTGAGAATAAGTCCTTGTCAAACCTTTGCATTAAGTGAAGAAGATGAGAAAGAAGATGTTAATAGAGGTGGGGAAAGCTCCAAGAGACTTAATGTCAAATAAAGAAAGAATAATGTCATTGAACTCTGCACTGATAAAATAAATAATTTGCTTCACCTTTGCAACATTATTTTACATCTATCACTATGTGCACAATGTAGTTTTTAAAGCGTTCTTTCACATAAACTTGTGGATTAAATAATGCTTTATTTTTCTTCATTTTATTTCAGAATGTTAGGAATGAAATCTGTTCCATTTTAATATTTTACCTCAATGTTCTTCAATATGACAACAAGAAAAGCATATCTTTCTATACTCTTAAGTTAGTTATGAATCCATCTAACAATATGTAATGACTCTGCTTTGCTATATCCTAAATAAACACTTTGAACAAAACTTAACTTTTGGAGTTCATTACTTGATAGTAATACAATGAATACAATAAAATATGCCTCTGTTTTTGTTATTGTCTGTCATTCAGTATGGAACAGTGCAAGCATCATGCTCTAAGTAGGAAATAAGCTATTTGGGAAGCAGAGAAAACTATATAAAAATGCATGAAGGTTCTGTTTTCGTCAGCATCAGCAGAGCTAAAAACCAAGATGAACTGCTTAGGGCTTCCTACAAAGGTATTGAAATAAGGGAAGGAAAATGGGGAGCAGGGCTGCTTCCTCTCTACAATTGACTCCCAATTCACCATCTTAGCCATCTTGTGATTCAATCCCTAGAATAGTTCTAGATTGCCACACTTGGGAAACCAACACCACGGAATTCCTTGCTTAGGGCCTGCCTTCACTGTTTGTTGCATCTCTCTCCCTTCTTCCAAAGGTGGAAGGATCAGTCACCATAGACTGTGCTATATATATAGGGTTAGCCAAATACTGGTGGAGAGAAAGTCCTTTCCTCAATATAATTGACTATACTCAAAGCACATTATATCGTGTATTTCATCCCCTATCCTCTTGGGAGTCAATTCCTGTTGACGGCTCTGAACATAGAGAATATCTACTATGATGGTCTTTCACTAACACAAACCATGACTTGTCTGTGTCTTCCATAAATGCTGGGGTATTGTGTGAAGCACATAGTAATTAATTGACTTGTTCAGTCACACAGCTAGTTTTGGAAACAAATTTTGAACCCATAAATTCTTGACCCCAAGCCTGGAACTATGACACCACACTACCTCCTTCTTTATACAGTCATATTCTTATGATAACTATTTAAGCAAATAAGGAAATTTTTCTAATGAAAAATTTAATTGGCCATTTCCCTCATATTCTAAAAATATTTAAAATATAAAATGTGTTTATATTCCACTCAATGCAGTTTGCCCATATTTTCAACCCCATAGTGGATATGTTGTCCTACTGAAACTCCTGACTCCTCATTTACTGAAATCTAAAGAAAGGAGCTGCCAATATACCCCCACATTTACAAAAGTATCATATGAAAAAAAACAGGTTTCCATCACCAGAGCCATTTAGTTTTTGAGGATAGACTTGACCAAATAAGAAAAATTTTTATATAATAGCATCTTCAGCTTTCAATCATGAATACATATTGTCAATGAGGCTATAAAAATGGGTGCTTACATTTGATCTAGAAATCACTTCATACATAAAGCTATTTCAGCTGCAAATTAACATTGGTATGATTGAAAGTGGTTGTTTTATGAATGACAGGCACCATAGGAATAAATTATTCAAAACAGAATAATTATTTTTGACAAGTTACAAGCATAGCTACCTAGTTCTATATGTAGAGGAAATATTTTTGGCATAATTTAGTTTTCTCTACTTAAAATTTTAATGTCAATAGGATCAAGTCCTTCCCCAAGGTTCTCAGTGACTCATCTTACTAAGAAGGCTACACTGGCTTTTTAAAGGCTAAACCAGTAGAAGAGAAACCCTTATATATTCAATCATTTATGAAGGTGTGGAACTGTCTTATTGTTTACATACATGTTGTATTCCTGTGGAATGTAAGCTTTCTTGGGGCAGGGAATGTATCACTTTTGCCTTAAAATCGTCAATATCTAATGAAGTGCATAGAACATAATAGGGATTTAATAAATATTTATTAGTGTTTGATTGATGGTTTCAGTCTGGGAAAGCTTCAGTTATAGACCCAGCAATGGATTTCTCATTTCATCTCAGCATCAGCCTAGATAAATTTAAAGAAGTAGATAAATCATCAAATAATGTCCAAAGAATGATGAATTGTTTGGGCTCCAGCACATCTTGAAAGTAGCTTCTAGGGTACAGAGAAATTCCAATCTGCATTAATCAAATCAATTTTGGTAACTCTTAGTATGACAAGGTAGAAAAAGTGCTAGAGCTTTAGATGGATAAAACATGAATTCAAATCTTGCCTCTGACAATCATTAGCTTTTTCACCTTGAGTAAGTCACTTATTCTCCACTGGCTTAGGTAACTTAAGAAATGTAAACTGCTATTGTCAGGTACCAGTGGGGCTTATAGGAATGGGGTCTGCAATGAGCTGGGACCCAGTGCCTTCCAGAGGATAAGGAAGCATGGAATTGACTATTTAGAACATCCTGCACTAGATGGAGGCAGGGGAAAGGAAGGAACCCAAGAAAGCAGCTATGGCTCCAGCTATGTTGATATCTTCAGATCTAATATTTCCTTTTCACACTCCAGTGATTTTCTTATGTTCCATAATGGGTTCATGTACACACTGAAAGGCATTGGTCTGTAGAATAATTCATTATCAACAGGCCACAACCCCAATCCAAGTACTGTCATTTGTTTATTTGGTGACTGCTAAATAACACATGCCCATTTTCATTATTATTTATTTGTTTAAAAACAATAAACAGTCAGATGAGATTATTATACCCAATTTATGCTCTAAAAACTTTGAAAAAATCTAAATAAGCAATTATCATTATTTCCTCACCTTTCTTATCATTGCTTTTTATTGCACTTCTGATATAATCACTTGCTTGTAACTATTCTCCAAGATAATAAATGATCTCTTACTGCTCAATTTAATGGTATTTTCTCTATGTTTATACATCCTGACCTCTCTGAAGCTTTGGATACTATCATAGATAACCACATTTTGAACATTTTTTTCTTTCCTTGACTTCTGCAATACTGATTTTTGTGATTTTTTTTTCCTCTTACCTGTCTGACTACTCTTCCAGTCTCCTTTGAAGGATTATCTTCTTTCTCCTAACAAATCTGTATGACACTTAATGAATGTCTCTTAAATTGAATTTAATTGAATCTCACACAGAAGAACCATTTTTCTTTTGTATGCATTTTCTTAAACCTCAGGGAAAATAATGAGATAAAGGAAATCCACTACAATACCAATTTTCCACACCAAACACTTAGGCCAGGATCCAGATAATTAAGACAGAGTTGTGATATAGAACATCAGTCCTTGAATGGATCCCTTAACCCATCAGTATCAATAATCCATTGTTCATCCATCTCTTTCTATGAAATTTTACACATGTTCTTCCATAAATCCCCCATGCCCAATGGATGTGGGCTTCTACTCTTTGAACACTACATAGGATATCATTAGTTAATCTAGTTTTGATAGTATTATGTGAGCAGCTTGCCTGATTTTCCAATCATAAATTTTCTGAATGGTTTCATGTGGACATTAAGCACATACTTTAGGAAATAAAACTTAATTCAAAGATCAGAATCTGGTGATTATAATATTGGGACCAAACAATAGCATTAAACAGGTTATAAGATGAAACCTAATAAATAACAGCTAAGTTCTGATTAGTAAAATTAGGGAATTTAGGGAAACAGTCA
The DNA here is from genome assembly GCF_027887165.1 of Monodelphis domestica. Classification (NCBI taxonomy): domain Eukaryota; kingdom Metazoa; phylum Chordata; class Mammalia; order Didelphimorphia; family Didelphidae; genus Monodelphis; species Monodelphis domestica. Next base: position 340,522,256 of record NC_077229.1, read on the forward strand.
TATGTATTTGAATTCTCACTATGTAAATTTAACATTTTGTAAAATATGGAAACTGGTTCCAGTCCAATGGAAATATACAGTACAAATTAGAATAAACCTACCTTTATTATTCATTCTAATTGGGATATAGCTATATTTCTAATGTGTATACACAATATCTTTATACTCTTGATCTCTCAGTGAAAAGAGATGAGTGAAAGGAAAAATAAACACAAGAATGATGGATCTGGTTCAAGACAAATCACTGCTATTATGCTTGTGAACCCTTCATGATTACAACCCATCATACTTGACCAATGACCCCTGGAAGTGGTTGAATGGGCAAGTAAATTCATAATGAATGTCTCACTATAGGATATGCTTTGGAAAGAGTCAAATGCTATAGGTTTCTCTATTTTAGTGTCTAAACTCCAGTCTCTAGAAATAGGGAAATACAGGACACAGTACAGCTTTTTAAAATAAATTTTATTTTTTTCCAAATTACATGTGAATGTAATTTCTTTATATTAATATTTTGGTAGTTTTGCAATCCATGTTCTCTCTCTCCTTCCCACTCTTTACTTCTCCCTACAAAGACATGTAATAATGTATAGGTTATGTATATCCTATCATATATATTTCCATGTTTATCATGTAAAAGACACATATTGCTTACACTAGGAAAATTATGGAGGTAATACAATAAAGAATTATATGATTCAATTTGCTTTTTTATTCCATCTGTTCCTTCTGCAGTGGTATATCATTTTTGTCATGAATCTCTTGGATTTATCCTGGATCCTTGCCTTACTGATAATAGTTAAGTCATTCACAGTTGATCATCAACCATTATTATTATTACTGTGTACAACCTTCTTCTGGTTCTGCTCACTTCAGTTTGCATCACTTCATATAAGTCTTTCCAGGGTTTTTGTTGTTATTGCTGTTGTCATTGTTGTTATTGTTGTTTTGGTGATCATTTTGTTTGTCATTTCTTATGGCACAATGGTATTCCATAATAAGCATATATCATAATTTGTTCAGCCATCCCCAATTGATGGACATTCCTTCAATTTTTAGTTCTTTAACACCACAAAAAGAGCTATAAATATTCTTGAACAGGAAGCTTCTTTTCCCCTCTCTTTAATTTCATGGATACAGACCTAATACTCTTGTTTTGGGGTCAAAGGATAGTTTTATAACCCCATGGTACAGTTTTAATATTTCTTATGAAAGGATAAATATAATTCATTAATTAATTGGTCTCCCACTGGTACTTTATACCCAGTTTTTTTTGAGGAAGCAATGAAATGATCAAAGCATACTACATTAATGGTCAGAACTATTGTCATTGCCTGATAATGAATGGTCATATGCCCATTACAGCTTTGATGATGAAGTATTAGTTCTAAGTGTGCCAGCTCTTGATGATAGCTCTGAAAAGAATCAGATATCCATCATTTCTCCTGTTTTATGGAATATGAAAGGTAACAAAGAGATGAGCATTGTGGGGCTATTCCCTGGGATGTTTATCTTAATGTTATTATCTCAAATAGGTCTGTCACATTATGGGACACATTTTAAAATAAAATGAACCACCATCTTATGCCAGGGATAAAAGGGGTTGTAAACTAGAAGGTGTTTATTCTTTTTATTCCAATGTTGGGCTCTGAGAAGAAAACAAATTGGACCATTCTATTGTTTGTACATGTGCTTCAATAAATTCATTTGCAGTTTGTTTAGAAATTTTAGAACTCTCTACTATCTGTTTCTTATATGGTCCTATATTTTGTTCTATACTTTCTGTTTCTAAAGTATATTCTTTCCTTTCTGCTAAGTTACTTTAGTCTGATGCTGAGACATGTTGCAATTCACTGTTGCTTTGATTTAATCTTTCATGTTCTAAGCTTTTAAAGTTATAATGTCCTAATAAGTTTAAGGTTTTTGTATTACAGACTGTTGCCAGTTCTGTTCCTTCCTCTTTCTTTTTAGCTTGTTCTACTGTTGCAAAAATTTTCTCTATAATCTCTGGTACATCATTATCTTAATTGGATTTCTTCTTCTATCTGTTCTTTAGTTTTATTTTGTGCTTTTTGACACCCCCCCCAAGTTCTATTTGTACACAGTCTCCTTCCTTTTCATTTTTCCCATTTCCTTTCCCATATTTCCTTTTTGATGTTACTCCATGAACCTGGCTTCATAACTGACTTTGTTTAGTAGCACCTGAGACGACTTATGTATAATGTGCTTTCACTCCTTGTTGGATGTATTTCTCCATGGTTTCTAAATTTGGTGCTTGCAATTAATTTTTGCAAATACAATGACAATATTTTGTATTTCTTTGTGTATTGTTGCTGCTTTACTTTATATTGCTTTCTCAGGATGTCTGTTTGTTATTAGCTTGGACTAATTGTGCCTTTAAATAACAGTCTTGAACCATGTGACCTATTTTCCACATAGGAAACATCTGGGTAAATTTCTCCTTTGACTGTTTTGTGTGTAATTTCTTGTGAGTTTGTATGATTGCAGAGTGGCTAGATTTTTTGTTTCTTCAATTTCTTTTTGTTTAATTGTACTTTAGTTGTGTCATCTCCTCCCTCATGACTAAAATCATCGCAGTCATTTCATTGTCTTTTGATTTTTTTCCCATAAATTGTTTTTTCTGGGTGTTTCCAGTCAGAGCTCCACTCTGTTTAGAAAGGTATCTTGTTCTGCTTTTCTCTAGAGAAAGAGCTACTCCTCTTGGAACGGTGAGCTAATACTAAATCAGCTGAAAGTTACCTTTCAGGCAGCCCTTCCCCTTTCCTAGCCAGTTTCCCCCCTCCTGATAGTGCCAGGTCTAGCTTTCTTTTTCCTCTCCCCAACCCTACATGGGAAGAGGAATCCTAGCTCCCCGGGTTCCTCTCCAACAATGCCTTGGAGTATGAGCTAGGAAGTGGGTGGGGGAGTGAGAATGAGCAACTTCATTCTGAGCATGTGCTAGTGATATTTACCACATGCTTGAGAGTACGGGCAGGTTTGCTGATGGCAAGGAATAGGTACTTCCACTCCCACTGCTGCTGGAGCAACCCCAGAACATCTCTATTCATGCTCCTGAGTTATTAATGAAGTTATCATTAAATATTTTTTTTAAAGTGAGATAACTGGTCTAGACTAGTGTGTTGGGAGGCACTGGCAATGACGGCAGCAGTGGTGGTTGTACCGCGACCGCAACTAAGAAGAGCTAGTCCCACTGGGGCAAATGAGTCCATAGCTGATGGGCAAAGGAGCCGGGGGTGGCTCTTTTCTCCAAGGGGGCTGCTTCCTTCACTTGCGTCTCCTCATCTGACAGGGTTTCCTGCGTCCCCTGGGCCGAGGACTCTTGTGGGACTCTGGCCTGCTGGAAAAGGGCCAACCTTCAGGGGAGGGAAGGTGAGGCAGTGGCGAAGACATCTCAGTCCTGCCCCCAAGGGCCCCTGGGTACCCAAGCTGGAGGTCTCGGCCCTTGGAACTGGAGGTGGCCGTGGGTCTGCCTCCAAGCTCAATGCCCTCTGCTCCTTAGCAGCAGACTCCAAGCATCTCCTGAACCTGTCTTGGTCTCCCTAGCTGTGGCCGCATCTTTTTTTAGAGCATAGTATAATTAGATTAAGAAGAATAATGCTCCATCATATGTAGGAATGAATGAAATCAAGTGATTATACTTATCTTCAGCCATTGAAAACTTTCATAGATGGTAAGCAGAAAATAAATATAATCTGGAATCTTGACAAAAAATAAGTTATAAACCATATAAAAGAAATGTCCAATCAAGGCTAGATAACGCATGGCAAGTAATAGTTTCTTTGCCATCTTTTATCTTGAAAAGCCTTTTGCAATGGAATTTTTTTTTTAATCTGGCCTTTTAAAGTTGCTTCCTCAGAGGCGGAGTCAAGATTGCAGCGTAAAGGCAGCAAAAGTTCAGACCTCTGCAAACTCTTCCTTAACAATTACAAACTGAATGCTCCTAGGGGACTGAAAAGTCAAACCTAACAACAAGAGAGAGCAAAGGCACACTCCCCTGCTGGACTCAATTCAAAAGGTACATCCCCCCAAAAGCCAGAATTCAAGAACACTTGGGTTTAAGGGGAAGGAAGAAGGAAGGTCCCAGGACCCCTTCCTGAATCCCCACCTAGAGTGCTAAGCCTCTAGAGGCAGCAGAAACCTCTGGGCAGGCAAAGGTGCTGGTCTTGAGGGAGTACCTTGTAGGCAGGGCTGTGCCAGGCTCAGAGAGTCAAACATAGGTGGTGGGGAAGGAGCTGGAGAGGGAGCGCCGAGTTGTAGCCTGGTTATAATGGAGGAGACCCTCCATATTGCTCCCCCCTTCCAGGAGGTTTTGACGTCAGGGCACATCCAGCCCAACACAGCTGAACTTAATCCCATCAAAGGTTTTCAGAGCTCAGGGAAGCTCAAGCTCCAACACCCCTCCCTCACAGATAGCTTGACTTTAACCCAATCAAAAGCCTCCAGAAGACAAGGAAGCTCAAACTCCAATACCCCTCCACCAAAGACTGCACTGAGAGATATCCTGACAAAGCTCCAAGAGAGGAGACTGACAGAAGACCCCAAAACCAAAAAATTGAGAGGAGCAAGAGCACATACAACTGCAGGGAGTAAAGAAGGGGAAAATATGAGCAAACAACAGAAAAAGAAAAAAGAAATTACAATCGATAGTTTCTATACAGGCAATGAACAAAGAGCAAATGGAACAGAGGAGGATCAAAGAACGTCAAGCAAAAACACAGAAACTCCAGCAAATTGCAAACAGGCTTGGAAGAACTAAAAATGCAATTCAAAAAAACAATTAATAGAGGCTGAAGACAACAACTGGGAAAAGAACTTAAAAACTAAGATAAGTCATCTAGAAACAGAAAATAGTATCTTGAAAGCCAAAATTACCAGCTTGAAAATGAGGCAAAGGAGATGAAACATGAGGCAAAGGTGATCAAAGATGAGGTAAAGAGAATGAAAGATGACCTTCAAATAAAATCAGTCCAGAAGGAGAAGACCAAAAAGCCAAGGATGAAATCCAGTATCTTAAGAACCAGAATACAACAACTAGAATTAAATGACCTCACAAGGCTGGGGATGTAGAGTCTAAATGAACATCCTAGTGCAAACATCAATAGCATGGAAATAGGTTCTGATCAAGGACATAAGTAATACCCAATGAATTTGCGTGTCGGCTGCTGAAAGGGTGGGTGCAGGGGAGGGAGGGAAATATTGTGATTATTATAACCAGGGAATAATTTTCTAAATTGACTAAATAAATTAATATTTTTTTAAAAAGAGTTTCCTCCTCCCTTCAGAAGGAGTGGTTTCTTTTGGCTGTGGTATTGCTAGGAAGATTAGCTACAGTCAACACTGCTCTCAAAATGGCTGTTTTCCATAGTTACACAGTCTTTTGAAATGTATGTAGGTCCAATCTCTCTGAAACTTCTCTGACACCTCCAACTGCCTTCTTCCCAAATTCTTGACAAAATAGGCTGAAAAACCTAGCTGGATCTGCCAAAAGCTGTAATATTTATAGGAAAAATTGGGGTGGGATTGAAGAACAGGGATGTGAATCTTGAAATTTCTCAGACTTGTGAATGTTAAAAGATTCTCAGACTCTACCTTAGAACATTTGGTTAAGACCATTCCCCATTTTAAACAGTGAAGCTACTTAGATCTAAAACCTGAGAACTCTACTTGGATCAGAAATGGGAGGACCTCTATTCCACCCATACTTAGGACTGCTTTAGGGGAGAAAACTCCTTGCTGAACAATGAGAAATGCTTACACGAATACTTAAGTCATGCCTATTTTTAGAATTCATATAAAGGGGTGCTAAGTACCTATTAAAGGTCAGGCAACTTGTAAACTTGCCAGGACAAAAAGATGAGAAACTTGCTCAAAGATTCTAACCTACTCAGGTGTGGATTGCTAAAAGGATTAATCTACTCAGCTGTGAATTCAGAATGGGCTGTCCTTTGGAAAACATCTACTGCGATTAGTAGATGGAAGAACTTAGGGGAGGTGACATAGGAGAAAATCCCCTATATAAGAAAAAGCAATCTCTTGAGATAGAGAGGCTCTTGAGATATATAGGCTCTTGAGAGACAATCTCTAAGGAGGTCTTTCAAGGGAGGCTGACTCTGGCTGGAACTCCCTTTGGGGAGATTCTGTCACTAGAATACTTGCTTGGACAGATCTTGTGGTTAGTGATTAAGGACTGACTGCTCTTTTCTCTTAAAGGCTTAGGCCTGGGTTGGCCAGGGCTGCCCTGGGTTGGCCTATTCTTTTCTCATTTATTTCCTTTCTCTCTCTCTCTCTCTCTCTCTCTCTCTCTCTCTCTCTCTCTCTCTCTCTCTCTCTCTCTCTCTCTCTCTCTCTCTCTCTCTCTCTTTCTCTCTCTCTCTTCTCTCTCTTTCTTTGATTCCTCATTGTATTATTAATTAAAATTCTCTATAAAACCCAGTTGACTTGGGTATATTCATAATTGGGAATGTTTCCCTGGCGACTACCTTATATTTGATTTTGTTACAAGGGAATCACTTTAAAAGACTGATATATATTAATTTAAGGTCGCCAAGGAATCAGCTATGTAATTCCTAAATGAAAACTTAAATCAGCCGTCAATCTTTTATGGAGTTTAATTACAATAGGAGGAAGTAATTAGAGATAGAGAGAGAGAAAAGGGAGACAAGGAAATAGGGCTTAAATACCCCTTCTGTTTAGGCTGGGCCAAAAGGCCCAAGCCCTTAGATAGCTGAGGCAAAGAAAAGAGATCAGTCCCTATTACTCACGTGACCAAAATGGAGAAACAGTCTCATAGGCCCCCACCTTCAGCTTCCTTCAGAGCAAGCTTCTCAGAGCCCACACGAACCACACCGACCAACTACTCAACCACCTCTGGAGTCTTCAGACCCCCTATCTTTAAGGAAACCATCCAAGTTCCTCCCCTCAGTTCTCCCATCTACCAATCACTGTTCATCAATTTCCCTGTGCCAATGGAGGCTCTAGCTTAACCCAGGACCGCCCAGAGGTTTCTGGCTTTTGCACATGTCTGTTGAAGGTCATATTTTCAAATGATTAAATCTTTGCTCCTTTGCTACAGCCCTTTCTAAATGCTGTTAACCTGAGTAGGGTAGAGATTGGAATAATTAAATTTTGATCTAGGCTGCAGCCCTTACTCAATCCTGTTAGGACTGAATAGGGTGGAGATTTATTCCAAGTATCTCCATTGTATCAATTCTAAAATCAATCATGACTCAAAGAAATTCCTGTTCTATGCTTAAGCATAGGTCAAAGTCCTTTCCATTGTTCAGCAAAGGGTTTCTGTCCTAAAGTAATCTTAAGAAGGGAAGAGAAGGAACCTCCCATGCCAATGGGGTTCCCATTCCAATAGACTATCAGTAAGAAATTTTCCAAGTATGAAATATCCCAATGGTGAAATTTCCAACATTTATAAGTCTAAGGAAATTTGAGGTTTACAATCCCCCCTGATGATCATTGGGAGACTAGTCTCCCCATTGATCATTTAACATAATCATTTTGTAGTTCTAAATTCACTTCTAACTAAAGATATACACAATATTCAATTTTCTAGGAGAAATTAGAATAGTGAGAGAGGAAATAGAAAAGAAAAGAAAGCAAAACCAATGTTTGCTAGGCGCATTGACAGAAAGCCAAATTAGGGGCAGTCCCTTTTGGCATAAATGTTACAATAAATGTTCAATCAAAAGTTCAGTCCAATCAATCACATCCAAAGTTCATTCTTGATCTTCTTGATGAAGTGTAGGTTTTTGGCATCTTTCTGCAACAGTTCATTCTCTGGATATAAAAGTTTCAAGCTTCTTTCTTGAAGATCTTTTCTCGAACAAAATCAAAATCTTTGAAATTTTTTTTAACAGTAAAATCTTAAACAAAAGTCTTGGATTTTTATAAAAATACAATCTCAAACAAAAAAAATTAAAAAATTCTTAGATTTTAAATTAAAATACAATCCCCCCTGAAGTAAGTATTAAAAAAAAATATCAAGTTTACCTCAGAATGCAATTTTCAGTTATGGGGGTGTATGTGTCAGTTATCAAAAGAATAGAAAAATAATCAAAAACATAAGAAAAATTCAAAATAGACCTTGTATAGTTCCAGTTTAAAGTAATTTCTATCCCACAAGTATGTAGGACAGAATGCAGTAATATTTCACTTAGCCATTTGTAGCCAAGACTACAGGAAGTTGCCATAATATAAGAAGAAAATAATTAGAATTCTATTTTGATGGGGAAATGTCATTCCCTTGTCTGATTTTTTCCTCAGGGATATAGGGAGCCAGCATGATAGTCAAGCTTTGTACTTGTTTGAGTACTTCGAAAAGAGTGTAGATACAAGGAAGTCCTACGACTTAAACATAAGTTAAGCGTCGCAACCTCGAGTCTCACTTTAATATTTCATGTGTGCTCTATTGGCACTATTCAGGTTTAGTCTGTGCTCCTTGTTTTTATCCCTTTTCCTGGAATCAGACACAAACATTAATCACAGTCCTATAATATTTTATCAATAAATGGCAGGTTCCCATAGTTTAAAGCTTTTAGGCATATATTGATATTATAGCAAGAGTATATATATTAACTTGTATTACTGCAGGGAAAAATAATATTAGTATTAATTATGTGTACCTTCAGTACAAAAAATGAGAAAAAAATCAAATATTCTGATAAAAAATAAAAGAAAAGAAATAAGAAAAAATAAGAAAAAAAATCAGTAATTCAATATATTCTTGAGAAAAAAAACCAGCATCCATTTGTCTATGGATTATTATCTCCAATTCTTATGATAAGATAGAGTCACAATTCATATGATAGGATAGAGTCAATCAGTCTCAGCAGAAGATGCTTTCTTCACATGTGAGCAGTGAATCCAAGAGCCTCTTTCTCCAATCTTTATAGATGTTGGAGTAGTTAATAATATTTGGAATGGTCCTTCCCATGAAGGTTGAGTTGCTCCAGTTCGCTTGAAATTCTTGATATAAACTTTATCTCCTGGGTTCAGGTCATGCAGAGAAAAGTCTAATGGTCCGGCTTGTACTGCAGCTCCGGATTCATGAAGTTCACGTAGTTTGTGCTGTAACTCCTGTATATAGGAAGCAATAGTAATATCTCCCCCTAATAGCGATGTATAAGCCGGGGAGAAAGGCTTAGCCTGTATAGGTGGATGTCCAAAAAGCCTCTCAAATGGTGAAATATGTAAGTCTCCTCTAGGCCTGCTTCTAAGATAAAATAGGGCCAGAGGGAGAATTTCAGGCCATTTTAAATGGGTCTCAGTGCATAATTTGCCAATCATAGTCTTAAGTTCTTTATTCATCCTCTCCACTTGGCCTGAGCTCTGGGGGTGATATGGAACATGGAATTTTGGAGTTATCCCCAAGTAAGAATATATTTGATTTAAGACAGAATCGGTAAAATGATTCCCTCTATCGGAGTCAATACGTGCTGGTAGGCCAAAACGAGGAATAATTTCTTTTAAAAGTATCTTTGCAACAAAATCTGCTGTGGCTCGGGTCGTAGGAAATTCTTCTGGCCATCTGGTTAGTTGATCTACAATTACTAGACAAAATTTATAATGTCCAGCCTTTGGCATTGTTATGAAATCTATCTGTAGATGTTCAAAAGTTGTGTAAGCCAGAGGACGTCCCCCAAAGGCTTTTCCATGATATGCATGTTGGTTATATGCCTGGCAAATGGAACAGGCTGAACATACTTTAGAGGCTATAGTAGTTATACCAGGGGCTATCCATACTCTCTTGACAGAGTCCACGATGCCCTGGGTGCCAAAATGACCATTTTTATGAATAGATTGGCAAATTTGGTTATAGAAACTTCTAGGGAGCAGGGGTTTTCCTTCAGATGACACCCATACTCCATTAATTTGTTTTGCTTTAAATTTTTGTTTCCATTTTTCCACTTCCTTTTCATTATAGGAAAGTGATAAATTTAAATTATCAGTGGTTGTTAATGTTAAAATTAATCCAGGTCCTTCTATGGCTGCTAGTTTTGCAGCGTCATCTGCTCGGTCATTTCCTCTAGAGACAGGGTCAAAGCCACCTGTATGGGCAGAGCAATGAACTACAGCTAGGACTTTAGGCAGTTTGAGAGCAGAAAGAACTTCATTAATAATTTCTGCATTAGCTATGGATTTTCCAGCTGAGGTTAAAAATCCTCTTTGGAGCCATAGCATCCTGACTGAGTGACAAATGCCGAAAGCATATCTAGAATCCGTATAAATTGTTGCCTTTTTATCCTTGGCAATTATACAAGCTTGTTTTAGAGCTATGAGTTCTGCTCCTTGAGCGCTAATGTTAGAAGGTAGTGAAGCTGACCATTCAGTGGCAAATTCTGAGACTACAGCAGCTCCAGTGTAACGTATGCCATCCCTCATAAAAGAGGAACCATCGGTAAATAAAATCAGATCTGCATTGTCTAAGGGAGTGTCCAAGAGATTATCTCGAGGCTTTTCTGCCATGGACACTAATGTTTCACAGTTATGTAATGGTTCTCCTGAAGTAGGTAAATCTGGAAGCAAGGTGGCAGGGATAAGAGTTGAATAGCGTTTCAAGGTAATATTTTCACTATTTAATAAGGTTATTTCATACCTTGTAATTCTCTGATCCGAGAATGCCTGTGTTCTATGTTTTACCAATAATGCTTCAATCTCATGTGGGCACATTATTGTTAATGGACATCCCAATACTAAATCAACGGTTTTTATTACTAGTAAGGCTGTAGCAGCTACTCCTCTAAGGCATGGTGGTGTTCCTGCTGCTACTGGGTCTAGTTGGGCAGAATAATAAGCAATTGGGCACTGAGAAGGTCCCAAAGTCTGAGTTAACACACCAGAGGCTACTCCTCTTCGCTCATGCACATATAAAGTAAATGGCTTATTGTAATCTGGGATGCCTAGAGCAGGGGCAGACATGATAGCCTTTTTCAGATCTGATAGAGCTGACAAGTGTTCAGGCTCTAATTTGAGGGGTTCAGTAACCGAATCCTTTGTTAATGCTATAAGGGGTTTAGTGATTTCCCCATAGCAAGGAATCCATTGTCTACAAAACCCTGTTGCTCCTAAAATTGCTCTCAGCTGTTTCTTAGTGGTAGGAGCACTCAATTTTTGAATGTTCTCAATTCGTTTTGGAGAAATATAACGAGCACCCGCAGTCAAGATGAATCCCAAATATTCTACTTTTTGGAGACACCATTGAACTTTATCCTTAGAGATTTTATGTCCTCTTTTGTGCAATTCCAAAAGAAGGTGTTTGCTATCTTCTTGACATGTTTTTGCATCTGTTGAAGCCAAGAGTAGATCATCTACATATTTGATTAATTTGCTATTTTTAAATGTTATATTGTCTGTGTCTTGGCTCAAAATTTGCTCAAATAAGCTCGGACTTTCGACATAACCCTGTGGCAGCCGACACTGTAGTGTGACAAGACACTGTAGTGAAAACATATTTTTTGCGGTCACAATTTACTCACCCACTCTTATATCTATCACAATTTATATCTTCAACTATTTTACTCACTACAGTTTACAACATCAACCATTTTAACTATTACAGTTTATGGCATCCACTCTTTTAAATGCCACAGGGGATACAGAAGGTTTTGAAGCAAAGAAAGGAGGAACTGAAGGGAGAGAGGGAATATGGCTGCCGGTGAGGTAGAAGGAGAGAGATGCCCCCTGTCGAGAGAATATATTTTTTAAAACTGGGGTTCCTGAGAAATGGGCCGCTTATGATAGTCTGAGGGGACATCTTCTCTATAGATTGATGTGGAAGATACCCCAGAGCAGGTAAACATGGACCTTCCTGAGGAACAAGCCTCCCCCAAGACTTAGTCACCCAGCAGGGGTGCAATAAGGACTGTTTATAGTTTACTGACTGTCCTGAGATTCAGTTCCCTCTATGTCCCCTAAAATGTTAGTCCTCGTATCTGACTGCTTTATTCAAATAAAGATGAATTTTAAAAATAAGCTTGGATTGGGACATATCAAAGAAGAGGGAAAAGGGATTTCCCTAGATGAGGTTTGAGTCTCTCTCAGTTTTTAAGCTGAGGCAAGGCCTCACAGACTGGTGGAGGGTTTCAGTTATTCCTGTCTATGCTAATCTGTGCTAGATTTCTTAAATTCAAAGTCTTAGCAGTAGATTGCAAGTTGGAGAAAAGTTCTGACCTTAAGAGCTGGTTGGACCTGTCTCTTCAGGTCAATGCCCCTAAAGACTGGCTTTACAGGTCAAACTGCTTCCCTTAAGTCCTTTTGTCCAATGATATAATCACAGGAATCCAGGTAGAGCACACAGTTTGGAAATTCAGGAATAGAGGCTCCTCTATCCAGAAAGGAGAGAGCCTCCTCAGTTCCAAGGCCAGGAAGTAAGTGCTAGTCACAAGAGCAACTGCCCCTTCCAGTTTCCCTTCCCCCACCAACTGTCAGTCTTGTCAATATATTCTCTCTAATACTCCAACTGCTGTTTGTTCTCCAACTCAGTGGCATAAAGTCCAGAACTTGATGTAATTTTCCTCTCCACACATTCAGAATAAATATGCTCAACCCCCTTCATTTCAGTTCATTATCTATCAATGTTCATTTTTGATCTTTTTATGTAGAGTGTGTGATATGGAAATCACTTTAAAAGACTGATATATATTAATTTAAGGTCGCCAAGGAATTCAGCTATGTAATTCCTAAATGAAAATTCAAGTCAGCAGTCAACCTTTTATGGAGTTTTTTAATTACTAACAGGAGGAAGAAAGGTATTAGAGAGAGAGAGAGAGAGAGAGAGAGAGAGAGAGAGAGAGAGAGAGAGAGAGAGAGAGAGAGAGAGAGAAAGGGGAGAGAAGGAAATAGGGCTTAAATATCCCCTCTGCTTAGGCTGGGCCAAAGGCCCAAGGCCTTGGATAGCCGAAGCAAAGAAAAGAGATCAGTCCTATCACTCATGTGACCAAAATGGAGAAACAGTCTGAGGGCCTCCACTCCAAGCACCAGGCTCCAACCACCACACTCTCTTCCACCCAGGAAGTTCCAGCACTCCTGATCTCTCTTCTACCTCACTTCCTGTGTCTCCCCTGTGCCAATGGTGGCTCTAGCTGAACCCAGGACCGCCCAGAGGTCTGTCCCCTTTGCACATGTCTGTTGAAGGCCATATTCTCAAATAATTAAATCTTGAGCTTTGCTGCAGCCCTTTCTAAATCCTGTTACCTTGAGTAGGGTGGAGATTGTAGTTTCCAAGACCTGATTCTGTCATTCCAAGTATCTCTATTGTTATTGATCAGGAAATAGCCAAATCCCATCCTCTAAAGAATGGTTTGAACAGGGTTGAGTAGTTTTGAAATTCACAAGTGTGGCTTCTTTAGGGATCATTAAAGCATCTTATCCAAAGGATTCTTTTTTTTTTTTTTTGATTCAGGATGTTGGCAAGTTTCTTATCCTGAAATTTTTCTAAAAAATTTTAAATCTTGGGTTTTTAGGATAATTACACAATCCCCATTGAGGAGAGTGTTGACCGACACCAGAATCACCCAGGGATAAATGGCTGAGTTCTGAGGTGTATAAATATTATTATTTTAAATTGCCAAGTTTAAATTCCTTTTGAGAGTAATTTTAGGTTAAGAAACATGCTACCTCTCCAATTTCAGAAACTGAATTGTGTGGAGAAGACACCATGAAGATGCTTCCACAGACCACAAGCTGCACGAGAAGATCGAGAGTGAACTTTGGGATGTGGTGATTTGAACTGTGTGGGGTTTGGATGCATTTGTTTTGTACGTATACTCTGATGCTAAAGGGGAATTCCCCCTAACTGGATTTTTGTCAATGTGCCTAGCAATTATTGGTTTTGTTCTCTTTTCCTCTTATCCTCAAATTATTGTAATTTCAAAGTTGGTATATTTACAAGCCCATCAGAGAGACTAGTCTTCCTTAGCTCTTAGGGGAGGGGGGACTGTAAAAATGAAGATTTTGAACACTAGACTTCAATCCCCAGAAGTCCTTGTTACTTCCCAGAATGCCCGATAATCTCACCTGAGACTCCACCTGTGTGAGATAACAATTAGTATTTAACTGGCAGTAACACCTCCCACGGGTTCACTCTCTTGGCCATTGCAATGATATAGTAAGTAAGCTTTGAACAGGCTAATCAGCCCTAGGCACGTGTTTTTTTTTGTATCCTTGATTATAATAATCTTTAATAAACCTCTTCAAAATATAATAATATTAGTAGAGATATAATTTTAAATTTAACAGAGGTATATGAAACAATTATCAAAAGAAAAACAAACCCCCAAATATATGAAATAAAAATCAAAAATTAAATTCTGTATCAAAATAATAAGTACAGAAATGATAAAAATAAAAATCTTACATGTATAAAATCCAGATTAAAAAATAAACCTGTAACAGGTTGTTGAATCACAGGCAAGGACCAATTAAAGTGACTTATTCCCATGTTACAATAGGAAATAAGACTTAGGACATTAGAGTGATTGACAGCACATGGGATTAGGATTTTTTCCTGGAGCTGGTTGAATAGAATCCCAGAGAAACAGTTAAGCAACTGATACAATTTCTTTGGACCTGGCTGAAGGAACAGCTGGAGAAACCATCATTCAAATTAAAATCCTGGGGATAGCTTTGACTGTGGAAAAGAAGGCAGTCTTCACTCTTCTTTTGGACAGATAGAAGAAGACCAACCTGAGAACAGACCACCTTTGGCTATTTCTCTTGGAATTTTGGACTTTGGCCATCAAAAGACTGTTGTAAGATTACTAATCCCTGAAGATTTTGCCTTTGACTTACTTAGAAATAAAATAGGTTTAGTCAGATATCTGATCATTTAGAGGGCAAAATAATTAAGATCTCTCCCTTTCCGTTCTTTTTCTTTTTTTTTACCTTCCCTTTTCTTGGTTAATTAAATAAAAATATTTATATGTTCTATGTTTCTTCCCCAACACTCCTTCAATCCTATTATAATATTTAACCCACAAGCCTGTCGACAATAGCAACAATATAACACCTTACTCAGATGCAGCCAGGACTAAAGAAAATTGCCAAACTATAATAGAGAAGGAACTAAGTTTTAGCAGCAAAAGGGAAAAATCATTCCCTGGTCTGATTGTGCCTTCACTGTCATATATAGGGAGAACCAGGATGATAGCCACACTGAGGTACTTGACAGAATATTGCACAAGGAGTGTGGGTCAAAGAATTCTGCATCTTAACATATGTCCAGCTCCTCAACCTCAATTCTCACACTAGGTTCAAGTCCTTTTGCATTGGCATCTTGAACTTCTGTTCAAGAATCCTTCATGGATTGGTTTGGTCTTTTTTGACCCAGTGCTACTTGACACTGCATAATGGTTCTTTGTTCCCTTCTCCTGCAGTCAGACACAATCATTAATAACAGTCCTATAGCATTTATCAATGAATGGCAGATTTCCATAGTCAAAAGCTAATGGGTATGCATATTATTATTATTATTATTATTATATTATTAGAGCTAATAGATACTGTGAACTTATCCTTCAAGTCAAAAAACATTCATATTAATCTCATGTACTTCAAGTATTACCAAGGATAGAGGGGAAAAAAGAAAAAAATCAAATATACCATTGTTAGATTTAAAATAGTTTTGAGCATCAAATAGTTGTAGATAAGAGAGTGGGAGTCATAAACTGTGATAATTAAAATGTTTGGGAGCAAGGAAATATATATATCAATTATGACCTCTAAAATATGTTTTCTACTGAGTTTTGGTTTTATATAAATATAAGATGGTCGCCAGGGAATATATTCCCAATTTATGAATATGCCCAAGCCAACTGGGTTTTATAGAGAAATTTAATTCATAATACACTGATTAATCAATAGAAAAAGAGAGAAAGTAAGAAAGGAATGAGAATGAATAAATCAGTCAGTTGGTTTGATCACTCACCCTAGATCTCTCTAGGTAAGGCTTCTCATGCCAACCTCAGGCTCCACCTTCAAGAGAGCCTCCTTTCAAGAAATGTTTCTAGAGAATTCTCCTCCTTCAGACCCAGCTTTCTCTCCTGGTCCTCCCACAGAGCAACCTCCTCAGTCTTCCTTCAGAGCCACCTCGCTCAGAGCAAAACCTCCTCTGGCACTCCCTCCAGTCCTCAGACCCCGCTATCTTTAAGGAAACCATCTAAGTTCCCTCCCCTCAGTTCTCACATCTACCAATCACTGTCCATGTCTTCCCTGTGCCAATGGTGGCTCTAGCTTAACCCAGGACCGCCCAGAGGTCTGCCCCTTTGCACATGTATGTTGAAGGTCATATTCTCAAATAATTAAATCTTGATCCTTGCTGCAGCCGTTCCTAAATCCTGTTACCCTGAGTAGGGTGGAGATTGGAAGTTCCAAGACCTGGTTCTGCCATTCCAAGTATCTCTATTGTATCAATTCTAAAATCAATCATGACTCAACGAACTTCCTGATCTATGCTTAAGCATAGGTCAAAGCCCTTTCCATTGTTTAGCAAAAGGTTTCTGTCCTAAAGTAATCTTAAGTAGGGAGGAGAAGGACCCTCCCATGTCAAGGGTTTTCACATTCCAATAGAATTCTTACTATCAGTAGGAAATTTTTTCCAAGTATGAAATTGATCAGTGGGGAAATTTCCAACATTCATAAGTCTAAGAAATTTTAAGGTTTACACTATTGCAAATATAAAGAGAAAAGAAAAAAAAATTAAAAATCATAATTTCACAGTTCACAATCCATGTGACAATGTGTTAGCCAAGCAGAGGCACAACACAAAAGTTGCTCACTCAAAAATGAGATCTCATTCCCTCTTAACTTGGCCAGGATCCACAGTGTGAGTGTACATGATTTTTTCACCAGGTAAAACCTGTTTAAAAACAGTAGTACAACAACTAATATAGATGCTAAGAATTACCCAAATCCCCAAAATTATAAGAGCCGGGTTAATTGCAATAGCAAACAAACCCACTATCATTAGGAGTGACATGAGTTTATATATAGACACTTGTGTGCCATTTAAAAAAACTTGGATCTCATGGATATTTCTCACATGTTCTACAGATTTAGCCAATCATTTTAACCTAGGAAGAGATACTTTTAACAAAATCTATTTTTTACCATCATTCCAAAATTAGATGTGAGAAACCAGAACAACTTCTGTACAGTTCATGAAAACCTTTTGGGTCTAAAATGTCACCAAGAACCTAGATCATTCTGGTGGAAGGGTAGAATAAGCTGAAAATTTACAAATATAACAAACCCATTTCAAATATACTAGGCTTCACAGGAAAAATCATTCCTTCCTCCAGCATGAGATTATAAAACATCATGGGATAACTAAGCCACTTGGACATGTCCCTCCCTCTTGGTATGAGACTGTAACAGTATAACAGAACTGTTTCCAATATGTCCCATACATTTTCATGTGGAGATGAGGACTAAATAGTGAAAATCACTTCAGATGTCTCATCCATTACATGTTCAATAAATTCAGAGATAGGAAAAGACAACAGTGCCATTGCACTTAAATTCAACTACAAATGAACCCTTACCTTTTATTACAAATGACTCAGAGGTGAGCAAATGATCAATCAGAGGTAAGGATGCTCCCAGATATCTTATAATCACTTTTGAAGACCCATTAAAATCAATTTTAATTATTAGGTAATTAAATTCTCCAAAACTTGTATACAGGTTAAAACCAGTTTGATAGATTCCATCCATCATCTCAGTGTGACAATTTAAAAGTTAAAAATAGTAATAAAAGTCTTTTTATGGGCTTTTTACAATCATATGTTTTTCAGTAAACTCATAGGAGAGGTACAAATAAAGACAATGTAACAAAATATTTCAATTAAACTGTCAAGTGGTCAATAGTAAATTACAAATATTTTTTATTTAGAATTGAGTTACAGAGACTACTTCATTCTGGGGAGGGGAACAAATTGAAATAGATAACATCAATAAGGCAATAACGTCTAAAAAGGCTTAAAATTCATCTCCAAACTCTTTGAGGTTCCTTCCTCTCCCAAGTACCATTAGTCATCTAAATTCCTTTGTCCACATCTTTGGGGTCCCCCATTCTGAAAGGAGTTCCCGCGATGAGTACAGATGTTTGGGTCTGAGTTTTGACTTGCCTTTTTTGAATTACCTTTCCTTATATTATTATCATTAATCCTGAAGCTTCTATTCCTACTTTCCTCATTTCTCTTCTTACAATTCATAATTACACATTCCACTTTTTCACAAAAATAACATGTTAGATGTTGTTTTCTGCATTTTGTAAGGGAACTATGATCTATCCTTGTTTTACCTTTCCAACTGTTTCAGTAAATTGTTTTATTTCCTTCCTCAATGTCTTCACTAAAGTAGCATTCTCCTTATCCTTTTCACCCTGTTTAGCAGTTAATTCCTTTATTTCCTTCCTTAATGTTTCCTTCAAATCAGTGTTCTCTTTCTTCTTTTCCTTATGTCCCTTAAAAGCATAAACTGCCACACTTTTTAATTCTTCGAGGTCCATATTAGGCCACTTTGGACAGCTAGTCATAAAATAATTCTTAACTACCTTATAACTGTTTTTCACAAATTGTGCCTTGATTTGTCTAATATTCCTTTCCCTATCAAGATCCAATTCTATGTACCTTTCTCCAAGCTCAATAAGTCTATCCATAAACTGAGAGGGGTTTTCATTGTCTTCCTGCTTAAGATTTTCAAATTTAGTACACATACCACACCTATCAGAACAAGCTCCCATTGCTTATAGTAATGGATTCCTATCCTGGCATAGTTATAAATAATCTTGCTCTGAATTTGGGGCCCATTTCAGATCTTCAGTTGGCCAATGAGTTGTTCCCTCTCTCTGGGCCTTATCAACTAAGAAAGAGTCTTATTTCTTTCCCTTTCTTTTAGCAAGGCCTAGAGAAAATCTTCCACATAAATACACTTTTTATTATAATTGTGGAAAATGATTTCAACATTATTTATGAGCAGTACAGGCTCCATTTCAATTGAAGGAAATTGTTCTTTGTATCTCTCAGTGTCTTCTGGGGGAAAATGGTTTCTAATGTTTACTAAGTCTCCACATCTGTTATGAGTAGGAACACCTCTTAGAGGGAAAATGACTTTATTTGAATCATATGTGATAACTGCCACTTGGCCTGTTTTTTGTATTTCAATGGGAGTGGTAAGTAATGAGGCTAGTAGGGTAAGGGGGGACTGGGTGAATGGAGAGGGAGGGGATGGTCAGGGGGTGGGCAGGGCAAATAGATTGGGGGTGGGTTGGGGGAATGGAGGAGAGTAATGGGGGTAGGGCTGGGGGCAGGGTGGAGTGGAGTAGGATGGGTGAGATTTAGAGGAGGAGTCAAAATAAGTGTCAGGGGAAGGAGGGTAGGGAAAAGGACAAAGCAGGTAGGGATGGTACATGTGGGGATAGGGGAGAGCACTGGGTAGTGGGAAGGAGGAAATTCTCTAGGGTATGAGTAGTGGGATTGTAAGGGAGGGTACAGAGATAGATTTGGAGAACAGGGGATGGGAGGAGTGGGGAATGAGCAGGGTCTAACAGGGAGAGAGGTAAATGGTCAAAGTTTTGTTTGGGATTAGAAGTCCAGGTGGGATGAGAGGGTGTGTTTCTTGCTATATCCAATCAAGGGTTCAGGAGGAGGAATTGAATGAGTTAAACCAGAATGGTCTGGTTCCAAATAAAGAATGATTTCCTCACAGGAGGAATTAGTTGATTTATCAACATGATATGCCCACAAGAGCCAATATTTATAATCTCTAATCTTTGTTTTTAGTGGCTAACTTCAAATATTTTAAGATCTTGAAGTCAAAGGATTCATATTTTGTCCATGTAAAAGATTTTTCCATCTAGGCTTTACAAAGATTTTTAGCTTCCTTTTTTGTCATCCAACTCTCCTTAGGAAGTTTAGGATCACCTCAAGAATTAAAAAAGTTTATGCAGGGGTGAATCTGGAGGAATATTTCCTGATTATCCTTGATTTGTTGCAGTATTTCCCATAGTGTCTAGTCTGGCTAGCTTAATCTGCCTATTTAAGCTAGTCTGGGTATTGCTAAATGATCAGGTTAAACAATGAAAAGTTCCTAAAACATAAAAAAATGGAGACTCAAATTTCTTCAGTGTTATTGTGGAAGGCAAGAAGATAAGGTTTAAATAATAACCTAATATGAGGAACTAAGTAATTGTTGCACAGCAATCATACTAATAATGAATGTGTATTTATTATAATTATTGTTGTTATAAATAATTAATCATAGTAAATAATCATAAACAAGTATTGATAATAAATAATAATCATCATTAATAATAATAGTTGTTAGTGACTAATAATAGGTATTGAAAATTAATAATCATTATTATTGATATTATTATTAATACTATTTTTTCCTAAAAATATTCATAAATATTGCATTTTGTTAATTTGATTTAATTTTGACTTTGCTCAATTTTTAAAAATTTGCTTTTAATTTTAATTATATATTATTAATATTTAACTATTAATAATCCTTGTATTTAAATGTATTCAATTTAATGTTATTAGATCACTAGGAGCAGCAGAGAAGGTATTTTCTTTAAATTTCCTGCAGTTTTACTTCTCAACAGTAGGTGGCAATAATAATGTGCATAGAGGGTAACACACTAGAGGATATGGAGAGAAAATGTTTGAGGGGGGAAGGAAGAGGAAAACAAAAAATAAAAAAAGCACTTCCTTGTAGTTCAGTCCTCTCTTATCCCCCAGAGTAGCAACTGCCAGTGACTCACTCAATCTGTGCCATATTTTTAACCCAGGATCTCCCATCTCCAGGTCTGATTCTCAATGTATTAAGCTAGGGAATTCCCAACATCTCAGGCAGTCCACTCCTACCCCTCAGAGTCAGCTTCCAAAGTTGCAGGGTAGGGGGCTGGGTCTTAGGGCCTCCCTACTCCAATCCACAGCCTGGAAGGACTACCAGGATCAGTTTAAGGGATGCCTCAGTTCAGCACAGCACAGGGGCAGATAGGTCCCTGAGGCAGCATCCCAGTGTTTTTTTTTTTTTTTTGTGCTGGAGAAAGTCAGGGGCTTGGTTGGGTCATTCCTGCTCAAAAGACTTCTTCCTCTTTTCAAGCCACTCTTACACAAGCTAAAAGAAATGGGGGGGGGGGAAGGAAAGGGAGGCATGTTTTGGGAGAGTCCTTACTGATCCAGGGTGATTAAGCTCAAAGAAAACAGGACCTACTGAGGTGCCTCTTGCATATCAGAGCAGATCCCCTTATGCTTTCCTAAGCACTAAGTCTCATAAGAAAACCAAGAATCCATTTTAAAATGAAGTGGTTCACCAACTGTTATAATTTAAATTAATATATCTACCAGTTATTATTTTTCATAAAGTTCATTAGTAGAAAAAGTAGATAAGCAAAGAGTTAAATCTCATCCTTACACCAATTTTTCAGATCATGTGCCTCTATTCAATCAGCATCTTTTCTCTCTTCCTCGCCTGTCTGCTCTTTCCCAGAGTCTGTCCCCCAAAGCCCCAGGTGGGCCCTTCCCTTTTCTTTTATTCACATTCAGGACATAACTCTGGTATTTGAGGAATGTTGATGGATTAGTTTGGCTACTCAGGAGGAAGAGCGGATAAGATCCCCTCAGCACAAGAGTATATGAGAATACATAAGGATAATTTTTGAAGACTTTTGTCAAAGAAATTGAGGGTAGGAGACTAGGTTATGAAGGGTTTTGAGTATCAAATAGAGAATTTTGCATTTGGTCCTAGAGATAAGGGACCATTGATATATTAATTAGAAAGTAACTTGGTTGTACCAAAAATTTAAATTCCTTTTTATAGCTGAACAAAGGATGGAGTCGAGTGAGAAGAGACCTGTAAGAGGCCAATCAATGAGAAGACTCTTGTATCAGTATAAGTAAGAGGGAGTGAATGCCTGTACTAGGCTGGTGGCAGTATCAGAAAAGATAAGGAGAATATTCAGATGATATTACAAAAGTGAAATTTAACTGATTTTGGCACCTGATTTGATATGTGAGTGGGAATGAGACACTGAGAAGCTATCTAGACTGTGATCCTGGGGTAGTGGAAAGTTGTTGCATTCCTCAATAATAATAGGGAAGTTTGAAAGAGTGAAGGGTTTAAGAGAAAAAAAAAAGATTTCAGTTTTGGACATGTTTAGTTTCAGATCTCCATAGGATACCAGTTTAAGTTATGTAATAAGCAGTTAGAGATGCCAGACTTGAAGTCAGCAGAGTGGTTAAAGTTAGCTAAGTAGATTTGAGAATCATGATCCTAGAAATGGTAATTAAATCCATGGGAGTTGATGAGACCACTATGTGAAGTAGTATATAGCAGTAAAAGAAAACCCATCACAGAGCCCTGAGGGACATCCAAAGTTAAAACATAAGACCTGAATGAAAATCCAGCAAAGGATTCTGAGAAGGAACAAATTGATAGGAGACAAAGGATGAGGGATTTGTCTTATTTTGAATTTTGGTTTTTGACTCACTACTATATATTGGTTCCAAAGCAAAAGAGCAGTAAGGGCTAGGCAATAGTGGTCAAGTGATTTGTCCAGGGTAACACAGCTAGGAAATGTCTAATAACAGATTTGAACCTAGGAACTCCTATCTCTAGGCCTGGCTAACAATCCACTGAGCCACCCAGCTGCCCTGCCCCTCCCCCCCAGATATTCTTGAACAAGAGAAGAAAATAGACTTTTAACAAATTCACAAATCACCTCCAGAAAAAAAAAGTCAGTAGCAATGAAAATAAAGTGAAGATCTCTTTCTGAAGGGAAAAAATTAAAATAAGACAAGCCTCTCTTCCTTTGTCTCTTATCAATTTGTTCCTTCTCAGAATACTTTGGTGAATTTTCTTTCAGGTCTAATGTTTTAATTATGGATGTCCCTCAGGTCAACTTAAATGTCAACTCCCAGAAAAATACAAGATAAATTGAAGAGCCCCCAAGCCAAGGAAAAAATACTACAAGCAACCAGAAAGAAACAATTCAAATACCATGGAGCTACAATAAGGATCACACAGATCTGAGAAGCTTCCACATTAAAGGGTGAGAAGGCATGGAATATGTTATTCAGGAAGATGAAAGATATAGATTTACAACCCAGAGTCATCTATCCAGCAAAAGGAGTATAAACTTTCAGTGGAATGAATAGTCATTCAATTAAAAAGAAAATTTCCAGATATCCCTGAGGAAAAGACCAGATATTAAAAGAAAAATTTAAGTCCAAACAGAAGATTCAAGAGAAGTATAAAAAGGTAAATAAAAGAGAAAATTTAAAGGATTCAGTGAGGTCAAATTGTCTGTATCCCTACATATAAAAAGGGTATTTGTATTTCTTAAAAATTCTTATTGGTAGTAGAACAGTTAGAAGGAGTATACTTAGACTGAGGGTGAGGAAGTAAGCTGATAAGTATGATATGATATGCAAAAAAATTCAAGTATGAAGAAGAGGATTGCACTGAGAGAAAAGGGAAAGGAGTGATGGAATCAGGTAAATTATATAAACTAAATGAGGAGTGAAAAATTATGACAGGGAAGGGAGGATGAGTGTAATGATGGGCAATTTCTAAACTTGGTTCTCATAACTGGTTTAGAGAGGAAATAACAACCATATTCATTGGGATATAGAATCCTATCTTATCCTACAGAGAAGTAGGAGGGTAAAAAGTCAAGGGAAGAGGGGGAAATAGGGAGTTGATAAAAAGCAAAAAACTGGTGAGGAGGAACAGAGTGAAAGGGAAAAGAGCAGGAATGAAAAGGAAAATAATATGGAGGAGAGGACACAGTTAGTAATCATAAATGTAAATGTGAATGACATGAACTCACCCATAAAATGGAAGCAGATAGCAGAGAGGATTAAAAACCAGAAACCTATTATTGTTCTATAAGAAATGATAAGCAAGATGACTTCAGAAAAAAACTGGAAAGGTCTAGAGGAGCATTGTAGACAATAACAGAAATATTGGATGATGATTATCTGTGAAAAGATGGCTACTCTGAAAAGTTGGCTACTCTGAGCAATGTAATGATCTGGGACAATCCTGAAAGACTTAGGATAGGGAATGCAATCCACCTGCAGAGAAAGAACTCTTGTATTCATATTTCACATCAGTGTATTTACAGTTTTATTGGGGGGGGTTATGTATGAATGTGCTCTTACAACAATAACCAATATGGAAGTGTGCTTTGCATGACAATAAAAATGGGGGGGGGGTAGATTTAAAGCTAAAGAAACCTTAGAGAAGCCAGTCCAACCCATTATATTACAGATGAGGAAACTGAGACCTAGTGTAAAGATTAAAATTTAAGGGAGAGGGGGAGACTGAGGCAGGTAGAAATTAGTTTCTCTCTGCAAGGAATATATATTTTTTAGAGGTTTATTAAAGGTTAAAGATTAAGAATATACAAGTAAGAAACATGTGCCTAGGCCAGAGGCCTAGACAAAATAACCTCACATCATGGAAGAGACGCCTCTCCTCCAAACGGGGAAGTCCAAAAAAGGGCCAAACCCTTCAAAAGCCTTTGCTTAAATATCTTCTCGATCTCGGCCCAGGTGAGATTACAAGGCATTCTGGGGAAGTGGAGCAAAGGCTCATGGGGATTGTAGTCCTGTATTCGAGTCTATTTTTTACATCCCCCCGTGTGATCATTTGTGGAAAAATTAATTTTTCCCCAAAAGGATCATAAAAACATAATAAACTTAAAAGATTACAATAGTGTGAGGATAAGAGAAAAAAGAATAAAACCAATAATTTCTGAACACATTGACAAAAAGCCGTTAGGGGGCAGTCCCCTTTGGCATGAAAGTATACATACAAATAAATGTTCAATCAACCACACCCAAAGTTCAATTTTGTGCAACTTGTGGTCTGGAGGCTTCTTCATGATGGCTTCTCCAACAGTTCAGTTTCTGAATTCAGGGAAGTAGCATCTTCTTTACCTAAAATTCTTCTCAAAAGGAATTTAAACTTTGCAATTTAAATAATGATATTTTTTACATTCCCCCGTGTTGTGGGTGATTGATCAAAATCCCCAAAATTCTCAATAGCCCAATTAATTACAATAGCAAACACACTTTCATATTTCACATAAGTTGCTGTGTGACATTTTTAAAACCTATGAATTGATGGACATTTGTCACACTTTTTACAAACATAGCAATCCTTCAACCTTGGTATTTAAACATATTTTAAAACAAAGTAAAACTCATCTTGGGTTTAGAACATAATCAAGAAATCTATATATCATCCTGGTAGAAGTAAAATAGTGAGCTGAAGAGCATAAATAAAGGGGTGCTCCTTGTTCTTGGAGGCTTTTCCCAAGGGTACAAATGCCCTGAAATTAACTGCCCAACTTCCATTCACATGTGGGAAGGTTGGGGGTTATAAAAATACATTTCACTTCAGCTATTAGAATGGGCCTTACCTCGTGGTAGGGGCAGGCAAAAATAACCAGACTGTTAAAAAAAATTCCAAAATCATATTTAAAAACCCTTAAAATCAAATCATTTGAGGTATTTAGCACATTACATTTTCCAAAGGTTGTTAATACAATTATAACCAGTTCTGAAGTCCATCTATCCTCAGCAAAATAGAAAAAAGCTGTTTTTTCATATATGGGCTTATTCACAATAATATTTTTTCAACACAGTTATAGGGGAAAAACAACAGAATTTCAAAACTCAGTACATTCAAAATAAATTCAATCAACCTTCAGTTCAAGCAGAATAATATTGAATCCAGTAATATATGAATTTAAAATCACAAAGTTAAACCTTAAACAAAAAATGCAATAGAATACAGAGATTTTTTTTTATAAACCATTGGAGTCTGAAATGCCTTAGAATGTAGCCTTTAGTCTCTTCAAAGTTCCTTGGGGTTTTTTTTTTGTTTGTTTGTTTTTATTTATCCATTTAAATGTCTATTGTCCGAAGGTAGAGTAGTAAAGGCTAGGCTATGGGGTTCAAGGGATCCATCCAGGGCCCCACAGCTGGGAAGCATCGGAGGCCAGATTTTAACTAGAGACCTCCCGTCTCTGGGCCTGGCTTCCAGTTCGCTGGGCCACCCATTTTCCTCCCCAAAGTTAAAGTTGAATCTTTGGGCTGAGTCTGCTCCCAGACAGGCAGGTAAAATCAATGAAACTGCCAGAAGAGTCAAAAATCCTTTTAAACAGCCCATTGCTTTTTAGGTTTCTGTTTGAAAAGTACTGTTTCTTCTCTCTAGTCTTTTCTCTCTTTCCCCTCTCTGATCCCGCAGTGGCCAATACCCCCAGCCACGTGGAGGCTTAGCCTAAGGGAAAATTACCCTTCTCCTTTCCCTCTGGTCTCTCCCCTCCGCCCATGTGGCCAATACTGTTACCAGCTGGTCGCAATGAGTCCTGAGCGATCTGCTCCAAGGATCTGGGTGATGAGCCGGCTGGGGTCACGCTTGTGGGTCTGGGGTGCAGAAATAGGCAGGCAGCGGCTGGTGAGAGGCCAGGAGCAGGAGGGGCTGCGGGGGTGGGCAAGGCCGGGACCAGGTACCAGGTGAGGACGATCAGGGCTGCAGACTGTAGGCAGGAAGCGACGGGGCAGGTCCGGAGCCTGTAGCAGCTTTGCGAGGGTAGAAAACCTTGGCCAGAGACATATGGCTCAAAAAAAAAATTTCTAGGTACTAGCTATTAAAACTGAATTTAAGATCAGAAAAGAAATCAGAAGATTGAAAGTTCTTTTTCCCGTAGTGGTTAGCCAAAACTGCAAAGAGTAAAATTTAGGGGAGACTGAGGCAGGTAGAAATTAGTTTCTCTCTGCAAGGAATATATATTTTTTAGAGGTTTATTAAAGGTTAAAGATTAAGAATATACAAGTAAGAAACATGTGCCTAGGCCAGAGGCCTAGACAAAATAACCTCACATCATGGAAGAGACGCCTCTGCTCCAAACGGGGAAGTCCAAAAAAGGGCCAAACCCTTCAAAAGCCTTTGCTTAAATATCTTCTCGATCTCGGCCCAGGTGAGATTACAAGGCATTCTGGGGAAGTGGAGCAAAGGCTCATGGGGATTGTAGTCCTGTATTCGAGTCTATTTTTTACACTAGAGAAATTAAATGATTAACCCAAAGTCACAGAAGTCATACATCTTATGTCAAAGACAAGATTTGAACTCATGTCATCAGACTCAAAGTCTTGCTAATAAAAACCTAAAATTTTATCTTTCATTTTATATCTCTCATATTCTTATTTTAAGCTTTACTTTTATTTTTTCCTCCTGAAGTCCAATATTTTCTAAGTTTTTAACTGTTTCATTATATTCCCTTAGCATTAGATTTGGTAATATTCTGTGTCTCATATTTAGACTGATTTTTTTTGCAATCCCCTCTCCATATCCCTTTATATTAATTCCTTTTTTCCCATTCCTTTCAGAAAGAGATCCATTTTTACTTCTTTAATACCACCCACATTTTACCCTATTTTGCCTTTCATTTACTTGCCATTTTCTTTTTGATGTTTTGGTACTGCTAACTGTAAAGTAAACAAACACACAAAGCCAGCTGAATGTCTTGAGGCACTAGTGGGCCCAGGAAACTATCAATGGCTTCCTTAACTTATCAAGCAATGCCCCACAGGGAGAGTAGTTTCTGTTGTCATAAAGTGCAAGACATTGCCTTTTCAACACGATTGAGAATTGTTGCAAAAAGTTGAAATACTTTGAGCACCTACTATGTGTAGAACAGTGATATCTTTGTGAACATATAAGTCTAACAATAATTATTTATATTTGTTTACATTTATAACTAAATTTTCCAAGTTTAAATAATGCTTTTCCCATAAAAAAACATTTAAGCTAAATAGTGCAAATATTTTAATACCCAGTTGAAAAAGGACGAATCTGAGGCTCAAGTACTTTAATACTTGTTCAAGTACTCCTGAAAATACAGGAGATGGGATGCAATAGCATTCTTCCTGAATATTTATATGTTTGAAATACAGATTTAATCAGACCATTATCATGCTTAAAGCTCTTTGGTAGCTCACTATTGCTTCTGTGAGAAAATACAAAATTCACTGCCTAGAACACAAAGCACTACATAATCTAGCCCCCACCTAATTTTTTCCATTTTATCACTCTATTCCCTTTTACACATTCTCCATTCCAGTCAAGTTTGCTTACTTGTGTTCCCTTGGTCTGGGTAGGATTGATTCAAGAATCTCCAATCATTCAGAATTGAATCTAGAACGAAATCAGACACTGGAAGATAATAGGTTGTTGTTTTGGTGGTCATTCAGTTGCCTCTGATGTTTTGTGATCCCATTTTGGATTTTCTTGGCAGAGATGCTGGGGTGGTTTGCCATTTCTTCTCCAGCTCATTTTACATATAAGGAATCTGAGGCAAACAGGGTTAAGTGACTTGTCCAGGGTCACACAGATAATAAATGTCTAAACTGGATTTGAACTCATGAAAATGAATCTTCCTGACTCCAGATCTCACATTTTATCCATTGTACCACCATAACACTGAACAAAAGGAAGTTTACTAAGCAAGAACTTAGAAAGAATATTCAGTAAAGAGATAGTTGGCTCCATTAAGCATAATTCTTCCTCCTCATTCCCAGAACTTATGCATTTGATGTGATGGCACTCCTGATCAGAAGGATTTATTTACTTACTTAACAGTGGAAATTCATACAGCCTCAAGCACTGGCCTTTTGTACTTATCCAACCAGAAAGTGTTATATTAACAGTTCCCTGGACCAATTAAGTGGCAAGGTTAATTTGATTACTTTTAAGGAAAACCCTGTATAGGTAGCAGTGATATTCTCATGTTCTTAGGCTGTGTATGGTAAATTTCCAGATGCACAGAGAATGTACTTCTATGAGTTCCAACAAGATTAGATGCAAGTTATAGCTATTGTTCTTCTCATACAGGAAGTTCTAATTCCTACCTACTTGCTTTTATAAAAACTGTATTCCATTATGTAGTTCACTTCTTCCTTCCCACTTCTTCTTAGAATCTCTATATTCCTTCAAGATGTAGCTCAAAGACCACCTCCAACACAGACTTTTCCTACTGTCTTGATTCATTTATGTACTTTAAATTATTTTGTATTACTTTGTATTTACTTTGAGTTTCCTTATATATTTGGGACAACCAGATGGCACATTGGATAGATTGCTGGGCTCAAAGGCAGGAAGGACTCATCTTCCTGAGTTCAAATATGACCTCAGACACTTATTACTGAGTGACCCTTGGCAAGTCCCTTATCCTTGGTTGCCTCAATTCTTCATCTGTAAAATAGTTGGAGAAGTAAATGGCAAACTATTCCAGCATCTCTGCCAAGAAAAACTCCAGTGGGAACACAAAGAATAAAATAAAATTTAAAAGAAAGAACAAAATCATGTACTTGTTATTCTTACTTCAAAACAGGGACTTTGTGTCCACAGTGTCCTTAATAAACATTTGTTCATTTAAAGCAATACATCCAACCCCTGGTTTCAGGAACTAATCACAAAAGATAACAAAAACAATAATAATATTTATATAGCATTTTAAGGGTTGCAAAGTGCTTTACATGCTTTTATGCTTGCAACAAACCTGGGAGGTAGTTGATATTATTAGCATCCTCATTTTACAGATTAAAACACTGAGAGAAACAAAGTTTTAATGACTTGTCTAGTATCAGACAACTATTAAGTGTCTGCAATCAGATTTAAACATTAGGTTTCTCTGACTTTAGGTTCTGCATTCTGTCCACTGTAACCCTATCTGCCTGTGGGGCATAACATTCATTCTAGCCTTTGTTTCAAATCATCAAAAGACTGTCACTAAAATATGTTAGTAATTTTTGCTTTTGGAGGAATTGCTTTGTTTTCTCAGAAAACAAAACTGATTAACAAAAGATAATATTAACTGTAATCTTCTTCCATGAATGGTATCAACATTGATGGAAGGTTTTTACACCTGGGCCTTTGGAGAATGACTGCCTTGTTAAATCTATGTAATAAAGGAATATAAGATTAGATAATTGGGATCTTGTGCATTTCCAAGGTCTGTGTACTAGAATGGTTTCATTTTGAACTACCATTTCCTAGGATTCCGTAATTTTCCCAAACACTCCCCTAAGTTTTTCATGGAGGCAGCATTAGATGTTACAGTAAGTAAATCCAGATCTTCCTTGAAAAGCTAAGCCAACCAAGAGTGTCTCCAAAGACAATGCAATGGAAGGTTTCAAATAGATGTTACTATAATATCAATTTGTGGGAAAAAAAATCACTTATGAAACCCAACTCCTCAGGGACAGGTCTAAGAACGCACATGCTGCACATAGAGTGGAAGGTGAGAGTTAAAGATGGTGAAATGATTCCTGAATGGCTGAGAAACCTACATAGAGGAGACACTTCTTCGAATTTAAAGAGACTTCTGGGAGAGGCAGAAAAGGAGACTGAGAGAAAAAGGACAAAGGGCAAGCAAAAACTGATGAATGATGGATGGAAGATTTCCCTAGAGCCACAGAAATATGGAGGAGCCAGTTTCAACTTATTCTTTGACTTTCAGTAGCCTATAACCCTAGAGACTACTGAGAATAAACACTCCTCTGGTACGATAATTCACTCTATGATTGAGATGAGATCTCATCTGGCTCCTGAAGAGCTCATTTATTCTTGTGTATTCTTTCAGGTGATTTACACTCATCTGCATAACTTTTCTGATTTCTGTTTACTGTTAGATTGATAAAGAAGTTTACTATTATTCATGATTGTATAACTGCCATTCAGTTGGTGGGAGCTAACCTCTGGAGAGTAACCTAAGTGCTTCTCTCCCCTTTCAAGTGACCAGGAAATACAAATCTATTCTGTACCTCCCAAAATAGAGGTCAATCATATATTTAGATGACAAATATTTGAAATGTGTTAGGGAAAATTCTAGACCAATAGCTCTGTTGGAATTAGGAAAGTGAAGAAATGGTTACTCATCTGTTTCTTTGCTAAGTCATGATTTACCACCCCCACCCTCACCTCTCTAAGTTATTTATGGTATAATCAGTCTTCCTCTTATTCTCCAAACTGGTAAAAACCAGTCTTTCTATATAGATCTAGAATGTGCCTTTCCAGAGCCCTGAACAGATGGTTATCTCTACATACCATATATTTGCCAGATATTTTTGACAAGACATATATGTGTGTGTGTGTGTGTGTGTGTTATATAGGTTGGGAGAATAAGTCCAGAGTCGTGACAAAATTTTAATTTCTGTGTCTTGACCTATTACAGGAGCTGTTGAACTAAGCCTCAAAACTATTTCAGCTCATGACAAGTCATGCTCCAAAATGGAGAACCAATATCTAGTCATTTCCACTCCAGAAAATATGATATTAAGACACAGGCTGAATTCAAGAGCTTGTTTGTTCCCTCATTAATCTATTCTTAGTAGAATACTGCAAGGACATAGCAGCAGCATTGGAGGCACATCTTCTACCACCACAGACCTCCAGCTGCCCTTGTTTTCAGAGACAAGAGCAGGGCCCACATCACATCTAAACATTGTATCAGCCTCCACAACTTACTACAATGTTCTGGTGTGCAGTATTGGGTAAATATGAAATACTTGAACAGAAATCAGTTTAATGAGTTGCTATGGGGGGAAAACACATGGTCTCTGCACACTGAAGACCTCGGATACGTACAAGAGTGACACACAGTCAATGTATCTGTGAGAATGGCATGAGAGGTAAGTAAATTGAAAAAAAGATACAGGGTGCAAAGCAAAATATCTTGGCTAGAATTCAAAGGAGAAGGGTTCCAAACAATGTGAAAGCAGGATAAAGAGAAGTGAAGCTGAGGCTGGAGAGTTCCTGGTTCATTTGGAACTTTGAGAGGGGACTTCTGGGAGTTAACTGCCTGCCTGAGGGGAGAGGTTGGATGCTGGGAGAGGAGTTTCCAGCTTCTGGACTGCTATCTTCCTCTGTTCCTGCTTGTTGATTCCTGTTTTGTTCCTGCTTTTTGATTCTCCTTTTGTTCCTGGTTGTTTCCACCTATTCCTAATATTGGTTTAAACTACCTGTGAGACTCTGAAGAAGAAAGCCAGACTGAACCTAAACTGATCTTTTACTCCAGCAACCCTGCAGGCAATAGCCTGTGGATCTTGTTGATCCCTCCACTTATCTAGCCAACCTTATCTATTAACCAGGACCAAAGACTGTTTTGGAGTGACCATAGATAGAGAAGCTAGAATGAGTATTTCTGGGTTACAGCATAGTCAGGTCAGTGTGTTATTTATCTTGGAAGACAAAGAAGAAGGGCTTTTTGAAAGCCTCATAGTTCAGGGGTTGGATTGAAGATCTATTAGTATAGGGAATTATTTGGCACTCTTTCCTTACCCATTCATCATTTTTCTACATCATTAAACCTTTTTTTTTTTTTGGTACATATAATGCCGACATATTGTGTCCATTACAGATCCAAGACTGAGAACCTCCATGTTGCTCTCTGAGCCTGAGATAGACAGAGACAACAATATCACCATTTTTTTTATCACTAACCTGTCTAGTGGTCAAACCCTCATCATTCACATCTTATAGACCATGATACAAATGCTTCCAGCCCAGAAAACCCACCAGACTTGCATGCACCCTTTTTTTTCAAGAATTCAGGATCATTTACACAAGAATCCTTTATTGATAAGGACTTTAGCAAAAGAATAAATCATATTCATGGGAAAGTCTGCTCCTGAGCAGAGACAAA
Organism: Monodelphis domestica; assembly: GCF_027887165.1. Taxonomy (NCBI): domain Eukaryota; kingdom Metazoa; phylum Chordata; class Mammalia; order Didelphimorphia; family Didelphidae; genus Monodelphis; species Monodelphis domestica. Next base: position 340,555,011 of record NC_077229.1, read on the forward strand.
GAGCATACACATTCTGAATATCTCAAAGTGCAAAAGAATTAGTTTCTGTGATTACACCTATAAGTAACCTAACATAACTATGTGTGTGTGTGTGAATTAAAGATACTACATGTGAATTTTTGGTATTATTTAGGTTTGAATATATTTATATTTGATATCATTGATATATTTATTGATATATTGAAATATTTATGTTTGAATATATTGATAACCCCAGCTTTTATGCATGCATATAATTTATAGGCATGTAGATAAAAGTATATACATATATATGTATATGTATCTTTATAGTTACATATATTTCTTTATGTGGGTTGTGTATACACATATGCATGTACACGCACAGGCTGAATACATATAAATTGGATAGTAGCCCATCAAACTGAATACTATAGACTGGTCAAGCAAAATTTTTCACCCACTTTGCTTCTGCAGTTTAGATGATTACTCCAGTCTCTTTCAAGTTGCTATGGATTTTATGGAAGAAATTTTATTGTGTTCTGGGGTTTTATGTAATTAGCATAATGTGATCTAAAAAAAAGGACTTGAAATTGGGAAGCCTGTTGAATTAGTCCATGGTTATGTGTTTTGTTTTGTTTTTTTACATACTGCAAGTGGTGAAGGAACTAGGCCTCAAATGGAAAAGGAGCAGGAAAATATTGGGCTAGAATTCATTTCAGAAATTAAACTGTAGTTTTAACAATCCCCAAATGTTCACTGTTCCCAGACTCAATTCAATTCCATGAGCATTTATTAAGTATCTATTTACAAGATATTATTCTAGGCACTGAGGAAAGAAAATAAACATTTTAAATAGTCCCTGCCCTCGGAGAGTTCACATCTCACTGGGAGATAATATGTACACAGATATGTAAGTACAAGATGATTTGAGGATACAGATTGCACCAATAATTAGAGATATCAGTAAAGATTTCTTTTAGAAGGCAACACTTGGAGGAACAGCTGGGTGGTTCAGTGGATAGAAAGCCAGACCTAGAGACAAGATGTCCTAGGTTCAAATCTAGCCTCAGACATTTCCTAGCTGTGTGAACCTGGGCAAGTCATTTAACCCCAATTGCCTAGCCCTTACCACTCTTCTGCCTTAGAACTATTACACAGAATTAATCCTAAGACAGAAGGTAAGGGTTTAAAAAAAAAGAAGATAGCATTTCATCTGAACATTGAAAGAAGTTAACTTTTCTGAGTTAGATTTAAAGTAGAAATCCATTCAAGACATAGGTGATGGCTTTTCTAAAAGCATAGAATAGAAGCTGAAAATGGAATGTGAGGTTCAGAGTAAAAGAGACTGCCTGGTATGGCTAGAATATAGAAACCATGAAAGTGATCAATGTGAAAAGTCTGAAAAGGCAGATGAAAACCAGATTCTAAAGACCTTTAAATACCAAATAGAGGAGTTTGCATTTCATCCTAGAGACAATAAGAGATTCACTGAAGATTCCTGAGTCCAACTCTTAAACACCAATATTTTCCCAATGATGAAATTTGCCTAAGAATTCAGAGAAATCAAAATTTTGGAAGAATTTAATTTAATAAAACCCAGAATATAATGTAAAAAAAGTGATGAATACACTCTACATTATGATTAGCTGTTTTTGATTAGTTGTGAAAAATACATTACAAAACAAGTAAAGGAGCTTAACTAAGTTGTGCAGAATGAATAGAGACAACTAGGTGATGCAGTGTGCAGAGTAAAGGGCTTGGAGTCAGGGGGATACATCTGACTGATTTAAAATCCAGCCCCAGATACTTACTAGCTGAGTAATTCTGGGCAAATCATTTAACCTTGTTTGCCTCAACTCCTCATCTATAAAATGAGCTGGACAAAGAAATGGCAAACCACGTCAATATCTTTACCAAGAAAAGCGCAAACGGGGTCATGAAGAGTCAGACAAAGCTGAAACAACTGAACAACAAATGTAGAATAAATAAGAGATAATATACCATCAGCTCAAGTAGCACAATTAAACTGATGACCTAGAAAACCTCCATCCAGAACATTAGGTGTATTTTCTATGGAGAATGTATGGGAAGTGTAAAAGATAATTTTAGCGTTGTGACTTAAAATCTAAATTAATTGGTCACCAGGGAAAATCCCAAATATATTATTTTATAAATACCTAAGTCAGCTGGAAATTATGGTGATTTTAATTAATAGAGAGAGAGAAGGAATTAAGGAGAAGAGAGAGGGAAAGGAAAGAGTTAATTTAAACTGCTCCGGCTCAGGCTGAGCCAGGAAGGAGTTAAAGGCCTTGGCCAAAGGGGCCTCCCTGAGTCCAGGGAAAAGGAAATCAGTCTTATCAGTCTTATCACTCACCATGAGGCCATCTCAAAGAAGCTATCTGAGTGAGCTTCTCCAACCTGAGTTCCAGGATGGAACTTGCACCCAGGCTACTCACAGGAAGTGATCATCCAGGTCCACCTCTCCAGGGAAAGAGGGTGTTTTTAATCAAGAACCCCTTGGAGACAGCAAGGGAGCCAAATATATAGACCTTTCACCCTTGTGTCTCCTCCTCTAAATTATCACATCTACCAATCACATCAAAGGCTTTCTCTGGGACTGCCCATACTTTTAGTTCTCACCTTCTTTGATTAGATTATATCTTTTAGAGTTACTTCACACTTCTTTGTTAAGTTCACCTTTTGTTAGTTACTTGACCATTTTGTGATTAATTTAACCTTCATAGTTATCTAACACATTTTTGTAGTAAGATCTAAAAATAGGCTTAACTTAAAGTTCTAGCTTCACTAAAAATTGAGAATTAAGTACCTTCATTGTTCAACCAGGAGATCACAACTTTATCTTCCACTCAAGTAAGGTTTAAGCAGGGTGAAGTAATTTAAAGTTCCCAAGACATTCCTGATCAAGTATCCCCATTGTTACAATGTCTGAGTAGGGTGGAGTAGTTTTAAAATTCACAGAAGATAGGAATGAGAATTGATCAGCAAGAAAGTATAGTTGTGGTGAGATTGTGGGTGATTTTGTATGTGTGTGTGTGTGTGTGTGTGTGTGTTTGTGATACACACTGAGGAGTAGAAGAATGTCAAAGTCAGTAGAGACAATACATTGACAAAATTAAGGTTCTACCAAAGATGTCAAAACATGTACTATGGAATTTAACTATAAGGTAGACATGGAAATAGACCAGAAATATTCTAACTGCCTCCATTTCTAAGGTATTCCCAAAGATATTGCTCTCCCCCAGTGACAATCATATTGCTTTTTCCCATCAGAGGAAAACCCTTTCATTATTTTCATGTATTTGGCACATATTAGGTGCTTCAAAGCCTCATAGATTTAGAGTTTCAAGGGACTTTTACAGCTATTGAGTCTAATATCTTATTTTATAGATAAGAAAACTGAGATTCAAAGAGATTAAAATGACTCTCAAAGACCCACTTAACTATTAACACTGAGCACTCAGAGCTTTCTAACTTCAGATCCAATAATACTCTATCCACCAAAATACCTTCCTGACTATTCAATTACTAAATATTTATTTATTAATTTATTGTTTCCATATTTTCCTACTTTAATTAAAAAAATTTTACTTTCTGTCTCAGTAACAACTCTAAGACAGAAGGACAGGGTTAGGCAAGTGGGGTTAAGTCAAACAGATGGGAACTGTCTGAGGTCACATTAGAACCCAGGTCCTCCCAACTCCAGGCCTGGTGATTAGCTACCTAGATGCCCCTTCTTTTCTTTATTTTTTTTTTTCATTTTTTCCTTACCTTTAAATTTCTTAGCATAAAGCAAATCTTTGTTTTCTTTGCCTTCCCAGATTTGGAAAGTGAACCCAACAGTTTGGAATTATACTCAAAGAGCTCTAGAAGATTGTCTGCCCTTTGATCCAGCTATAGCACTGCTGGGTATGTACCCCAAAGAGATAATGAGGAAAAAGACTTGTACAAGAATATTTGTAGCTGCGCTCTTTGTGGTGGCAAAAAAAAAAATGGAAAATGAGGAGATGCCCTTCAATTGGGGAATGAATGAACAAATTGTGGTATATGTTGGTGATGGAATACTATTGTGCTAAAAGGAATAATAAAGTGGAGGAATTCCATGGAGACTGGAACAACCTCCAGGAAGTGATGCAGAGCGAAAGGAGCAGAACCAGGAGAACATGGTACACAGAGACTGATACACTGTGGTATAATCGAACATGATGGACTTCTCTACTAGCAGCAATACAATGATCCAGGACGATTCTGAGGGTCTTATAAGAAAGAACAGTATCCACATTCAGAAGAAGAACTGTGGGAGTAGAAACACAGAAGAAAAAGATATTATAGATCACATGGTACGAGGGGGATATGATTGGGATGTTAGTTTTAAAGTATCACTATTGGAAATATGAATAACATGGAAATAGGTTTTGAACAATGACATATGTATAACCCAGTGGAACTGCTTGACAGCTCTGGGAGGGAGGTTGGGAGAGGGGTGAGAAAAATCATGAATCATGTAACCATGGGAAATATGCTAAATTAAAAAAGAAATTTTTAAAAAAGAAAGTGAAACCAAAGTGATGGCAAAAGTCCAAAGAAGACTTTCTTGTATTGGCCTGTGAATCTGTCTAATGACTATTATGAAGCTGAATTGAGTGACAAAAAATAAACATCGATGAGGTTCATTGTGCAAATTTACATCTATCATTTAAACTTTCTTGGTTACTCAGAGTTTCATATTTATCAAATTTAGGCATGATATTCAATTATTTCTACTCTTTAGCCAGTTGTTTTATGTTACATTTATATTACATCTTGAGTTTCTCTGTAATAGAAATTATACCTTCATATTGTTTTCAAATTTGATTTCTATTATTTTCTTTGTATTTTTGTACGAAAGATACAAATTCTGTGTGCATGGTGTTGGGGCTTCATTCCTTCTGATGTTTTAAGTTGGTCCTAAATAATTTTCAGGCAATCTACACAATCCAGGTTGGTTAGAGCTGGATGTCGACAGCAGGGACAAAAAATAACAAAAAGAAAATACTTCTCTCCTCTAATTAGAGTCTCTTTCTGACCACCTGTTTCCTGTATGAAATAAAGCTATCAAGCCATCAGTTTATCCATATGTATTTGTCATTTCATCTTTGCTCTGTCAGGCAATAGGAATCAAAGTGTGAAGCTAATGGCTTCCTTTAGCAAAACCTGAGCCTACCTGCAATGCTAATCTCTAGATTTCAATTCTGAATGAGATCTGCTTCAATGGTTATTTGTTTCTCTCTCTCCCTTTCTTCCTCTCTCTATCTTTTATTTTATTTTATATTTTTGAACAAGGTGATTGGAAAATAAAACTAATCCTGTTATGACAGCCTGCTTTAATATCTACTTAGTTTCTCTCAGCCTCTTTTAAATCATGTTTCACAGCAGTCTCATTTAATTTCTGGAAACCACTTTAGCCCCCTGTTAAGTCAGAACCAAAGGATGGCAGAATGTGAAGTTCAATCTAGCTATAACAGATAGCACAGATATTTACAATTATTTTCCTAGAAAGTCATATCCATATCCAGATTAATTCATGAGGCACATTGTTTTTTCCCCAATTTTAAAGGACATTTGAAAATATATACTGGTAAGATATGATAATAAGTAGTGAATTTATAATCACGAATTAGAAATTTGGAGTTTGGAGAATACTTAGCCATTTAATTATAATTAAAATTTATTTGAGCTCCTGCACTTTGTATCAACATTTAAAACATGTTCTCAGTTTTATTCAATCTGTAGGTAAAGGTTAGTTTATTCTTTGCCATATGAAGTTACCATTGATGACTTTCCATCTTGTAGAAAATATGTGCTCTCAAAATGTGTCACCATCTTTTAAAATTTTATATTGTTCATAACTAATGTTAAAGGGGTTTTTAATAGGTAACTAAAATATATTCAGTTCTTATATAAAAAGAGCTCTTATCAAGTAAGTTTGACCATTTTCTTAGAATGAATAGGAACAATAAGAGGCTTTCTCTCAATAGGTGTTCAACTTCTCATTGGATACATTGGAAAAAGCTTACTAAGCCACATTATGAAAGGGACTAAATAGTCTCTGCAATCCCTTCCAACTTCAATATTCTGTAATTCTGCAAATGATAAGGGCTCAGTTCCAAAGCATTTAAAAAAATATGAACCCTTACTTCTGTCTTTGAATAGATACTAAGTATCCAAGGCAGAGGAGCTGTAAGACCTAGGCAATTTGGTTTAATTGACTTGCCCAAGGTCACATACCTAGGATGTGTTAGAGGTCAAATTTGAACCCAGTACCTCTGGCCTCCAGGTCTAGCTCTCTATTCAATGAGCCACCTAGCTGCCCCTGCTCCTATATATTCTTAAAGTACAACTGAAGAACAGCAACTCATACAGCACTTAGGAGAGAAGAAATACAGGAAAAGAAACAGAAAGGAATGCCTTCCTCTCATGTTAAATACCATCATCCCTGTCCCTTCTGGATGTGCTTATTAGGGGATAATAAAAAAGAGAAAGAAAGAAAGGAAGAAAGAAAGGAAGAAAGAAAGGAAGAAAGAAAGGAAGAAAGAAAGAAAGAAAGAAAGAAAGAAAGAAAGAAAGAAAGAAAGAAAGAAAGAAAGAAAGAAAGAAAGAAAGAAAGAAAGAAAGAAAGAAAGAAAGGAAGGAAGGAAGGAAGGAAGGAAGGAAGGAAGGAAGGAAGGAAGGAAGGAAGGAAGGAAGGAAGGAAGGAAGGAAGAAAAAGAAAAAAGAAAGAAAGAAAGAAACCTGTATTCGACTTGCTTATATTTTATTTGAGAGAAACAGATTGATTACACTGTATTCAATTGTAACCTCCTTGAGGTCAGGAACTGGCTTTCCTGTGTCCTCAATATTCAATACAATGTCAGTTCCTTAATAAATATTGACTGACTGATTGAAATAAGGAATGGATATCAAAACAGCTGTCAGCCAATTCAAGTATTTATGAAGCACTTAATATATTTCAGTGACTGGAGTAAGCCCTGGAGAATAAAAATGCCAAAATGAAACAGTAAATGCCTACAGTCAGCTTATATTCTATCCAAAAAAATAATATGAATAAATACAAAAATGGGAGAGAGGCATTAGTATCAGAGAAGGAAATCACAGCCTCATGTATCATAGCAGGTGGCACTTGAGCTGAGTTTTGAAGGAAGCAAAACAAAACAAAGGAATTTTAAAAAAGCAAAAATAAGGAGAGAACACTTTCTAGACTTGGGGAACAGGATGTTCAAGGGAATGGAGGTAAGAGATAGATTGTCTTATATGAAGAATAAGAAACAGGTCAGTTTGACAGAAGAATGCAATGAACAAAGAAGAGTAATGTGTAATTATTCACTCTTGTTCCCATGTTCTGAATGTCAAAAAGAAACTCTCAATGGTAGCAGTCTAAGGAGAAGAGGCATTGTCAATCTTGAAAACCTGTGCACAGATCTCTTCCCTTTCAGGTGTCTTTCAATTCCATTTCACCCTCTCAGGAGCCCTTTGACTCCCATAAAAAAAGAAAGAAGACAGTAAAAGTACTTCTGATAACTCCAAAGTTTCTTTCCTTCCAACTCCCTTTATTGGCATCTCCAGCCTCATTTCCCATTACTCTCTGACATGCTATTAGGTGCACCAAGGTATCCCAGCTGGATAGAGTACTTTATCAGGAATCGGGAAGACTTGAATTCAAAGCCAGTCTTGGATATTTACTAACTGGGTGAGCCTGGCAAGTCATTTAACTTCCATTTGCCTCTGTTTCCACATTCATCAAAGTAGCAATACTAATAACTACATCCCAAGGCTATTATAAGAATATGAAGGCAAAAGAAATAATAATTGTAAAGTACTCAAGCACAAGTGCCTGGTACATAATTAGCACTATAGCAATGTTAGCTCTTGCTTTTATCATATTCTTTCTGTTTGTCCTCTCTCCCAAACTAGATAGTGAACCAACCTCTTAAATGCAATGATTGTGTTATCTATTTTCTATTTCTTTATATCCTAGCACCTACAACAATACTCCACACATCATATGTACCCAAGAAAATTTGTTTATAAGCTTAAGAACCAATGAGGAAAACTAAGGCAGTCCCTAAACAAGAAAAGAATCATTATTCCAGAAGCACTTCTTTCAAGATGCAGTGTAAGCATTACCTTCCAAGTGAAGCCTGTGTTGGACATCTGATATGAGACTTTTCCCAGGCTTCTTCTCAAATTCTCTTGTATTCAATGATATCATGTTTATTCTTTTTTATTTGAGCTCTCTATACTTTTGTGACAATAGGTAGTGCTGCAGAGTATGAGGGTCCATGCTCTTCTCTCTTTTTTCCTCCCAGGGAAGAAGAGGCAGAATCTGAAATCCTCAATGATCCTACCTGGTGGGCAAACTCTGAGATAAGACTTTCTCTCCTAGTGCCTCCCAGCTTTTCCCACTCCCCGCAGACAGAAGGGGCAAAGTTTACTCTCTCAAACCTCTCAAGCCCTTGACAGTACTTTTATTTCAAGGACTGATTCTTCCAGGTGAAATCAAAGTGAGACTGAAGTTCAAGTTTTAGGGTTCTGCTTAGGGCTGCTCTAGGATGCTTCACAAAATTCAAATACACATTGATGGTTCCCACAGAGTCCTTCAAAACTTCTGTGTGAGAACTGCAGGGACCCAGAATAACCTGAGGAATATTTAAAAAAAAACCCTTAATTGTTAACCCCTTTCATTCATGTACTATTTGATCCCAAGTTACATGACCATAGTCATTGGGAACAAAACTACTTATATCCCTTCTCCATTAAGAAATTTACTACCTTGTAAACAGGGAGTTGTTTCTTTCTTCATTATTAAATCTCCAACTCATACCACAGTGCTCGTCCCTTAATAAATACAATTGGACTGAATGTGGATTACATAGAATCATAGCAACAGGAGAGAATCAGAAGAGACCTCACTGACCAATGACACCAAACCCTTCTCAAGAAAAAGTCTCCAGAATAAAATATTCAGAAAATGCTTCATCCATTTTCAGTCAGAAGAGCTCCAAGGAGAAGGGATCTATAACCTGTCCAGGCAGCACTTGCTACAGCATTAGAAGTTTTTCCTGACAATAACATAAATGTGCCTTAGCCATAGTTGCTCTTGTTTAAGCCCTTTAAGGCACAAAATAATAAGTCTAATCACTCCTATTTTGACAGCTCTTCAAATATTTGAATACAACTACAATAGCCTAGAACAGCAACGGATAGAATGCCTAGTCAGGAAGACTCGTCTTCCTGAGTTCAAATCTGGCCTCAGATACTTACAAGTTTTGTGACCCTAGTCAAGTCACTTAATCTTGTTTGCTTCAGTTTCCTCCTAGGTAAAATTAGAAGGAGAAGGAAATGGCAAACCACTCCAGTGTCTACTAAGAAAACCACTTATGGAGTCATGAAAAGTCAGCCAAAATTGAAACAACAGAACAATAGCCATAGAAGTCTACCTTGACTCTTCTATTCTTCAGGCTAGACATCCCCATTGCACTTCAATGATCTCACAGGGCATGGACTCAAGGCTTTTACTATACTGGTTGTTCTCTTTCAGTTACTCTCCTACTTATCAATGTCCTTACATAGCAACAACAAACAGGACTGCATAGAACACTTCAGAAGAGTTCTGACAAGAGCAACAAGAAATATGACTATCCTTTCTCTATTTTTGGAAGCTACAGCTTTGTTAATGCTGCTCAGGATTGTGTTAGCAGTTTTTGACTTTGTATTCCTAGTGTCTAGCTTGATGTCTGGCATATAGCAGATGCTTAAGAATGCCTGCTAATTATTTCCTTCATTCAATTAATCAATCCATTCAATAAAGGACAAAGGCATATCACACTGTTGATTCATACTGAGATTACAACCCAGATCATTTTTAGACAACCTACTATCAGGGAACAAAAATCAATATAAATAAAATGTTGATTAAGGTCCTAAGACTAATTTCCATAGTAGTAGCAGCAACAGCTTTAGCAATTCAAACTGATGGAGCATTTTTACATATATTAACTCATATGATCTTCCTTACAACCCACAGAGATATTGCCATTCCATTCCATGCAAATAATAAACCTGAAAGTCAGAGAAGCTTATTCATTTGCCGAAGGATGCACAGAAAATATGTTAGTTTCAACAAAGCTTGAGTTACTGTTTTTTGATAGTCACAAATAAATATCAAAGAAGGTATCACACCAATATCCTTAAAAATTGGCTGCCTGTCACCGAGAAATTAGGCTTTAGCTTTGTTTGATTATTGTGCCAATTATCTGTCTCATAAGATCCATGAAATAGGCATTTGACCAAATACTAAAGCCAACAGGACATTTAACTAGGGAATGCTGGGAAAGATTTCAAATCTAAAATAAGCCCCACTATGAGAAAGAATGTGATGATGTATGAAAACAGAAAAAAAAAGTTATTTGGAACTACCTATTAGTAAAACTGTCCATACCTCAGAGAGGAGCAGATCAGCAACAAAGAGACTGGAGCAACTCCAGCCCCTCTGTGCTTGTTCTAGATAACAAAAAGCCAGTCTTGATGTTTTGGGATCTTTTTCGAGGGTGGTTATGTTTCTTCTGCTCCATGTCCCATGCTCCTGAACATCCTGGTTAGTTCTCCTTTCCTCACCACCTGTGAGTCTCCCTAGGTCAATGTAGAAATAAATTGATACATCATTTCTACTACTTTATGTAGTTTTGCATCTTATAAAATGTCATACGATACTGAAAGGATAGTTGTGCCTAAAGTTTCTGAATGGAATAGGTAGGTATAGCTCAGTTAGACCTTTTTCCTCTGGGAGATAGAAAATCCAGATCAAGCTTCTCACACTTCTTAAGAAAAAAAAATAATAATGTAAGTCCATGACTATAGAAGCAAACAATGGCCATCTCTTATTGAGGGAAATGTCCTGCATTATACTGATTAACCCCACCCTCCCTACCTTCATCTTCCAAGCTTCTTCTTTGTAAGGATGTAATAAAAATGGAGCAAAATAGAAAAAAATGTTCACTTGTCAAGGTAAATTATTCTTTCTACACACTTTAGCATATTATTTGTTTGTTGATGGAATCCTTAGTGTTTTTGATCCTTCTCAGAATTTTCCTTAATCAAAGATTTCCACAGGAAGTGTTTGTATGATATTTTCAAGAGTAGCTGATAGCACTAACTTAGGTTTCCAGCAAAATTTTGAAATGAATTATTAAAGAAATTGTGAATCCTTAAGGAAAAGAAGTGGCAACTGTAAAGAGCCAACTTAAGTTAACCAAAAATAATTCATGTGCAAGACTAATTCTCTGTCTCTGTCTCTCTTTCTGTCTCTGACTCTCTGTCTCTGTCTCTTTCTCTGTCACTCTAATAAATTTACTACACATACTCTCTGTCAGGGCAATATGTGGGCACAATATACCTCATCTTTAGCAAATTATTTTATTAATTCCCTCGCTATCCTTGTAAGAAAGTTGAAGACATTCAGGCTGAGTGACAATATAATTTGGTGCATTAAGAATTGGTTGAATGACTGGACATAGAGAGTATTTTTAAAAAAAATCAAAGTCAGCATAGAGGGAGTCTTCAGTTGAGAATATCAGGACTTTCCCCGCCATGTAATGTTCAACCTTTTTAACAGTAATTTGAACGGATAAATATTTTTTCAAATGTGTTAATGAAATCAAACTTGAAGGTATATTTAGCAACTTAGAATCCAGAGTAAAAAACAAAAATGACATGCTATCATAATGATCCAAACTTAATCAGATGAAATAGGAGAGATAAAAAAGTAAATCCTGCATTAGGGCTTTTAAAAATTAATTACACTGTTTACCAAAAGGGGAGGAGGCAGCAAGGATGGAGGAATGAAGAGAATTTGGAACTCAAAAAAATTAATGTTAAGATTGTTTTTTACAGACAATTAGGGAAAAAATAAAATAATATTTAAAAATCAATTATAGAATTAAAAGATATGGAAAATATGCCTAGATACTGATTTCTATTAAAATATCTGAGAATTTCAGTAAATCTGAGGTCAATATGAGTCAACAATAAAAAACTAATGCCATTTTAATTTCTATTAACAAAAACAGAGTCCAAAAGAAGGGAGTTGATAATTCTGTTACTGGGTAGACCTAAGGTATATTTTGTTAGTGCAAAATACCAAATTTTAGGAAGACTACTGATTAACTGAATTTGGACTGGCATGTAGAAAATAATTTTTTAAATATACTAAATTAACATTGGTTGGAGAAATTCAGAAGAAAATGTTTGTGTATCAGTAAGCCTTGAGGCAGTAAGGTTAATCTATCATAGCAAATCATCTATTCATCTGATCCATTTTATTAGGCTGAAGAAGAGAAGTCATAAGGGCAACATGATGGAAACCTTCAAATAGTTAAAGTCCTTGCCCTAACTGGGTTAGAACTAAACTGGGACGTTGCACCCAGAAAAAACTCAATCTTTCTTTAATTGAATATTTCATTGAAAATTTACTTTCCTTATGATGTCACTTTTTCCCACCAGTATAGACTGAAGCTGCTCCATACTCTTTCATTCTATGTAATTATTGGCTAAATCTTTCCATAAAACTTTTGTTAAGAATCTTTTTAATTTGTTGGTAACTTTTCTCTGATACAACACTATTTGTGCATCTGTTCTCCCATACCATTATTATACAACTGGTTTATTACAGTGTCATTCTTTGGGGTTTTTTAATGTACAGTATTCTCTTTATATATGGAGGGAATTCCTGGTATGGAATCTCCCTCCACTGATACAAATTGGCAAATCTTCTATAAATTGTCATCTCAGAAAGCTTCCTAGGGGCAATGAGCCATCAATTGACTTGTCCATGGTCAAATGGATAGTATGGGTCTGAAGAACTGAGATCTTCCTGAATCTAAAGCTAATTATTCTCTCTATTCAGGCCAGGCTCCCTCTTAATTTTAGTTTTGTCCAACATTTTAGTGGGGAAGTAAAGAGAGACATATTTTTAGGCCATAATACAAGCATTTTTGAAGCATCCTGAAATACTTGTTGAACTAGCTTCCAGCAATAAATCCAGGGTTTTGTTTTCATTTTTCATTTTTATTTTTTGGCCAACCATCCTGCTGTTACATCTTCTATCAAATTGGGCATTGATCGAGTATCTGTATGAGAAACGGAGGCAAAAAGCTGTTGAGGAAAAAAAATACAATAGTTTATGTGAGTGCATTGAGCAGATGGGCCTATTCTGATACATTTAGCTTGATTTTAAAATTAGCATGAATCATGGCATGGATCAATTCAGCTACAGTGATTAGTATTGATTGTTCATATTGCTGCAGTGCCTGGATTAGCCATATTAGAGTTAGATTTGGTATCCGTTCTTCGAAATGGCTAATGAATCCTTCAGGGTCATTGAAATATGGAAGAAAGCCAAGTCTTTAATATTTATGCTAATTAATAACTGAGGACCTAAAATAAACTCAAAATAAATTTAAGAACTTATTTAAACCACATCCCACATCAAATTTTACTAGAACTATTAATAAGTAGTAAAATTGACTAATATGAATTTAACTTTCTTAACTTTTCCTACTTCTGGTAAAGGAACTAAAAGTAAGTAAAATAATCAAAACACAATAGCAGAGGAGAAGATAACATTGAAAACTGAATAACCCCAAAGCTTAACCCTACCCAAACCATTTAAAGGAAGGAAAAATTCTCCAGGAGTTTAATTTGTTTTTTACTATTATGGAATCTATGGGGTGAAAACTAATTTAAGGGATAAAATGGTACAATATTATTTAGGGCTCACCTGAGGTAAATGTGCAAGTGGCTACATAGGGAGAGCATTGAGTTACATTTTCTTATTATAATATCACTTTAAATAGATCTCAAACCCTAGATTTTATTTTAGCAATAAGAATGTTTTATCTCTTCAAAAATTTTTCCTTCCCTAAAATTTCCCCTTCCTTGAGAGAGAAAGGTGCTATGTGAAGATAATTTATTTCTTTTTCTTTTTATTATTAATTGATTGTCTAGACTTAAAAAAGTGATCAAGAAAAATTGAATAATACAGAATAAGCTTAAAAGTGTGTCATGTGTACATTATGGTTTATTTTATAATTTTTTTTTCTGAAGAACCAATTGCTATACCTAGTTTAGAACCCATTCCCCAGGTCCATGGAAGTGTTCCATTTTACCCCAACTAGAATCATACTTCCCTAATTCTGATGTATACTATATAGGGATTCTGTTGCAGATTGAACTAATATAGACAGCTATGAATATCTCCAATTCCATGATACAGTGGCAGAAAGACCCAGAACTAAATAGAGTGACAGCTCGATGGTTTCTGTTACATATGTATGTGTATGTATGTGCATATATATATATATATACATATATATTTACACATATATTAAAGTTCATTTTTTTTATTTGAATTCCCATTTCTCTCTCTCCTTCCCTCCCTCCCAACCCTTCACTACTCCTTGATAAGGTAAACAATATATCAATTATACATGAAGTCATATTTCCATATTAACCATGTTACTGCTCAATGGCATGATGGCTAGAGTGGGAACTTGGAGGCAGGAAGACCTGAGTTCTGACAATTATGAGATGTGTGACCTTGACTTTACCCTGTTTGCCTCAGTTTCCTCATCTTTAAAATAAGCTGGAGAAGGAAATGGCAAACTTCTTCAGTACCTTTGCCAAGAAAACTGCAAATGAGATCATGCAGAATCAGATATTACTGAAAAACACCTGAACAATAACAACAACAAAAATAACAACCATAAAACCCAAAAGAAAGAAATTGGAGAAAAATGTATGCTTTGATCTACACTCAAAGTTCCATAGGATTTCTCTCTGGAGGTAGATAGCATTCTAAATTGACTTTCAGATCATCAAAATCAATAGGGACATTAAAGCTCACCTACCTCAAACCTTTCATTCTACAGGTGAGGATATGAGGGGTTAGAGTCAGAGAGGGGGGAAATGACTTCCCAAGGGCACAGAGGTGGCTAAGTAGCCAAGCATCCAGGCCACCCACATCCCAGGCCCACGGTCTTTATTTTGCCCCTAGGTCCTTTAACTAACCATTATCAGATTTGTAACCACTTAGATCCAATTGGTGAGGGGAGGGAGTCACAGCACACATAACAAAATTAAAATGTAACAGAAATGAAAAGTAGAAGAGCTGAATAGATTGAAAACAGCTGGCCACAGAGCAGTAGTCAGAATCAGCTTCCTCCAAGGGAGATGTCGGCTGTCTATTTCATCTTTCCTTTTCCTTTTAGCAACAGATGGGTGAGGACTTGCTGTCCCAACACATGAATGTTTTATATAGGTGTCTGATCTTCATTTTGGCTAGGTACAACTGAGTAGCTACTTTTTTTTTGTCCTGCCAGGTGTTCTTTTAAGTGACTTTTAAGACTGACTTTTAAGTTTCCATGTTCTTGCCTCTGCCTAGCAATCTGAAATTATGAAAGAGAAAAAAATATTAGCCTTTTGAAACACAGCCCTCCTTCTTGAACTCACTGCCTTGAAGACCTGCCTCTTGCTGTTAACAGAAAGTTGGGTTTTTGAGGCCTTGCTTTTCAGAATGTTTGAAATATTAACTCTGAAAGGAAACCAATATCACCTCTCCACATAAATTAGGTCATCCTGAAAGTTAAGTGGCTAGCTAGATCCAATATGTTTCTCTCAAAATGCCCCTGTATCTTGTAACTTTCTGACCATAAGAATTATTAGAAATGTTTTATTCCTAGAATGGATAAGATGTTCACTTATCTAGTTTTCTACTAAACAGCAAAGGTGTTGTGTCTTATCCATCTCCTGTCGGCTTCCTCTGACAGCTTTTATGAATCTTGACAATGTATTCCCTGCATCCAGAAATATGCTGGTAAATGTTTAACAACCAGATCCCAAGAAGGAAAAAAGTACAAACATCACAGTTTTACATTTAATCTTCATTATACATATTTTCTCCAATGCTTTTTAACAATCTAGACAATCAACAAAGCAATGAATCAAGCTTTGATTTGTAGCTTTTGTAGATTTCTATCTTTCAAATACTCATGCTGAAAATTTAACAGTGTACTCTCACTAACTAATACAAGCTGATTTCAGCATGCCTCTGCTGTAACTACATTCAGAGGCATTCTTCACTATTTTTAAAAATTTCTACTTTGTTTGAACACTAATTCATGTAAAATACAATGCTTTTCATGTTGAAATATTTGCTCCATTTAGAATATATAGTATTAATACCTGAGGGGAACAATGGAAACTAAATATACCATTCAGGAGGAAAATAGTCGGTAAGTATTTTCTTTACTGTGTTAGTAATTTCTGTCACTGATATATTCTGATAACTAATCTCAGATTAGAGGTGACCTTGGTTCTCAATTCTGGAAGTCTGCTACTGAGAAATGTCTCTGGACTTGTTCTAACAAGCTAGAAAGGGTTCAAGTAGAGATTGAATGATGAATTCCCTTATCTGTTGCCCGAGTACTGGCTTATCTATAATTTGGATTTAGATTCATCATAGATTTATAATTGAATTGGATCTTGGAGGTCATCAAAATTAACTCCTTCATTTTATAAATAAGAAAACCAATTACTGGGGAAAGTGTGACTTTGTTTCTTCACCCAGTTTTTGTCTGTCCTTGTTTTCAAAGAGGACCAATCATATCAGTGGGTGATAACTTCTATGACTTGTGTAGAGTTCGATTTAAGTGAGACAGAGTTGTGCAGTCATCGGCTTCATTCTCTCTTCCAAAGTCATCAAAGTTCAGCTTTAAGATAAAAGTCAGAATGCCCATGATGGTCTACAATGCACTGGATGACCTTGAGATCTTCAATTTCTGGCCAAGGTCTAAACATTCTACTGTGCATCAGCTACCTCCGTGCTCACTGAAACAAACTGTTCTCATCAGTCCATTCCTTGCTTGAGATAGATGTTTCCTCACCTCATCAACAGATTTGAGTTCTGTAGGTTACTATCAACCTGGTTTAGTCCTCCTTTTGAGACAGTTTTACCAGGGTGTAGCCACTGCTCATGATATAGCTTCTTGGAGCCATAGGCTAGAGTTGGGTGCAAAGTGGACACCAAAGGTAAACGAGTAACCCTGACAAGGGCTCAGAAAGCCCTTACACCAGAGATGCTAGTCCTCCTGGAATACTTCATATCTGGATGGAGGAATGGATAGGTAGATAGATGGATGAATGGATGAATATATTCATCTGCTGGATGATAAGGCCAAGATAGAAAAAGATTAAAGAGTGTATTTTTATAATTTTTCAAAACACTACTAGGAGTCATGGTTAGTATATACCTTTAATTTTAAATGATTTATTTTATCATAGTTGATCTTGACTACCTTTATTTGTTTTACCAAGTATTCTCCTCACATCACATACTATCTTCAGATAGAACTCTGTTCACTATAAAAGTGTAGAATATAAAAAAAAAAACTTAAAGTATCCTAAGCCTAGTTTTCAGTCATTTTAAATTAATGTTTTACTCTTGTAGTATCCATATTGATTGTGTCCACTATGTTAGAACCATAGGTTTATACTGTAAAAATTGTATGGGATCTTAAAGGTCAACAAGCCCATCCTCCTCATTTCACAAATGAGAATACTGAGATCCATAAAGACAAGGAAACTTAACTCCAATTCATTTAGAACAAAAAGATAAAACTCTGGTGCATGTGAAAATCTGATGGTCACCTAATCAGTTGTCCCTACTTTTGCTGGCAGTATATATAACTACAATGATTTCCCTGGCTCCTCAGAACATCTAGTGGTTGCCTCATTTCTCCTAAATTCCCTCATGAACCCTAGTATGGCCCTGAAAATGGTAGTAGTGACTTGTGGTCACATTAGCATGTGGAGGCACCTGTTAGTGGAAACCCATTTAGGCTCAATGGATGACATTCATTGTTTATATTGGGGATATTGTACTCCTTAAAGCTTTTAACCTCATGCCCTGTATAGTAAAAGATTTTGTTTGGGTTTTTTTTCTTTGTTTGTTTTGTTTTGTTTTGTTTTTTGGCCTTTCCTCTCTTTGTCTTTTCATGTAGATCAGATATTTGAAAGGGCAGACGATGGATAAAAATGTAATGTGCAACCTGTTTATATATAATTTTTTTTTTGGAAACTATTTTAACCTGGATGGGAAACTAGAATCACGGAATCACCAGGCCAGTGGTGGCACTCTCTTGCCCTTTCCCTCCGTTTCAGTACCTATTGTTTCTCCTTTCAAATATGTGATTGTATTAGCTCTTTCTATATGAAAGAATTCTCCTTATTTAAATAAAAAAAAATTTAAAAATAAAGCATATTTGCTTTCTCAAAAAAAAAAAAGACAAGGAAACTTACTGAAAGTCACCCTGGTAGCTAATATAAGATCGAAAATTGGAGAGGTCCTCTGATTGCAGTTCCACTGTTCTTTCCATAACATCACATTCCCTCTGTTATCATCTCTGTTTAATGAACTATAAGCTCATTAAAATCCCTTCATCTCTGCAAATCAACACTGAGATCTGGTTTTAAGATGACAAGGTAGTGTTTGTATACTCAAGTATTCTACTATTAATACAATTAATTTTTATAAACTTTTTTTCCTTTTGAAAACCTTCCATATATCATCTAGCTTATTCCAATATTTTTTTCCTAAGGAAAAGTTAATGACATTTCATTCATTTTCATTTTAATTCATAGAGTATCAACAGAAGAATGTTGGTTTCTTAAAAATGAGTGCTTGTGCCACAGTACAGTTTGAGTTTGCTAAAATCATTGAAGGATTTTCCAAACAAAATTCAGCCTTCTTTCTTCTGCTTATCCAGGTCAATATCCATACAGAGTATCTTTCCAAGATCAATCCACTAAGAGACCAACTTAGCCAGCTGCACATTCAGCTTCACGTCAAGTCTGAATAATAGCTATGTTTAGTCCATTTGATATTTCCCTTGTGTGTTTTTAAACTGGTGTCTTGGGGGTGGCTATGGATTTGGTTACTGAGATTCTGTGATAGCATAGGGCTCAATGTAATCAACGTGGATGGACACGAACATGTGGAAGACCTCACTGATTATAGGGAACTCCTCTTCCGTTTGGATTCTATATTAAGATATTTTCCATGACAGAAGTGAATGACTTTTTAAACATAAAATTCTTTGGCCCACACCTTGTTATATACAGATAAGCAGAGGATCATTGAACAAGGATACCTCTTCTACATTAAATCTGTCAAGAACTGTCTGATCTCAATGCATACACACATAATATCTTTTTGGGAAGGAAACTTTAAAACTGTTTTGTTCTACCCATTCAAATCAAGAATCAATAA
This sequence comes from Monodelphis domestica, assembly GCF_027887165.1. Taxonomy (NCBI): domain Eukaryota; kingdom Metazoa; phylum Chordata; class Mammalia; order Didelphimorphia; family Didelphidae; genus Monodelphis; species Monodelphis domestica. The sequence goes on from NC_077229.1 coordinate 340,574,350, forward strand.
GCACAGTGGGATCTTATATTCTCTGTACCTTTCAGTCAATTGGGTAACTGTGAACATGAATCTTCCAGTAGGAAACCAATATTCTCCTGTTGACACTGTATGTTTGTGAATAATGAAACGCCAATCACCAAAGATTCAGAGTTGTGGGTGACCTAAAAGGTAACTGAAAGATTAACAGTGGATTCAAGTAGGCGACAGCATATTGCCAAGGAGAGCTCATTCTCAGGAAGAGGTCTAAAAGAAATCAGTCAGTAAATTCATGACAAAAAAAGAAAACAGGTCCATCATGAGGTAAAGGTAGATTTGCACAGAATGTTAGGAGACCTAGACACAGGACTCGAGTCCACTGACTCCATCTCTCGGTAGGATTTACAAGAATTTAGACATGAATAGCAGAGGATGAGAAGATAGGTAGGTTGTAATCTGTACCATTAGTAAGAATACTCACATCAATCAAATTTCATTTCATTTGGAGCATTTAAGTTCCCATTTAGTTTAGCAATTAAGAGATGAAGGGAGAGGGTGGAAACACACTAGTGAAAAATGAGAACATAGGCTCTATCCTTATGATTATAGATGTTAAAATAGGAATTCAGACAAATTAAAGGATCTTCTGAAAATCATGCAAGTGTTCTATGACAGTGTATAAAGTACAAAGGTATAAAAGATATATCTTTTTAACTTTCAGAAGTCATGAACCTTACAAGATAAAATTGCGGATAGTTTAAGTACATTTAAATTACGTTGTATAAATGAAAATTTGATGTCAACTTCTAAAAAATGAAGCTTTTGTCCAAAATTAAACCCAGGGGTGGAGAAAACAATGAAAAAACAATCTCCTGTTTCTGAATGGAAGAGCCGAGCTGTCCCTAAGAAGTCGAATAAGACAAAATCATTATGTGGAGATTAAAAAAAAAAATCTCCCCCTTTCCTCCCTGCTCCCTTTTGCTCACTCAACCTCTTTTATTCAATATGTGTAACTTGAAGCTAATTTGTACTACTGGATACCTGAGGAGCCACAGATATAGAAACTGTATTGTTCCTACTGAAACACAGCATGGAATTAACATTAAACTTATATAAAAGAAGCCTAAATTTAAAAAGATATATGAGATGTATTTTATATATATATAATGGGAAGAACACTTAAATAGGAGCTAGAAGTACTATGCAACTAACAATATGGCCTTGGGCAGAACACTTCTCTATGGCTATTGTTTTTTTGTTTTCTTTGTTTTTAATTTATACCATCAGAATGACAGAAAAAATTACCTCTAATTCCTTTCTGAGTGATAAATCTATGATTTATTTTTTGATATTATTGATTGATTATTGATATATGATATTATTGCCTCTAAGGTCATAAATGTTTCTACTTAATATTAAACAATAATAACTCAACAACCAAAATATTTGTTAATAAGATGAGAATGTACCTCAAGACAACTATTCCCAAGCTGTTAGTTCAGCTGCCCGTTTCTTGGACTTTTAAACCTTTATTCTCCTTGATGTTTTGTCTGACTCTTCATGACCCAGTTTAGGGTCATCTTGACAAAGCTACTAGAGCAGTTTACCATTTCCTTCTCCAGTTTGTTTTACAGATGAGGAACTAAGGCAAAGAAGGTCAAATGACTCATCCAGGGTCACATAGCTTAGTATCTAAGGCCAGATTTAAACCCATAAAGATGAGTCTTCCTGACTCTAGACCTGGCACTCAAGCCACTGTACCACCCAGCTGCCCTATACTTTGCAGAATGAAGACAATAGCAGCATTAACTTCTGCCTCATCTGAAAAGTGTGATTTAGTGTAATAATCACCGATTAAGGACCAGCCACATACAAAATGTCATTAGGTATTGGTTTTGGTTATATAAAGTAATAAAAATAGAACATACTCTGCTCTAAAGGAGTTTACATTCTAACAGAGTAGGGATTCATAATAGAGATCTACCTAAATTTAGGGAGGAGGAAATATTAATAACTGAGAAGGGGATGGGCAATTTCCACAGGAATCAGTGACTTAGGTGAACCACAAAAGAAGACAAAAACTCTGAAATTCAGAGACGAGGAGGTAGTGCATTCCAGTAGAAGAAACAACCTGATTAAGGCATGAAAGTAGGAAAAAAACAAAACAGATAGATTACTGAGTTCAGTACAGCTAATAAGCCACTGTGTTTGGAATAGAGACTGAGAGAAAGGAGATAATATTAAATAAATCTGGAAAGGCAGATTGGAGACTTACTATACCTGACTGAAGAAGATATAGCTAGCTTATCCTAAAAGCAATGGAGTCTCAAATTGGGCATAATTTTGTGACTAAAGCAGAGTAGATAGAACACTGGAATTTGAGTCTAAAAGACCAGAGTTCAAATTTTGCCTCAGAAACTACTGATTATATGTCACTGTGCAAGTTACAATCTCTCTCAGGCTGTTTCCTCACATGCAAAATGTGGATAATAAGAGCACCCATCTACCAAGTTGTTATGAGGATAAAATAAAATACTGTTCATAAACTGAAATTCCCATCACTGAAAATTTCCATGTTCTACAGATGCTAGCTGTTATTAATAATGTTAATAATGAAATACTTGATTCTCTGATAATTAAATTATTCCTATTTTTTGTTATCACTTCTGAATATGCACAAATACTAACCATCTGCTGGATATACTTTTGTTATAAAATATGAATACATACATCTAAATTTCATCCTCATATATGTTATATTCTGAATAATGAGATATTTTCATGTGAAAAAGTACATCAAATAACAGATTTTAGAGAAGATAGTTGTTAAATTATGACAATAGAACATATTAATATGATGCTTTAAGGTTTGCAAAGTGCTTTTTATACAGCATCTAATTTGATGCTGCCAACTGAAAAAAGAAATAGCCACAAGCTTTGACAAACTATTTTCCCTGACATGACTTACCCTTCTAGCATGTTGCTGCTCTGTAGTTACAAACTTGTTCATTGAGGAACTCTATGATCATTTACTCCTAATAGATAATATTTCTACTACTAATGGTAGGTCTGTGAGTTTATCCATTAAGATTCCAGAGGCATTCTATATGGGCAATCTGACATTAAAATAGGCACATGTGGAAAATCAGGGCCCACTCCAAACTGAAAGTCCTAAGAATAGTTGGAAAGGTAGTTGTGGAGTGGATGAATAGAGAGGAAAAACCATAAGGAACATAGCATTGTTGAAGATTAGATTGAAGGACAAATGAGGTCAATGAAAACTGGCTTGTGGTTTACATTTTGAGCCAGGAATATATTTTGCTTAAAGTTAATAAGATTAGAGGTATTTTTTTTTTTACAGTCAAATCTCAGAAGAGTGTGGAATAGTTATATCAGTTGGATGATTCTGTAGCTGCTATCAAAAGTGATCCATATTTTAAGATTTTAATGAAATACTATTGAGCTATAAGGAATGATGGACAAAAAAAAACCTGGAAAGACATTTTAAATGAAGTACTGCAAAATAAGGCGAACAGATCCAGAAGAATGCTGTACACAATAAGGCCAATAAAGTACAATTGATTAACTGTGAATGACTTTATGATCAGCAAAGCAAGGATCCAAGACAACTCCAAGGAACTCATGTCAAAAAAAAAAGGATATCCAACATCATAGGAGAAATTGAGAGTCTGAATGTAGATTAAAACAAACTATATTTCATTTTATTTTCTTCATGATTTTTCTTGTTTAAGCAATATATGTCTTTTTTTACAACATGAGGAACATAGAAATATGTATTTCATGATAGTAACCTATATCACATTACCTGCTGTTTTGGGGAGTGGAGCAGGGAGGAAAAGAAGGAGAGATCATGAATCACAAAATGTCAGAAAATTATTATTTAAAGGTGTATCTACATGCAATCGGGGAAAATGTAATTTTAATAAGCAATCTAGAAGAAGGTAAGATGGGGTACCCATTGAAGTAAAATTAATTGCCAAAAGTAAAATAGTAAATTAGTAGCAAAGCTGAAATTAAAACGAAGTCCTCTAAATCCTAGTGTTCTTGTCACTATATTGTATTGACATAGTACTGAATAAAGCACAACTGATTTGGAGAGGATCTGGGGTCAAAATTTGGTTCTAATATTTAAGACCTATGTAACATTGGGGATCATCATTTTTATCTTATGAGCCTTACTTTCCTCATCTGTAAAATGAAAGACTTTAATTCAGGAGTTCTTAAGGTTCTTCAACATCTATGAACATTTTAGAATTAATAACTATATTTCAATATGATTAGTTGCCTTTGTAATTCTATTGTATTTCATGCATTTAAAAGTCACAGGATCCATAAACTTTCTGACAAAGGTCCATGACACAAAAAACAAGACCAGATAATTCCAAAAGCCTCTTCTAAGTCAACTAGGCCATGCTAATCCATTTTCTCTCATCCAACAGATTTCCTTTCCATATTTCTACACTCGGTGGTTCCAAGACAAAAGAGTGTTACAAACCAGGCAGTGAAGGTTAAATGAGTTTCCCAGAGTTATATAGTGAAGCAGTATCTGAAGCAAGATTTTGAACCCAGGACCTCTCCGGACCTGGCTTTCTATCCACTGAGGCACCTAGGTGACTCCCAGTAAGCCTATATTTAAATCATGGCATTAGTGGGGGTGGGTTAGACCGCTTGTGCTCTAATTGTGTAAAAAAAAAAAACAAAGAAAAAAACATTATTCCTCTTTGTGGTTTGGAGTAGAGGAAGAATTTATTTAGAGTTACGTGACTAGTTTCAAGGAAAGGTTTTGTCAGGTAAGGGTAAACTATCTTTCATCGCACCTGATCTGATTCTTGATGCTTCAGGGTCAGAACATTGTTAGAAGCTAATGATTTAATGATTTAGATCATAAATACATGAGGGACATTTTTAATTTAAATTTTCTTCAGAGATTCTTAACTTTTTTTTTTTTTTTGTATCATGGATCTTTTCAGCAGCCTAGTAACTGCTACATATACTCCTCAGGAGAGAAATACATAGAAGAAAATACAAAACTTCTCATTTTAATTGCAAAATAAAATAGAATGTTTACAAAAGGAAACCAATTCTACTGAAATACAGATATTTTAAAAATAATTTTATATATCTAAGCTTAAGAACCCTTGCTCTGTATAGATTTAAGAGCATTTAATGCCAGAATGTTTTGACCAGGCCAGAAGAGAAAATGATAAAAATGGGAGCATGGGCATTCATTTCCATTTCCCCCTTATAACATGGCCCACGTGGCAAGAATCTCTTGTCTTCTCTACATCTTTCCGTTTCTATCCCTACCATTAACCATCTCTAAAATATTTTCAATAGTGGAGACTGAAGTATAGTACATGTGGTCCTTCTGACTTTTAAAGCAAAGACAATGTCATGAAAATTAGAGCTTAAGGCACTGGAATTCTTAAGAGGTATGATGCAAAGTCATTTCATGCTGTGTTTGTTGGATGGATGACATCATGAAGAACATTACAGGTTTGGGTTCAGTCTTCAACACTGACACTTAAGAACTGTGATACCTTGGGAAAATTAATTCACTTTTCCGAGCTTTACCATCTTTATCTATGAAATGGCCATAATAATAACTATAATACCTATCTTACAGGGTTGTTATCAATATCAAAAGGGATCATTTAATGTATAACATTTTGTAATTTTAAAGTACTGTATAAAATTTGGTGATTATTTTAAATATATTCAAAATGCTTATATTATACATAATGTATACATATGAAACATTAGCATTTGTGGGTCTAAACCTTAACTAATGCTCTACTGATTTTCTGTTAGCTTAAGTATTTTTTTTCTACTGTAATTGAAAATCTTATATCCTTGAACTACATTTCCCAGGAGTCCACTGACTTCCTGTCATTACATGCTGACATAGACAAGGGATAAATAGGATGGTCTTCTATGACTAGCCCTCTTTCTTTCCTGGGTCAGAACACTGGTGGAGTGGGCTGCTTGAACAGGTAGATTAGCCATGGGCACATGGTTTTATTTTGTTACCATTTTATTTTGTTACTTCTAGTGATTATTAATAAATCTTATAAAATATAACATTTAAAATTATCATACAATAACTTAACTTAATTTTTATATTACAAACCTTACTGTTGTTTTTAACTACTCCCCAGGAAAGGTCTATATAAGGCATTCACGGAATGTTGATAGTTTTTGGAACAAATAGGATAAGAGAAAGATCAAGTATATCAAGGGAAATAATGAAAAAAATGTGAAGGTTGAGGGCCTAGCAATACCGGATCTTAAATTATACTATAAAGCAGTGGTGATCAAAACAATATGGTACTGGTTAAGAGACAGAAGGGAAGATCAATGGAATAGACTAGCAGTAAATGACCTCAGCAAGCTAGTGTTCAATAAAGCCAAAGACCCCAGCTTTGGGGACAAAAAGTCACTATTTGACAAAAACTGCTAGGAAAATTGGAAAATAGTTTTGGAAAAATTAGGTTTAGATGAACATATTACACTCTATACCAAGATAAATTCAAAATGGGTAAATGACTTAAATATAAAGAGTGAAATAATAAATAAATTAGGCGAACATAGAATACTATCCCTGTCAGATCTATGGGAAAGGAAGGAATTTAAGACCAAGGAAGAGATAGAGAACACTGCAAAATATAAAATGAATGACTTTGATTTTGTCAAATTAAAAAGTTTCTATACAAACAAAACCAATGCAACCAAAATTAGGAGGAAAGCAACAAACTGGGAGAACATTTTCATAACAAAACTCTGACAAAGGTTTAATTTCCCAAATATATAATGAACCAAGTAAAATTTACCCCCCAAAAATCAAGCCATTCCCCAGTCAACAAATGATCAAGGGATATGAATAGGTAGTTTTCAAATGAAGAAATCAAGACCATTAATTTCCTCTTGATTAGAGAATGGAAATAAAAACAACTCTGAGGTATCACATTACACCTAGCAGACTGCCTATGGCAGCAAAAGGAAGTGATAAATGTGGGAAGGTATGTAGCAAATTTGGGACACTAATACACTACTGGTGGAGTTGTAAATTGGTTCAGCAATTCTGGAGGGCAATTTGGAACTATGCACAAAGGGCTTTAAAAGAATGCCTTCCCTTTGACCCAATTATACTATTATCAGGTTTGTACCCCAAAGAGATCATGAGGGGAAAGACCTGTAAAAAATGCTTATTGCCTCACTCTTTGTGGTGGCAAAAGTGGAAAATGAGGGGATGTCCCTTGAATGGGGAATGACTGAACAAATTATGGCATCTGATGGTGATGGAATACTATATTGCTAAAAGGATGATGAACTGGAGGAATTCCATGTGAACTGGAAATACCTCCAAGAATTGATGTAGAGTGAAAGGAGCAGAAGCAGGAGAAAATTGTATGCAGAGGCAGATACACTGTGGCACAATAAAATATAATAGACTTTTCTACTAACAGCAATGCAATGAACCAGACAATCCAGAGTAACTTAGGAGAAAAAGCACTATCCACATCCAGAGGAAAAACAGTGGGAGTAGAAATGCAGAAGAAAAATATATGATTGATCATGTGGTTTGATACAGATGTGATTAGGGTTTTGATGTTAAAAGATCACTCTAATATGAATAACATGAAAATAGGTTTTGAACAATGATAGATGTATAACCCAGTTGGATTGCTTGTCAGCTCCAGGAGGGGTGAGGGAAAAGGGGTGGGAAAAATTATGAATCATATAACCATGGAAAATATTCTAAATTTAAAAAAAATATGGTAACAAGAAAAAGTCTTTTGATTTCAGCACAAGTCCCTCCTTTTCAGTTTAACCCAGAAAGCAGTTGAGTATAAATCATCAAGAATCATGGGGTAAAAATTAAAGAGAATTAATAGTTGGGTTTTATCCTAAAGAATAATAATAATAATAATAGCTAATATTTGTATATCACTTTAAAATTTGTAAAGCACTTTACAGTGATCATCTTACCTGATTCTCACAACAACCATGGAGATAGTAGTTATTATGATCCCCATTTTACAGATGAAATAACTAAGTAAACAGAACTTAAGACTCACTCAAGATCAAAAAACTAGTAATCCTTTTAGGATTCTAAACTCAGGTTTTCCTGACTTCATTTAATGTTCTAACCACTCTCTGTGACACCTTGCTAGAATGGCAGCAACAACAGAAATACAAAGCAATAACAATAATAATAAAAGCTACAAAACTTCAATTGTACATATACATGTAAAATTATAGATAGATAGATATAGATGTATAGATATAGATATCAAGAAGTTCGCTGGAATTCAGAATTCAAAGTTCAAAGATGAAATGATCTTGTTACAGAAAAAGAGATTCCTATTGTTGTTGAGGTGACAGGTAACCACTGCTGAGTAAGCTATCAAACCTCAGAAATTCTGGGTTAAAACCTTTGTTTTATTATTCTTATGCATAGGTTCAAAGTTCAATAAAATTAAACCTGAAACTCTTAACTAGGTTTCTAACAAAACTGACTTTGAAAAACTATCAGAGAGACCAAAAATAATTTATTTTATATATAACAATCTTCTATAATCTTTTAGGCTATAATTTTTACTTAATACAGACATAATTCTTGATTTAAAGAGTTTGAAAAAAAAATATATATATATACTACAAGGCTACATTTAAAGAATTCACAAAGGGTTAATTGAAAAAGGGAGATTTATATGTCACAAAGAAAACCAAAGGATGGGAGCCAAGGGGATCTTTCTTCCAAAAATAGTTAAATCCCTTTGGGGAGGAGTTACATTTTTTGTAGATTCTATATTCCCCTCTTCATCTCTTTTATTTTCTTATCTTAGAAATGTCAAAAATATGCCCTCAGTATTACTTTTCCATGGCAGAGGTTTTACTGAGGTGAAGTTAATACTAACAGGAGTCAGACTTCAGTCAAATATCCAGGAGGAATTGTCCCTGAACCCAAAATAATAAAAATTAATTTTAAAAGAAATCAAAATTTTTCTTATTTAAAGACATTAAAACTTTCATTATTCACCAATATTATCATATTACAAAACTGGGAAAAATATTACCATTTTACCTAGTCATTTACCCAAATCTTACCTAGTCATAAGCAAGGGTTTCAGAACTCAATTTGCCAGTGTATTAGTGAGGGGGACTTTAAAGAAGAGGAACCAATGTTCAGCTGTTTGGGGATTGAATACAACGTGACACTTCCTCCCCCTTTCCCCAAGCTGAGCTATTATCAATGGATTCAATCTGGCTAGACTAAAGCATAAGTTTGTTTTCCCTTATCCTCCTTCCTGTAATGATGGGGTTTTTTTGAAGCTCCCCTCCTAACACATAGACTCTGATTCATGTTCTATTATAAATCAAAATATCTAATTTATTTGCATATAAAGTTGTTGAAAGGTAATGGAAAAGGACAGGGGGAAGATGAAAGTCCCTAAAATATCTTCCCTATAAAGCTCTTGAGGTTTTGACTAAGGAATCTTCTTCAGAAATAAGCTCTGGCTTCCCCTAAGGGAAAAACAGTCTTTATCCCAAAGATTGTCTCCTGTTGGGAAATGAGATCTTCTTTCTTCTGCTCAGATGACAGGATTGAGAGATTTGGGTATTTTAACAGCCAAGGTAGTTCTCCCTCCCAGCTCCAAAGAGCCCAAGCCAAGAAGTTTGGTCTTTTCCTCCAACAGCTTTTGAGCCTGGCTGGAATTCCATCCCATTCTCCCAGGTCTTTTGGGGTTCCTTCCATCTGCTCCTCTTCTGAATCATTTCTTCCAAATTCAAATCTTCTTTGCTTCTGGTCATTCCCTTCTACACACCAGTAGTAACCTCATATCCAAATTTCACAATGGCATATTATAGATCAATGCAGAGAAATCAGAAAAAAAACTCTCATCTCTAAACCAAGATAATAAATGTAAAAATAAAGAGGTCATTTAAATTTAAGTAGAAAATCTTAAGGAATCTAATTATTGAAAATCTTTACTTAGAGCAATTCCCAAAATTCAAACCAATATCATAATGGATTACAAAAGAATACTGGTAGTTCTAGTGACCATGAAAAAGAAGAAAACCTGTTAAGAATGGTCTTTTTTTAAAAGCCCTTATGCAAAACTGAGTAATTTTTAAAAGTTGTCATATGTTTAGAGCATAATAGATGGACTCTTTTTCCACAATAAGGATAAAAAAGGATTAGGACTAAATATCTACGTGTTAAACTATAGCCTTTGTCATGGTATTGACCATGGGAAGAAAGATGGCAATGTCAAGAAATACTCTTTTTTTCTTCAGCCCTTACCTTCTGTCTTAGAATAGATTCTAAGTATCTGTCCTAAGGCAGAAGAGCAATAAAGACTAAGTTTTTGAGGTTATGTGACTCACCCAGGGTCACACAGCTAGGAAGTGTCTGAGGCCAAATTTGAACACAGAACATCCACTGAGCCACCTCTAGCTGCCCTATCATACTCTTAAGGACAAGCATCCACCACTAGGATAACAAAAATGTTTTGTGAAAGTTACAGCTGATGCTTATTTGTCTCCAACATTTTACTTTGCACAGTGCTTGGATCATAGTAAGTGCTCAATAAATGCTCATTGATTTGCTAACTGAATACTGATGCTCTAAAGAAAGATAATGGAAGTTTACTTTGACATTTAGTTGGTACTTTCAGGACATTATTTAAATGCTATGATTGTCCTATTAAAAGCAACAAAATAGAGAAATATAGCAGAACCTGGAAAAGTATGTCAGAAATAATAGACAAATGGCTGAGCTAAATGAGCATATATAAATAAAATATTGGCACTTTTAAACAAAAAATGAAGTTGAAAGCCAAAAGCTAAAAATATTACAAGAAGTTCAAGCACTAAAAGAACATAAATAATTCAACATAAAAACCCTTCATTTTAGAGTTTTGAGAAGGAAAGAAACCTAAGGAGAGAGAACTCATGAAGAGGGATATAGAAATTTCTGGTAATTTATAAGGTACAAGTCCAAAAGCACAACTTGGATCAAATCTAAATAGAAAAAAAAATTGAAAGGGAATGAGACAATGGTTCTTTGAATAAAGACAAGTAAAGTTATGATTCCTTCAGCTTCCAGTAGTCTGCCCCCAAAAATTTACCTTTAATTTATTTATCACATAAGGATGTGCCCCGTTATGACTAGTGAATTTGTAGGCTTTAAGCTTAAATTTACAGAGACAACAAGGTATGAGAGCACATCACAGTAAGACTGCTTTTTAATCTGCTGAAAGGGTGAGCCCCTTTCAGACCTAAGTGTATCATTGTTTTATCTTGAAAAGAATTTATCTGAGTAATTCATTGGCAACAAGTCTAGCAGGACACAGGTTCCCTAGGTACCTTTCCCTTAGCCTCTTATTGGCATAGAACAACAGGAGGACTTTATTTTGTTTCATCAGTCTGTATGAATATTTCTTGATCACACTATGTTTTTTCCTCTGGTCAATACCATAACAATCACAGTAGCCTACACACATAGATAGGCATTTTTGATATTTGTTTTTACATTTTCTTTCAGAAGAGTTGTATTGAGAATATTTCTCTAGTCCTGTATGATTCTCATGAAATGAGAGTATTAAAAGAGATAATATATTTGATTCCGTTAAATTCAATAATTATTGACTATTCATTAATATTCAATAATCATTGAAGATAAAAAAATTAAAATAAAAGAGCTCATGCTTTCAAGTAGTTTATATAGTTGGAAGGGATGAGTAAGGAGGAGAGCAGCAATGGTGTAAAAAATAGTTCTATTTTAGACATATTTGAAGCATCTTACTAACATCAAAGAGCTCCCTGTCTCCCATCTATCCATATAAAATTTAAAATGCATTACATAGGATATTTTTGTATTATATATATGCATATATGATAGCCTTGTTATTAATGTCAGCATCAATATTATTGCTATTCTAAGAACTGAGCTAAATAAGCACATATAAAGAGAAAAGCTCATTGTTTTCCAGAATGACAAAGCATCTCTGAAAGCTAGAAGTCTGAATGAATATTTATTAGTTAATTGCCAAAATAAAATAGTTAGATAAAAACAGAACAAATAGGTCAAAGCCTCTGGCATTTTTGTCAATGATTCAATGTCTGAAAGTATCATTCCAGTCAAAGAACATAGTTAATATCTTTTGATATTAACTTCTTCGAGATATCTTTTAGATATCTCCAGACATCCAGATCACAATTATGAAGAAAGGTACTAGGGGTTGGGAGTTGGGGGGGTGGGATCATATAACAAGGATGACAGATAAGAGATTCAAATAACAGAATGGCTTCCATTGAACTACAATGGGTAATTGAGTCAGTAATCAACTTATTTAGACAGAGCTAGAGGTAGAGAGTACAGGATATTCATTTCTCATGTTTATTTGAAATTCAAACTTTCTTTGTCAATGGTGACAACAGCCCTGTAGTATGAATGTAAAACTTTTGATCTACAATTCAAGAAATATAGCATCTATGTGTCCTGTGAATTTAAAGGTGTCACAGCTGGTGATTTTGGTCTTCCTATGCAGCAGAAAAGACTAATGCTGTTGCAAGGTGAGCAGTTCTTTCCACACTGAGAGCCTGGGAAGAGATTGCTTCAGCTCATGGCTGGAACTGCCACTTGCAAAATCTGTCACTGGTTTATGACTCGGCTTCTTCCCCTGTTATTTCCCAGTTTCCCAGAGCTATTCCATAATGCGTGAAGATGTGCTTCAGAGTGCATTGATAATGTTTCTTCAGTTCATGCTGCTGACAGTTGATGGTGTCAAGTGCTTTCACTTGATCACTGAATTCAAGGAAGAATTTGTGATGCTATTCTTGGCACTTTCCTGGTATCTGACTTACTCCGAGAGCTTGTCTGATATACACAGGCTGAGAACGCATGGTTGCTTATCCTTCCTAGATGACCCAGAAATATTGACCAGGACCAGATAAACAATGATTGGGCCAAAATTATCAACAGCTTGCTTACCTTTGTTCTTGGTAATGGTGACACCTAAACCCCTGGGCATCTTCTCACTGCTCTGTGTGTGGATCAAGTTGCCCAACCTGTCCACACTTCATGTAATGCAAAACAATAGAACATAGTAGATAGTGTAAAGGGTAACTTACTCAGGAGATTTAGATTTGAATATTGACTCAAGCAATTACTAACTCTATGACCTTGAGCAAGATATTTAACTTCTTAAGAGCCTTCATTTCCTCATTTATAAAAGGGGCAATAATATACTTGTACTTCTTTAAATCCAGTCTTATAAGGAAAGCACTTTGCAAACCCTAAGCATAAATTATTTTTAGAAAGGGTTTTAAGAGTTAATACCATCAAACTGGATAACAAATAGTCAAAATCATGAAATAAGCTAAAGTTGTTAATTATACTATGTCATTTTTGGTGGACCTCTCCCTTATTTCACCTCTTTGCCTACTACTTTTTAATATTCCCCCTTCTCTGGTACTTTCCCTCAAGATACCCAAGCCACTATACTCATGATGGTGAACTTATGGCACATGTGCCAAAGATGGCATGCAGAGCCCTCTCTGTGGGCACATCTGCCCTCACCAGGCAGAGTACATTACTAGAAAGACAGAGGGACTTGGGGCAGAGCCATTCCCCTCTCCATCTCCATGAATCTGAGGACATTCCTCACTTCCCCCAACCCTCTGTCCAATAGCCAATGGGAGCACTTCCTCCCTCCCCTGTCTGGGGTACAGTGTTAGAGGTGGGGGAATGAGGATACAGCATAGAGAGTAGCCTGTTGAGTCTGTAGTGAAGGTGATTCCCATGATGGGGTTTGAGAGAAGCTAGGTTGGAGGGGAGTAGAGCTCACAGCCTGGCAGAGAGCTGTAAGGGAGAGGATTGGTGGAGCCAATCTTCTCTCCCTCTCCACACATGGCTCTCATCACCCACCCCTCTGCCCAACAGCCAATGGGAATATTTCCTCCCTCACCTGTATTGGATAAGGAGGGGACTGGTGGAGGAAAGGGGGTGTGGCACTTGGTCTCTAAAAGGTTCACCATCACTACTTTATACCATCCACTACTTTAGATGTAGAGTTGTAGTGGGTGGTAATGGTGAACCCAGGAAATAATCTCTGCTCATAGGAAAGATAGCCAACTAGGGTATCTAACAAACTAAAGATAGGCAGCTAAGTGGAAAGGATACTGTTTTTTAAGACAGAAAACATTGTTTGAGCCCTAGGGACTGAGTTCTTCTGATTGGTTAGTAAGTAAACATAAAATCACAGAGCTTAATATATGCTTCACATACCATCCAAGTATATACATTGGTCATCTTATAAGGCTCGTGGGTGGTACAGTGAAGAGAGCACTTGGCTTGGAGACAGAAAGACCTGAGTTCAAAACTGGGCTCAGACACTTACTTTCTATGTTACTCTGGACAAATCATTTAACCCTGTTTCACTCAGTTTCCTCATCTATAAAATAATCTGGAGAAGAAAATGGCAAACCACTCTAGTATCATTGGGAAGAAAACTCTAAATATAGTTACAAAAAGTTGAAAACTATAGAACAATGACCTTCATCTTGCCTTTCACTCTGCCACCATATGCAGAGCACACCCCAACATCCCATTCTACCTCTTGTTTTGGAAACATTAATCAAAGTAATATTATCATTGCTTCAAAATAGGAAATTTTCATCAATGTCCCTATGGTTTCCTTCATGATTCCTATGACTTCCCATCATTCCCTGGCTCCCATGCTATTACAGGTATTGCATATTCCCATTAGAATGTGACCTATCTTACTTTTGAATTCATATCACCAGTGCTTTAACCCTATTTTTATCCATAGTAAAGACTTAAAAAATGCAATGCATTCAACTATTCATCTCTGCTCTAATGTTTGTTAGCTGGGATCTTGGGCAAGAGGACGAACATCCCTATGCTTCAACTTTTTAATCTATAACAGAGGACACAATATACTGCCTAAAGTAGTGGTTCTCAACCTCTCAATTTGTAGCAATGAGAATACATAATGCATATCCGGTATTTACATTCTGAATCATAACTGTAGCAAAATTACAGTTTTGAAGTAGACACTAAAATAATTTTTTGGTTTGGGGTCACCGCAACATGAGGAACTGTATTGCTGGGTCAAGGCATTAGAGGGGTTGAGAACCACTGGCCTAACGTGTTCAAGACTGAACATAGTGCTCCAGATGGGTCTGAGCAATAGCAGATAGTTCTTTAGTCTTAGATGTCAACTAACATAGATCAAAGCATAGTTAGGACAACCAGGATCTTCACTATTTTTACCAATAAAGCATAATTTATTGGATTAAGGCATAAATGGCATATGTAGAAAACCAGGGACATAAATCTGATTGAAAAATCTAGCACTTTTAATGGCAATATCGAGCTAAAAATAAAATGTTGGCAGAATAGAAAAACCAGTTAAATTTAATGCAATGAAGTTTTATTGGGATAAATGTAAAGTTTTAGACTAGAATTCAGAAAATCAATTACAAAATATAAAATGGAGGATCATGAATAAATAATACTTCACTTTTAAAAATGTGGAGATTTTAAGAGCTTATATACTCAATATAGAGAAGTAGGTTGATATAGAGTATAGAGAACTAGCCTTTAAAACAGAAATTAAAATCCCACCTCTATTGCAAAATGATTATGTGACCCATTAACTTTTAGGAATCTAGGAAACTCTCTAGTACTATATGTTGCCAAGAAGAAATCAATGTGCTTTGCTATAAGAGTTTTATCATCTGAGAGTCCCTATTATCAATGAAATGTAGGTTCAGTCCTTATTCCTAGAAACTCAACATGAGATAATATCACGACTATATAACCTAAAAAGTCAGTGCACTGTTAGATTCTTTTAAGAAGTCAAATATTTCAGTGAGAGATGCTATTTCTACTGTATTCTGCCCTGTGCCCCAAAAATCTTTGGAGTATTCATTTCAAAGTACATGATTTTGTGAAGATATCAGAAAAAATCAGTGTGGTGCAATGGATATAGAATCAGGAAGATCTGAGTTCAAATGCTACCTCATATGCTTACTATATGTATCACTCTATGCAAAATATATAACTTCTCTGAGTTCAAATTTCCTGATCTGTAAAAGCACTTACCTCACAGGCTTTTGAGGGTCAAATGATATCATGTGTGCAATCCATTCTACAAAGCTTAAAGCACTATGTAAATGACTTCTATTAAAAAAATAATTATAAGTGGAAAAATATCCAAAGGAGAATGATCAGGTTAGTGAGGGCAATGGACACTATTCTCTCACTTTCAGAAATTGAGAAATGCTAGGTGAAGAGGCTGAGTCACAAAAGACATAATATCAGTGATAACCATGCTCTGAAGCCATCTCTTCACATGCACTCTGTGTGGAAAGAGCTACTTACTTTCACTAGCAGAAGGCACTGAGAATGTTTATCCTACACAAGAAATACTTAAGAAGGATATGATGAGTCTTCAAGTACTTAAGAAGCTGTCATGTAGCAGAGGCATTATAATTATTTGGCTTTGTCAGAGATGACAGAATTGGGTGCAGGCAGATTTGACTCCAGATAGGAATAACTTTTCTAACAATTACTGCTATCCAGGAGTGAATTTAGCTCCTTTCTCAGGAAAGATCAAGTTCTCTATGACAGATAGGATAAAAGTGAAAGCTGAATGATTACTTCTTTGGGAGGTGAGAGAGGGAATCCCTGATTATAGAGTTTGAACAGGAAGGGACCTTTGAGATCTAATCTCTATTTTTTATTGATCTATCTATATTTATTCATTCATTTTTTTTTCTTTCCTTCATTTCTTAGATCCTTACCTTTTGTCCTAGCATGAATTTTTAAGACAGAAGAGTAGTAAGGGCTAGGCAATCAGGTTAAATGACTTGCCCAGGGTCACACAGCTGGGAAGTATCTGAGGCCAGATTTTAACCTAGGTGCTCCTAACTCCAAACCTAGGACTCTACAGTGTAAAAATTAAAATTAATCTAAGATAATTTAAAATATTATATTTTATAAGATCTATTATGATCATTAGAAGTAAAGGAATAAAAAGGTAGCAAAATAAAACCACATGCCCTTGGCTAATCCAACTGTTCAAAAAGCCCACTCCACCACAGTCACAAAAGGAAGCAAAGAGAAAGAGACCAGGGAGCTCACCCAATATATCTCCCTCTCTACATCAGCACATAATGACAGGAAGTCAGTGGGCTCATGGGAAATGTAGTTTTAGAGGCACAAGATTTCTAATTACACAATACACTGTTACCTACCTGTCCCAACCTCTCACTTTATCAAAGATTTCAAGCATGTGATTTTTTAGCATGTGGAGCTAAAGCTTGAGTCAAAGTCTTCTGACATCAAATCCAACAATCTTTTCTATGGCACCATTTCATCTTAAGAAACACATGGTGAAAGCTATACTGAATAACTAACCTCTGAGCTTTCTTGCAAATTTGAGTTTCAATGGAATAGAATAGAATTTCAAAAAGAAATATGGTCCACTAAGAATTAGCAATATCAGAAATTTAACTTGAAGATGCCATAATTAAAAACAAGTGTGAAAACACAGTTACAATTGTTAGTGTTAAAAAATGTCAGGAAATGTTAATTATAAGTGTATGGTGGAAAACAGCCCTTCAAAAGAAGTAATATCTGGGATAAAGACACAAGTGCCATTGTTGACAATTGGTAGATATTCTGTGAAATTTTGATTTTCACTGTGACAGAAATATTACAAATTTCTTGAATCAGGATCAGCTGCTAACTTGCTGTGAGACTCTATACCAATCCCTAAATAATTATTTAGCCCCATCTGTAAAAATGTTTCTCAACTCCCGGGGAAATTTTCAAGGCCCAAATCTTCAGTTTCATCATAGAGGCCATTAGCTGTATGTTCTCCAGTGCCCAGCTCAGAATTACCTGAAGCTGTTTAAGAATTGAAAGGACATTTAGTATATTTTTAGCCATGTTAGGATGTAAGTCACTTCAAATAAGTCCCCAGCAACAGAGCCTGGCAAGAGAAGCAGCAACTGACTTTCTTTGGCAAATAAGCATTTGCACCAGAAGGAAGAGTGACAGAGAATGAAGGGAGGAAAAAAAGAATGGGGAAGAGAATGGACCACAGGTGAGTGTTTCCTTCACAGTCACAGACACTTAAAGGAAAGTAGAACTGCTTGCCTCTTCTTTGCTTCTTTTTTGGCTGTTTCTTTATTCTTGTTTTTACTCAAAAAGGGAACAATCTTTAGACTGAGAATAAGACAAGAACTGTTCATTGTATGTTCTTTAGGAAAATAGCTACACTGACACACTGTTAGTGCACTTGTGAATTTGTCTTAAACATTTTGGAAAGCAGTCTGGAATTATATCCAAAACGTTATGAAAATTTGCATTGTTTTCACCTAGTTATACCACTACTAGTCCCATACCCCAAAATAAGAGGCACATAGATGGTTAGGGGTATAGAGAACTTAGAGAGTATTCAGGAAGACCTGAGTTCAAATCCCATCCAGATACTTACTAGTTGTCTGACCCTGGCAAATTAATTAATCTCTTCTTGTCTCAATTCCCTCAATCATAATATGGGGGTAACAATAGCACCTATTTTCCAGGGTTATTGTGAGAATCAAATCAGAAAATGTTTGTAAAGCTCTTACCAAAGTAACTGCCATATAATTGGCATTATGTAAATGATAATTATTATCATTTATTGCTTTATGTAAAGATAACACAGCTTTGTGGCAATAAATATACAGAAACAAAAGTATGCTTATTAATTGGGGAATGGCTGAACTAAGATGGCATATTATATATGCAAGAATGTACTTATAGTATATGTTCACAGATATAATATGAATATGGTATTACATTAAAACTACTGTGCCATAAGAAATTTAAAAAGAGTTAGTTTTAGAAAGGCCTGGGATGCCTTATATGAACTAATTTTAAATGAAGCCAGCAGATCCTAGAAAACAATTTATTCTATAATACAATACTTCAAAAATGAATTATTCTGAAAGACTTAAGTATTTTGATCAAGGAAATAATTAGTCATGATTCCAGTGGAGTGATAAAGTAAACTTGCAACCATTTAAAGGTTGGAAGATTTGGACTTCCCATCTGTATCAGTATTATGGGCTGACAAAGGTAAGACACATGTAGATAACAAACTATATATAATGAAAAAAGTTTCAGGGCTGTACAAGGTTACCAATCATTAGAATTTACTGAAAATCAGGTTACAGTGACAGTTACACTGAAGGGGAACTTCTCAAAGGCTGTAGGAATAGGGAAAACAATTTCTAGTAAACAAGAGACATGTGTTACCCTCTGAGCACATTGTACTTTGAGGCTATTCATCCCAAGGATCTTGTGTGTAATTGTAAGCAAATACATCAAAGGCTTTTGGAATGATTGTTCTTTTCATAAATTGTTCTTTCTCTATTAAAATAAGTTTAGAAATTATTTTTAGAAAAACTACATTTATAAAAGTTGTTAATCCCATGCCTGAAGTGCCATAAAACTGTCCATACTCCTTGACCCAGCAATACCACTAAGTCTATATATCCCAAAGAGATTAAAGATAAGGGGAAAGAGCCTATTTGTACAAAATTATTTGTAGCAGCTCTTTTTGTGGTGGGAAAAAACTGGAAACTGAAGACATGCCCATTGTCTGAGGAATGGCTGAACAAGCTGGGGTTGTAATGTGATTGTAATGAAATACTATTGTGCCATATGAAATTACAAACAAGTTGAGCACAAATAATCTGGACTTACATGAAACTGTGCAAAGGGAAGTGAACAGAACCAGAAGGTTGGATATAGTCACAATAATAATGTATGGCTAGCCACTGTGAATGACTTATCAACAAGGTAAGGATCCAGGACAACTCTAAGGGATTTGTAACCAAAAAAAAAAAAAGATATCCACTGCCATAGAAGGAACAGAGAGTCCAAATGCATATTGAAAAAATACCATTTGCCACTTTATTTCCTTCATGACATATGTGAAATATGTACTGTATGATAACATATGTATAACCTATGTCATATTATTACCTGCTTTCTTGGAGAGGCTGGAGTGATAGGAGGAAGGGAGAGAACATGGATTACAAAATGTCAGAAAATAACTATTAAAAATTATATTGACAAGCAATTTGAAAAAAATGAAAATTAAAAAATAAAATAAAATTGTTTAGTTAATATTGGTGGCAGCACCTCCAGTGGAAGCTCATGAGGATCAGAACTAGAAGACCCGCAATAATCCAAGGATTTGCTTAGAACTTAAAGGGAGAAATAAATAGTCAGCTTCTAGGGAGCTAATGTGCCAATGCTGATAGAGGTTGGGGGAAATAGCCCTGGAGTTTATGCCACAGACACTTATAAAAATACATAGAAAGCATATAGAGAAATGACTGAAAATGAAAAAAAATGGTACGATCAGTGTTCCTGAAGGAGCTAGGAAAGGCTGGGATCATGATGGAAAATTTAGCCTTGGCAAGGAGAAAGATGTGCTGATTCTCTGAGACTGGAGAAAAAGACAGATAAAACATGATGATATAGATAAAATTCAGATATATGAAATAAAGCAGATGAAGGAGCATAGGACTGAAAATCTTGATTTTTGGAATAAAGTAAGAACTGAGGTCATCCACTGAGAGAGAAGGAAAGGACTAGCAATAGTGAATGTGAGGAGAGAGTCACTATTTGGAATATCCATCAAAATTTTTTAAAAAGATGGATAAAAAGATTGTCTTTTAGTAGTTAAGTTACAGTTGACTTGTTAATTATTTTAATAATAACAACCAAGATATAATGGTTTAAGGTTTGCATTATCTCACTAAGGTCAAAGAAAGTAAATTTGTAGTAGATAATGTTCATCCTTGTTGTCTTAGAGTACTAGAGCTTGTGTTTATACTGTATAATTAGAGGTTTTTGACTTGCCCAAGCTGAACTTTGTAAGGGACTGCAAAGAGTTTCGGACCATGGAAGGAATGTAACTGTCATAACAAAGTCTGTTGGTATGGGACTCTCTCCTTATCCATGGGGATTAATGTTTTGTCCTATGTAAGTAAGTAGGAGAGGGTAAGTTAGGGCAGGAGAGAGGAAAGCTCTTTAATTCTGGAAGTAGTTGTCAAGTTCTTTTCAAGCCTCAGTCATTTCAAGCCCTGCAGGCACTCCAAGAACTTCCAGCTTCTAGCTTTGAGAGGAACGATGGATGAGGTCAGTCCCACTTCAGAATGCTGAAGCAAAAACTTTAGGACCATGCACAGAGCCCTTAGTTCCTCTATAATGTCCTCATGCCCTGCTGACTACATTAGAAATTTCAGACTTTTAAGACTTTTTCTTTGTTGAGCTTAGGTATCTCAATAGGAGAACTCCTTCATTCTGTATTATCTGGTATATATTCTCCTGTGAATACGTTCTCTGATTTCTCTTTTGTTTCTGCTTTGGAATACTTCAAGTTGTTCCTTTATTGCCATTGTTGAATTGCTCCTAGGGCCACAATTTTGTAAAAGGACCCAAGACCACAAGCCTTCATTTTCCTGCCAACATTTTCCCTTTTTTTCTGGACTTCAAAATCATGCCCCTTCTGAAAATGAGTACCTTTCTCCCTCTTGGCCCTCTATTGATCTCTTTTTTGTCTATAGTCCTCCTGTATTAGAATATAAACTCCTTCAGGACAGAGCCTGCCTTTTTGCATGTATTTTTTATCCTTAGAACATAATAAATGCTTAATAAATGCTTCTAACCTTTCCTCCTTAAATATATGCTCAACATGGTATATATCAGGTGAATGACACAGATAAAAGTACTTAAGATAAAAAGTAATGAAATGACAGTGGAAAGAAAGCTGGATCAGGAGTCAGGAAGACATGAGTTCAAATCTGGCCTTAGACACATAATAACTGTGTCACTTACACAATTACTAAACTTCTGTTTGCCTCAGTTTCTTCATCTGCAAAATGTGGGAATAATAGCACCTATACTTCGGCGTTGTGAGGTTCAAATGAGATAATAATTGCAAAATACTTAGCACAGTATCTGGCACATAATGTTACATAAATGTTAGATATTATGATTATTATTTATTTATTAGCATCAAAGACTGATTAACAATATAGGGGAAGCATTGTACTTTAGAGAAATTCCTATCTAGTGATAGTCATCAAAATTCTTACTGAAACATCAACTGTCTAACATTAAACGTTATGTAACCAATGAACCTTAAGCATTTCCAAAGTACATTAGATAAAAATTTTAATAAGAATATGGTTGATAAAGTGTAACCTTTAATATATTTGTTCTATTAGAGTTAGGGGCAGTGGAATAATGAATAGAACTTGGCTTAGTTAAAATCCTTCTTCAGGTACTTGCTAGTTATTTAATCTTGGATCTTGGATAACAATTTTTCAGACAGTTTTCTCATCTGAAAATAAATAATATAATACTTTCACAGCCAACCTCAGAAAATTGTAAAAAAGTGCTTTGCAAACAAACTATATGTATGTGTGTGCATGGATATACACACATATATCAATATAACTTTATAAATATATATCAGATTATATATGTGTATAAGCAGAAGTGTGCTACCAGCTCTAGAGAGGAGATTAAATTTTCAGTGTGAACATCACAGTTCTGAAATCAAGAAATGGTCAGGGCTAGATTTATTGTTTTGTTCATTGCCTAAAGTTAAGAAAGTATTCAAAAAAGTTCAGATTAAACTCAAAAGTTTGTCATGCATTTTTTAAGAGAATTGGTTGTTAAACATTTAATAACACCCTCCAACCCCCACCCCTCTGTAAACCTTCATTAAATCCCTGTCCTTAGTGCTTTCTCTCTCCTTAAACTGCTTTTTATTGACTGATTTCCATACCTTAATTAGATTATATGCTCCTTGTGAGCAAGGGTTATTTGATCTCTGTTTCTGCATCCCTAACCAAAAGCACATTGTCTTGACATAATGGACACTTCCTAAAAGATAGTTAATTGAATTACTGAATTATTAAAACAAAATATTAGTCAGAATCAGGAGGTATAATTATAGTAATTAATTGATTTAAATGTTAATTTGAATGAAAACTTTTCTTATCTAACACTCTTTTGCCATTTCTGAGATTCCCATTAGCTAAGAGACCTTGCCTTTTTTCCTCTTAGATTTCTCAGTATGACAGTTCTCCAGCCTATTTTTTTTTATTTTCATTGATGCTTTTATTCCCCTCACCCTTTTCATCCTCTTCTTTTGTCTTCCTGACATTATCAACTCCCTTAATAAAACAGCCTTTCCTCATGACACCCCACTGTCACCTATCATTTAGTTCTAACTCCCCATCTCTGTGCCCTGTATTATCACCTCTGTCAACAATTGCCTCAGATGACTTCCCTAACTCTACAATTTTCCACCATGGTATTCATCTTCTGCTAAAAAGAATTCAGCTTTGACCCCAAGCTCCCTCAGACTAAAATTACCTCTGCCATTGCAACTTTGTAGAGAATTCCCTTTCTAGCCATAGCATGAAAATTCACTTGAAAACAAGAGACTCGGGACTTAAATTCTGATATAGAGATACAGAAGAAATTAACATTTAGATGATAGTGATTCCATTTGGTGATCACAAGGGCAGGTTGAATATAAGAGAAGACTATATATATATATATATATATATATATATATATATATGAAAAAGGAAGAAAATACCTGAAGTTCAGGAATAAGATGAGATCAACAACCCCTCCCCCACAATAGGATGATAAATCTTCAGAGAAAAATGAATCAACTGCACTTAATAGAGGACAAAAGGAAGAGATCAAATCTTCTCCTGCCAATTTCTCCAAACCTGCAGCATTACTATCACCTTTTAAAAAGAGCCAGAGAAATTACTAAGTCTTCAAAACTGCAATTTATTTTCACAATTTTCCTGAGTTTAGAAAAGATTCTTACAACTTCAAAAAAGGTATTTTTATAGGAGAAGGAAACTATCCAGTGTGCTATTGACTTCTAAGCTTAAAATAGCATTTGTTAAAAGGAAGAAGCTTTAGTGAATGGCATTTGAGTTCATCTATAATGTTACAGAGTATTAATTATGGCCAATTAATTATGCCAATTATGGCATTAGATCTTAGTTGTTATAAGGACTATTATGACCTCCCAAGAGATCAGTGATGATCAAACTTTTGAAAAGTAGATAAGATTTGGCCACTTTTCACAGCAAGGTTCATTGAATATGGGGAAGAATAAAAGTACTCCATATATTTTCCTGTTGGAGAGATGGGTTTGACCCTGAAGAAAGGAGAATATGGCAGCAACAGAGGTGAAGCCTGTGGCCATGATAGAAACTTTGCTAGGGTTTTTATGCCGAACTTTTTGATTTATGGGGTTGAGTATGGACTGAGATGCTTCTGCAATTCTAACAGTGTCAAGAAGAGCCCTAAGTGCTGGGAGCACTGCTTTGCAAAGAAGGGACAGTCCAGAGACTCTTTTTTTTAAACAAATAAACTCTTATTTTATGTCTTAGAATCAACATTATATGTTGGTTCTAAAGCAGAAGAGAGGTAGGCAACGAGAATTAAGTGACTTCCCCAGGGTCACAAAACTAGAAAGTGTCAGAGGTCAGATTTGAATGCAGGACCAACTTTCTGGGACTCAATGCCAATTGTGCAAAAAGCAAAAATTGTCTATTGGTGAGATATACCTAGGCTGGTCCACATTCTTCTGGAAGTAGAGAGAGGCTACAGTCTTATCTGTATTCATCATATAAACAGGAAATATCTAATTTTTACTCATCCCAACAGTGAACAGAATGAACCAATTGGTTCTAAGGAAGAAGAACAATAAAGGGCTAGGCAACTGGAGTTAAGTGACTTGCCTAGAGTCACAAAGTTAGGAAATATCTGAGGCCAGATTTAAACCCAAGATACCCTATCTCCAGTCCTGGGACTCTATTCATGAAGCCACCTAATTGCCACTAGGATTTTCCTTTTAAGTAATATTTTAGTATTTTTATTATGCCTTTGGGACCATATTAATACCAGATGACTATCAGATATGAAGTAATTCTGCTTATTCAACTGTATGCTGGGAGATTAAGAAGGAAAGGGAACAAACCAAAAGGAAGAAGATTTAAATTATTAAGAGTTTGCATGGATAGGCATAGGCTAAGCCATATAATAAAAATGACAATTCTACATAAATTAATTAATGTATTCAGTGCTATAAGAATAAAACTACCCAAAATTATTTCATAAAGCTAGAAAGAAATAATAGCAATTCACTTGGAAGGACAAAAAACCTAGAATATCAAGGGAAATAATTTTTAAAAATATGAAGGAAGTTGGCTTAGCTGTACTGGATCTCAAACTATATTATAAAGGCACGACAATTAAAGTAATCTGGTCCTGGTTAGGAATAGAGTGATGGGTCAATAGAATAAATTAGGTACACTATATAAAGAAGTAAATGACCATAGTAACCTAATATCTAACAAATCAAAAGATGCAAGCTTTTGGAAGAACTCAATATTTGACAAAAATGCTGGGAAAACTAGAAAACAATATGGCATAGATCAACATCTCATACCATATACCAAGGAAAAGTCAAAATAGTTACATGATTTAGAAATAAAGGGTACTACTGTAAGGATAAGTGATAAGTGATAGAGAAAAATGCACAGATTATCTTAAAGGAGGAGAATTTAGACAAAAACCCTCAGAGAAGATTCTGGAAGGAGAGGAGGATCTTGAGAGTTTACTGGGTTTAACATTCTCTCCTGATCTGGCTTTCCTCTGAGCTGGTAAGGGAAATCTTTGCTCTGGCCTACCTTGGGAAAAGACTAATCTTGTAGAAAGATTAGGAAACTTCTGGGTTGGAGAACTGCCTTGGAGGAGACCTGCCTTTCCTGGAAGTACAGAGATCAAACTGTCAGAAACAACTTGGTTAAGGTAAACCTGTGGGTTTTGTCACCTGTGACATTGGGTTTACCCTAGGCTTTGGGTAAGGACTCAGTACATCTGTGAGTCCTGCATTCTCAGCCTTTTAAGGACAATCTATAGTATATAGGTAGTCAGATAGATTTTTGGGGTCTAGATAAGATAAGGGAGTAAATAAGGACTTGAGAAGATCAGAAGAGCAAACCCCTAGAAGGGGAGCATAGATTGGTGGGAGGAGCTATAGCTGTGTAGATTTAGGACCTTATCTATCATTTCCTACCCTCAGTAAACTTGTTTATTTTGTTGTTGTTTCTTTTGTTTTTATGATTGCAAGGGTTGTGCTTCACTGGCCCTGGGAGGTTCCTGATTGGGGAGGGGCTTCCATTTCCAATCCCTGTAGGTCCTTTCTATTAATGGAAACCCCAAAGAGACTTGGTATAAAGATTTTTTTTTCCAGTTTGTTGTTTGCCTTTTAATTTTGGTTGTGTTGATTTTGTTTGTGTAAAACCTTTTTTAATTTAATGTAGTTATTCATTTCACATCTCATAATGTTCTCTGTCTTACTTTGACCTAAATTCTTCCTTTATCCATAGACCTGAAAAGTAAACTTTTGTACTTCCTTAATTTATTTATTATTTTCATTTGTATTATTTATTATTATTTAAATATATAAATAACTAAGTCACAATTTATAAGAATAAAAAGCATCCCCCAATTGACAAATGGTAAAAGGATACAAACATGCAATTCTTAGGTGAAGAAATTAAAGGTATCTTTAGTCATATGAAAAAATTCTCCAAATCACTGTTAATTAGAGAAACAGAAATTTAAATAATTCTGATGTAGCACCTCAAACACAACAGACTGGCTAACATGACCAAAAAAAAATGATAAATGTTGGAGTAGATGAGAAAAAATTGGGACATTAATGCACTGTTGGTGCAGTCATGAACTAATATAACCATTCTGGAAAGCAATTTGGAACCATGTCCAAAGGCCATAAAATTGTACATACCCTTTGACCCAGCAATACCATTGTATGTAGGTCTGTATCCCAAAGAGATTAAAGATAGGAAAAAGAATCTACTTGTACAATAATATTTATAGCAGCATTTTGGGGGTGGCAAAGAACTGCAAACTGAAAGAATGTCCATCAATTAGGGAATGGCTAAACAAGTTGTGCTTTATGAATATAGTGTAATACTATTGTGCAATAAGAAATGACAAACAAAATGACCCACTCCCTAACCCCAGGGAAAAACCTGGAAAGAGTTATACAAAGTGATACAAATCAAAGTGTGAAAAACCAGGAGAAGCCATAATGAATGATGATCAACTGTGAATGATTCGACTATTATCAACAAGGCAAGGATCCAGGACAACTCTAAGGGACTTGTAACAAAAAAGGCTATTCACCATCATACACAGAAAAGATGGAGTACAAATGCAGATTGAAACATATCATTCTTCACTTTATTTCCTCCATGAATTTTTCTCTAGTGGAAGCAATATGTGTCTTGTTTTACAACATGATTAACATGGAAATATGTATTATATGATAATATATTTATAACCTATATCATATTACCTGCCTTCTTGAGAACAGATATGGTTGGGAGGAAGGGAGAGAACAAGGATTATAATATGTTCAAAAATGAATATTTAAAATGATATTGATATGTAATCTGGAAATTTTTTAAGTTAAAATGTTTTAAAAATAAATGTAAGCTGAAGCTAAAGATTGTTGAGAGTTTATAAAAACTGGGATTTTTCTACTGCAAATGGACTGGAGAACTTGGAGATATAAATTAAATAGCTAAGCATTAGTTAGTGTATGCAAGTTGGTGTGTGTGTGTGTGTGTGTGTGTCTGAGAGAGAGAGAGAGAGAGAGAGAGAGAGAAAGAGAGAGAGAGAGAGAGAGAGAGAGAGAGAGAGAGAGAAAGAGAGAGAGAGAGAGAGAGAGAGAGAGAGAGAGAGAGAAAGAGAGAGAGAGAGAGAGAGAGAGAGAGAGAGAGAGAGAGAGAGAGAGAGAGAGAGAGAGAGAAAAGGAGAGGGAGAGGAAGAGAGGGAGAGAGAAAGGGAGATACTACTCCTGGTAGATTTGAGCTACTTCAGTTACAGAAATGGGATATGAACTTATATAAACAACCATATTTTCTTTTCCCCTAGAACAGAAGTTGGTATTTTTGAGACCAAAATCCTATTCACTACCTGTTTTTGTTCATGCCCCAAGCTACATATAGTAGAATGGTTTGTTCATCTTTAAATACAAGAAAATATTACTTTGAAATGTGTAACGTGAGTCCTAAAGTCCATTTCTCTTAGTGTTTATATAAACTAATAATATAATCTTACTAAATTAATATGATAGTAATAAAATTTATAAACATATTAAGGTATATTGTCTCCTCATAAACATTATATTCATGCAATATTGTCTATGTACAGAATTTTTAGGAAAAAAAAAACAATTAGAAGTTTTGATTCATTGTTAAGGAAATTGAGGCCCAGAGAGAATATACAGATTACAAATTACTTAGCAAATGAATGCACAGCTTAAACTAGATAGTATTCAGCTCTCTTGACTCATAGACCTCTATTTCTTCTGTATGGTACTACATTTAATCAAAGGATGAATTATATTATACATTACAAAATATGAAGTATTTATGACAATCAACTACATGTCATCTGAGAGAACTGACTGGCATTGGAGTGGATAAAAAATGATAATTGTACATATCTCTGGAAAACTTAAGAAACAAAAAAAGGAAATGTCATTTATTTACAACTAAGGAATCAGTGAGATAGAGAAAAAACTAGATCCTGATTATTAAGAACTGTGAGAGTTTCTGGGGGGTTTTAAATATATCTATAAATTAAATAAATAATTATCATTAAGTAATAAACAAAATCTATAATTTGTTAATCATCTACTATATCCTACATTCAGTAATAACTCCTAGTGATACAAAAACCATGATGAAACAGTTCCTGTAATCAAAAAGCTTACATTCTATCACATGAGAAAAAAATCTGTCACATTATAAAAAAACAAAACTCATAATTTTATTTTGCCTGAAATTATATTCTTTCTTTGGCATACACACATTCATCTTCTGTGATTGATAGAAAAGTATTAATGTAGAAAGGAGAGCAAGTATACTAACGCTGTATATTTCAAGAATTCATTCTCTTACCTAACCAAAGTGGTATATTATAGCTACATAGAATAAAATAGGGCAGCTAAGTGACATAGTAGACAGCATGCCAGACATGGATTTAGGAAGACTCCTCTCCCAGAGTTCAAATCTAGCCTCAGACATTTTCTAGCTTCATGACCCTGGGCAAGTCACTTTCCCCTTTTTGCTTCAGTTTCCTCATCTCTAAATGAACTGGAAAAGGAAATGACAAACCACTTCAAAATCTTTGCCAAGAAAACTTCAAATGAGGTCAGAAGAATTAGACATGACTGAAATACAACAAAAAAATAAAAATAAAAAACAAGAAACATTTCAAATATTTAGAATCCAAGTAATATTTCAATAACCAATGAATTTATTCTTTCATTTACTCAGTAACTACTTATCAATTCTCCACTATGTGCAAGCTCTATAGAATGTTCTAAAGACAAAAAACAGATGCAACAAAAGGCCTGTTTTAAAGTCACTCTCAACTTTACATAAGACTAGAATCTCTATGCTATGGGAGTTGCTTGAGTAAATGAAAGCTTACAGTCTAAAACTATATAATATTTTATTAATTCTGATACCTTTTTATGATTTCCATACAAATAGCTAAAATATGGGGCAATTCAATGTTTTGCAAAGATAATTGGATTTTACAAAAGAACTGGGGTTGAAGCTTTATTCCATTCCTTACTGTCTGTGAGTTGTTGTTATTCAGTTATTTTCAGTTGTGTCCAACTCTTTGTGACTCTATTTGTTGTTGTTTTTCTTGGCAAAGATCCTGGAGTGGTTAGCCATTTCCTTCTATGGGTCATTTTAAAGATGAGGAAACTGAGGCAAACAGGGGTAACCCCCTTGTCCACGTAAACGTCTGAGGCCAGATTTGAACTCAAGGAAGATGAATCTTCCTGACTATAGCACTGGATCTCTATCTACTATACTGCCTAGCTACCCATGGATATGTACTATTACTGTGGAAATCTTTGGGGATTTTTCACAAAGATGGCTTAATTTTATCATATTCATTAGAGAAAAGGATTATATAATATGACTTTTCAGGGAAGAGTTTTCATCATGTAAAACAGCCCATGATGCCTGATGTTGAAATACCTAAGTAGGTTAATGCAGTGTATATAGAATTTTGGGCCTGGAGTCAGGAAGACGAATTAAAATGCAGCTTCAGACATTTACTGTGTAACACTGGACAAGTCGATTAACCTATCTGCTCCATTTTCCTTATCTGTAAAATGGGAATAATAAAAGAACTCATCTCTCAAAGTTGTCTTGAATTTAAAATGTGGTATTTTAAAAGTATTTTGCACTTTAAAGAGCCATAGAATGTTATCACCATCTTCATCAGTCCATATTTCTTTTGATGGATTTAAATAAATACTTAGCTTAAATACAATATTCAGAAAATAACTATTGAATCAGTGTGTCTGAGCATATAAAAAAAGATGATGTACATTTCTAGATGCGTGGTAAAGGGCTTTTTAGGATGTTAAAGAGGATCCTTAATGAACAAAAAAAAATTATATATGATTATAGAGATACCAGAATTTTACTTTAGTATGGAGACCACATAATAGAAAAAAAAAATACTGGTCCTGTAGCCAAAGAACTTGAATTCAAAGCCAAACTTTGATGCCTGCTGTTGGTATGACCTTGGGCAAGTCATTTAATCTCTACGAGCTTTACTTTCTCCAAATGTGAAATGAAAGAATTAAACTTAGATGACTTTTATGATTCCTCCAAAATCTAATTCCTCTATCTGGGAGCTACACTCTGTTGTTCATATGGCACTTCAGAAATTAAAATGTTGTCGGTGTACCTTCTAAATTTCATCACCTTGGAGGAAAATCAATTTCCACACTGTAATTATAGCACTGCAAATGCCTGATGGAGGCTGCGGGGGGGTTGGGGGGGACACTAGTCTATGTGACTAGAACATAAAAAGATCTTTAGGTCACTGTGAATGAGAAGGTGACCATGAACCAGAAAGTTAGCCAAGCCCTGTGGATGAGAAGGAAGGCATGTTGGCTCTAATAAATGCTTGTCGGTTGACTGATATTATAAGTTAGCTTTTCAAAAAGCTGTGAGAGGTAACTAACTTCTTTCACAGGTTCTATGAGTGTCTGCCAAGGCATTCTGGAGGATCAGTTCCCTTCTCCAGTAGCCTCACAGACAGCCTGCCAGGGGCTGGAAAAGCCATCCTCGTGCACTGGCTTTCTACACTGAAAAAATGGAGCCCTGTGTGGGATTCTGTGAGATGCTGGATGAGAAGAAAGCAGCCCTGGAAAAGATGCAGGTTACAAAATAGTTATGAAGTCAGTTTTAGAAAAAAAGATTTCTAAATTTTCTCCTGATTACAAAATTGAAAGCAGAGGGGAAAATTAGCAGTGGCCAGGTCTGATTCTATAGAAGTTGGATTGTTTGGTGTCTGGGCCAGCAGATGGCAAATAAAGACAAAATGAGATAATTAGTTTGGGATCAAAGAACCAAGCTTAGCAGTATAAATGGAACAACCACCCAGCACACTAATCAGGGAAAGGATTTGGGTGCTATTCCAGGAAAATTAGTATCCAAGAGCAATGAAGATAATTTGTTTTACTCGAAAAAGGGAACTTAGAGTTAAGGGATATTGTGGAAAAAATGCCTTTTAGATTATATTATTGCTTGTACGATTCATATTGCTGAATGATAATAAGGACATTGTTCTTAAGAGAGGGTCTACTACAAATAATTTTTCAAGACTATAACTTTTAAAGAAAGGATAGGGAAAGTCATAGGATGATGGAATTAAATTTGGAAAGGGTGGTAGGGAGTATTTAACACATTCTGGCAGCTAGATGGTACAGTGGATAGAATACAAAACCTGGAGTCAGGAAGACTCATCTTTGTGAGTTCAAATCTGATCTCAGACACTTACTAGCCATTCACCCAAGACAAGTCACTTAACCCTGTTTGCCTTAGTTTCCTTTTATCTTAAATGAGCTGGAGAAGGAAATGGCAAACCACTCTAGTAGCCTTGCTAAGAAAACCTCAGATCGGGTCATGAAGAGTTGGACACAACTGAAAATGACTGAATTAGAAGAAGCCCACTTTACAAGTGAGGAAACTGAGGTCCAGACTTATGCAAGGTCTGCACTAAATTTATCTTCCTTAGTTACGTTAGCTTATGGGACATATGTTATATTCCAGCAATGGCAAACCTTTTAGAGATCCAGTGTCCAAACAAACTGCAACCCTCACTCCACACGTGAGCCCCCCACCTTACCCCAGACAGGGGAGAAAGGAAGCTCTCCCATTGGGCTGCTGGACAGAGGAGTGGGTAAAGTGAGAAATGTCCTCAGGCATAGTGGAGAGAGGTAGGGGGCAGCCCCCTCTGGCATGGTTATATTCTTTCCTTGTAATGATAGTTATATATGTGAATCTGCATAAAAGATCAGTCCAAAATCTTTTTACCTGAAATTTCCAAATAAGAAAGACAAAAATAGAATGAAAGGGAAATTATCTTAATAAATATTTGATGTTGAATTTTCATTTTCACATATATGTTTGTTTTCCTTATATCTGTACTTTATCAAGGAAATTCCAATCAAAACATGCATTTATTGATGTAGCACTTGTTAAAGACTTGCTAGTATATGCAAAACACTGTCTTAGGTTATGGAAAATACCAATATGAAATCAGATGCCATCCCTGTCTAGAGGGACAAATGAAATGTGTCCTCAAAAAAGTATAAAATAAGAAAGATACAATATATTTCACAAAAGGGGTTCTCGAATGACTTCTTTAGGTTTAAAGTAAAACTGGATCCTTGTCATGTAGAACAGTAGAGCAGAAGCCCTGGCAGAATTTGAAGACTTCTAGTACACATCTGATTACAGTGTGAATATCTGTTGTTCAAGGGCCAGCCTAGTTAAGTTCACAGAGTTTCATCACCGGGGTTGTGAACAAGGATTGTTTCAGTCTTTGTATTTGTATTCCCACCACCTAGCATAATACCTAGGAGATAGTTGTCAATTAAGAAATGCCTGTTGATAGATTATTTGGCAGCAGTTATGAAATTAATCAAAAACACATGGAATCAAATCTCAAGTTTAAGCAAAGAATAAGTTCTGAGTGGACCAGATTGATTCCAGAAAAGATTTTTTAGTCAAATCTGATCAACAAATCTGTCATGTCCTTTTTAAAGAGACATCTGAACTGTTAAAGTAAAACATCTTCCCAGCTGGGGAGAGCTGAGTGGCTGAGTGGATAGAGATTAAGTCTGTGGTCAGAAAACCTAGAGTTCAATCTGACCTCAGGCACTTACTAGTTGTTTGTCCACAATCAAATCACTCAGCCTCTGCCTGTATAAAACAGGAGAAGGAAATGGCAAATTACTCCATTATTTTTGCCAAGAAAACCCCATGGATAGTTGGTCCATGGAGTCTCAAAGAACTGGACTTGACTGAAAGACAGAACAACATCTACTACTAAGTTATTGAAGGAGTGATATATACATATAGGTGGAAGAAAAAAAGTATAATATGCATATAGTGGTATAATAGTTAAAAAGGTTGTGGTCACCAATTATAATAATTAAATATTAAACTATGAGGCTGTTAGTAGCTTTTAAAAATCTAGTTTAATTAAAATAGAGATATATAATAAAAGAGGGAAATGGAGGAAGGAGGTAGAAAATATTGCCTAGCTAAATACCCTATAATTGCTGATCCAAAGAAATCCAGCTCAGGCCAGACAAAAGGTCCAAATCTCCAGCCAGGAATTGTGGTAGTGTCTTCAGCAAGAATGTCACCAACCCAAGAGAGAGAGTCTGCAGCCCAAGAGTCTCCAACGCATGTGAGGCTGAGCCACCAAAGAGAGTGTGCCAAAATATGGGTGCCACCACAAAAGCCCCAAGAGGCCAAAGAGAGCAAAGAGCCTGAGGGGTTGCTGGGTCCCAATTATATGGAGCTTTCTCCACCCATAAAGTCTCCCACTCACATTTCAGGAACCAGCCATAGTTTCTGGCACTGCCCGGGGGGCAGTGGCTGTGGGATCCCCCTCTTATCTCTGAGGGTGTGAAATTTCATCAAAAGGATCTTCAAGTTTCTGACTGATTCATTTAGAAAGGAAAGGAAATCTAAGTTCTTGATTGATCAAGTTAAAAGTTGCTGATTGATTACATTAGTAGACAAAAGGAGGGCAATTCTATTTTCACAGTTGTAAATCTTGAAATTTCTCAGACTTGTGAATGTTAAAAATTTTCACATTGAGGAATCCTCCATTGGAACAAATTCCCTACTGGGAAACATTCCCCATTTTGATGTGAGAACTCGCCAGGATAGGAAATGGGAGGACCTCTACTCTACCCGTACTTAAGACTACTTTAGGGAAGAAAAATCCTTGCTATGGGAGGACCTCTACTCCACCCGTACTTAAGACTCCTTTAGGGGAGAATACTCCTCGCTAAACAATGAAAGTACTTGGACCTATGCTTATAATAAGGCAAGGAGTTCTTTGAGCCATGCCTGTTTTTTAGAATTGATACAATGAGATGCTAGGTACCTAAAAGGGTCGGGCAAGTTTTCTCTTAATGAGATTAGTTGACTCAGCTGTGTTTTCACTGGTTCAGACTTACTGAGGAGATTAGTCAACTTAGCAGGAATTCAGATGGGCAGTCCTTTGGAAAACGTCTACAGTGATTGGTAGATGTAAGGACTTAGGGGAGGTGACATAGGAGAAAAACCCCTATATAAGAAAAAGCAGAATCTCTTGAGAAAAAAAATCCTTTTGGAGGATCTCTGATGAGGATTGCTTGGGAAGAATCTCTTGAGAGAGGCTCTGGAGAAGGGAAGCTCTTGGAGGACAATCTCTAAGGAGGTCTCGCTGGAGCTCCTCTGAGGGGACTCTGTCCCTCTGAAGGCTCTGGAGAGAGGCCCTTTGGAACAGTCTCTGGCTGGAAGGCTCTTTAAGGAGGACTCTGGCTGGAACTCTCTCTGGTGAAGTCAGCTGAGATGGAGCTGGTCTGGTGTCACTAGAATCCTTGCTTAGACAGACCTTGTGGTGAGTGTTAAAAGACTGACTGACTGATCTCTTTCTCTTAAGACTCAGGACTAGGCCATGTTGGCTTAAGGCCCTTCATACTTATTTCCTTTTTCTCTCTTTTCTTTAATTCCACATTTGTATTAATTAAAATCTCTATAAAACCCAGTTGACTTGGGTATTTGAATAATTGGGAATATTTCCCTGGTGACCACCTTATATTTGATTTAAAAACCAAGACACTGTAGTGAAACATATTTTCTGCGGTCAAATTTACTCACCCTCTCTTATATCTGTCACAATTTATATCTTCCACCATTTTAACTCACTACAGTTTACAACATCTCTCTTTTAACTGTTACAGTTTAAGGCCTTCAACCATTTTAAATCTAACACAGTAGCACACACCAAGAATTCCTGATGTCCTGGAAGCTAAGGTGTAGGCATTGCTTGAATTGGAATAAGTTACCACCAACAGGATAAACCCTACAAATGGACTACCATTGTATAAGTTAAGGAAAAATTAAGTATCCTAAGTCCAAAAAAATGGAGCAAGTTAAACTTCTGTTCCTATCATCATTATTTAGATTCAGCCCATGAGTGTCCACTTTATTTATAGTTAGTGATATAGACTCTAAGTAGGTATATTAAAAGATAGATAGATAGATAGATAGATAGATAGATAGATAGATAGATAGATAGATAGATAGATAGATGGATGGATAGATAGATAGATAGATAGATAGATAGATAGATAGATAGATAGATAGATAGATGGATAGATAGTGATGGATGGATAGAGAGAGAGAGATAGGCAGAGAGACCAGACAGACAGACAGACAGACAGACAGATAGACTGACAGACAGGATAGATAGAAAGATAGATAGATAGGACGGACAAAAAGACAGACAGATAGGCCAACAGATAGATAGATACATAGATAGATAAATAGATACATAGACAAAAAGACAGAGAGACAGATAGATAGATGAATCAATGATTAAATAGCTGAGAAGAGATAAACAATATGAGTTTAAAATATAATTTTCTTTTTCTACTAAGCAGAGGTATATTTGAAATAATAATTTCAATACATAGATCCAAGGCTCTCAAAGTGGCTTGGAGTATAAGAAAGAATTGAAGGTACTATAAAAAAGAAAGTTGAATTTGAAGGCCATACATTTTAACCTATATATGAACCATGATCCTTTCTGCA
The DNA here is from genome assembly GCF_027887165.1 of Monodelphis domestica. Taxonomy (NCBI): domain Eukaryota; kingdom Metazoa; phylum Chordata; class Mammalia; order Didelphimorphia; family Didelphidae; genus Monodelphis; species Monodelphis domestica. The sequence goes on from NC_077229.1 coordinate 340,610,725, forward strand.
GCAAATTGAGTATTACCTCAAGCTCCACCTACTTATTATCCCAACAGGGCAGTCCATTACACTTTGGAACAACTCTAACTGTGAAGGTGGTTTTCTTTAAGATACCTTCCTGAAATATCCACTCATTCCTTCTAGCTCTACCCAAACCTGCTATGTAAGTTGTCAATTAGATGATGGTAATTCCATTTGGAGATCACACATTATGTAAAGTAGAATAATGGTAATTTCTATTCCCAAAGAAAAGGGGAAACTATGAAAAATTCATGAGTAGATGAAAATAAATTTTTCCCATTAGACAATAAGCCTTCAGTGAAAAATTAATCAAAATCTCTCATGGGAGAAACAATGGAGGAGATGAAATCTCCAATGAATTTTTCCAATCTACTATCATAGATATCCTCACATTTTTAAAAGAGGCAATAAAGTGCCAAAGCCTTACAAATTTGTCTCTTTGAAATTTCACTGAGTTTAGAAAAGATTCTTCAAAAATGAGTAATATGCATTTGCTTTTTAAAGGAGCAGGCAGAGAGAAAGTATTGAAACAACCCAAAATTCTATTGATTAATGAAGTTAAAAATAGTATCTGTTAAAAGGAATATACTTTCATGATTGAGACCTTTATTTCATTGACAACCCTTCAAAGACTTGAGACCAATTATCCTATCATAAATCATCATTACTTTTCTTTTATAAGATAAGCATCCTCAATTCCATAAACTGATCTATATGCAGTTTTAATCCAGGAGCCTTCACCATATTGGTTCACGTCCCCCCAAAAGACTTCTACCTTAGCAATAAAGATATGGATTAGATCTATGAGTTCACTAATGTAGATTTTCCTGGCTTTACAAATGGCTGCCTCACCTCAAAATCTTTCCTAAAACATAAAGAGAGATCAGTTAGCTCCCTTATTTTAGAGACTTATGCTCACTTTGTGAAATTTAGCTCTTAGAGAACTGGACTTTTAGAGTGGTAGAAAGCTAACTTTGATGCCAGGAAGACCTGGGTTCAAGTCCTTGTGACACTGGACAAATTACTTTATCTTGAAGTGTCATTTTCAATTTCCAAAGTCTTTAATTTGCTGAAAAGTGCTGTTGGCTCACATGGAAAGAAGTTTCCTAATTCCATATTTCTCTGTATCAGTGAAATCACAACTCCAAGTCCTAGGCATACCCTAAAGCAGCAATTAGATCTGATCACAAAAGAGGCCCACATCAGTACTAAAGTGATATTACACTGACAACCAGAAGGAATTTTTAAGTGAAACTAGTTCTATAACTTAAAAAAAAATAAATCTTGAAAAGGTAAAAACCAAAGGAACAATTAAAATGATTCAGAGCTGAAAGCTTTCTAGTGAACGCAGAATTTGAAGTCAGAAGTTACGGCATTATGACTTCTGCGCCTTACTTGCTGTGTGAACTGGGGCAAGTGACTTCAAGTCTCTGAGCTTCTGTTCCTCAGTTATAAAATTAGATGAGTTCAACTATTAGATATTTGATCCTTTCTTAAGAGACAGATAGGTGATGCTGTGGGTAGAACAGTAGACCATAAATCAGGAAGACATGAATTTAAAAATAGCCTCAGACTTGCTGTGTGACCATGGGCAAGTCATTTAATGTTTATCTTCCTGAATCTTTTCTACTATAAAATGAGTATAATACTATAATGCTTTTTTTCACAGCTATTATGAATATCAAATGAGATAATATTTAAAGCCTTTTAAAATAAAGGCTTATAATATTATAATAAAAATAAAATATTATAATATAATAATAATTATTATTATAATTATAATAATGTTCTTGGAACATAGTAGGCTTTTAACAAATACCTGTTTGTTTCCTCTCCTCATGTTAATATTCTGAGATCTTATCAATTAATCTAAAGTAGCACATTTAGGAACAGGATATAAGCATCTATATGAGGGAAGAATTTTTAAGTCCATTTATTTTCCCCAAAAAAATGAAGAGCAAGATTTATAAGATTTAAAGCTGAAAGAGCTTTGAAATCATTAATTTCATTATAAGCAAAATGAAGAAATTCAACTAAATGATCCCAGTGGTCCCTTCCAGCTGAATATCTGTGAATTATAATCCTATAATCAAGTAAGAAGTCTTAACCTAGGTTCTATGAACATGTCTGAAAAGATATCTTAATAACTATACTTCAGTATAATTGGTTTTCAAAGGAAATCCTTTGTATTTTATTTTATACATTTAGAACAGTACTCTGAGAAAAGGTCCATAGGTTTTACCAGCGTGCCAAAGGAATCTATGAAAAAAGAACGGTTAGGAACCTCTGATGCAGATCAACCCTTTTATTGCATAGATGAAGAAACAAATTCAGAGAGGTCTTCTATAAATCCAAAATTCTATGCCACTATCTAATATCTGACTAGATTTTAAGAGGAAAGGATATTGGGCATCGAGTCTAGAGTGAACAGGTTGTAAATCCAATCCAACCCTAGTTATATGGTCATGAGTAACATATTTAGCCCTTCTAAGTCTCGGTTATCTCATATATGAAATTCCTGAAGTCATATATATATATATATATACATATATATATATATACACACACACACACACACACACACACACACACACACACACACACACACACATATATATATATATATATATATATATATATATATATATATATATATAAATGACCTACTTTGAATTTTAGGGATCAAATTTTGATAGCTCACACTTATGTGTTGTTTTAAGATTTCTAAACGTACTTAAGAAATGTCTCATTGAAGATGGCGGCTTAGAGAAAGCTAAAGCTCAGATCTCCGGAAAACCCTTCCCGACCAATCTCAAACGATAAGCTCCTAAGGCGCCGAAATTCAAAACGATCAACAGCACAGACCCTGGGAACCCTCCTCCTGGACCTGGACCCGGTTCAAAAGGTACGGCTCCCCTTAAAAGCCAGAACCCGAGATCACTCGGACCTCAGGGGTAGGAGCGCAGAGTCCAAGGCTCCCGGAAGCCGCAGCCCGGCCGGCTCAGAGAGCAGGGTCCTCGGAAACAACAACCCTCAGGGCCTTCTACAGTCCCGGTGAAAGTTACTGCCTGGGGCTTCCGCTGCAGAGAGCTGGTCAAAACAACAGCAACCCTCAGGGCGGGCAAGACAGCCTCACAGGCTGGATCCTGCTATCCAAGTCTCAGTGAAAGTCTGTGCTCTCGGAGCTTGGGGAAGCGGCAGCCCATCCCCCCGCAGGCCTGCGAAACAGCCTCACGGCCAGCGATTCTGAAGGCAACTTCCGGAAAGCGAGCCGGGGGGGAGAGTGTGGCCTCCTGGTCCGACCCTTCCATTCCAGTTCCAGTGAGGCATATTCAGTTTAACCCAGGGAAAGCCCATAGAACTATCTGCCCAGGACTGCCTCTGAACACCAGAAAGAGACAAGAAAAACTAATCCTCCACATTCAGAGATGACAAACTCCACAGAACCACAGAAGCCCCAAAATACCAAGAAAAATAAGAAGAAAGGGGCGACTTTGGACACATTCTATGGAGCCAAAATACAAAATACAGAGCAGACAGAAGATAATATAAAAGAAAATGCTCCAAAACCTTCCAAAGGAAATGGAAACTCTCCACAAACCTATGAAGAATTTGAATCAGAAATGACCAAAAAGATGGAAGCCTTCTGGGAGGAAAAGTTGGAAATAATGCAAAAGAAATTCACGCATCTACAAAACCAGTTTGACCAAACTGTAAAAGAAAACCAGGCTTTAAAGGCCAGAATCAGGCAGCTGGAAGACAACGATCGTGTAAAAGAGCAAGAATCAATAAAGCAAAGCCAAAATACCAAGAAATTAGAAGAGAACATAAAATATCTCACCGACAAGGTGATAGATCTGGAAAATAGGGGGAGAAGGGATAATTTAAGAATAATTGGACTCCCAGATAAGCCAGAAATAAACACCAAACTGGACATGGTGATACAAGATATAATCAAAGAAAATTGCCCAGAGATTCTAGAACAAGGGGGCAATACAGCCACTGACAGAGCTCACAGAACACCTTCTACACTAAACCCCCAAAAGACAACTCCCAGGAATGTAATTGCCAAATTCCAAAGCTATCAAACAAAAGAAAAAATCCTACAGGAAGCCAGAAAAAGACAATTTAGATATAAAGGAATGCCAATCAGGGTCACCCAAGACCTTGCAAGTTCTACTCTGAATGATCGTAAGGCATGGAACATGATCTTCAGAAAGGCAAGAGAGCTGGGTCTCCAACCAAGAATCAGCTACCCAGCAAAACTGACTATATACTTCCAAGGGAAAGTATGGGCATTCAACAAAATAGAAGACTTCCAACTTTTTGCAAAGAAAAGACCAGAGCTCTGTGGAAAGTTTGATACCGAAAATCAAAGAGCAAGGAATACCTGAAAAGGTAAATATTAAGGAAAGGGGAAAATGTTATCTTCTTCTTTTACTCAAACTCTCTTCTATAAGGACTACATTTATATCAACCTATGTATACTAACATGTGGGGAAAATGTAATGTATAAATAGGGGGTAAAGAAAGACCAAATAGAATAATCATTCTCACACAAAGATTCACATGGGAAGGGGAGGGGAAGAAAACTCCTATAAGAAGGAGAGGAAGAGGGGGGGGGGTTACTTAAACCTCAATCTCAGGGAAATCAGCTCTGAGAGGGAAAAACCTCCAGATCCATTGGGATCTTGAATTCTATCTTACCCAACAAGGGTAAGGAGAAGGGAAAACCAAGGGGGGGAGGGGGAGAGGGAGAACAAAAAGGGAGGGTAAGAGAGGGGGGAGGGGGAGGGAACAAAAAGGGAGGGACTAAAAAGGGAAACATCAAGGGAGGGGACAAGGGGGACTGTTTCAAAGTAAATCACTGGACTAAAAGGTAGAGCCGAAGAAGAAAAGGTTAGAATTAGGGAAGGCAATCAAAATGCCAGGGAGTCCACAAATGACAATCATAACTTTGAACGTGAATGGGATGAACTCACCCATAAAACGTAGACGAATAGCAGAATGGATTAGAATCCAAAACCCTACCATATGTTGTCTTCAAGAAACACACATGAGGCGGGTTGACACCCACAAGGTCAGAATTAAAGGATGGAGTAAGACCTTCTGGGCTTCAACTGATAGAAAGAAGGCAGGAGTGGTAATCATGATATCTGATAAAGCCAATGCAAAAATAGACCTGATCAAAAGGGATAGGGAAGGTAATTATATTTTGTTAAAAGGGACTATAGACAATGAGGAAATATCATTAATCAATATGTATGCACCAAATAATATAGCACCCAAATTTCTAATGGAGAAACTAGGAGAATTGAAGGAAGAAATAGACAATAAAACCATACTAGTGGGAGACTTAAACCAACCATTATCAAATTTAGATAAATCAAATCAAAAAATAAATAAGAAAGAGGTAAAAGAAGTGAATGAAATCTTAGAAAAATTAGAATTAATAGACATATGGAGAAAAATAAATAGGGATAAAAAGGAATACACCTTCTTCTCAGCACCACATGGCACATTCACAAAAATTGACCATACATTAGGTCACAGAAACATAGCACACAAATGCAGAAAAGCAGAAATAATGAATGCAGCCTTCTCAGATCACAAGGCAATAAAAATAATGATTAGTAATGGTACATGGAAAACCAAATCTAAAACCAATTGGAAATTAAACAATATGATACTCCAAAACCGTTTAGTTAAAGAAGAAATCATAGAAACAATTAATAATTTCATCGAGGAAAATGACAATGGCGAAACATCCTTCCAAACCTTTTGGGATGCAGCCAAAGCGGTAATCAGAGGTAAATTCATATCCCTGAATGCTTATATTAACAAACAAGGGAGAGCAGAGATCAATCAATTGGAAATGCAAATGAAAAAACTGGAAAGCGATCAAATTAAAAACCCCCAGCAGAAAACCAAATTAGAAATCCTAAAAATTAAGGGAGAAATTAATAAAATCGAAAGTGATAGAACTATTGATTTAATAAATGAGACAAGAAGCTGGTACTTTGAAAAAACAAACAAAATAGACAAGGTACTGGTCAATCTAGTTAAAAAAAGGAAGGAAGAAAAGCAAATTCACAGCATTAAAGATGAAAAGGGGGACAGCACCCCCAATGAGGAGGAAATTAAGGCAATCATTAGAAATTACTTTGCCCAATTATATGGCAATAAATACACCAATTTAGGAGAAATGGATGAATATATACAAAAATACAAACTGCCTAGACTAACAGAAGAGGAAATAGAATTCCTAAATAATCCCATATCAGAAATTGAAATCCAACAAGCCATCAAAGAACTTCCAAAGAAAAAGTCCCCAGGGCCTGATGGATTCACCTGTGAATTCTATCAAACATTCAGAGAACAGTTAATCCCAATACTATACAAACTATTTGACATAATAAGCAAAGAGGGAGTTCTACCAAACTCCTTTTACGACACAAACATGGTACTGATTCCAAAACCAGGCAGGTCAAAAACAGAGAAAGAAAACTATAGGCCAATCTCCCTAATGAATATAGATGCAAAAATCTTAAATAGGATACTAGCAAAAAGACTCCAGCAAGTGATCAGAAGGATCATTCACCATGATCAAGTAGGATTCATACCAGGGATGCAGGGCTGGTTCAACATTAGGAAAACCATCCACATAATTGACCACATCAACAAGCAAACTAGCAAGAATCACATGATTATTTCAATAGATGCAGAAAAAGCCTTTGATAAAATACAACACCCATTCCTATTAAAAACACTAGAAAGCATAGGAATAGAAGGGTCATTCCTAAAAATAATAAACAGTATATATCTAAAACCAACAGCTAATATCATCTGCAATGGGGATAAACTAGATGCATTCCCAATAAGATCAGGAGTGAAACAAGGATGCCCATTATCACCTCTACTATTTGACATTGTACTAGAAACACTAGCAGTAGCAATTAGAGAAGATAAAGGAATTGAAGGCATCAAAATAGGCAAGGAGGAGACCAAGTTATCACTCTTTGCGGATGACATGATGGTCTACTTAAAGAATCCTAGAGATTCAACCAAAAAGCTAATTGAAATAATCAACAACTTTAGCAAAGTTGCAGGATACAAAATAAACCCACATAAATCATCAGCTTTTCTATATATCTCCAACACAGCTCAGCAGCAAGAACTAGAAAGAGAAATCCCATTCAAAATCACCTTAGACAAAATAAAATACCTAGGAATCTACCTCCCAAGACAAACACAGGAACTATATGAACACAACTACAAAACACTCGCCACACAACTAAAACTAGACTTGAACAAATGGAAAAACATTAACTGCTCATGGATAGGACGAGCCAATATAATAAAAATGACCATCCTACCCAAACTTATTTATCTATTTAGTGCCATACCCATTGAACTACCAAAATACTTCTTCACTGATTTAGAAAAAACCATAACAAAGTTCATTTGGAAGAACAAAAGATCAAGGATATCCAGGGAAATAATGAAAAAAAACACATATGATGGGGGCCTTGCAGTCCCTGACCTAAAACTATATTACAAAGCAGCAGTCATCAAAACAATTTGGTACTGGCTAAGAAATAGAAAGGAAGATCAGTGGAATAGACTGGGGGAAAGCGACCTCAGCAAGACAGTATACGATAAACCCAAAGATCCCAGCTTTTGGGACAAAAATCCACTATTTCATAAAAACTGCTGGGAAAATTGGAAGACAGTGTGGGAGAGACTAGGAATAGATCAACACCTCACACCCTACACCAAGATAAATTCAAAATGGGTGAGTGACTTAAACATAAAGAAGGAAACCATAAGTAAATTGGGTAAACACAGAATAGTATACATGTCAGACCTTTGGGAGGGGAAAGGCTTTAAAACCAAGCAAGATATAGAAAGAATCACAAAATGTAAAATAAATAATTTTGACTACATCAAACTAAAAAGCTTTTGTACAAACAAAACCAATATAACTAAAATCAGAAGGGAAACAACAAATTGGGAAAAAATCTTCATAGAAACCTCTGACAAAGGTTTAATTACTCATATTTATAAAGAGCTAAATCAATTGTACAAAAAATCAAGCCATTCTCCAATTGATAAATGGGCAAGGGAAATGGATAGGCAGTTCTCAGATAAAGAAATCAAAACTATTAACAAGCACATGAAGAAGTGTTCTACATCTCTTATAATCAGAGAGATGCAAATCAAAACAACTCTGAGGTATCACCTCACACCTAGCAGATTGGCTAACATAACAGCAAAGGAAAGTAATGAATGCTGGAGGGGATGTGGCAAAGTAGGGACATTAATTCATTGCTGGTGGAGCTGTGAACTGATCCAACCATTCTGGAGGGCAATTTGGAACTATGCCCAAAGGGCGACAAAAGAATATCTACCCTTTGACCCAGCCATAGCACTGCTGGGTCTGTACCCCAAAGAGATAATGGACACAAAGACTTGTACAAAAATATTCATAGCTGCGCTCTTTGTGGTGGCCCAAAACTGGAAAATGAGGGGATGCCCATCAATTGGGGAATGGCTGAACAAACTGTGGTATATGTTGGTGATGGAGTACTATTGCGCTAAAAGGAATAATAAAGTGGAGAAGTTCCATGGAGACTGGAACAACCTCCAGGAAGTGATGCAGAGCGAGAGGAGCAGAACCAGGAGAACATTGTACACAGAGACAAACACACTGTGGTATCATCGAACGTAATGGACTTCTCCATTAGTGGTGGTGTAATGTCCCTGAACAACTTGCAGGGACCCAGGAGAAAAAAACACCATTCATAAGCAAAGGATAAACTATGGGAGTGGAAACACCGAGAAAAAGCAACTGCCTGAATACAGAGGTTGAGGGGACATGACAGAGGACAGACTCTAAATGAACACTCTAATGCAAATACTATCAACAAAGCAATGGGTTCAAATCAAGAAAACATCTAATGCCCAGTGGACTTACGCGTCGGCTATGGGGGGTTGGGGGGGGGAGGAAAAGAAAATGATCTATGTCTTTAACGAATAATGCTTGGAAATGACCAAATAAAATATATTTAAAAAAAAAAAAAAAGAAATGTCTCATTATAGTAATTCTGAGAGGTAGATTATATTATCATCCTGACATTACAGATGAGGAGACTAAGGGAGACAGTTATTAAGTGACTTGCCCAAGGTCACACAGTTAGTGTTTGGAGACATATTTAAACTCAGGGCCATTTGACTTCAGCCTAGAGCTCTATCTCCTGTGTCCCCTGGCTGAGCAAATGTAAACAAAATGCTTTCAAAGCTCATTTCAAAAGGTAATTGTAGAATTGTGGAATTATAATATTGTAGAATTACAACAGCTGAGGCACGTAACTTGAAAAAATGAAGTTCTTTTCATCATGGGAAATAAATATATGACACTTCAGATAAGGCAAAAATATCAAGGTCACAAAAGTTACAGTTCATTGTTTTGTGATATTTATATCATTTAGCATATATTCCCTAAACTTGTCATTGGGGTAAGACATATATACTAATTAACTTATTCTCCCGTATAAAGCCACCAAATACCTTTCTGAGAGACATAGCAATGAGCTGGATGGACCATTGTCCTGATAAAATTATGGTAATATATCACATGGACAAAGCGTTTTACTTAGGTTATTTATTTTGAGTAGAGAAATATTTAACAGAGTAATTATTATCTCCATTTTACAATTCATAAAACTGAGGCTCAGAGAGTTTGTTACTTGCCACACAGGTAACAGGCACCTGCGGAATATGAGAAACTGCTTTACAATTAACAAGCAATTAGTGAAGCCTGAAATGGTGGACAGAGATCTGGTCTCTGAGTCAGGACAACTTAGGTTTAAGTCCTGCCTCTCACAAAAACTGGCTGCCTTACCCTGGATACATTATTTAACCTCTCAGGGGCAAGGGCAATTCTGTAACGATCTTTCATAAAGATTTAGAAAAAAAAATTTAGGAAATGCTTATCCTTTGGGTTACCATATTTTGCCCTTTGTGACTCTACTGAATGGCAGAATTACTATAGATACCACAGATAGCTTGGCCCCAACCTGAACCCTGAATGCACTCTATTTGATTCATGAATTCACACCCTTCCTTGCTCTGTATGGTGAGGTTGCTAAGAAGAGAAGAGAAGAAAAGGTCACAATTCTTCCTGTTCTACTAAAAATTATTTAAGACTTATGGCTATTTTAAGACATTTCAAGGCAACTTTCAATATCTTTTCTCAGTCTTTTCCCTCTAAGGAGAGAATTAAGGTCAATCAGCTGCTAAAACCTAGCAGAAAAGGGAAATTTTAATACATATATAAATACAAAATAACTTGTCAAAATGATTGAATTAAAAGGCATACATTATTTTGAAGGAAATAGCTAGATTGGGTCCTTGACAAAGATGATTGAAAAGTATGATGCAAAAAATGCAAAAATCAAGATTAATATCTGACAAGACCATATGATTACCTTGAGAAAATATTCTATGATCTAGAAAGACAAAAAGACACCATAACTGAACAATTTTAATGCCTCAAAAATTTTGTTGTGGAAATATGGTCAAAGATCAAGCAACTTTAAATGATTACTCCTTGAAGTAATAAATTTGAGATTTATTGGCTATTTATTCCTCTATTATTTCTGTGTTACAATTCTCATCTGAAATTAAAGAATATCCTTTTTATCAATTTTTACTCTTAGTACTTCAAGTATATAACTGATACTAGTAACCATCATTCTGAAAAATCTTTGCGAAGATAATGGAAACAGAGATTTAGTTACTTCATTTTCAAGTTTTGAAAGTCATAATTCCTTATTATTTAGTTTTCTAATAACATGTCTTAGAAATGGCTTAGTCTTCTAGAAAGTATTTATCAAAGTTCAGAGGTTAGTTTGTTTTGCTTTTTCCTTTGAGACGTAACAAGATAGTTGATATTGAAATTATATCATTATGATAGTCATACTATTGACCTGTTTTTCAAAAAAGATACATGAAAGCCAGCTTGGTATAGTGACTAGAGAGCTAGCCTTCAAACTAAGAAGACTCACATTTAAGTTCTGCCTTAGAGTGACTGTGTCTGGGTAAGTTACTTAGTATAAAATGTTTTGAAAGCCTTTAAGCACTACATAAATACTAGGTGTTTTATTACAATCTATTTCTATAACCTGCAGAGAAGTTGCTCACCTGCATATAAAGAGAGAACTCATCACAGAATCAGAAATCACAGGTTCAACAATATTCCTTCAAAATGAGCCTTATATTTTCACAGAAACTCAGAAGACTGATTAATAAGAGTATAATTTTACAAATATGTTACATAGATAATGGACTTCTAGTTTCAGGAAAATGTGCTTTGCAGAAACCCATCAAATAATTCACATGTGAATATGGTGTAAGGAGTATCACAAGATAATCAAGTTGGGCACTGTTTTGGAATTTTTGTTTAGTAACAAAACTGCTTTTTTTTGTATCATTGCCCACTGAGGCTAAACTATTTTCCTTCCTTCAAAGGTAACTTGAATCAGCTACATAAACACAAAGAAGTTTCAGTTTTTGCTTTCTGCTTTCTTGAGAAGCGGATGATACTATCAATCTTTAAGCTCCTTCTTCTTTTGTTAACTTAGCAGAAAGGAGGTGAAAGGATACCAACTTCACAGCCTCCAAAATCCATCAGCTCTTGCCATTGCTTGTCTGAAATGTCAATTAGTACCGGGCCAAAAAGTTATAGTATGAGAACCTAGCCAGACTGTGTCCTTGTTGGAAAGGAGAGGATATTTTCTCCTTACCAGTATTTTGCAACTGGTGGATGATTTATCCAGAAGAAAATGGCTTCATCATAAAGATTTGGGGGAAAGGATGGTTTCTTTTGGTCACAAGGAATAAAACTGCCATATAATCCTTCATAGTTAAATACAATCAACCATATGAACAAAGGCAGTGTGTTTTATAAGGGCTTTCATAGGAAACAAATCATAAAAGTATCACTCAAAGCTCCTTCCAATATATCCAGCTATTTTTCAGTCAGTGAGCCAGCATTTAAGTTCCTTCTATATCCTAGGAAAGCAATGAGGATTCAAATAAAATAAAAAAGAAGTCCCACTTTTCAAGGAACTCACAGTGTAATGAAGGAGACAACTAAATACAAACAAGATATATATAGATATATATTTATATATAGATATATATAGGTATATATATTTATATATGTATATATATATATATATGATAAAATGGAGATAATCAACAAAGGTGAAGCAATAATTACGTTAAGAGACACATCTGGTGGTAGAGCCAAGATAGAGGAGTAATTAGAAAGCAGCACCATTTCACCAGAAAATCCTCTCCAACCAAGAGTAGAATATCACCACAAAACTGTGAAGAGTGACTCAAACTTTGTCAATCAATGACAACTTTTAAATTAATCAATCAAAAACTTAAGTACCCATACTTAACACTAAGTATGAGAGTTCACAAGTCACTTGCCAAAGTAGGTGACAAATCCAGAGGCTACTGTCCACCCCTTGGGCAATGCTAAGCAAATTGAAAGACTGCATTTGGTTCCCATAAAGTGGGGAAGAGACAGGAAGTGACATGGAAAAAGGACTATAAAAAGTCCTGAACTTCCTGTCAGAGGGAGTTCATTGGAAGTCTTTTCCTGCAACCTTCTCCTTTGGACTTCTTCTTTGGAGGAGGTCTTCACCTTCTGGCTTCACCTTTTGGATTTCTCTTTTGGACTTGGCCTTTGATCTTCTCCTTTGGACTTTGTCTTTGTAGACTCTGCATTGGTGAGCTGGACTGAAGGAAGAGACTCTTTCCATGAATCCTGTGTTGGCTTTCTGGGTGAGTAGTTGGCTAACCTTTTATGGCTTCTAGAGAGATTGATTCCAGATGGGCCTTCTTTTCCTGGAGGAGGCTGCATTGGTGGAACACTTGCTGAAGAAACCACCTAGTCCTCTGACTGAAGGTTACCGAACCCTGCTAGGGCTGAGCTGGACACCAGAGCAGAGGAACACTAAGGGTTTTAGGCTAGACATTTCTCTAACCTCTTCTTACATTTCTCAACTTTCACTCTTTCTACCTCTTTGTAAATGAAGCTACTAAGAGTCATTTTGACTTAAGCTAAAATATTTTTAAATCAGTGACCACAATAATACTTTAGAACATTCATATTAGCATAAAAGCCTAAATTTTTTATATTCTTACACAATGAATACAGGAGGGAAGGAATCAACAAAGAGACAGAGTGAAACAACCCTCAAAAGAGGAGAAACCCAAAAGGTAGACAGAGACCATCTAGGGAACTGGTGTGAGAGGGGAGCAGAGTTAGCAGGAGGCAAAGCAGCAAGTAAAGACAAGCCACACCCCCAACCCCATACATCTTCTCTCACAGGCTCCAAGCTTAAGCTCTGTCTAGCAGGCAGATGCTGAGATTCTGCCAGGGCAAGTAGTGGTCAAGCCAACTCACACCCCTTGAAATTTCAAACCTGTGCAAAAGTGCAGAGTCCAAGCTCAGGGCAATCTGGGAAAAACTGATTCTTGTGGGCCCAAAGCAAAGCCAGGAATCCCAATCTGTGTTTGGGATGAGTACATAATCCACAGTTTGAGGTGAGGACACAGTTCTCAAGGGAGGGCCTCTCCAGGATCTTTTTGCCCAAAACTAAGGGTAGAGCTCCAGGACAGGGCAATCAAGGGTATGTCTGATTGAATGAAGAACACCATGAGATAAAAAAAAAATTGAGTCTAAGCCTGGGACTAAAATTTAATTAGCTCCTTCCCTGTTCAAGTGCACATTGAGATCAAAAGTTTACACCCAAGCCTGAGGAAAGTCTTTAAGCTAACAGTATCTCAAAGGTCAATTGAATCAGCATAGGGAGGGTACTATGAGAGCTCTCAGGACTCAGATCATCTTGTAAACTAGCAACAACCCAGAAAATAAGATGAAAATAGCATCAAGTAAGGACTGAAGTTTAAGAGGGTATCCCAACTTCCAACAAAATCCAGTGAAAACTTAGAATTAAATAGGAAATTGAGCAAGCAACCAAAAAGAGCACCTAACCCTAAAGACTTATTATGGAGACAAAGAGCAAGACAAAGAAACAGAAGGGGACAGCGAAAGCAAAGGAAATATGCTCAAAGTCCAGAAGAAAAATATGGAATGGACACAGTCTGGAAGAGCTCAAAAAGAGTTCAAAAGCCAATTAAAAGAGGTAGGGGGAAAATGGGGAAGAGAAATGAAAGTGATGCAAGAAGAAAGGAAAGTAATGCAAGAAGAAAGGAAAGTAATGCAAGAATAAATGAAAATGATGAAAGAAGAAATAGACCAATTGAAAAAGAAGAATCAAAAACTGACAAAGAAAACCAGGCCTTAAAAACCAGAATTGACCATCTAGAAATTAATGATTTCATGAGAAATCAAGAAACAATAAAGCAGAATCAAAGGAATAAAAAAGGAAAACATGAAATATCTTATTGAACGAACAACTGACCTAGAAAATAGAACTAGGAGAGATAAACTGAGAATTATTGGACTATCTGGAAGCCATGATGACAAAAAAAGCCTTGGATATCATATTATAAGAAATCATCAAAGATAACTTCCCAGAGATTCTTGAACAAGAAAATAAAATTGAAATTGAAAGAATTTTCAGATCACCTCCAGGAAAAAAAAAAATCCTCAACTGATAACTTCCAGGAATGTAATACCTAAATTCAAGAGCCACCAAGTCAAGGAAAAAATACTTCAAATAGCCAGAAAGAAACCATTCAAATACCATGGATCCACAAACAGGATCACTCAGGACCTAGTGGCCTCTACCTTAAAGAATCATAAGGCATGGAATATGATATTCAGGAAGGTAAAAGATTTGGCTTAACAACCCAGAGTCACCTATTCACCAAAACTGAGTATATTCTTTCTGGGAAAAATGATCATTCAATAAGATAGAATATTTCCAAGCATTCCTGAGGAATAAGCCAGACATAAACAAAAAAATTCAAGGCCAAAGAGACACAAGAAAACCCCAGAGAGGTAAATAAGAAAGAGAAAATTTAATGGACTCATTAAGTTAAAAATGTTTATTATATGTCTACATGGAAAGAGGATATCTGTAATTTTTTAAAAATTACTCTTAGTAGTAGACAAGATCAAAAGAATTTACTCAGAAAGAGGGAGGAGAAATAACTTGATTATGAAAATATGATGTATATGATGATATATGATGTATATGTAAACGTGGTGATGTGGAATGATATGTATGTCTATGATATGATATGTATGCTTATGAATGACATATAAAATCAATCAAGGGCTGAAATACAGGGTTGCAATGAGAGAAAAGGGAAGGGATAGTTAGAATGGGGTAAATTAATGGGGTAAAAAATCAATACAGATAAGGGAAGAAAAGGGTGGTGATGGGTAATGCTTAAACTTTACTCTCATTGTAACTGGCTCAGAGAGGGGGAAAAGATGGTATAGAATTCTATCACCCTACAGAGAAGAAGGTGAATGAGGCAAGGGAAGGGGGCTGGAGGAAGTGGAAGGGTGACAAAAAGCAAATCATGGGTGAGAAACAACAGAGTGAAAGGGAATAGAATAAGATTGAAAGGAGATAATATTATGGAGGGAAATACACAATTAATAATCATAATGTCAAATGTGAATGGGATGAACTCACGTATTAAATGGAAGTGGATAGCAGAATGGATTAAAAATAACAGAATCTGAGGGGCAGCTGGTGTGGAAGAGAGGAATTATAAGAAAATGCATGCAAGGGACAGAAAGCTGAAGATGGAGTATCTATTAGTCAAATGAAGATTCCATTTGTAATGTGACTGGGAAAAAGCAGTTTGGAGCCAAGCCAATGGCTGGATTGGGCTGAGAAGCTTTTGGCTTTTGCTGGCTGGCTGAGGTGAAAGAAGAAGAAGAAGAAAGACAGTTGTCCTCATATCTCTCTGACTGACTTTCACAATTGTGACAGAATTGACATTTCCCTCAATATCCCCCAAACTAACACTCTCTATAGAGAAAAGGGAAATCCTACCCCCTCTTACCTTATGCTCTACACTTGTCCTGTCTTCCCCAAATAAACACTTACTTGAGAAAAGAATAGAAAAGAATATTTCCTCTGAAATCTCATAGCTCACAGAAGAAAGAGGGGAGGGGAAGCTGGAAGGCTTATGAAGAGGGAAGAAATAGGAGGCATTGAGGGAGGAGGGTAGGTAAACCTTGATCCATTAGTCATCTAGTATCAATCAAATATACATCCCCTAAATGGTCATCTATTACAGATTGGCACCCCGAAACAGACTGAACTCCACAATCCATAAGAAACAGCAGAAAAGAAAAATATTTAAACAAATTCTCTGTGGAGCTGTTGTTATGGTAGCCATTACTGGATTTTGGGTCTACAGTATACAAATATAGCAAAATGATCCACAATGATTTTTGATTCTCCGGATTACATTGGCAATACCACCATTTATACTGCAGTTGCCATTTCAAACTGAAACTATACTCGGGCAGATCTTGACTCAAGTGTACATTATCTCTATGACAGCTTTACAGACTCTAACCTATTTGAAAAAAATATCTTTAGATTTGTGATCCCAAGAAAGGCAGAATAGATACTGGTGGTAGATAATAACCTGGAAAACATTATTAAGAACTTGTTTGAGGAATTGATCAAAGAAAAAGGGTTAGATCAGATTAAGGACAAGAACAATGGCCAGACACATAGTGCACCCAAAGAAAAAGAAAGAAAGGCAAAGAAATCAAAGGTCAATGCTGAGGGAAATGAAAGTGACAAGGACACTAAGTCTGATAGTGAATCAGAAAAAAGGAGACTAAAGGAGATCACTAAGCTTTCAAATATAACTGGTGTATTACAATCTAAAGTGCACAGACAATTTATATCCCAGGAACTTGAATCTCTGAAAAAAAAAACTATTCCAATTTTTATCAATCAGCCTTTTAAGACACAGAAAGAACTGAAATGTGCTTTTAGGATCTTTGACCCAGACTTTGAAGATGTATAATTTCTCCTTTCTGAACTGTTTAGTCCCCATGAGCAATGCCAATTTATTGAGAAGACCAGAGCGGCCAACTTAACTAGTTAGCCCACTGTCTAGATTTCCAAATGAAAAATTGAAGGAACTCAAGGAGGAAATAGATAGTAAAACCTTACTAGTGAGGGATCTCAATCTTCCCCTTTCAGAACTAGATTAAATCAAACAAATAATGAATAAGAAAGAAGTAAGGGAAATAAATGAAATGCTAGAAAAAATAGTTAATAGATATCTGGGGAAAACTGAACAGGGATAAAAAGGAATATACTTTCTTCTCAGCAGTACATGGTACATATACAAAGATCAAACATGTATTAAGACATAAAATATTACCAATAAATGCAGAAAAGCAGAAGTAATAAATGCCACTTTTTCATATCATTGTGATAAAAATTATAATTAACAAAGGTCCATTAAAAGGCAAATTTAAAGTTAATTGGAAAATAAATAATCTAATTCTTTAAAACTGATGGGTCAAAAAAGAAATCATAGAAACAATTACAGACTTCATTAAAAAGAATGACAATGAGGTGACATCATATCAAAACCTATGGGGTATAGCCAAAGCAGTACTCAGGGGAAAATTTATATAGCTGAGTGCCTAAACTGTAAGGAATTGGGAACAAGGGAATAAGGAAGGTTTGTAACAAGGAATGGAGGAGGTGAAAGGACAGAAGGAATAAAGAGGACCCACTGGGGAAGAAAGATGATCTCCGTAATTGTCCCTTTCCATCACACTTCATCACAAGAGAGAGGTACCCCTGAGCTGATGTTTAGGCAAGAATGGCAGGGGCTATGTCTCTCAAGACTTGGCTGGTACTTGAGTTCCCAGAAGTCCTACTTGTCTGGCAGGCTGACTGTTCCTGTTGACTCTTTGTTGTTTAGCCAAGTCTTTAGACCAGCCTAGCCAACAATCTCTCTTTCTCCTAAACTGCTATGATTTGAATCTGAATGTGAGTTTATTCAATATAAGATTGTTTATTAGTTCAAGCAATAAAAAGGGAGGATAGGTTTGTTGGAATAGGAGACCCTACAAGTTGTCTTTGGCCTTCTCCAGCTGAGCCAAATGGCTCAGACTTCAGTGTCTCCTTTTCTCCTTCCTCTCTAATTCCAGTCATTATCATATTCTAATCAGGTGTCAAGCATCCTTCTTGGGAAGGTCAAGGGATAGGAAGGGTCTTCAGGGTGACACCATTAAGTTTAAGGGATCAGCAGCCTTCAGCTGTAGTTGTTGTTCTTTTCTTTCTTTAGTTGATTATCAAAAGATATCCAGAATCTTCTCTCTTCATGACAAGGGGAAATGGTGGAAAGACTCTGTCACATCACAGGTTGGAATCTCAAGCTTGGGTCCTAGCTCCTGACTCTCCAGAGTTCGCAAGGCAAAGACCCCTTTCTCAGCTTTTTCCACTACAAGCTTCTTCTATTGCTCCAACTGCCACTCCTCCTCCCCACAACATTCTAAACACCAGCTCCTCAGTCTCAATTTTCCTTTCCAAAATACCAACAATATTGAAAGGGTGGAGATCAATGAATTGGATTTGCAACTTAAAAAATTAGAAAAAATTAAAATCCCCAGATAACAACTAAATTTGAAATCCTGAAAATTAAAGGAGAATTTAATTAAATTGAAATAAAAAGAACTATTGAATAAATAAGACTATGACCTGGTACTTTGAAAAAAATAAACAAAATAGATAAAGTGCTAGTTTATCTAACTAAAAAGGAAAGAGCAGTATAAAATTAACATTATCAAAGATGAAAAGGGTGATCTGAACTCTAAAGAAGAGGAAATTAAGGTAATTATGAAGAATTACTTTGCTCAATTATACGGCAATAAATATGACAATCTAGGCGAAATGGATGAATATTTACAAAAATATAAATTGCCTTGATTAACAAAAGAGGAAATCTAATGCTTAAATAATCCCATCTCAGAAAAGGAAATCGAACAAACTATCAAGGAACTCCTAAAAAAAATTCCCAGGGCCAGATAGATTCACAAGTGAATTCTATCAAACATTTAAAGAATAATTAATCCCA
This sequence comes from Monodelphis domestica, assembly GCF_027887165.1. Lineage (NCBI taxonomy): Eukaryota > Metazoa > Chordata > Mammalia > Didelphimorphia > Didelphidae > Monodelphis > Monodelphis domestica. The sequence continues at coordinate 340,629,862 of NC_077229.1, forward strand.
ATATTATACAAATCATTTTACAAAATAAGCAAAGAAGGATTCTTATCAAATTCTTTTTATGTCACAAATATGGTACTGATTTCAAAACCTGGCAAACCAAAACAGAGAAAGAAAACTATACACCAATCTCCTTAATGAACATAGATGCCAAAATCTTAAACAGAATACTAGCAAAAAGACTCCAGGAAGTTATCATGAGGATTATTCACTAGGATCACATGGGATTTATACCAGAAATACAAGGATGGTATAATATTAGAAAAACCATCCATATAATTGACCATATCAACAACCAAAGCAACAAGAATCACATGATTATCTCAATAGATACAGAAAAAGCCTTTGACAAGATACAACACCCATTTCTATTGAAAACATTAGAAAGTATATGAATAAAAAGCCATTCCTCAAAATAATAAATAGTATGCCATTGGCAAGTATAATCTGCAATGGGGACAAGTTAGAAGTCTTGCCAATAAGATCAGAAGTGAAGCAAGGAGGTCCATTATCACCTCTATTATTAAATATTGTTCTATAAATGCTAGTAATAGTAATTAGAGAAGAAAGAAATTGAATAGATTAAAATAGGCAACAAGGAAACTAAACTATCACTCTTTGCAGATAGTATGATGGTATACTTAAAGAACCCCAGCAAATCAACTAAAAAAGGAGTGAAATAATTAACAACCTCAGCAAAGGTGCAGGGTACAAGATAAACCCACATAAATCATCAGAATATCTACATATTTCCAACACAATTCAACAGCAAGAGTTAGAAAGAGAAACTACATTTAAAATCACTCTAGACAGTATAAAATATTTAAGAATCTATCTTCCAAAGAAACAGAGGAATTATATGAACACATCTAAAAAACACTTTTCACACAATAAAACTAGATCTAAACAATCAGAAAAACATTAATTGTTCCTGTGTAAGATGAGTTAATATTATAAAAATTATAAAAAAATATAAAATTATAAAAATTATAAAAAAAAATAAAAATTATAAAAAAAATTATCAAATTAATCAACTATTTAGTGCCATCTCTATCAAACTAAAAAAAAACCTTTTTTTATAAAATTAGAAAAAAATATAACAAAGTTTATCTGGAAGAATAAAAGATCAAGAATATCAAGGGAAATAATGAAAAAAATTTTGAAAGATGGGGGCCTAGCAATACATCAAAAATATGGTTCTGGCTAAAAGTCAAAAGGGTGGATCAATGAAATAGACTAGGAGGTATACAAGACCCCAGTAAGCTAGTGTTCAATAAACCCAAAGACCCAAACTTTTGGGACAAGAACTCATTATTTGACAAAAACTGCTGTGAAAATTGGAGAATAGTGTGGGAAAAATTAGTTTAGATCAACATTTTACAACCTATACCAAGATAAATTCAAAATGGGTATATGACTTAAATATAAATTGTGAAATCATAAATAAATAAGGTGAACATTGAATAGTATACCTGTCAGATCTGTAGGAAAGTAAGGAATTTAAGACCAAGCAAGAGATAGATAATATTACAAAATGTAAAATGAATGACTTTGATTATATCATATTTAAAAGATTATGAACAAACAAAACCAATGCAGCCAAAATTAGAAGAAAGGCAACAAACTGGGAGAATATTTTTATAACAAAACTCTCTGACAAAGGTTTAATTTCTCAGATATATCAGGAAATAAATTAAACTTACAAAAAATCAAGCCAGTCCCCAATCAAAAAAATGATCAAGGGACATGAATAGGAAGATTTCACAGGATGAAATCAAAACTATCAATAAGCAAATGAAAAAGTGTTCTAAATCCCTCCTGATTAGAGAAATGAGAATTAAAATAACTCTGAGTTAGCACCTCATACCTAGCAGACTAGACAATATGGCATCAAAAGAAAGTGTTAAATGTGGGAGGGGATGTGGCAAAATTGGGACACTAATACACTGTTGGTGGAGTTGTGAATTAGTCCAACCATTCTGGAGGACAATTTGGAACTATGCCCAAGGGCTTTAAAAGAATGCCTACCCTTTGACCCAGCCATACCACTGCTGGGTTTGTACCCCAAAGAGATATAAGGAAATATTGTATAAAAATATTTATATTCTCACTCTTCGTGGTAACAAAAAATTGGAAAATGAGGGGGTGTCCATCGATTGCGGAATGGCTGAACAAATTGTGGTATCAGTTGATGATGGAATATGATTGTGCTAAAAGGCATAATGAACTGGAAGAATTCCATGTGAATTGGAACAACCTCCAGGAATTGATGCAGAGCAAAAGGAGCAGAACCAGGAGAACATTGTATACAGAGACTGATACATCATGGCACAATCCAATGTAATGGACTTTTCTAGTAGCAGCAATACAATGACCCAGGAAAATCCAGAGGAACTTAGGAGAAAGAATGCTGTACACATCCAGAGAAAGAATTGTGGAAACAGGAAAGCATTAGAAAAAATATGTGATTGATCACATAATGTGATGAGGATATGCCTGGGGTTTTAATGTTAAAGAATCACTCTACTATAAATATGAATAACATGGAAATCAGTTTTGAACAATGATGTATATATAACCCAATGGAACTGCTTGTTGGATTTGGGAGGAGGGAGGAAATAGCACAGGGGAGAGGGGAGGGGGATCTTGAATCATGTAACCACGGAAAAATATTCTAAATAAAAAAGGGAAAAAATAATTTCATTAAGAAGGACAAGGAGAGGCTTCTTACAGGAGACTTTAGCTGAGACTTGAAGAAAGCCAGAAAGTAAGATGTGGAGGGAAAGAGGTTCAGAGACATGCAGGCCAGTCTGTGAAAACAATAAGAGTAGGGAGATGGAGCATCATGTGTGAGAAGCAGCAAGAGGGTCAGTGTCATTGATCTTAGAACTCAAGGTAGAGAAGATATAAGATGTAACTAAACAAGGTGAGGGCCACTACAAGACTAGGAGCAAGGATTCACAAAATATTAGAAAGAACACTAAGTTGCAAGGTCATTTAGTTTAAGTCATGAAATATTTTTAAATGACTATCTATGCAAGCTACTGCAGGTGCTTGGGATGCAAAGAATAAAAGAAAAGGAGAAAAAATCCTTGACCCCAAAGAGCTTACATGCTACTGTTTTCATATAAAAATATGAGTAAATATAAAATATTAGAAGGGAGAAAAGCATTAGCAACTAAAACTAAGCACTACGAAAATGTTTGAATGAATGAGGCCATATATGAGCTGAACCTTTTAGCAATGGAATACATTTGTAGCATGGGGGAACAGTCTATGAACGCAAGAGATGAAGTGTTTGGGGAAAAAAGAAAGTAGGCCATTTTGACTGGACCATAAAGTCCATAAAGAAGAAAGATGTGAAATGTGTAGAAAGGTAAACTGGAGTTAGATTATGAAAGGCTTTAGATGCCAAGCAGAAATAATTGCAATTTATCACAGGGGCAATCATATGCTACTGATGATTCTTGAGCAGAGGGGTGATAAGGTCACACTTTGATTTGAGGAAGAATTTTTAGGCAACTCTCAGTGATGGATTAGAAAAGTGAAAGGTTGAAAGTAGGACTATTGATAGTTAAGTGAAGGGGACTAAATTAAGATGTTCATCTTGTGAGTGAACAGAAAAAAAAACCTAAAGAGATATTATTGAGAATCACTAAGATTTGAAAAATAATTGAATATGTATGAGAATTAAAGATGGCTTTGAGCTTTGATTGATGTTTCAACGATGAGTTTGAGTGATGAAAAGCACAGTGGTTATCTAACTATAAACCATTAATTTGGAGAGAAGGGTTTACAAGGGAAGACAATTTGTTCTTGTTTCTTTCTTTTTCTTTTTTTTGGGGGGGGGCAGAAATGTTAATGGGACAACCAGATGTTAATGTTTAAAAGGCAATGTGGAATTAAGAATATATAGATTTGGGGGAAACAGAATCATTAAGACATGATCATTGAGCTTATAGAAATAAATAAAAGAGCCTGTATGAAGTGAAAAAGTTCCAGGTCAGAGCCTTGGAGAATATCCAGGATTTGAGGAGGAACATTTAATCAGATGATTCAAGTTTGAATCATAGCTAACTTAGATACTACCATTATTCAAGGGATCATAAATTTAAAGCAGGAAGGGATTTTAGAAGTCATGGTATTCAATTCTCTCATTTTCAGATAAGAGAACAAGAGAGGTAAAATGATTTCTCCAAAGTTGTATAATTATGAGTAGCGCTGATGATACCAGTCTTTCTTAATCCAAATCTGTTACACTCTTTCCCAAATATCTGGCAAGACACTTAATGTCTTTTTTATTCTTTCCCAATTATATTTGGATAATTTAAAAAAAAAACCTTACCTTCCATCTTAGAATCAATACTGTGTATTGGTTCAAAGGCAGAAGAGGGGTAAGTGCTAAGCAATGGAGGTTAAATGACTTGCCCATGATCATACAACTAGGAACAAGTATCTGAGGTCAGATTTGAATGTAGGACCTCCCATCTCTAGGCTTGGCTTTCAATCCCCTGAGATACCTAGTTGCCCCAGAAATATATATATATATATATATATATATATATATATATATATATATATATATATATATATGTATATATATGTATATATATATATATAATTTTTGGACATTTTGTGATCCATGTTTTCTTTCTTCCCCCTCCCTGAGTTAGCAGGTAATATAATGCAGGTAATACATGCGCTATCCTGCAATACATATTTCCAGGTACATCATGCAGTGAAAGAAGATACATATCACTTATACAAGAAAAAAACTCATGGAGGAAATAAAGTGAAAAATGGTATGCTTCAATTTGCATTCAGACTCCACAGGTACGGTGGTGGATAGGAGTTATGTCACAAGTCTCTTGGAGTTGTCTTGGATCTTTTCATTGCTGATAATAGTTAAATTAGTCACAGTTGATCACTGTGCATTATTGCTGTTACATTACTCAATGTCTTAAATGAAGGGGTTAGATCAGATGGATTCTAAACTGCCTTCTTCTGAAAACTGTGATCCATAGTGAGAATTACCAGAGCTTATAGTTGGTAGGCATCCCTGATTGTAATATTCTTTTATAACATCATACAATTTTCCATTATTCTTAAAGCAAATATTTCTTTTAAAAAAGATAAATGTTAGCATCAATCAATAATATTTAGTGAAAAACTTATCTTGACATTAAGAAAGCATTTATTTGTTCTACTCAACTATGCAATCCCTTACCAGGCTCAAAGACACACATCATAGTGATCTGTTCCTAGGCAAAGAAGGAGCAGAAGTCCTTTGTCAGTGAAAATAATTGAGACTAGATTAGTTTCCAAGCAGCTTCAGAGAAATCAGGATTATATCACTAATGTACAGAATATATGAAATTCCTAGGAATTTTCAAGCTCTCTTTATCATGATGTGTTAGTCCAGCTTCACTATGTAATCTTAGAGCAGATGCTGCTACTGGTGACAACAGATGGTTTATTGCCCTTTTCTCATACACTTTTGAGCAAAATTTTATTATAAAAACTAGAGTTGAAAACATCTCTGCTTGTGGACAGTTTATCTAGTAATTCAGAATGAAGTTCTTTCAGTGTTGAGAGACGAGACAAGAGAATATGTCTGCCCATTTATAAAAACTAGGGAATGTCTATGATATGGAAGTGAAAGGGATATTTGATTCTGTTGGAGTAAAAGATACAGAGTCCATCTCTAAGCACTATAGAGAGCTTAAATTAAACAGAAATAACTTGTCAAACATCATCTGGACTGCTCTGCACATAATTAACAAAATTATTGCATATCCTTAAGTGACATGATGTTGTATCAAGCTTTTATCAGAATCCTAGTACAGCACTTCTCTATTCCTAGTTTAGAAGAAAAAAGGTGTGTGAGTTCTAAGGGAAAGTAAGCAATGAGTATAATAATGAGAAAGTCATAAGTAAGATCTAGGATAAGAAGGCCTTCAGAAGGGAAACTGATCATGTATGTTTAACCCAGATAAAATTTCCTGCCAGCACAGGAGGGGAAAGGGGAGAGGGAAAGAGAGATAAGATTGATCATATACCTTCAGAAAACTTGAGTGAAAATTTGATATTATAGGTAATTGGTAAAAAAAATTAATTTAAAATTTTTAAAAGAAAGGAAATTAATCATGGTAATATTATGGGGTAGGGCTAGGTCAAATTATTCATGGCATTAGTAACTTTAGACACAAGGCACTACTTTGAACTGAAATTACTTCACAAATTGACGTAGCAACAAGTGAAGTTCAAGAGGAGGGAAAAAAGAAGATAAGGAAAGATTTACAAAGGCAATAACAAAAATCAGACTGAAGGAGCTCAAGCCTAATACTTCAAAACCAATTTACTTCATGACAGACACAGAGAGAATAAAGAAGGAACAAATAAGTGGATAGCCCATGAATCATAAAATAAAAATAAGGATATAAGGGAAGGGAACAGAAATAATGAGGTCAAAGTAAATGTAAGGGTGTGGTCAATTGAGTAAATCAATCCAAATGCCTCATCCCAGCTGAAGTTTGTGATAAAATTCTATGCCCTGGTACATTAACCAGAGTGGAATGAATCTTGATATATAAAATAAATCAAAGGCATAGAAGTTAAATATATGAAGGCCTTGAAATATCTGGTGTCTCTGATAATCAGTTGAAAGAACAGAGTGACTTTGTGTAGATAGACTGCTTAGATTAGCTGAGGAAATTTTATCATGTCCCATGGGTCTTCTATAAAATATCAGGTCAATAAAAAACAAACAGGAATTGATTCTATCTAGTGGGGAAAAGAATGTTCTACTTAAACTCCGTAAGAAGTTGCTTTGGAGGAAAGGAGATTACTTATACCTCCTCCTACACAGCCACCCCCACTACCACTTAGAACCACATGAACTTTGGAGGTCTAGGAGATTTCCTTTCTTTTTCTCATCTTAATTTTTCCCCCCCCAGAAAACTTACAAAGGTATTGCATCAAGAGCCATGCATAAAATAAAAATTAATTTACAACTCAATAGCATACTGAAACTTATGTAAAGGGCACTTCTTAATCACCTCATAAAGGAAAATAAAAAACTTGCAGCCCAGGAGCTACGAATTACTCCTTTGCCATGTGGGCTCTCTACTTTGAGATTACTGTCCCCCTGGACTCTGTATGTACTTGTGTTTCACAAGTTGGTGTCTCACACCAATGGGATAGTGTATCACAGACTGAAAAAGATTGATGTGAATGATTTGTTCTTATAAACATGAAGGCTATGGAGACAAGCACATCACCAGTAACCAAGAGTATTGACTTTTGTCTTGCCATTGGACTTCTGGAAAAGAAAATGAGCCAATGATTTTGTGCAATTCTGCCTCACTTAGATCCAATTTATTTGGAAGTCAAAAGACTTCTCTGAGTGATGTTATTTTGGACCTATTCAAGAACAAAGGACAACAACCAATCAACCAACTAACCAACTATGTACCAGGCATGAAAACATTGCCATAATTTTTTCTTCCAAAATACTGATTGAAGTACAAAATAGGAAGAACAAAGCCAGTTATCATAAATGGACAATTTACTACAGGAAAAATGAGGGATGAATGCAGCAAATATGATAGCAAAATGTGGGACAGTATGAAGATTGGATTTAGCTATCTCCTGATTGTAACAATGAAGATACTTAGCTCTTTCTTTATTGTGAAGATAAAATTGTAATCTCCTGATTGTAACAATGAAGGTACTTAGCTCTTACTTTATAGTGAAGCTAGAATTTTAAGGTACAATCTATTTTTAGATCTTAACTACAAAAAGGTGTTAAGTAAATACAAAAGGTGAATTAACCACAAAAAGGTGTTAAGTAACTACAAAAGGTGAACTACAAAGAGGTGTTAAGTAACCCAAAAAGATATAATCTAACCAAAGAAGGTGAGAGCTAAAGAATGGACAGTCCTGGAGAAAAGCATCTGCTATGATCGGTAGATGGGAAAATTTAGAGGAAGTGACACAAGAGAAAAAGGTCTTTAAATAGAGCAATGGTTCTCAACCTGTGGGTCACAACACCAGCAGGGGTCGAACAACCAAAACACAGGGGTCACCTAAAGCCATTGGAAAATACATATTTCCAATGGCTTTAGCCTCTGAGAAATCATGCTACTTTACAGCAAAATCTCAGAAAGAATGGGGACCTTGCTGCCCGCACATTGTACTAATATTAGTTACCTATCAGCAGCCCTCACCCTATGGGTGATGGATTTACCCTCTTGCCTTGAAACCGAACTCAAACAGAGACCCAGAGAGAGCACCCAGGTGCTGGCTCCGGAGGGGTTAAGAATGAGTCCTGGAATGGATAACTCCTGGAGCAGATAACAGAACCAAGTAACCCCAGCAAAGTGAAGCCTCAGCTCGAGCTGGAGGGAGATGAGAGGAAGAAGAAGGCAGCATCTGCAGACCCCCTCCTCAGGCAGGACTTACCTCCCACCCCAGTGCTCAGACTTCCTCCTGCTGTATTAATATTTCTCAACATATAATTAAATATTGTTTTTGTGATTAATCACTATGTTTAAATTATGTTTGATTTGTAGCAATGAGAATACATAATGCATATCAGGTATTTACATTCTGAATCATAACTGTAGCAAAATTATAGTTTTGAAGTAGCCACCAAAATAATTTTTTGGTTTGGGGTCATCACAACATGAGGAACTATATTGTGGGGTCACAGCATTAGAAAGGTTGAGAACCACTGAAATAGAGGGAAAAAAGCCTGAAAATCCATCCAGATTCAGACATTCAGAGAGTTCAGAAACAGTCAGTCACCTGGGCTTGGAGTGGAGGATCAGTCACTCGGGGTTGAAGGGAAGACAGAGATTCGGAGATTCAGAGATTCGGAGATTCATTTGGACATTCGGGCACTGACTCAGCGAAGCAACTGGAAGACCAATACCCAGCCTTCTTTAGACTGTTTCTGTTGGTGAGTGAAAAGCTGACTTAGTGACCCTGCCTTTCTGGAGGCCTGAAGCCTCCAGGAAAGGCTCAACTTCTTGAGACTCCCTTCCCCTGGCTGGGGCTTAGAAATTCTAATTGGTAGCAGAAGAAACCAGAGTTCTCTCTCTCTCTCTCTCTCTCTCTCTCTCTCTCTCTCTCTCTCTCTCCCTTAATGTCTTCCTTCTATTGTAAATACTGCGACTGTTAAGGGTAAATTTAGGGTTGAGACTGAATATAAATTTAGTTAGTCTCCAGGCATTTAATTTCTATATCCCAATGAAGCATTCAAGTCAGAATGGAATTTTATGGTGGTTTATTTATAATAGGAGGAAGAAATTAAGAGAGAGAGAGAGAGAGAGAGAGAGAGAGAGAGAGAGAGAGAGAGACAGAGAGAGAGACAGAGAGAGAGACAGAGAGAGAGACAGAGAGAGAGACAGAGAGAGAGAGAAGAATTTAAACTGTTCCAGCTCAGGCTGAGCCAGGCAGGCATTTAAAGGCCTTGGCCAAGAGGACCTCCCCAGAAAGCCAAGGCAAAGGGAGAGTCAGTCTTATCACTTACCACATGACTGTCTCACAGAAGCCATCTGAGGGGCTCCTCCAGGCTCTAGTTCCAAGGTCAAGTGATAGGAAATGACACAAAATACAAAGGCAGTTCTCTATATCACTTCCCGTGTCTCACATGTGCCAATGGCGGCTCAAGCTTGGCTTAGGACAGCCCAAGTGACAGTCAGTTGTTTCTGATTTGTCACTTGCTAGCACATTCCAGTGTGGTGTGGGTGTGTACATTCCTGGGTGCTAGACTAAGCAAAATGGAGAAAATCTAAAATTCACATAAATAAACTACCATAAATTCTATTTACTTTAGTAATTCATTTTGGGATTTAGAAATTCTTACCTGCTGGATTTTTCTGAAAAAAAAAATCACAAAAAAACTAGCCTCAGGAGAGACCTACCTCTTGAGAGAGACTTCCCCAGGTCCATGGCTTTGCCGAGGCCTAAGGATTAACTCTTCCTGCCCAGGTTGAGCCAGGGGCCAGGAGTAAATTACTTAGTGCTTAGTATAAATATCTTACCCTATCCTCTCTCTGATTTTTTTACTTCACTCTTTTTATATTTTGTAAATAAATTGTAAATAAATCTCTGGAATTAATAAAAATTCCTGGTGACCCTATTCCTAAATAATCCAGTCCAAATTTTTATAATTATAAAACCCCTTTTTCCCCTTACAAAACCATACAATTTATATATTCCATAACCATTTCTGTGGACCCATCACTATAAAATTCCAGCATGTAGTGGTAAAAAGATCCCAGATAAAGTGAAAAAGGAATTTATGTTAATTTGCTTTGCAAGAAGAGGCTGTTTTATTTGTGTTGTTAGCATATGACAGATTTCTTCTTACTGCGATGTGCCATTCTGGACTTTAGTTAAATGCAATCTGGTTTGAATATAATTTTAAATCCAGAATCCATATTATTTTATACTCTAGTTGTACAACCACTTTACTTCATTAGGAATGAATTGGAATTAAGGTAAAGACTTGCTGAAAAAGCACATCTCACTTCCATGACTGCTGAAAATTCAGTACTTTGACATCTACAACTAAGGAACCATTAAAGAGGAAGGTATACACAATTCACATTTTCTATAAAAATAAAACATAAGTGTAATTACACACCCAAAATAGTTTATGATTTTATGTGCCTACTAAATAGCAAACTAATTAAAATACTAATTTAATCCAAGACAATTGGGTTGTATTATCACGGTACTGTTTCTACTGCTTAAAATTTTATGATTTCATGTTAAACAGGAATATCTTCTACATAGAAAACAGGCTTCTAAAAAACCTAAAACTCAATTCTCAAGGTAAAGGAAATCTTTGAGAATTCATTATTTAGACTGAGTGACATAAGACAATCCATTTTTTAAAGTGAAGCATAGAAAGGAAGATTGTATACAAAGCTCATAGAATCTCATGTGTAGGAATCATTAAATAAGATCAAATGAAACATCAATCCACCCTGTGTCTTTTGAAGCTCTACAACTCAATGATTGTGTTTGTTTCTACTTCTCTCTGGCAAAATGCATGCCAAATAAATATATATTGCTTATGCATGATTGAATTTTTGTTTTTTGTTCCTTTACAGTGTTTATTGGTGTTTTATAAGGATGAGAAAAAACAATTAGCTTCATTCCAGTTGAAAATATTTTAGCTATTCATTAAATCTCATGACCACTTCATATCACTATATCCTGTCCCCCAATCCTACAAAAATAAACTTTTAAAAAAGTTACCAAAAGAAAATTATAATCTTGGCTTTCAAAAATACAAAGGTAGGAAATTGTATAATGTTATATAAACTATAAGAATATGTCTTAAGGTTAAGTGATCTTTATTGTATATTTATTTTCTTAATAGTCTACCTGTTTGATTTGAATGTATTTGTTTTTTAGCAAAATGGGCAACAGTATTGCTATCATCAATATAATAATATTTCATATTTATGAGATAAGTTAAATGGCAGAAACTAGCATCAATGAAGAGGCAACTGGGTGGTACCATGGACCTGGAGTCAGGAAAACTTATCTTCTTGTCTTCAAATCTGATCTCAGATCCTTACTAGCTGTGTGACCTTGGGAAAGTCACTTAATCCTGTTTTCCTCAGTTTCATCATCTGGAAAATGAACCAGAGAAGGAAATGACAAATCATTCCAGTATCCTGGCTAAGAAAACCCTGAGTGGGGTCATGAAGAGCAAGACATGACTGAAAAAAATGAACAAAAAAAGGATAAAAAATATAGAATTGGAAGAGAACCTACTAATTCTAGTCTAATGGATGATTTAACCCTATGCTCATATCAGAAGAGTCACTTGTCTAAATCCATAGGAAGCAAATAGTGGAATTCAGATTTGGACACAGGTTTTCTGAATCCAATGTTACTGCCCTTTCTACTAGATAACATATTATTCTCTTTTCTTTCACAGGATAAAAGGAAAAGAAAAAAATATTCCTTTCACAGACTATTTTTATAACCATTAGGATATGCATTTGCCCATTTCCTCAGTTTCAAGACTGCTAACCTAGACCACAGTGTTGGGAAGGAAAGAAAAGGGATGAAGAACCACTGGTCACAGACCAAGAGCAGGGAGGGAAGAAGTTCCCGATATTTATTGAATAAGAGATCAAACAATAGAGGAGAGGATAAGAAAAACCATATCTAAGAGTATAGGCAAGAACAGAAAGAAAATATGAGTTGAATTCCAAATTGTCATTCAGAATGGTTGACCCGGTTTGCAACTTCAACACTTCATTAGTGTACCTATTTTTTCCCTCCTCTCCTCCAGTACTTGTCATTTCTGATAGATATGATATATACCTTCAGAGTTGCTTTGATTTGCATCTCTCTAATCAATAAGGGTTTATAGCATTTTTATATAGTTATATATAGCTTTGATTTATTCATCTACAACTATCTATTAATATATTTGGCCATTTATGAAGTGGGGAATGGCTCATATTTTTACATATTTGATTGTTTCTACATATTTTAGATATGAGACCTCTATGCAAGAAACTATCCATAAAATATTTTCCCCAACTTACTGCAGTTCTTCTAATCTTGGCTACATTTGTTTTATGTTGTTGTGCAAGACCTAAATGTATTCAAAATGATCCCTATCTTATATGGTCTTGTTTGGAAAAAAAGATGCCTCTTGTTGTTAATTATATTCCTTCCAAATCACATTCTAATGTCTTTCTCTTTTCCCTACCTGAAGCTTTCCCATGATACAGGGTTTTAAGAGGAAAAAAAAGAATTCAACAAAAGGAACCAACATATCAATTTAGTCTACCAGAATAGAAAGTTTTGTCCATATAGATTTGTTAAAGAAGGAAAGAAGATATGTTTCATCTTCTTTTCATTGAGGCTAAGCTTAATTAACATAATTAAAGATCAGTCAGTTTCATCTTTTTGTAGGAGGCAAAGAGGGAAAGGATGTTTTCCTTTCTGTTTTCCTTTCTATTAAAATTATTATAGCTGCTGAGGACAGAACAGTTTATTACCTATAGATTGGACATCAAATGATAAATTACTTGGCCATCAATACCCAACAAATAAACATCAATATAAAATATCCCCCAGTCTTATATTGTAGTAATTGTGTCAGAATGCAGAAATGGTTCTAAGCCTTATGGAGTTTTGGGATCACATTCTAACCAACTTTACTGCTGGAACTCTGAATGTGGCAGCTTTATCCAGTGATACAAAATTGTAAGAAATAAATCATATCAAATTTTATATTTTTACCATCAGTGCAACTAGAAGACAAAAGGAAACTGTACTAAATGGAAGAATTATTCAACAGTTCTTATCAAGGAGGCAAATACAAGGTTTGGAATAGATGTTCTGATCATATATCTACAGGTAACATCAGAAAGGAAATAATGATTTACCAGTTTATGGGGTGCTTTCTATGAAGGGGGGGGAGTTCATCAGGACGTCTGATCAATTATTTCTCCCCAGACATGTTAATAATATTACAGAATATAAGTGGCCAGTAAGAGAGACAAAGAGGTATTAAATTAAGAGTAAAAAATTATCCATATTTTATGGAGTGTGAAGTACTTTAATCAAGCATGAAGGAACTAGAGGATAGCCAGCTACTGGCTTGCCAAAGGGCCATACTGATGAATTGATTGATCTCCTCTCTAGGTCTGGGTCCTTCTTTCATAGGTTTTTGAGGACTGAATGATTTACAGTCTGATGAAGATAGCCAGAACTTATAGGCTAACCTAGACTTCTTCTCAATGGCTTTAGTGTGGCCTTGAATTGAAAGGGATTTTCTTTACCTTTTCCCAAATCACTTTTTCCCCAACATCAGTATTTTGCCCATGTCAGGTCTTTGGTGGCTCTTTAAAAATAATATATATATATATATATATATATCTACTTTTATAATGTATGTATGTATGTATGTATGTGCATAAATAATTGAATGTTTAATAAGCGCCTGCTTTATACCAAACACTGTTCCAAATGTTGGGAATTCAAGGAAAGACAAAAATGGAGCTTGCACTCAAGAAGCTTTCAGTATGTTGTAGGAGATAACAGATATATAAAATATGCACACACAACATAGAAACAATGGAATTAATCTGTGGGGGGAAGGCTCTAGCAGGGAGTGGGAAAGGCCCCCAACAAAGGGTGGGATCAGAGGTGAGTCTTAAACCAAAATGGCATCCTGAGGCAAAGAGATGAAGAAGGAGAGAACAATGGAGAGCAAAGTCAGAGCGGGGAGAAGGAATATAACCTAGGAGGATCAGGAAATATAGTTGGCTTTTACAGAGTACCAAAGGGAGGAAAGTGTAAGAAGACTACAAAGATAGGGAGAGCCTTTGTAGTATGGAGCTTTATATTTCAATTATTTTAGATTTGACTCTGAAGATAATGGGGAAACACTGGACTTTATGATTTGGAGTGAAATGAACAGAACATGGGATCTCAAATAGAGTTTCTTGCTTATAGAAACACTATGCCAAATGAGGAACAGGTCCAATAAGTCAAGAAAAAAAAAATGCAGTTTTGAAAGACAAGATAAAGTCAGCCTCGACTATCAGGAATAGAGCTGATGAGAAAACAGGCTCAGATAATCCAGCTGAGGGATCTATTTATCATAGACACTGCACAGAAAAGAGAAGTATAAAGATATTCTAAGAAGACAGGAGGCACCGGGGTCTTTTTAGTGGAAGAGGTATAAATTTTATAGACTTAAAGTATTTCTTATGTGTACATTTCTCAAATAGTGGATTTAGGGTAGCTACCACTTCTTCCTTCTGTTATTGCAAATTCATATATATGTGTATATATATATATATATATATATATATATATATAGAGAGAGAGAGAGAGAGAGAGAGAGAGAGAGAGAGAGAGAGAGAGAGAGAGAGAGAGTCATCTTCAAATTTTGGGTGGAGAGAATGTTCTTTGTATTATTCTTTTAAATTAAAAAAATTATTCAAGATTACATGTTTATATAATAATTTTAAATAATTGTTTTCTGACATTTTGAGATCCATGTTCTCTCCTTCCCTTCCTCCTATCCCTCCACCCTTTTCCAAGACAGTAGATATTGGTTGTCTATGTGTTGTTATACAATACATTTTCCATGTTTATCATATTGTGCATTACTATTATTTTTGCTATAGCATTAAAGTAAACTTCTCTGCTTTGAGCTAATTATGTTTACTAACTCTTAAAGAAAAATGAAACAGTGGATGCTTACCAGCTATTCAGTGGCTTATAAATTACCTGAGAAGCAATAATTGTTTTTTTAATAATTTCATTTTGTTACAGAAATGGCAGTGTAAATATGCCTCTACTAATACTTGACTGACCCAGATCATCTGACTCTGACCAGATGAAACTATATCTTTCTTAAAATATGTCCATTGAGATTATGTCAAATATTATATATGCAATTTTTATAGTTCTCTTTTGTTTTATTTTAATTATGTAGTTTTCAATCATGGATATAACTCTAAGTAAACACAGAAAAATCATAGTTCTTAAAGAGAATACTCCAGAAACTTTTAGTGATATCAAAATGGCTGCTAGGGCAATAAAGAACTTTGAGGATCATTCAAAGCCACAATGAAAAAAAATCAGTTACAAAAAAGGACAAAGGAATGTATGATTGAAGTAGAATTTAAGGAACAGGCAAACTATTACTTATTGTTAATTTTCAGAAAGCATAGTTGCTTCTGACTACTGGTGCATCACCCTATAATACATTATCTATAATATGTAAATTATGATTGATTAAAGTGAGTTTCTAAAAAGAGTCGAATAGACAAAATTTCTCCCTCTTAGGCATGTAAATTTATAAAGCCACAATCTCTTTAATCCTCAATTTCTTATGCCATAGCATAAACCTAGGCTATAGAATATTCTTAAATTTCACAATTTTTCTATTTGCATGCATATATCCAATAATGTAAATACACATATGCATTTGAGTATGTAATTATATGTATAGCAACATTCAAACCAATATATTTGGTTTTCTACATTATACAAATTCATGAATATTCAGTTGCTTGAGGTACAGAAACTGAGATTATTTCTGGAGATAGTTAGAATGATTAGATTGGTTCTGTTTTGGTCCAACTAACTGATATGTATAGACCTAAGCTATGTAAGAAACTCTTTAGGTTGAAAATGAATCTCCACTTAACTGTCACTGAATTAATAATAGCAATAATAATATCAACATTTTTATAGTACTTACTATGTACTAGGTGGTCTTCTAAGCACATTACAAATATCATGTTATTAGATCCTTACAACAACTCAGCCATAAGAGGCAAGTGTCATAAGTATACTCATTTCATTTGATGAAACCAAAGCAAATAAAAGCTAAATGGCTTCTCAAAGGCATCACATTTAGTGTCTGAGGTCAGGTATGAACACAGATTCAACACTCTATCTGCTGTACCACTTCACTCTTATTTTTTTTTGGTCATTTTTAAATTTTAGTATTTTTCTTTTTTTTTTAATTTAGTCAATTTAGAACATTATCCTAGTTACAAGAATCCCTCCCCTACCCCACCTTCTCATAGCCTTTGCAATTTCACTGGGTATTACATGTGCCCTTGATCTGAACCTATTACCATGTTGTTGGTGTTTGTGCTGGGATATTCATTTAGAGTCTACATCCCCAACCATATCCCTTCGATCCATGTATTCAAGCAGTTGTTTTTCTTCAGCATTTCTACTCCCACAGTTTTTCCTCTGAATGTGGATAGTGGTTTTTCTCATAGATTCCTCCAAGTTGTTCAGGGTCACTGCATTGCCAATTATGGAGAAGTCCATTACATTCAATTGTACCACAGTGTACCAGTCTCTGTGTACAATGTTCTCCTGGTTCTGCTCCTTTCTCTCTGCATCACTTCCTGGAGGTTGTTCCAGACTCCATGGAATTCCTCCACTTTATTATTCCTTTTAGCATAATAGTATTCCATCACCAATATATACCACAATTTGTTCAGTCATTCCCCAATTGAAGGGCATCCCCTCATTTTCCAAGTTTTTGCCACCACAAAGAGTGCAGCTATGAATATTCCTGTACATGTCTTTTTCCTTATTATATCTTAGGGGTACAAACCCAGCAGTGCTATGGCTGGATCAAAGGGCAGACAGTATTTTAGCACCCTTTGGGCATAGTTCCAAATTGCCCTCCAGAATGGTTGGATCAGTTCACAACTCCACCAGCAGTGCATTAATGTCCCAACTTTGCCACATCCTGTCCAGCATTCATTATTTTCTGTTGCTGTCATGTAAGCCAATCTCTTAGGTGTGAGGTGATACCTCAGAGTTGTTTTGATTTGCATCTCTCTGATTATAAGAGATTTAGAACATTTTTTCATGTGCTTATTAATAGTTTTGATTTCTTTAACTGAAAATTGCCTATTCATGTCAATTGCCCTTTTATCAATTGGAGAATGGCTTGATTTTTTGAACAATTGATTTAGCTCTTTATAAACTTGAGTAATTAGACCTTTGTCTGAGGTTTTTGTTATGAAAATTGTTTCCCAATTTGTTGCTTCCCTTCTAATTTTGGTTGCATTTGTTTTGTTCATACAAAAACTTTTTAATTTGATGTAATCAAAATTATTGATTTTACATTTTGTGATTTTTTTTCTAACTATTGCTTGGTCTTAAAGTCTTTCCTTTCCCAAAGATCTGAAATATATACTATTCTGTGTTCACCTAATTTACTTATAGTTTCCTTCTTTATATTCAAGTCATTCACCCATTCTGAGTTTATCTTGGTGTAGGCTGTGAGATGTTGATCCAAACCTAATCTCTCCAATACTGTCTTCACATTTTCCCAGCAATTTTTATCAAATAGTAGATTTTGGTCCCAAAAGCTATGATAATTGGGCTTATCATCGTCTATCTTTCTGAGGTCATTTTCCCCAAGTCTATCCACTCATCCTCCTATCTGTCTCTTAGCCAGTACCATATTATTTTGATGACCACTGCTTTATAGTATAGTTTGAGATCTGGGACTGCAAGGCAGCCTCCTCATTTTTTTTCATGATTTCCCAGGATATCCTTGATCTTTTCTTCCAAATGAACTTTGCTATGTTTTTTTTCTAATTCAGTAAAAAAAAAGTTTTTTGCTAGTTCAATGGATATGACACTAAATAAGTAAATTAATTTGGGTAGGATTGTCATTTTTATTATGTTACCTTATCCTACACATGAGCAGTTGATGTTTTTCCAATTGTTTAGATCTAGCTTTAATTGTGTGGAGAGTGTTTAGTAGTTGTGTTTATATAGTTCCTGGGTTTGTTTCAGCAGATAGATTTCTAAGTATTTTCTATTGTCTAGGAATTACTCTTTCTAATTCTTGCTGCTGAGATATTTTGGAAATATGTAGAAATAATGATGAATTATGTGGGTTTATTTTGTATCCTACAACTTTGCTAAAGTTGTTGATTATTTCGACCAGTTGATTCTCTAGGATTCTTTAAGTAGACCATCATATCATTTGCAGAGTGATAGCTTGGTCTCCTCGTTGCCTATTTTAATACCTTCAATTTCTTTTTCTTCTCTAATTTCTACTGCTAGTGTTTCTAGTACAATGTTAAATAATAGAGGTGATTATAGGCATCCCTGTTTCACTCCTGATTTTATTGGGAAGGCTTCTAGTTTATCCCCATTGCATATGATGTTTGCTGATGGTTTTAGATATATGCTGTTTATTATTTTAGGATAGGCCCTTCTATTCCTATGCTTTCCAGTTTTTCAATAGGAATGAGTGTTGTATTTTGGCAAAGGGTTTTTCTGCATGGATTGAAATAATCATGTGATTTTTCTTGGTTTGTTTGTTAATATGGTCAAATATGTGGATGGTTTTCCTAATATTAAATAATCTTTGTATTCCTGGTATGAATACTCGCTGGTTATAATGGATAACCCTTGTGATGGCATGCTGGAGTCTTTTTGCTAGTATCCTATTTAAGATTTTTGCATCTATGTTCATTAAGAACATTGGTCTCTAGTTTTCTTTCTCTGATTTTGGCCTGCCTGGCTTTGGAATCAGTACCATATTTTTGTCATAAAAGGAATTTGGTAGAACTCCTTCTTTCCTTATTCTGTCAAATAGTTTGTAAAATATTGGAATTAGTTGTTCTTTGAATGTTTGATGGAAATCATTTGTGAATCCATCTGATCCTGGGGATTTTTTCTTAAGGAGTACTTTGATAGCTTGTTTAATTTCTTTTTCTGATATGGGGTTGTTTAGGTAATTTATTTCTTCCTCTGTTAGTCTAGGCAATTTATATTTTTGTAAATATTCATCAATGTCACCTAGATTGCCATATTTATTGCCATATAATTGTGCATAATGATTTTTAATGATTGCCTTAATTTCCTCTTCATTTTAATTAGTTTGAACAGTACTTTGACTATTTTATTTGTTTTTTCAAAATACCAGCTTGTAGTTTTATTAATTAAATCAATAGTTCTTTGACTTTTAATTTTATTAATTTCTCCTTTAATATTTAGGATCCCTAATTTAGTCTTCATCTGAGGATTTTTAATTTGTTCATTTTCTAGTTTTGTTTTTTTTTTTTTTTAATTTTCATGCCCAAATTCACTGACCACTGCCCTCCCTAATTTTTTAAACATTATTTTATTTGGTCATTTCCAAACATTATTCATTGGAAACAAAAATCATTTTCTTTTCCTCCCCCCACCCACACAACCTCTCCCATAGCCGATGCATGATTCCACTGGGTATAACATGTGTTCTTGACTCGAACCCATTTCCATGTTGTTGGTATTTGCTCTAGAGGGTTCATTTAGAGTCTCTCCTCAATCATATTCCTTCAACCCCTGTAGTCAAGCAGTTGCTTTTCTTCGGTGTTTTTACTCTCACAGTTTATTCTCTGCTTGTGGATAGTGTTTTTTAAATCCCTGCAGATTGTTCAGGGACATTGCCTTGTCCCTAATGGAGAAGTCCATCACCACAATGTATCAGTCTCTCTGTATAATGATTTCCTGGTTCTGCTCCTTTCGCTTTGCATAACTTCCTGGAGGTTGTTCCAGACTCCATGGAATTCCTCCACTTTATTATTCCTTTTAGCAAAATAATATTCCATTAACAACATATACCACAATTTGTTAAGCCATTTCCCAATTGATGGACATCCCCTCGTTTTCCAATTTTGGGCCACCACAAAGAGCGCAGCTATGAATATTCTTGTACAAGTCTTTTTCCTTATTATCTCTTTGGGGTATAAACCCAGCAGTGCTATGGCTGGATCAAAGGGCAGACAGTCATTTATCACCCTTTGGGCATAGTTCCAAATTGCCCTCCAGAATGGTTGGATCAATTCACAACTCTACCAGCAGTGCATTAATGTCCCAACTTTGCCACATCCTGTCCAGCATTCATTATTTTCTGTTGCTGTCATGTAAGCCAATCTCTTAGGTGTGAGGTGATACCTCAGAGTTGTTTTGATTTGCATCTCTCTGATTATAAGAGATTTAGAACATTTTTTCATGTGCTTATTAATAGTTTTGATTTCTTTAACTGAAAATTGCCTATTCATGTCAATTGCCCTTTTATCAATTGGAGAATGGCTTGATTTTTTGAACAATTGATTTAGCTCTTTATAAACTTGAGTAATTAAGCCTTTGTCAGAGGTTTTTATGAAGATTGCTTCCCAATTTGTTGCTTTCCTTCTGATTTTAGTTACATTGGTTTTGTTTTTACAAAAATTGTTTAATTTGATGTCAAAATTATTTATTTTGCATTTTGTGAATCTTTCTAAGTCTTGCTTGGTTTTAAAATCTTTTCCTTCCCAAAGGTCTGACACGTATACTATTCTGTGTTCGCCTAATTTTCTTATAGTTTCCTTCTTTATGTTCAAGTCATTCACCCATTTTGAATTTATCTTGGTGTAGGGTGTGAGGTGTTGATCTAAACCTAATCTTTCCCACACTGTCCTCCAATTTTCCCAGCACTTTTTATGAAATAGTGTATTTTTATATCAAAAGCTGGGTTCTCTGGGTTTGTCGTATACTGTCCTGCTGAGGTTACTTACCCCAAGTCTATTCCACTGATCCTCCTTTCTGTTTCTTAGCCAGTACCAAATTGTTTTGATGACCGCTGCTTTATAATATAGTCTGAGATTTGGGACTGCAAGGCCCTCTTCCTTTGTATTTTTTTTTTCATTTTTTCCCTGGATATCCTTGATCCTTTGTTCTTCCAAATGAACTTTGTTATGGATTTTTCTAAATCAGTAAAAAAACATTTTGGAAGTTTAATGGGTATCGCACTAAATAGATAAATGGGTTTGGGTAGGATGGTCATTTTTTATCATATTGGATCGTCCTACCCATGAGCAGTTAATGTTCTTCAAATTGTTCAAGTCTAGATTTAGTTGTGTGGAGAGTGTTTCGTAGTTGTGTTCATATAGTTCCTGTGTTTTTTTCGGGAGATAGAATCCTAAGTATTTTATTTTGTCTAAGGTGATTTTGAATGGGATTACTCTTTCTAGTTCTTGCTGCTGAGCTCTGTTGGAAATATATGGAAATGCTGATGATTTATGTGCGTTTATTTTGTATCCTGCAACTTTGCTAAAGTTGTTGATTATTTCGATTAGCTTTTTGGGTGAATCTCTAGGATTCTTTAAGTAGACCATCATGTCATCTGCAAAGAATGATAGCTTGGCCTCCTCCTTGCCTATTTTGATGCCTTCAATTTCTTTTTCTTCTCTAATTGCTACTGCTAGTGTTTCCAGTACAATGTCAAATAATAGAGGTGATAATGGGCATCCTTGTTTCACTCCTGATCTTATTGGGAATGCATGTAGTTTATCCTCATTGCAGATGATATTAGTTGACAGTTTTAGATATATACTGTTTATTATTTTTAGGAAAGACCCTTCTATTCCTATGCTTTCTAGTGTTTTTTAATAGGAATGGGTGTTGTATTTTATCAAAGGCTTTTTTCTGCATCTATTGAAATATTCATGTGGTTCTTGTTGGTTTGCTTGTTGATGTGGTCAATTATGTGGATGGTTTTCCTAATGTTGAACCAGCCCTGCATCCCTGGTATAAATCCTACTTGATCATGGTGAATGATCCTTCTGATCACTTGCTGGAGTCTTTTTGCTAGTATCCTATTTAAGATTTTTGCATCTATATTCATTAGGGAGATTGGTCTATAGTTTTCTTTCTCTGTTTTTGACCTGCCTGGTTTTGGAATCAGTACCATGTTTGTGTCGTAAAAGGAGTTTGGTAGAACTCCCTCTTTGCTTATTATGTCAAATAGTTTGTATAGTTTGGGGATTAACTCTTCTCTGAATGTTTGATAGAATTCACTGGTGAATCCATCAGGCCCTGGGGATTTTTTCTTAGGAAGTTCTTTGATGGCTTGTTGGATTTCATTTTCTGATATGGGATTATTTAAGAATTCTATTTCCTCTTCTGTTAGTCTAGGCCGTTTGTATTTTTGTATATATTCATCCATATCCCCTAAATTGGTGTATTTATTGCCATATAATTGGGCAAAGTAATTTCTAATGATTGCCTTAATTTCCTCTTCATCGGAGGTGCTGTCCCCCTTTTCACCTTTAATGCTGTTAATTTGCTTTTCTTCCTTCCTTTTTTTAATTAGATTGACGAGTACTTTGTCTATTTTGTTTGTTTTTTAAAAAATACCAGCTTCTTGTCTTATTTATTAAATCAATAGTTCTATCACTTTCGATTTTATTAATTTCTCCCTTAATTTTTAGGATTTCTAGTTTGGTTTCCTGCTGGGGGGGTTTGATTTGATCGCTTTCGAGTGTTTTCATTTGCATTTCCAATTGATTGATCTCTGCTCTCCCTAGTTTGTTAATATAAGCATTGAGGGATATGAATTTACCTCTGATTACCGCTTTGCCTGCATCCCAAAAGGTTTGAAAGGATGTCTCGCCATTGTCATTTTCCTCGATGAAATTATTGTTTCTATTATTTCTTCAACAAATGATTTTGGAGTATCATATAGTTTAATTTCCAATTGGTTTTAGATTTGGTTTTCCATGTACCATTACTAATCATTATTTTTATTGCCTTGTGATCTGAGAAGGCTGCAATCATTATTTCTGCTTTTCTGCATTTGTGTGATATGTTTCTGTGACCTAATGTATGGTCAATTTTTGTGAATGTGCCATGTGGTGCTGAGAAGAAGGTGTATTCCTTTATATGCCTATTTATTTTTCTCCATATGTCTATTAATTATATTTTTCTAAGATTTCATTCACTTCTTTTACCTCTTTCTTATTTATTTTTTGATTTGATTTATCTAAATTTTATAATGGTTGGCTTAAGTCTCCCACTAATATGGTTTTACTGTCTATTTCTTCCTTCAAATATCCTAGTTTCTCCATTAGAAATTTGGGTGCTATATTATTTGGTGTATACGTGTTGATTAATGATATTTCCTCATTGTCTAAAGTCCCTTTTAACAAAATATAGTTACCTTCCCTATCCCTTTTGATCAGGTCTATTTTTGCTTTGGCTTTATCAGATATCATGATTACCAGTCCTGCCTTCTTTCTGTCAGTTGAGGCCCATAAGGTCTTACTCCATCCTTTAATTCTGACCTTGTGGGTGTCAACCCACCTCATGTGTGTTTCTTGAAGACAAGATATGGTAGGGTTTTGGATTCTAATCCATTCTGCTATTAGTCTACGTTTTATGGGTGAGTTCATCCCATTCACATTCAAAGTTATGATTGTCATTTGTGGACTCCCTGGCATTTTGATAGCCTTCCCTAATTCTAACCTTTTCTTCTTTGGCTCTACCTTTTAGTCCAGTGATTTACTATGAATCAGTCCCCCTTGTCCCCTCCCTTGATGTTTCCCTTTTTAGTCCCTCCCTTTTTGTTCCCTCCCCCTCCCCCCTCTCTTTCCCTCCCTTTTTGTTTTCCCTCTCCCCTTCTCCCCCTTGGTTTTCCCTTCTCCCTACCCTTGTTGGGTAAGATAGAATTCAAGATCCCAATGGATCTGGATGTTTTTCCCTCTCAGAGTTGATTTCCCTGAGATTCAGGTTTAAGTAAAAAACCCTCTCTTCCTCTCCTTCTTATAGGAGTTTTCTTCCCCTCCCCTTCCCATGTGAATCTTTGTGTGAGAAAGATTATTCTATTTGGTCTTTCTTTACCCCCTATTTATACGTTACATTTTCCCCACCTGTTAGTATACATAGATTGATAGAAATGTAGTCCTTATAGAAGAGAGTTTGAGTAAAAGAAGAAGATAACATTTTTCTCCTTTCCCCTTTCCTTAATATTTACCTTTTCAGGTATTCCTTGCTCTTTGTTTTTCAGTATCAAACTTTCCACAGAGCTCTGGTCTTTTCTTTGCAAAAACTTGGAAATCTTCTATTTTGTTGAATGCCCATACTTTCCCTTGGAAGTATATAGTCAGTTTTGCTGGGTAGCTGATTCTTGGTTGAAGACCCAGCTCTCTTGCCTTTCTGAAGATCATGTTCCATGCCTTACGATCATTCAGAGTAGAACTTGCAAGGTCTTGTGTGACCCTGATTGGCATTCCTTTATATCTAAATTGTCTTTTTCTGGCTTCCTGTAGGATTTTTTCTTTTGTTTGATAGCTTTGGAATTTGGCAATTACATTCCTGGGAGTTGTCTTTTGGGGGTTTAGTGTAGAAGGTGTTCTGTGAGCTCTGTCAGTGGCTGTATTACCCCCTTGTTCTAGAATCTTTGGGCAATTTTCTTTGATTATATCTTGTATCATGATGTCGAGTTTGGTGTTTATTTCTGGCTTTTCTGGAAGTCCAATTATTCTTAAATTATCTCTTCTCCCTCTATTTTCCAGATCTGTAACCTTGTCGGTGAGATATTTTATGTTCTCTTCTAGTTTCTTGGTATTTTGTCTTTGATTTATTAATTCTTGCTCTTTTACATGATCGTTGTCTTCCAGTTGCCTGATTCTGGCCTTTAAAGCCTGGTTTTCCTTTTCAGTTTGGTCACACCGGTTTTGTAGATGCATGAATTTCTTTTGCATTATTTCTCACTTTTCCTCCCAGAAGGCTTCCATCTTTTTGGTCATTTCTGATTCAAATTCTTCATGGGTTTGTGGAGAGTTTCCATTTCCTTTGGAAGGTTTCGGAGCATTTTCTTGTGTATTGTCTTCTATCTCCTCTGTATTTTGGCTCTGTAGAATGTGTCCAAAGTTGCCCCTTTCTTCTTATTTTTCTTCAGATTTTGGGGCTTCTGTGCTTCTGTGGAGTTTGCCATATCTGAATGGGGAGGATTAGCTTTTCTTATCTCTGTCTGGTGTTCAGAGGCTTTAGTCCTGGGCAGATTGTCTGTTCTATGAGGTTTCCCTGGGTTAAATTGAGTATGCCTTAAGGCAATGACTTTCACTGGAACTGGAATGGAAGGGTCGGACCAGGGGGCCACACTCTCCCCCGGCTCTCTCTGTTTCCCTGCTGCTAAGGTGCCCCCTCGACTGGACTGGGTCGGGTTGCTTTCTGGAAGTTGCCTTCAGAATAGCTGGCTGTGAGGCTGTTTTGTAGGCCCTGAGGGTTGCTGTTGTTTCAGAGGAACCTGCTCTCTGAGGGGGGCGGGGCTGCGGCTTCCCGGAGCCTTGGACTCTGAGCTCCTACCCCTTAGGTCCGAGTGATCTTGGGTTCTGGCTTTTGAGGGGGACCATACCTTTTGATCCAGGTCCAGGTCCAGGAGGAGGATTCCCAGGGTCTATGCTGTTGATCGTTTTGAATTTTGGCGCCTTAGGAGCTTATAGTTTGAGATCGGTCGGCAAGGGTTTTCCTGAGATCTGAACTTTAGCTTTCTCTAAGCCGCCATCTTGACTGGAAGTCTTTTCTTTTCTTTTTAAAGATATTTTATTTTCCCAATTACATCTAATAAAAATTTTCAACATATGCTTTGCAAAATTATAGGATCCAAATTGTCTTCCATTCTCTTCTCCCTCCACCTTCTCAGAAATGGTAAGAATTTGATATGGGTATTATATATACTATCATGGAAGACATACTTCCATACAGATCATTCTGCTAGGAAAATACACATATAAAACCAAAACCTCAAAATAGAAACACAAACAAAAGTAAAAAAAATTGTATCCTTTGATCTACATTCCAATTTCAATGGTTCTTTTTTTTGGAGATGGATAGCATACTTTGCCATAAATCCTTCAGAACTGTCCTGGATTACTGTATTGCTGTATTATAATATTGTGTTATTGTGTACAATGCTCTTCTGGCTCTGATTATTTAAAATCAATTCTTGTAGATATTTCCAGATTTTTCTGAAATCATCTTGCTCATCATTTTATAGAACAGTACTATTTCATCACCATCAAATAATACAATTTGATCAGCCATTCCCCAATTGATGGAAATCTCTTCAATTTCCAATTGTTCCCAATTTCCAATTCTTGGCACCACAAAAAGAGCTACAATGAATATAAAATTATTTTATACAAATAGTTCATTCTCCCACTTATATGATCTCTCTAGGATACAGATCTACTGAAAGTGGCATTAAAGGATCAAAAGTTATGCACGGTTTTATAGCCCTTTGTCCACAGTTCCAAATTGCCCTCCAGAATGGTTGGATAAGTTTACGACTGTACCAACAATGCATTAGTGTCCCACTTTTGCCACATCCACTTTAACATTCATCACTTTCCTTTACTGTCATATTTGCCAATCTGATAAGTGTGAGGTAATCCCTAAGAGTGGTTTCAATTTTAATCAAGAGTGATTTTTATATGATTTTGATAGTTTTGATTTCTTCATGTGAAAACTGTTCAGCTTTTTTTGACAATTTATAAACTGGGCAAGGACTGGTATAAAATCAATATAGTTCTCTATATATTTGAGATATTAGATTTCTATCAGTGAAATTTGCAAAAAGTTGCCATAGTTCATAATTTCCCTTCTAAGTTTGCCTTAATTTCTTCTTCATTGGTGGTCAAATTACCCTTTTTATTCTTGACAGTGATTATCTGATTTTTTTCTTTCCTATTTTTAATTTAACAAAATAATTCTCTTATTTGTTTTTTCCCATAAAACCAACAATTGCTCCTATTTATTAGTTAATGGTTCTTTCACTTTCACTTTTTTATTTTGTCTTTGATTTTTAGGGTTTTTAATTTAGTATTTATATTGGGGATTTTTTATTTGTTCTTTTTCTACTTGATTTTAGTTGTATGCCAAACTCTATGAAATGCTTTTTCTCTATTTTATTGAGGTAAGAATTTAGAGTTATAAATTTTCCTTACTGCTTTGGTTATTTCCCATAAATTTTGATATGTTGTCTCTTTATTTTAATTCTCTTTAATGAAATTATTTATTATTTCTATAACTTGTTTTTTTTTTACCCACATCATTTTAAGAATTAGTTTTCAATTAATTTTTAATTTGTCTTTCAAAGGATCCTTGCTGATTATAATTTTTGTTGCTTTATGGTCAGAAATGATGCATTTATTATTTCTACTTTCTGAATTTGGTTGTGAAGTTTTTGTGCCCTAATACCTGGTTAGTTTTTTTGAAGGTGCCATGTACTGCTGAAAAGGATATATATTCCTTTATATTCTAATTCAATTTTCTCTTGAGATCTATTAAGTCTAACTTTCCTAAAAATTTATTCATTTCATTCACTTCTTTCTTATTTGTTTCTAAGTTCAATTTACCTAGTTCTGAGAGGGTAAATTTGAGGTCTCTCATTAATATAATTGAACAATTTCTTCCTGAAGCTCATTTAATTTATCTCTTTAAAATTTGGAATTGGGACAGCTGGATAGTATAGTGGATTGAGAGCAGGCTTAGAGACAGGAGGTCCTAGGTTCAAATCTGACCTCAGACACTTTCTATTTGTGTGACCCTAGGCAAGTCAATTAACCCCCATTGCCTAGCTCTTATCACTCTTCTGTCTTGGAACCAAATATTGGTTCCAAGACAGAAGATAAGAGTTTTTAAAAAATTGGAAGCTATACCATTTGATGCTTATATTTTTAGTATTGATATTCATTGTTTATAGTACCTTTTTTCAAGATGTAACCACTTCCTTATATCTTTTAATTAGATCTGTTTTTGCTTTAACTTTGTCTTGAGATCATGATAGTCTATTCCTACTTCATTTACTTCAGCTGAAGCACATTAAATTTTGCTCCAGCTCTTTACCTTTACTCTTTGTGTGTCTACGTGCCTCAAATGTGTTTCTTGTAAACAACCTATCATAGGATTATAGGTTTTAATCTTTTCTGCTATCCATTTCCATTTCATGGGTAAGTTCATCCCACTCACATTCAGAGTTATGATTACCAACACTGTATTCCCCTCCATCTTATTTTTTTCCTTTTTTTCCTGTTCTTTCTCTCTCCTACCATTTCGTCCCTTCTCACAAGGGTTTTGATTTTAATCATAGCACCACTTCTCCCTCCCTTCTATTACCCCTTCTCACTTTATTCTGCTCCTACTTTATGTGGTAAGATAAGATTCTATATCCAAATGAGTATGGTCATTAGTCCCCTCTCTGGGCCAATTCCAATGAAAGTGAGGTTTAAGTATTACCCATCACCACTCTCATTCTCCTTTCTACTCTAATAGTATTCTTTTTATGCCTCTTTATGAGAGATAATTTACCCTGTTCTGCTTCTCATCTTCCTTTTTCTCTCAGTGCAATACTCTTTTTATTCACCCTCATTCATAACTTTGAAATAGAGGTTAACTACAAATATAATCAAGAACAGGTAGAACAGTTATTGTTTTAAATTATCTTGGTAGTATTTCCAAATGACAGAATCCTCCTATCCGGTTGAAAATTAAGGAGAAACCCATGAGTTAAGAGCCATTTATTAAATACCTACTAGAAGTCAGATATTATGCTAATCTCAAGGGATGCAAAAGCTAGAAAATCCCTGCCCTCTAAGTGTGTATATCCTATTGGAGGAAACAAAATGTGCTCATATTGGTAAATACAAAGTAATTACAAGAAGGAAATAGCATCAACCATGAATGTCAGACTCTATCTTTTAGGAAATGGTATCTAGACTGAGCCTCGAAGAAAACCCTCCACCTTAATTTGCCAACCAGTTAAAAAAAGTAAAATATAAGAGAGAATCCTCTGACAGCTGAGGAAGTCTCAAAGGAAAATATAAGAAAAAATTCTGATTAACATAACTGTAGAAACATTTTTGGTTGAATTATTTCAGTGGCAAAGTTGTCATTTGTTACTTTATTTGGACTGTAACTATAGGTTTCTTTGAGTATACCCATGCCTGGACTTGTGACAAAATAGTGAACATGTTGTTCTGTTTGAGCCATAGATAATCATAATTTGGTGATTTAGTAGGTTAATATGCTCTATTTATTGAAAATAAATATGTAATCTTTTCCCTCTGGCCATATGGACACAAACATACTAGCCAGAGAAGCTATGTGAGTCTTTAATTCTATGTTTGTAGGATAAGATTTATATAAATTATAGATATAAAATGTTATTATTGATTTATGCTAGCTTGGAAAAAAGTATAAGATGTTAGTCATTTAAGAATAAAGATACAGAACTCTAAAGAATCTCAAAGAAAACAATGAAAATGCATCTAAAAGACATCTTATGAATGTATAAGATCCTGGTTGGTTTTGAAGTCTTTTATTCCGTAATGTTTTGAAGAACTCAGAAAATCCAACATTACCAATATAGGGAGTAGCTTTTCTACCTTCTGATTCCTGGCCTTTTCACTGATTGCCTCTTACATTTGGAATTCTCTACCTCCATCATCTTCACTTCTTGCCTTCCCTGGCTTCTTTCAAGTCTCAACTTAACTCCCACCTTCTGCAAAAAGTCTTCCAATCCCTTGAATGTAATCAGCTTCCTCTTTTGATTATCCCTAATTTATCTTGTTAGTACCTCATTGTTTGCATGTTGCCTCCCCCCATTTGCCTGTGAGCTTCAAGAGTAGAAACTGTCGTTTACTTTTAACACTTGGAACACTTTTGGACATATAGTAGGTACTTTATAATGGCTGGTAAATTGACTGACTGAAATCAATCAATGGTAGATAGTTCAATAAAAATTAGGAATCGAAGAAGCCAGAGTAAAAAAGTCTCCATTTCCAAAAGATGTATAGACAAATCTAAAATCAAATATCTTATGTTCGGCCATCTCAGGGAGCTAAAGGAAAAAAAAATCTGTCCTTTCCAGATTAGACATGGATAATCTAGGAGAAAAGAGTGCAAGATTTGGAGTCAGAAAATGCCTGGATTCTAAATCCAGCCTTACTCCCTGGGTGACTGAGCAGGCACTTTGGTTTCTTTTCTTTCTCCTATCTCTGTCTTGCTGTCTCTTGTCTCTCTGTCTCTATTTCTGTCTCTCTCCAAATGCAATGAAGGAAAAAATATGTTAAAAGATTTCCCTGGAGGGATGGGAAAAGAGCTGGCATCCTTTCTTCTGCAGGAGCATGAGGTTGGAGTATACAAGAGCACATGGCAAGTATAGCAACTATCTTGCCAGGGAAAGCTTGAGCCAAGTTTGAGCCTGCCTCTTCTGTTCTGTTCTGTTCTTTTTCCTTCCTAAGTATGTGATTAAGTAGGCTATTGAGAGGCACATTGCTAGCCTTGCTAGTAGCCTTGTGCATTAGAAAGGGCTAGAGATCCTGCGTCCAGTGTTGGTATGGGCTGAAATTAGGATGAAGGATTTGTCAATTACAACATTTCTTGGAGGAGATCATCACAAACAGAAGGATGATCCCAACTCCTGATCTAACTAGTATAAGGACATGGATATATATATATATGTTTGTATAGTACAGAGTCTAGGTAAAATAGTTCTATAAGCTGTTTTATGTTCCAATGTTTAATTCTCAACATTCCAACAGATATAAAATAGTAGTTACATTACTAAAGCTGATTACTTTAATAACGTTCAGTGCACCCCTGTGAGTCTTTTGTGGTAAGCATTACTCATGCAAAGTGGAAATAAACAACAGTCCTATTCTTGAGTGGCATTGTTAAATGAATACCTTTCTACTACCCATTTTCTGTTGGAGTACTTAGATATGAGCCAAGTCTATATTATAAGTACTTTCCCCCAGGATTCTGGGATAGGAGTATAAAAAGAAAAAGAGTATAATTAAGAACCTGACCCTCTCTCTCTAGAGGGCCAGGCTCCCCTTAGAGTTCCAAGTCCAAGAATGCAGGAGTACAAAACTGAAGATAACCTTTCAGTAGGGAGAGAAAGCAAGTTCTCCAGGTCTCCTAGACCGAGCAGCAATTATTATTGTTATTATTATTTAATATAACATGATATAATATACTGTAATTGTAACCATTTTAGATTTAGAAGGGCATTTAGCAGTTATGTAATTATATCCCTTTATTTTACAAATAAGGAAACTAAGACCCTGAGGTGAAAGGACTTGTATGGTTGCACACATAATAGTGGGAAACAGTGCCAAAAATCAGGTATCCTGATTTCTAGTATAGATTGTATTCCACTATATTAATTTGCTTGATCAAGTGAACTTTTAGATAACAGAAAGCATTTGGAAGTGAAAGTCTAAAGTTCATGCCAAAATTTACTTATTTTTCTCTACATCTAGGAGAGAAACATCTCTTATTAGTACATTCTCAGGACTGTTCTGAGGTTATTCTGATAGATTCTAACTTAAACACATATGTTCATCATTGACTACTCCTGAGAGATGTTATCTGTGCCTGCTGATCTCAGTGATTTCTTAATTCAATCTAGTATAAATATGATAGCATAAAGAGTACATTATATATATATACATATATATATATATATATATATTACCTACATTCCTGGTTACCTCCATAATTATTAACAAATGAACAGAAAATGCTGACCCACAAAGATAAAAATAGTTAAAAATTACCAGTTATGTTACCTTACTGAAGTTCTAGCTTTTTTCTGCCTTTCTTATCACTAGGGTCTATGAGTGACAATTTCTGCAAATAGGACAAGTGGCAGCAGCAGTGGGGTTTGGGGGAATCATAGCTTCTCTTCGGATGTAGTCAGGGAGAAACACCTTCAACCATATGGCTGTGATATCCATCTCCACAAAGGTGGAATAGGTAGTAAAAGTAAGTTTGTGGAAGGAGGCTGTGGCCACTGCATCCTCAAAATTTCCCACACTGGGACAAAGCCCAGTTGCTCTAGTCTAGTTATGGCTTTGTTCATAGCACTCTGGTAAACTACCTCAGCAGAATCACAGTCTCACATACACTATCAATGATTGCAGTGTTTTTTTTTTCTGCATGGATATACTTTTGCAGGCATCTTTACTCATCATGGACTAAGTATCAGTGAGCTCTACTAGTTTGCCAGGAGCTATCAAAGACCAGGCTGTCTGACACAGTCACTCATGGAAAGTGGGGACTGCAAAGCAGCCCCTAGGAAGGGTGGAAATACCCACTGAAACCCCCTTAAGTAACTTTCCTTATTAATATCCCCTTATTAATTATTATTCTTGAAAAATATATGGGAGCAATATGCTTGTAGGGTTAATACAGATGTTCCACTCTGACTCCCTCCCCCAGGATATTACCAGGAGATCCCACTTAAAAATTAAACCAAAGGATTCTTATATACCCACTTAGATAGGACACTCATGTCTAGGCATAAAAAACTTCTGGAAAATCTGTGCTCTGAATTCTCCAACCTGTATCTGGGTCGTGTTGATTCTACCCTCTGATCCTGCACTTAGCAACAATGTTTTATTGACTATCTCCTTATGCTTCCTGTCTGTTATTAGGTTCTATGGAAACATGTATGTTGAGAATAAAACTGTGTGCCAAGTAGATTTGTGATCATGAGGGTATAAAATAAAGCCAGACCTCAGCCAAGGCAGAGCAGTTTATCCTGTGAAAACTATGCTATAGGTTGAATGTGAAAGCTGTGTCCCATCCATCATTCTGCCAACACCATCCCAACTCCAAGACCCCATCCCCTGTGGGAGACTGGGCCAACCCAAAGCACTAGTTGAAGTCTACTCTTAAGCCCCTTCCTGCCTCTGAGGATAAACTACATTGCCTCTGGCAATGCTAATAAATGCTCAAAAAATGCTATTGGACACTCTCAACTGATATAAGATGATCTCAGCAATGAAAAACCTGTAATTCACTGAATAACATGTTTAATTGGTCTTGTACATAGCAGTGGAACAAATGAGAACCATTTTTTTTTGCCATAAAATCTTGTAGTGAAAGTTATTCATTACCAAACTTAAAATAATGCACCAAATTATTCTATAACAATGGTTCCCAACTTTTGGGTCATGCTCCCTGGAGGCTCTCGGGAGTTTTTTGTTTTGTTTTGTTTTTAAGAATTCCACAATTTCAGAGTTGAAAGTGACTCCATGGCTTTCCAGATTCACTAATACCTGGAAAAATATTCTATGTATAATCTAAATGGAAAATGTTTGTCCAGGCTTTGTTTGAAGACCTTTAATGAGGAGAATGTGCACCCACTCCCAAGATAACCCATTTCTAAGCTCTAACTGCTAAGAAATTTGATGGGGAGGTGACATGCGGGTGTGACGATAATGAGGATGGGGATATGGGTGTTGGTGTTTTGCTTTGGGTTTTTTTTTTTTGCCAATATGTCATTTTTAAATGCCTCTTATATCTTCTCCCTGGTGATCCAACTTTACCACTTCTGCAGCTGAGCAGAATAGCCAAATCCTTCTTTCATAAAGGAAAGCCCTTCAAATTTTGGATGATTGATATTATGACCCTAAGTCTTCTAAGGTTGGCCATCCCCAATTCCTTCTATTTTTCCTAATAAATCAATATAAATTCAAGGCAAGAAGCATGTGTTCTTCTATAACCCAATACCCAGTATAATTCCTAACACATAATTGGCACTTAATAAATGCTTGTTTATTGATTGGTTGATTTTGTATCTCCCAAAAAGCTTATCAGAATGCTATATAGGCACTCAAATTCTCAGTAATTAATTTTTCCTCCTCCTGAGCAGCTATACTCTCTCTCTCCTCTCTCTCTCTCTCTCTCTCTCTCTCTCTCTCTCTCTCTCTCTCTCTCTCTCTCTCTCTCTCTCTCCATTTATCTCTCCCTCTGCCTCTCCCTCTGCCTTTCCCTCCCCCTCTCTCTCCTCCCTCCCCTCCTCCTCTTCTTCCTGTTTCTGTTTCTGTCTCTCTCTCCCTCTCTCTCACACATACACATATGTTGAAAATTATTCTAAGTTCTCAAATTTTTCTTCTGAAACTAAAAGAATAACAAAAAAATATTTCCATATACAATAGCAGGGAGAGAGGGGGCCATTATAAAACATACACAGAGTAACCCAGAAGCTTGTAAGTGAATGTAATTTTTGAAGGAACAGGGAGAGTTGAAAAAGAATTACAACTGTTTGTCAGACCATAATTCAATTAGCCACAATTAATGCTAACAAAATTATGTGCAATTCTGCATTTACAACCTCTTAGTTACTTGTATTGCATAGGAATGCTTAAAAAAAAAGAAAGAAGGATGAAGGAGGTTTAACTAATTAGAGGGCATTCTAATTACTATGTTGATGTCTCAGCACAAGCAGCAAACTGATCAATATCAGGGTCCAAGTGAAGTCCTACTATTTTATGTTCTCTTTAAAAACACAGTGAATCTCTGAAAACATAAGAGACACATTTAGTACTCTTGTATATTGCTTTTGACCTTGCAAGGTAAAAACCAGGAATCTCTGATCCTATTATTTCAGTCTTTCCTTTAAGAAATAAAGGTTAAAAAAATTGGTTACATAGCTACATAAATTATCTCAATTTTCACAAATCTGAAGAGGAAATTTACTGAAATATGTTACATCCCAGGAGATGATGTACTAGCAAGGGGAAAAATTGTCACAGAGGTGAGGGAAGAACATTGGGGTATCTGGAGCTTTGCATGTTTCAACACAACCCTGGGTACTAATACATTATCAACATGTCCCAAATCAAATTCATCAACTCAGCCCCACAATCTACTCCTTTTCCAATCTTTCTATTAATAGTATCAACATTCACTATAGAATGGAAAGCTCCATTTTTGAAAGTATTCTTGGAAAAATCCTTAGAGTGATCTTCAGGGTCTCTGTATTTCTGTCCTCACCTCCTTTTGCAGTTTGATCTCCACTATTTCTCCTTAAGAGTGCATTCAACTTATACTAATTTACCTTTTCTGAACTTTTCTTTGGGTTTTTGCTTCTTTGTTTTTTTATATGATTCATTCCAGCAATACCCTAATAAACTATTCCCCTCAAAGTGTTGAAAGCCAATATTCAAAGGCCAGATCAGATTTTCTCCCCTCAAAGAAGTTGCCCTTGCTATCTTACCACTATATTACTATACTATAACATTTTTCACACTCTGCTCCTTGTGATCACTATGTCTATGAATCTCATCTACTCAATGAGGGGCAGAAATCCCATTTTCTCCATGTTTGAAAACTCAGTGTCAAGGTACTTTGCACATTATGGAGCTTTAATAAATTGAACTAAATTGAATTTAGGACATCTTGATGGCAAAGCACATAGAGTTCTGGAACTGAAATCAGAATACTCATCTTCCTGAGTTCAAATTCATCCTCAGATACTTATTAGCTGGGTGACTCTGTATAAGTAACTCTATTTGCCTCAGTTTCCTCATCTGTAAAATAAACTGGAGAACATGGCAAATCAGTCCATCATCTCTGCCAAGAGAACAACAAATGGAGTTAAGAAGAGTAGGACACAGCTGAACAATTAAACAACAACAGCAAAATTGAATTGGCTGGTTTTTTTTCCTGTCTATGATGGAAATGACCTTTTATATAACAGTGTCCTGCCCTCTGGATAGATATCAGCTGACTAAACTCTAGTTTTTCAATACAAAGATCATTCTTTTGAATTGCTTAGTATTATAGAACCTCTCCAGGGGTCTCCTTCCACTTAGAGGTAGAAGAATCTCTGTGAAGATCTTCTATTTAATCATCCTCAGGTAGTCAAGAGGGAAAATGAAAGGCAGCCTGATCTGGGATCTTCAGAGTCTGGCAAACCTAGAAGTTATATAAAACACACTAAAAATTTCAAAGAAAAACAAGTTTGACACAATTCCTCTCCTCAACCAACCCAATGAAATAACATTTCCAGATTACCAAAATAGAAGAAGTTAAAAGGTCAGTCAGTTAACAAACATTAATTAATTGCCACCCATGTACATGTTGTGTTAAGTCCTGGGAATACAAAGAGAAAAAAAGGCAATACTTACCCTCAAGGAACTCAGTCATTGGGAATTAATGAGCAAACAAATTCAAAGAAGTTATATATAGGGTTAGTGGGAAATAATTAAAAGGGGGAAGGAACTAGAATTAAGAGGGGTTGGGAAGGGCTTCCTGTAGAAGATAATATGGGGGGGGTATGAGGAAGTCTAAGAAGCCATTAAGAGGAAATGAGGATGCAGAGTACCTTAGACATGGAAGACAGCAGCCTAAAGCTCCACAGAGCTTAGAGACTGAGTGTTACTTTCAAATAGTAGGAAATAAGGAACAAGATTTAAGAAACCTGCAAAGGAAGAAGGGGAGGGTTTATAAATGACATTGAATGCCAAAGTGAATTTTTTGGTTTTGATCCTAGAGGTAATCACTGGAGTTTATCAAGTAGAGGGTAAAGAGATATTTAATTTACTATGAATCTATTAAATATTCATAGAATCTCAGAGTCCAAAGGCAGAGTTCATCTTGTCTAATCCAACACTGATTGGGCAATCTCTTAGGAGAACAATTGGAAAGAGGAATGAGTTTACAACTGAATATGTCACTATAACATTTAATTCTGGTAAATATTTGGGTAAATCACAAAAGCTCTCCATAGTTTCTTTAACTATAAAATGAGGGCATTGGACTAGATAATCTTCTATTGCTGAATCTAAGATTTGCTGGTCAAATGGTCATCCAACTCAAAGGCCTTTAGTACTGAGGAAAACTCTATCTCTCAGTAACCAATTTTACTTTTAGACTCTTAATGATTTGGAATATTTTCCTTATGTCAAGTTCCTCTCTGAAATTTCTCTATTACTCTTGGTGTTCCTTTCTGGGGATAAGGAGAATGAGAATAATCTCTCTTGCACAGGATAGCCCTTCAAATACTTGAAGTCATTATGCTGAAAGAGAAAACTATTTACAAAAGAAGATAGTTTAATGGAAAGGACCTAGAGGATTGGAAATGGGGGGAAAAAAAAAAACCTCATCCAGGAACCTGCTAGGGCCAATGAAGAACAACCCTTGCAATTATTAAACACACACACACACACACACACACACACACACACACACACACACAAGTTTATTGAGGGTAGGAAATGGTAAATAAGATTCTAAATATACAGGGCTATAGCTCCTCCCACCAATCTACACTCCCCCTCTTGGGATTTGCTCTTCTGGTCTTCTCAAGCCCTTCTTATTCACTCCCTGATCTTATCTAGACCCCAAAAAGCTATCTGTATACCTATATACTACAGATTGTCTTTAAAAAGCTGAGGATGCAGGACTCACAGATGTACTGAGTCTTTATCTAAAGCCTAGGGTTGGATTCCTAGGTAAATCCAAAGTCCCAGGTGACAAAACCCTTGCCAAGTTGTTTCTTACAGGTTGATCTCTGTACTTCAGGGAAAGGCAGGTCTCTTCCAAGGCAATTCTCCAACCCAGGAATTTTCCTAATCTTTCCACAAGATTAGTCTTTTCCCAGGGGATTCAGAGCAAAGATCCTCTTACCAATTCAGAGGAAAGCCAGAGCAGGAGAGAGTGTTAAATCCAGTAAACTCTCAATATTCTCCTCTCCTTCCAGAATCTTCTTCCAGGGTTTGTGTCTAAATTCTCCTCCTTTCCTCTTAAAAACAATCTATGCATTTTTCTCTATGCCTTATCACTTTTCCTTACAATGCCTCTTTCCCTACTCCCCCAGTACTTATTTCTACATACTAAACACACCCTATATTCTTTCATAATCTGATGGCTTCTCTTAATTCTCCAGTTCACAATTCTATGCCTTCTCCAGTTTGTCAACATACTTCCTAAAGGAGACCACCCAAAACCGCACATAATCTTTCATCTGTGACCTGATCAAGGTAGAATTATACATAAAGTAGTTGTTATTTTCAATCTGTTCATATGCTAATCCCAAAAGAGAACAGGTTTAAATTGTAACATTGAAAGAGGTTTCCTTCATTGGCAATCTTTAGCAAACAAGTGGCCTCTCTTTCTCTAGTGATTTAAATAAAGCCAAGCTAAATGCTGAAGAAATTATCTGCCCCTCTACTGTCCTTTTCTCATGATGCTCTGTTTCTATGATGCTGTGATTTCTTTGTTTTAGTACCAGATCTCAAGTGTTACATGGGAAGAAGATAATGCTTCTGTTGAAAATAAATTCCATTCATTTTTTCTATCTACACTAAAAATACATTGCTATAGGTAGCTGAGGAAGGAAATAATCTGTTCTAAGGTATAAAAAGTGACAAATTTAATACTCACTGCTCCCAAAATTGCTAGTTGTCATAATGAGTTTCTTTTCTTTTAGAAGTAGTAAGTTTTCTAGTCCAGATTGTTTATTTGGGCTTTTATTAAGCAGAAAACAAATGCTATTACTGTGATTTGATGCCTGGTGGAAAGCATGGCAAGCATCAGCAATTCTATTAACTTCACCTGGGTCTTTTCAGTCATGATCTTGAGTTGATTTGCATGACCACAAAGGTCATTATGACAAAGTTGGACAAAATCCTCTCATTGCAGCTTCACTTAACTTCTCTGCTGTTTTTACTAAATAAATGAAATGCTCTGATGAGGGACTCAGTCAAGTGATCCAAGGTTAAAAGAACATTTAGCAACACCAAGAGAACATTGTATACAACAGAACTGTTGTTTAAAGAATGACTTGTGCATGTCCACCTCCAGATAAGAATTGCTAATAAAAATAAGTAGAAATAGTTTTACATATACTTATAATTTTTGTCAAAAGATAGCTTCTTTAGTGAAGGGAGGAAGAAAATGAAGGAATTTAACTGTGTATTTTGATGTAAGAAACAAATAAAAAAATAAATTTTAATTTTATAAAGGATAGTTAAAATCCATTTCAGACAACATCTGAGATATTTTAAAATATCAAGGCCCTAAATAGCAGTAGGTTAAAATATAGTATAAAGGCAAGGTTTAAAAATCCTAAAGGTGTCTCTAGCTCTGTGGTTAATTGGGTTTTGCTAACTAAAACAAAGAAAACTAAAAATCTTGGAAACTCCTCAGCCTATGAGAGAAGAGGCTGGCAGTAGAAAGTAGCAACAGAAATATGTCCAACACAACGAATCTTATAAGGATTGGGAGGGGGGAGTAGCAAAATATAAAAATAAACTACATAAAGAATAAATTGGAAATAATCAACTGAAGAAAGCAACTAGAATTAAGAAGGATCTGAAAAAGCTTCCTGTTATAACATTGGTTTCCCCTCTTTCCCCCCAGCCTGGAGATGAAGAGGGAGAGAATTTTAGCATCCCTCTGGAGTTGTGTGAGGCATAATGTATAAAAACCTGGAAAACCATGGGGCATTTTACAAAGGGCTTTGAATGTTAAACAGAAGATGATTCATTTAATCTCTAGAGTGTCAGGAAGGCACTAGATTTTATTTAGTAGAAAGCCAATATGGTAAGAAATGAGCTTTAGGAAGATGACATTAGCAGCTGACTGCATGTTGAAATGAAGTGGGGAGAGACTATGGCAGAGAGACCAATAAGCAGTTGATGACAGTAGTTCTGGAGTTAGGTAATAAAGGCTAAAACCAGAATGGTGGGAGTGTCAAATAAAAGGAATATGTTTAAGAGACCATACAAAGATGACACTTAGCATTCTTGAACCACTGTGTGAGGGGATAACAGTAAGGAGTCAAAGATGATTCTGATAAATTTCATGCTTGGGTGGCTGAAGGACATTGGTACCTTTACAGTAATAAGGAATTTGAAAGGGGGAAGAGTTTGGGGGGAGATAAGAAATTCAATTTTGAACATGTTGAGTTTAAAAGGTCTATAGGGCATTGTAAAAATGGAGATTTGAACCCCAGACTGCAATTCCCAGGAGTCCTTGGTAGCTCCCAGAGTTCCCCATAATCTCAGGTGAGGCCACTAGGAGAGAGGGGTTTTTTAAATGGACTCCACCTTCTTCTCTCTCTCTCTTCCTGTTTGCACTTCCAGGGACACACATCTCTCTCCTGGCTACCCCATCTGGACACACTCGGCTCTACCAAGCAGGATGTAGAGTGAGTGGTTGTGAATGGGCTCTCTGGGCCTAGACACGTGCTTTCTTATTTTGTATTTTCTTTAATTCTTAATCTTTAACAAACCTCTAAAAATATAATACTTCTAGCA
This sequence comes from Monodelphis domestica, assembly GCF_027887165.1. Lineage (NCBI taxonomy): Eukaryota > Metazoa > Chordata > Mammalia > Didelphimorphia > Didelphidae > Monodelphis > Monodelphis domestica. The sequence goes on from NC_077229.1 coordinate 340,670,280, forward strand.
GAAAAAAATAATTTTAACTGCTACAGTTTCCAGTTCAAAATGTCCAATAAGCCTCTGATTATATAGGTTTGAGAATTATCAACAAAAAAAGATGGCTTGAATCCATGAAAGCTGATTAGATTACAAAGTAAAATAATATAGAGGAAAAAGAAAAATAGTTTTCCTGTCTAAGATTTTGGTTCAAAAAAAGATATAGAAAACATTATAATATGTAAAATAGATATCTTTGATTACATTGAATGAAAATGTTTCTGTGCAAACAAAATCAATGTGACCAAGGTTAAAAGGCAAACAACAACCTGGGGGAAATGTTTATAACAAGTGTCTCTGACAAAAGCTTCATTTCTCAAATCTATGGAAAATGTAATCAAATTTATAAGAATACAAAGCATTTCCCAATTGAGAAATGGTTCAAGGATATGAACAAAAAATTCTCAGATGAAGAAATTAAAACTATCTTTAGTCATAGGACAAAATTCTCCAAATTAATATTAATTAAAGCAATGAAAATTAGAACAATTGTGAGGTACTACCTCATACCCATCAAAATGGTTAATATGACAAAAAAAAAGAGAATGATAAATGTTGGAGGGGATGTGGAAAAATTGTACATTGTTAGTGAAGCTGTGAACTGATATAAAAATTCTGGAAAGCAATCTGAAACCATGCCCAAAAGGTTAACACATTGTGCAAAATCTTTGACCAGCAAGATCACTGCTAAGTCTGTATTCGAAAAAAATTAAACAATTGACCTGTTCAAAAATACTTACAGCAATTCAAAGGGTATGCATTATTTTAAGGCCCTTCAGGCATAATTCCAAATTGCCCTCCAAAATGGCTAAATCAATTCACAACTCCACCAGGAATGTATCAGTGTCCCAATTTTTACACATCCTCTCAATATTTATTACTTTCCTTTGCTGCCATATTGGATAATCAGCTAGGTATGAGGTGGTACCTCAGAGTTGTCCTAGAGGGATGTGAGATGATACAAGGCACCTAGGAACCCCCACAGAGCCAGTCAAGCACAAACCCCTTAGCTTATAAGAAAACAAAATTTATTTTATAATGAGAGTAAGGAAAACTTCTCTTCTCTGGGCCCTGCGTAATAGCTCCCAGCTCCTACCTAAAAAGCCCCAAAAGCTACCTGACTCTATAAACTAATCTACCTACTAGTGATTAACAAAAGATGAAAAAGGAAAGCCTGGGGTGGCTGCACTAAGTAACGGAAAGTCCCAGGTGACAATCTGTGGATTACTTTGGCCAAGAGAGTTTCTGGAGATGGATCACTGGTAGATGATCACTATACTCAGGGGAACAGTTCACTCAAAAACAGACTCTCAACCAAGGAGTCCATAAATCTCTCCACAAGATTTAGGACTTTCAAGGGAAATTCTGTCAGAGCAAAAATACCTCCTTCCAGCTTGGTGGAGATCAGGGCAGAGAGTGCCAATAATGGTTAATTGCCAGTAAAACTCCCACAATCCCTTTTCTCTTCTCAGAATCCTCTCCCAGGGCTTGTATCCAAATTCCCTTCTTCTCTTCTTAGAGCTACTCTATCAAAATCTATTCTATTCCTTACTTATTTCCTACAGGCAGAGGCCCAACATGGAGTGTTAGCTGAAGACTCCAACTAGGGTTCCCTATCTCTGCCTCTCTCGGCTACCTGTGGTCACAGCCCAGAGCCTCCTGTAGCTGGGATAGCAAGCCACTCCCTCCAGATTGGAGTCCTGGTCCTGAGACCCCACCCACCACCTGAGCCTCAGCACAGTAGGTGAGGGAGGGATCCTGGGATCTTCCTTCTTTCTTTTCCTTAAACCAGAGAATTCAACCTTTTCTGCATACCTTGTAAGTTGAATCAAGCAGAAGGGTCCCAAGGCTCTGTCCCGTTGTTGTATTTGGCTTTGTATCTCCTTTGAAGCCCTCTGTTTTTGATTGGTATGGAAGGGTTTTCCAGGAGGAATTGACATTTGCTGCTTCTAAACTGCCCTCTCCACTTAGCTCTCCTCTAATTGGAGATTTGAAAAGAGACAAAAAGGTTTGGAAAGGCAGCTATGGTGAGTGGAATAGTGAATTCATTAGGGAGGTATTAAACGATTACCTCACACAAGTGAGGACCCAGTGACATTTATGTAACATAAATTTGTAGTAGACAGTCAGGATTTCATAGTTTTCTACAGAATTTTTTTCAGCATCATGAGTATCAGAGTGAAGATAACTAAAGAGGGGCGTGATCAAAGACTTAGAAGTATGATGTCAACAATACCATAGAAAAGAGTCTCAAGAGATGAGAGCAGCTGTAATAATCTGAGAAAGTACTGAGGTCACTATGAATAGAAAAAAATCAAGTTCAGGAGGACATGAAGCATAGGAAGAAGCAGAATGATAAATGCTTATCAGGTGGGGAATGTCCAATTTTATAATTTGGGAAGTGAAACATCTGTGTGGTAAAGGTAGAGTGAAGGGAAAGGTCATGAGATTTAAGGAGAGTGAATATCTGGAAGTTTAAGGATTTGGGGGGAAGTGTTTTTATGAAAATCCCATAGTGTAAGAAAGAAAGAGAGTTGGGGAAAGAAGATCCTCAACCAACTATTGACTTTCTTTATAAAAATAAGAGAATGATGCAGGGATCAGTAAGCTGTGGATATTGTAATTCAGAGTAAGTGGAAATGTTTTTTTTTTTTTTTATGAATTTCAAAAGAATTTTAAAAAATGGAAAAGAAACTATGCGTTCTAAAATGTTTATAGAAGCTCTTTGTGGTAGCAAAAAACTACAATTTTTAGAGATTCAACTGGGAGATAGCTAAACAAGTTGTGACATGATTGTGATAGAATACTTCTGTATTATCAGAAATGACAAAATAATTTGGAAAAACATGGAAAGACCTACATAAAATTATGAAGAGTGAAATGAGCAGAACCAAAAGAATATTATATACAGCAACAGAAATATTGTTTAAACAATGACATCTGTATGTTCACCTCCAGAGAAAAATAAATAGAAAGAAGATATAATTTTACGTATATGTATAACTTATTGTCAAATGATTTCTTCTTTATTGGGGAGAGGGTAAGGAGTTAAATGAGTATTTAAATGTAACAAATGCTTGAGGTTTTTGTTTTGTTTTGTTTTGTTTTAAGAATGACTGCTAATTATGGAGGTGAAAGAACAATCTGAAAGTGATAGAAGCAAAAAGTATTTCGGCTCCTTATCCAGGACCAGTGAGTAAAGAGATATGGGAGAAGTTATGTGTGGATATTTATATTTTCTATTTCTGCAATTATGTTTGGTCTTAAAATAATATATATATAAATATATATATACATATATATAAATATATTTGTAAGTACTCCTCGTTTTCAGATGCTCAACAATGGAGAAACTTCAAATGGTCGAATTGTACCTTTGTCATTTCAGCATTTTATTAAAAAAGCATTCCCATAAATTTCTACTTAATAATCAAATTATAAAATTTGTAAATTCTCTTAAGAACAATATTTATTTTCCCCCCTTCTCTTAAAAACAGCCAATTTCATACTTTAAAAGAAGCAACAGATTTGATAAAAAAAATTGAGTGATAGTCAGAAGGTCTGGGCTTTTTATTGTATTTACTATTTCACTAATTCCCTTGATGAGATAAAGCAAGTCATTTTTTTTTCTCTCTGGTCCTTCTAAATGCCCCATCTGTAAAATGAATTGGTCAAACTAGATCTGATCTCTCTGATTCCTTCCAGTTCAAAAAGGTCTATGTTTCTAAATCCTGCCTGCTGCAATGCTTTCCACTTCCGATTGGAATAATTCAGAACTCTTCCCAAAGATAATCTTTTCATGATCTAAAGCACTTTGCTCTAAGAAAGGTTTAATAATACTCAACAGAAATTTCTAGTCTATTATATTCACCCCATTACTCTTCACACAGCCTCTAAACTATCACTAAGGAGTCTCTCCTTTATGAATATGCCCTTCAGATATTTGTAGTCAGCTGTCACATCCTCCTGAGTTGTTTTACCAAGCTATGCATATTCAGTTATTTTAATCTTCCCTCCTAAGTCAGTCCCTCCAGCCAAACCATTGTTTGTGTAGGGGTTTTTTGTGTTTTTTTTTTAACTAAATTCTGTTCTAGCTGTGATTAAAAAAAAAAAAAACAAAACCCATATACTGAAAGATTCAGAGGACCTGCTGTATTTTAGGCTAGTCTCCCCAGAGACCCACATGAACAGGTATACTGACCTTCTTGTTACTTCTGGAAAAGCTTCCTCTTTACCTCTATATCTCATCATCCTTAATAATGTACACCAATTCAACAAAGGTTACCATTAGCAGACTCATTAGAGAGAAGAAAACAAAGAGGAAGTGGGACAACAAGCAATTCACTTCCCAACAATCATTGAGAACTCATTTGTTTTCAAAGGATTGCAAATTTGTGGAATGATCTAGTGGGAAATAACACTGACATGAAAGCAGCCAGGAGATTTTAGAAGCAGTTTAAAAGTCTTTTGTCTTTAAGGGAAAAAAAAATCATTAATTTATCCATAGTGGTCAAGGTGGCCTTTATTTCCTGACTTAGCACAGCCTACTTAAAAAGAAATCTCTTTTTAAATCTTAATGCTTTAGCTATTTAGTGAAGTCAATCTTTTCATGATCTAGTCTCTTATTTTGGATGGGTAGCTCCTTTTAATAGGGTCAAGGTCTCTAGTTTGATCTCTGTCTAGTCGTCTGGATATCCTCATTACAATGATAAGTTACATTTATGTACAATTTTAAAATTATAATAATAGCACATATTTCACAGGATTTCTTTGAGAATGAAATGAGTTAATAATTGTAAAGGACTTATGCCTGACACATATTAAGACCACTGTTAATGTTAGTTATTATTTTAAGTATTATTATCATACACTCTATCATCTATATCTTCCTGTGTCTTTCCTCCCTTTCTTTGCCAAACTCTTTAAAAAAAAAAAGAAAAGCTGTTTATATATTCATTGTCTCTATTCCTTTCACTTAGTTCTGAATTTGTTACAGAATGGCTTTTGATTCTATCATTCAAATGAAAGTTCTTTCTTCAAGGTTACCAATGATCTTTTAATTGACAAAACAAGTTACTTCTTAGGTATCATTCTTTTCAGATGCATTTGATGCTAGTCTACCTCCTCTGGATGGTTTCTCCATAATATGTGAGGACATTGCACTCTTCTGATTCTTCTTTGGCTTCATTTTCTAGATCATCCTCTATACTTGGATCTATGCTTCACCTCCTCTTTGTAAACACATGCCCCAGGAGTCTTGTCCTATGCCTACTTCTCTTCTCTCTCTTTATTTTATATTCAATATTTCTAAGTCAGTCTTTTATGTGAGAAGATCTATTGGTTCTTATTTGCCCTTAGGACAGTGATGGGCAACCTTTTCAGTTTGGTATGTCAAAATTCTCCAAAAAAACAAGCATAACTCAGGTGATGTGTCACTTTGAGAAAAAAAACCCATAATTTCATGACATTTATATTTTAAATAACAAAGATGTATAATTGTAATATATAACTTTAATAAACCAAAAATCAAAAACTAATTATTTAACTTACCTGCTTATTGACTTCTTTATTCATCTGTCAATTGATTTCTTTTGTTGGCTTTTGATGTTATTTAACTTGTGTGGGATGCTATGAACTAAGATAAGTGAGAGGGAGGGGGAATTCTTTAACTAATCTCCCTGTTAGTGACTTTTTTGTTGCTGAATTTCATTGGTTAAATCTTCAATTGAAGGTTGGTATTTTGTACACTTCAAGCCCAAGCAAGGGTTACTAACCTTATCTGTCAATCTGTTTACTTTGTTGGTTTTGATATTATTTAATACTGAGAATAAAGTCTCACAAAAGTACATAGAGGGGAAAATTGTGAGTAAAGCCATTGCTATATTTTTCAGGGTGCTAAAAGTGTCTGGTAATCAGTTCCAGGCATTCCTCCATTGCAAGTAGGCCAGAGCCCCACCCAGTCTTCAGCCAGCTGGGCCCTACCCCAACCCTCCCCAGCTGGCTGGCCTGGGGGTTGCTGTGAGAGCAACACCTGCCAGCCTGCCTGCCTACAAGTGTTCCTCCTCTCCACCCCTGCAGGAGCCCCATGCACCCCAGCTGCTAGCAAGTGCCTCCTGGTGAGCGCCACCCACTGCTCGCCCCTTGCACCCTTGGCCAGCTTGTGGAGCAGCCCTCCCCCCCAGTGATGGGTCAGGGCATGGCCATGGCCACAGCTGTGGACATGCAGCTCCCTGGCCCCAAGGTGCGCTGAGCCTGTATGTGACCTCATGTCATTGAAAATGGCTTACTCATGTCAGTGCTGACACATGTGTCATAAGTTTGCCATCAGGGCTCTAGGATATAATACAAATGTTTCTGTTTGGCATTTCAAGATCTTCATAATTTGACTTCAGGCTAGTTTTTCAGTTTTATTAATATTCTTACAGACATATTCATAACCAGGCTTTCCTTCATAAACTTTATATTTTAGCCAAATTTACCTGATTGCTTTTCCTCTGTTTATGATGTTGCATCTCCAGCCTCCATGCTTTTTTAAGGCTATACCTTATGCCTAGAATGCAATCTTTCCTCATTTCTACCTCATAGGATCCTTAGCTACCTTCAAAGCTCAACTCAGTTATTATCTTCTGCATGTCACTTAGATCCATTCTTCTAGTTACAAGCTTTTCTGACCCCCCAAAAATACCTTTTTATTTTGTATTTAACTCTTTATATTTCTCCTCACACACACAGACACACACACACACACACACACCCAAAAAAAATGAGAAACTAAGTTCTTTGAGGGCAGAGCATTTCAGTTTTGCCTTTATAGTCTCATAACCTCTATTACTAAAATATAAATATAAATAATATAAAAATACTATATTAACTGGAACAAAGAAGAATTTAATAAACATTTGTTGAATGAATGAATAAAGCACTAGGCTCAGAGTCAAGAATTTATGTTCTAATGCAGCCCTTAACTTGTTGTATGACGCTGAGCATGCCTTTTAACATCTATGTAACTCAAAAAATTAGATTTGGATCCTTCCTCTCTCTCTCTCTCTCTCTCTCTCTCTCTCTCTCTCTCTCTCTCTCTCTCCCTCTCTGTTTCGCTCTCTCTGTCTTGCTCTCTCTTTCTCACACACACACACACATACACACACACACACACACATATGTTATAATCTTTTGGTCACTTTGACCAAGATGGACCAACTGAGATTTTGCAGGTAAATAATATATCAGGTCTCACTAGTGACAAAAAAAAATCACCCTCAAAATGGAGAAAAACAACAACATAACATATAAAGACAAAGCCTAGAAACATAGTATTTCATTGTCATCTTCAGTTCTGGGAAACCTCTTCCCCACATACAAATGTTTTTGATCTATTCTGATTCCATTTTAAGTTTGTCCCTTTCATTTGACCTCCAAAACAATGACAAGGGGCATCCTCCTTTCAAAATAAAAACTTTGTTACCGTAAGCTTATTATATTTGTGCTTCATTACTCTCTCTTCATTCCAGCTGGAACTTGTCAGTCATTGTAAACAGTCTGTTAAACCTCATGCCTGTAGAAAAAAAAAAAGTGACATTTCTGAATAAAACAGGACAAATTCCTATCACTTGCCAGCAGTGTCACTTAAAAAAGGCATAAGAATTGCCCCACTGGAGATGACTGGATGACCTATCTAAGCAAATGGCTTCTCTAAAACTATATGTGAAAGGGACCACAGAATTAGATGAATTTCTATTGCCAGCTCCCTCATGTGTGTGAGTTTTGATGGAAGGAGGGAAGGATAATAACAGCACTTTTTATAGGAAAGAAAAAAATGCTTCCTCTTCCCACCTTGTGATCAATGTCTTGCCTGCAGAATAAGGAATGTTAACACTTCCTGTTTTATGAAAGTTGGTGTAACTGCAAATGCTATCTTTATTCTCCTCACATATTTATACCCTTTCAAAGTCTTTGACAATTCAACTGAGTAATATATGGGGTAGAATAGAATTCTTTGCCTATGTTATGCACTATATCTACTAAAGGTAGAAATGGGAAATGTGCAAACCCCAGCTCCACTTAAATCTGGGATCCTTTGTTCTCTGTTCTTATCTTTCTTCTCCAAACTCCATCTCTGATCAGTGTTCTTTCTCCCACGGTGGCCAGTTTCCTTCATCCTCTCCTCTTTTGTTTCATTTATTTCTCTCATCCCAGGTTTTAATCCTACTAACATTGTGTCTCTATCTGTATCCTTTTAAGTCACAAACAAGAAGAATTGAAGATTATTTTTTCCCTCCCCTTCAGACTTCCAGTGCCTTTGCTTATTTCAGTAAGTGTTTCATCCTTCAAACTCTGGCCTCCTGCCCAGGTATATCACATCTAGAACAGCAGCACTCTCCTCCTGGCTTCAGTTTTCGTAGCTTCCTGAGCTAAAGTGGGCCAGTGGGCTGAACTGCTTAATGGTATTGCTCTGACCACACAGGCTAGAATTTAGCATTGACTGGGCTGCACCTGGACTTGGAGATGGTTAATGGCTGGGAACTGAACCATTTTACTGAAGCCAAAACAAAGTCAAATAATAAAACTAAAGACCTAGGGAACATTGAGAAATGGCCTATTTCATAAATCTGGATTTTTGGCATTGAGACCTGTTCTAAATGCAAAAACTGAGAGTAATGATATTTTTGCACTGAACTCATGAGGATTAATTACTGTCTGTGGTTATTTTGATAGCTCAGGATATCAAGTGTTAAATAAATGCAGGAGTTGTTTTTTTTTTTAAGGAGCAGAAACTTATACTGGCTTGGATTTTTATAATTTTTCAGCAAAAATGGTTTAATTCATATTGGCTCAGTGTCAAAATGTCACCTTTCATCCAACTTTACATTTTTGTTCTATGCATCATTAAGTTATTAATTTTTCTTATCTTTCTTTTAGAAGGAAAAGACTTGGATGATTATAATGCATTTCTCATACTGATATTTCCCCCCATGTCTTAGTATTATCATTCAATAAAGTTCACAGTGCTATTTGCAATAATACTTTCCTACTGCTCTAAGAATTCAACATTTAATTACACATAGGTAATGAGTAGTGAATTCTGATTAAATATCTTTAAGCATCATTATATATATTACTCCAATTTTCCAATGGACCTGAGATCTCATTGATGTGACTACTTCCTCTCATGATGCAAATCATAACTCATACCAGCTTCTCCCTCCAATGCAGTTCTCATCCATGTCTTCTCATAAGTTCTCAATAGGAGATCAAACATCCTGGGGCTTCCCCCAAATGCTCCTGACATTGTGGAGAAGCCATTGGAGCATATAAACATTCCATTTGTTTTCCTTATACATGACTATCTTCTTATCTAGTCACACATTTCTTTGATGACATCCTTTATACTCTTTCCCTTAAATAATTACTTGCTTATTGGTATAGCCTATTTACACCAACTGAGTGCTTTACTATTACCCTTTGGATGATCATCAGTTTCTTCCTTCCTTTCTTCCTTCTTTCTTCTTTCTTTTTTCTTCATTTTTTCCTTTTCTTTACATCTTGTCCAAGGCTAAAAGTGCAGGAACCACTCAAAAGCATATTCCATACTCTTATTTCTGGTTTATGCCTTCCTTAGGATGTCTGGTTCACTCCCATTTACCAAGACTTGACCATATTGCTGCTAGAAATAGTGATAATGTCTAGTTAGTTTTAGCCATATTCCAATACAGAATCCCCAGATTTGAGCAACCCACCATCCTTAGCCTTCTCTAGTAGCAATTACAGCCATGTTTCATTACTAAAAGTGATCCCCAGTTTGAATTCTTCAGACTTGTGTGTTCCAGGTCTCATAGCCATACAGAATGACTAAGAGAAAGTATTGCCCAAGATGGAATGCAGTATTGCAATAAAATAAAACTGTCACCTCCTTATGGCTGGAAGTTCTTCTGCTCTACTTTTATGGTATCATATCATACCATTGATTGGTACTGACATTGCAATCCATTAAAACTACCAGATCTTTTATTCAGATGAAATTATAATTCAATATAATTCCTAAGCAAAGGGACATAGTGCATGTAGGGCTAGTCCTGGAGTCCAAAAACTGGAGTTCCAATCCTGCCTTACATATCTATTAATTTTGTTCATTAATTTTGGGAAAATCACAATGTCTATGTGCCTCTGTTTCCTTTTCCATAAAATGAGAGTAATAATAACATTTACTTCCCAGGATTATTGTGGGGCTCACATGATATAGTCCATGTAAAATACTTTACAAATATTAAAGTGAGGTATTGTTATACTGTCTATTAAGATTGTTTTTAACCCAAGCTTAAAATTTTATAGTTATTCCTTCTATATTCTGCTTTAATAGACTCAGCCTAAGGTTCTAGCTTCTCAGGACCTTTTTTTGTATCCTGATCTTGTGATCTAGTACATTCATATACCCCCCATTTGGGGCTATATGCAAATTTAATGTCATCGGGGACTTCTTACATCATTAATAAAAATATTAATTATCACAAGGCCAACCACAGCTCCCAAGGACACTCAACTGAAGACTCTTTGTTTCTGGACATTTGTCTTCTTCTAGTCTATTCAATTTCTACATTATTTAGATAATCCCTCCTTCTATTATAGAAGCATGAGATATTTTTGTTTAGCATTCCACTAACTCTAGGTAAGCTCTATGAAGTTTCTCTTATCTGCCAGTTTAGTTATCATGTCAAAAAATAAGGTTAGTCTAGCATGACCTATTCTTGCTTAATCTATGCCAGTTCTTTGTAATAACTTCCTTTCCTAGAGGGCAATTAACCACCTCTTTAATAGTGTGTTCCAGAATTTTGCTAAGAATCAATGTCAAACTCACTGGTCTATTGTTAGCAAATACTATTCTCTTCCTTTAAAAATAATTAAGACATTTTCTTTCCTCCAGTTCTGTGGTACATCTCCTGCTTTCCATCATCTCTAAAATGGCTAACTATCTCAAGAATCATTGTTCTTTCTATACCCAAGGTTCTAGTTCATCTGAGTAATATGAATTAAACTCGGCAGAAGAGGCTAGTTCTCCTGACTTCCCTACAGTATTAGCCATACATACTATATATATATATATATATATATATATATATATATATATATATATATATATATATATATATATATATATATATATATATACAGTCTTTTCCCATACATAGGTCATTCTTATTGATAGAGAAAAAAATACAAAATAATAATTAAAGAATTCTGCTTTCTCTGTCAGTACTTGGCATAATCCTATCCATTCAAAGCAGTCGTCTTTTGTATTGTTTGATCTTCCTTTCCTTTCTAATGTTGCTAAGGGAAAAAATGGCTAAAAACACTTAACAGTAAATTACTCCTTCCACTCCAAGATTTCCATCTCTACCATTAACCATAATTCCTACCTTCAAAGAAATTACATTTTATGATGGAAGATAAGATAATGGAGTGAAAAATAATTAAATGTAGAATCTTCTAAAGGTCAAATTAGTGAAGAACAATAAAGGAATACAATAGAGGTAATAGTAGCCACCCCTAACCTAGGAGAGGGAAGTCTTTCTGGAAACCTTGGTATTTGAGCTCAGCTATGAAAGAAGCTAGAGAAAGGAAGGAGTGGGGGTAAAGATCATTACATATTGAGGTAGCAACATTAGGAAAGACAGTTATAGGTAAACATGATGATTGGAGAAGAATGAGTAATGCTGCTTGGCTAATGTGGAAGGGTAAACTGGATTACATGTCAAATAAGAGTCATTTAAACATTGGAATTTATGTATAATTCAGAGTGTAATGGTAGATTATTATAGAATAGTATATAAATCCAGATTTACCAAGGAACTTTAAGGAGTTTAAACATCATCTTTTAACCAGTGAGAATTTAACCTTTTCTGCCATTGAATGTTTCTGAGAGGAAAAGACAGATAATATATTTTAGGAAGAATAATCAGACAGTAATACACATAATAGGGTAGTTAGGTGGTGAAGTGTATAGAGTGCTGCCTCTAGTTGGGAAAACTCATCTTCTTGAGTTCAAATCTGGCCTCAGACATTAGTTGGGTAACCCTGGGCAAGTTACTTAATCCTATTTGCCTCCATTTCCTCATCTTTCAAATGAGCTGAAAAAGCAAATGAAAACCCACTCCAGTAAATGGAGTCTCAAAGAATCTTGACATGATTTAAAAGACCAAAGGACAAAATGTGTATAAAATAGACTAAAAGGAGACTTCCGGGTAATCATGGCTGCAATCTAGACACCACACGTTTCCTCTCCCCAGCACCGAACGATATAGACTACATCAAAAGAACATAAAAATCACCTTTGGTGGAACAGGACTCCCAGTATCCCACAGAGGTGAAGGTACATGGGGATTGAACATTTCCACACTATAATAAGAAGGAAGAAAAGCTTGCACTGAAACGTGAACTGAGCCACCCTTCCCCCACCACCACCCCCACCAAACCAGAGCAAGCTACCGGAGTGCTCACTGGGACACCGAGTGAGTGGGGAATGTCTCTGTCTGGGGGGGGGGGGCACTCAAAGGTACTTGGGATCTGGGGACTGCCAGGAAACAACGTCTCAGGGCAGTTTCACGGGAGAATCCTGCGCTGAGCACAGGCTGGGGCTACGGAGCCTTACTCAGGGTGGTTGAGATGAGCATCTGGGCAGAGCTAAATACCAGGGGCAGACCACGCGTTGATTATCTGGGCAGAACTGAACACCTGGGCAGTTTGGATGTGATCAGGGACCCAGAGCTCTAAGAAATCTCGGAGGCTGGGAAGAACTAGTCTGAGGCAACCTAAATTCACAGAAAACCCGCTCACATCACCCAGACCCCAGACCAAAGAGGAAAGGGGAATAAAATCACCAAAGGGATGGTTCACATGGCCCAAAATCAAGCCTCCAGGAAGAAAGGGAAAAAGGTGACTATTGAAAACTTTTATGGTGGAAGTAACCAAGGAAAAGAAGAGAATGAGGAGGAAATCCAAAAAAAAAAAAAAATCAGAACATGCCTCCCAAAATGGAAACTATCAACAAGCTCTGGAAGATCTCAAACTGGAACTTATCCAAAAGATGGAAACCTGGAAAGAAAAATGGGAGAAAGAGATCAGCAGTCTGACAGACAAGACTACTCAATTGGAAAAAGAGCTCGAAGCATCCAATAGAAGGGCAGACCAAGCTGAAAAGCAAAACCAGTCCCTAACGACCAGAATTAAGAAACTCAAAGAAAGTGAGATCATAAAACAGCAAGAATCAATAAAGCAAACCCAAAAAATTAATGAATTAGAAGAAAACATAAAATATCTCACTGAGAAGGTCACAGATTTGGAAAACAGAGGGAGAAGAGACACCCTCCAAATTATTGGTCTCCCAGAAAAAACCAGAGATGAACAATAAACTTGATATTATTCAACAGGAGATTATGAAAGAAAATTGCCCCCACGTTCTGGAGCAAGGGGGCAAATAGAAATAGAAGGGGTTCATAGAACACCCTCTATACTAAATCCCCAAAAGACAACCCCTAGGAATGGAATTGCCAAATTCAAGAGCTTCCAAGAAAAGGAGAAAATCCTACAAGAAGCCAAGAAGAGGAGCTTCAGATATAAGGGGGCTCCCATAAGGATCACACACAACCTAGTGGCTAACACACTAAGAGACGGCAAAGCATGGAACAAGATATTTAGAAAGGCAAGAGAGCTGGGTCTCCAACCAAGAATCAACTACCCAGCAAAACTGACTATATACTTCCAGGGGAAAGTATGGGCATTCAACAAAATAGAAGATTTCCAAGCATTTGCTAAGAAAAGACCAGAACTTAGTGGAAAAGTTGATATCCAAGCACAGAAAGCAAGAGAAACATGAAAAGGTAAGTATGAAAGAAAGGAAAAAGGAAATAAATCTTATCTTTTTCTTTAAGTCAAACTCTCTTCTATAAGGACTACATTTACATCAAATTATATATATTAATATGTGGGGAAAATGTTTTGTGTAACTTTCAAAATTTGTATGTATCATAAGAGTAATTAGAAGAAACATGCATAGGGAAAGATTGGGGCATTAAAAAGATTTGGGGAAAGTGGGGGCAAAGAAAGGAAAAGGGAGGGAGGAACTGTCGATAACACTAAGATTTACTTCAAGAAATAGGGGGGGACTTAATAGAATAATCTTTCCCATATAAAGATACACATGGGAAGGGGAGGGGAAGAACTCTCATAGAGAAAGAGAGTGTGAAGTGGAATTACTTAAACCTTACTCTCAGTGAAATCAAATCTGAGAGGGAACAACATCTAGATCCAGTGGGATCCTGAATTCTATCTTATCCAATAGGGCAAGAAAGAAAGGAAAATTAAGGAGGGGGAGGGAGGAGGGAGTATAAAAAGTGAGGGAAGGAGAGGGGGAGGGGAAGGGAGCATGAAAAGGGAGGGACTAGAAAGGGAAGCATCTCAAGGGAGGGGACTAGGGGAGACTGACCTAAAGTTAATCAGTGGTTCAAAAGGAGATACCTAAAAAAGAAAGGTCAGAACTAGGGGAAGATATCAAAATGCCAGCAAATCCACAAATGACAATCATAACTTTGAACATGAATGGGATGAACTCACCCATAAAACATAGACAAATAGCAGATTGGATTAGAACCCAAAACCCTACCATATGTTGTCTTCAAGAAACACATATGAGGCGGGTTGACACTCACAAAGTTAGAAATAAAGGTTGGAGTAAGACCTTTTGGGCCTCAACTGATAGAAAGAAGGCAGGAGTTGCAATCATGATATCTGACAAAGCCAAAGCAAAAATAGACCCGATCAAAAGGGATAGGTAAGGTAAATATATTCTGTTAAAAGGGAGTATAGACAATGAGGAAATATCACTAATCAACATGTATGCACCAAATGGTAAAGCATCCAAAATTTTAATAAAGAAACTAGGAGAATTGAAGGAAGAAATAGACAGTAAAACCATATTAGTGGGAAACTTGAACCTACCACAATCAAATTTAGATAAATCAAACCAAAAAATAAATAAGAAAGAGGTAAAAGAGGTGAATAAAATCTTAGAAAAATTAGAGTTAATAGACATATGGAGAAAAATAAATAGGGACAAAAAGGAATACACCTTATTTTCAGCACCACATGGCACATTCACAAAAATAGATCATACACTAGGTCACAGAAACATGGCACTCAAATGCAGAAAAGCAGAAATAATAAATGCAGCCTTTTCAGATCACAAGGCAATAAAAATATTGATAGGTAAGGGTACATGGAGAGCCAAATCAAAAATTAATTGGAAATTAAATAATATGATACTCCAAAATCGGATAGTTAGAGAAGAAATCATAGAAACAATTAAAATTTTCGTTGAAGAAAATGACAAAGGCGAGACACCCTTTCAAACCTTATGGGATGCAGCCAAGGCAGTACTTAGAGGAAAATTCATATCCCTGATTGCATATATTAACAAATTAGGGAGGACAGAGATCAAGGAATTGGAAATGCAAATCAAAAAACTTGAGAAAGAACAAATTAAAACCCCCCAGAAGAAAACCAAACTAGAGATCCTAAAAGTTAAGGGAGAAATCAATAAAATCGAAAGTGACAGAACCATTGAACAAATAAACAAGACTAGAAGCTGGTACTTTGAAAAAACAGACAAAGTACTGGTCAATCTAATTTTAAAAAAAAGGAAAGAAGAAAGGCAAATTAACAGCATCAAGGATGAAAGTGGGTATCTCACCTCCAATGAAGAGGAAATTAAGGCAATCATTAAAAACTACTTTGCCCAACTACATGGCAATAAATATACCAACCTAGGTATATGGATGAATATTTCAAAAATTATAAATTGCCTAGACTAACAGAAGAAGAAGTAGATTTCTTAAATAATCCCATATCAGTAAAAGGAATCCAACAGGCCATCAAAGAACTTCCTAAGAAAAAATCCCCAGGGCCTGATGGATTCACCAGTGAATTCTATCAAACATTCAGAGAATAGCTAACTCCAATACTATACAAACTATTTGACATAATAAGCAAAGAGGGAGTTCTACCAAACTCCTTTTATGACACAAACATGGTACTAATTCCAAAGCCAGGCAGGCCAAAAACAGAGAAAGAAAATTATAGACCAACCTCCCTAATGAATATAGATGCAAAAATCTTAAATAGGATACTAGCAAAAAGACTCCAGCAAGTGATCAGAAGGGTCATCCACCATGACCAAGTAGGATTTATACCAGGGATGCAGGGCTGGTTCAACATTAGGAAAACCATCCACATAATTGACCACATCAACAAGCAAACCAACATGAACCACATGATTATCTCAATAGATGCAGAAAAAGCTTTAATAAAATACAACACCCATTCCTACTAAAAACACTAGAAAGCATAGGAATAGAAGGGTCGTTCCTAAAAACAATAAACAGTATATATCTAAAATCATCAAGTACTTTCATCTGCAATGGGGATAAACTAAATCCATTCCCATTAAGATCAGGAGTGAAACAAGGATGCCCATTATCACCTCTATTATTTGACATTGTATTAGAAACACTAGCAGTAGCAATTAGAGAAGAAATAGAAATTGAAGGCATTAAAGTAGGAAAGGAGGAGACCAAATTATTGCTCTTTGCAGATGACATGATGGTCTACTTAACGAATCCTAGAGATTCAAACAAAAAGCTAATTGAAATAATCAACAACTTTAGCAAAGTTGCAGGATACAAAATAAACCCATATAAGTCATCAGCATTTCTATATAATTCCAACACAGCTCAGCAGCAAAAACTAGAAAGAGAAATCCCATTCAAAATCACCTTAGACAAAATAAAATACTTAGGAATCTACGTCCCAAGACAAACACAAGAACTATATGAACACAACTACAAAACACTCTCCACACAACTAAAACTAGACTTGAACAATTGGAAGAACATTAACTGCTCATGGGTAGGACGAGCCAATATAATAAAAATGACCATCCTACCCAAACTCATCTATCTATTTAGTGCCATACCCATGCAACTTCCAAAATATTTTTTTACTGATTTAGAAAAAAACCATAACAAAGTTCATTTGGAAGAACAAAGGATCAAGGATATCCAGGGAAATAATGAAAAAAATACAAAGGAAGGGGGTCTTGCAGTCCCAGATCTCAGACTATATTATAAAGAAGTGGTCATCAAAACAATTTGGTACTGGCTAAATGACAGAAAGGAGGATCAGTGGAATAGACTGGGGGCAAGCAACCTCAGCAAGACAGTATATGACAAACCCAAATGTCCCAGCTTTTGGGACAAAAATCCACTATTTCATAAAAACTGCTGGGAAAATTGGAGGACAGTGTGGGAAAGATTAGGTTTAGATCAACACCTCACACCCTACACCAAGATAAATTCAAAATGGGTGAATGACTTGAACATAAAGAAGGAAACTATAAGAAAATTAGGCGAACACAGAATAGCATACATGCCAGACCTTTGGGAAGGGAAAGACTTCAAAACCAAGCAAGAATTAGAAAGAGTTACAAAATGCAAAATAAATAATCTGGAATGCATCAAATTAAAAAGTTTTTGTACAAACAAAACCAATGTAACCAAAATCAGAAGGGCAGCAACAAATTGGGAAACAATCTTCGTAAAAACCTCTGACAAAGGTTTAATTACTCAAATTTATAAAGAACTAAATCAATTGTACAAAAAATCAATACATTCTCCAATTGATAAATGGGCAAGGGACATGAACAGCAGTTCTCAGCCAAAGAAATCAAAACTATTAATAAGCATATGAAAAAGTGCTCTACATCTCTTATAATCAGAGAGATGCAAATCAAAACAACTCTGAGGTATCACCTCACACCTAGCAGATTGGCTAACATGACAGCTATGAAAAGTAATGAATGCTGGAGGGGATGTGGCAAAGTGGGGACATTAATTCATTGCTGGTGGAGTTGTGAATTGTAAACCTCAAAATTCCTTAGACTTATAAATGTTGGAAATTTCACCATTGGGATATTTCATACTTGGAAAATTTCTTACTGATAGTCTATTGGAATGGGAACCCCATTGGCATGGGAGGTTCCTTCTCTTCCCTTCTTCAGATTACTTTAGGACAGAAACCTTTTGCTGAACAATGGAAAAGACTTTGACCTATGCTTAAGCATAGAACAGGAATTTCTTTGAGTCATGATTGATTTTAGAATTGATACAATGGAGATACTTGGAATCAATCTCCACCCTATTCAGTCCTAACAGGATTGAGTAAGGGCTGCAGCCTAGATCAAAATTTAATTATTCCAATCTCTACCCTACTCAGGTTAACAGGATTTAGAAAGGGCTGTAGCAAAGGAGCAAAGATTTAATCAATTGAAAATATGACCTTCAACAGACATGTGCAAAGCCTCTGGGCGGTCCTGGGTTAAGCTAGAGCCTCCATTGGCACAGGGAAATTGATGGACAGTGATTGGTAGATGTGAGAACTGAGGGGAGGCAACTTGGATGGTTTCCTTAAAGATCAGGGGGGTCTGAAGACTGAGGGGGTTGAGGAGTTGATTGGAGTGGTGGCAGTGTACTCTGAGAAGCTTGCTCTGAAGGAAGCTGAAGGTGGGGGCCTCTGAGACTGTTTCTCCATTTTGGACACGTGAGTAATAGGGACTGATCTCTTTTCTTTGCCCCAGCTATCTAAGGGCGTGGGCCTTTTGGCCCAGCCTAAACAGAAGGGGTATTTAAGCCCTATTCCTTTCTCTCCCTTTTTCTCTCTCTCTATCTCTAATTCCTTTCTTCCTCCTATTGAAATTAAACTCCATAAAAGATTGACTGCAAACTTGAGTTTTCATTTAGGAATTACATAGCTGAATTCCTTGGCGACCTTAAATTAATATATATCAGTCTTTTAAAGTGATTCCCTTGTAACAGAATTGATCCAACCATTCTGGAGGGCAATTTGGAACTATGCCCAAAGGGTGATAAAAGACTGTCTGCCCTTTGATCCAGCTATAGCACTGCTGTGTTTGTATCCCAAAGCGATAATGAGGAAAAAGTCTTGTACAAGAATTTTCATAGCTGTGCTCTTTGTGGTGGCCAAAAATTGGAAAACGAGGGGATGCCCATCAATTGGGGAATGGCTGAACAAATTGTGGTATATGTTGGTGATGGAATACTATTGTGCTCAAAGGAATAATAAATTGGAGGAATTCCATGGAGACTGGAACAACCTCCAGGAAGTGATGCAGAGCAAAAGGAGCAGAACCAGGAAAACATTGTACACAGAAACTGATACATTGTGGTACAATCAAAGGTGATGGACTTCTCCATTAGTGGCAATGCAATGTCCCTGAACAATCTGCAGGGATTTAAAAATACTATCCACAAGCAGAGGATAAACTGTGGGAGTAAAAACATCAATGAATAGCAACTGCTTGACTACAGGGGTTGAGGGGATATGACTGAGGAGAGACTCTAAATGAACACTCTAATGCAAATTCCAACAACAGGGAAATGGGTTTGAGTCAAGAATACATGTGATAACCAGTGGAATTGTGGGTCGGCTATGGGAGAGGGAAAGGTGCTGGGAGGGGGTGCGGGGAGGAAAAGAAAATGATATTTGTTTCCAGTGAATAATGTTTGGAAATGACCAAATAAAATAATGTTTAAATTTTTTTAAAAATAGACTAAAGGAGAAATAAATAAGATAAACTAAAATAAGTTAAGTAGGAGATGATGAGACCCTACAGTAAGTTAATAACAACAAGAAAGAAAAATGAAGATCTTAGCAATGATATTGAATAATATTTAATATACTTAAAACCTGATTGGACAGTGGAATGGAAAAGTCATTGTTGTGACTTTTTTTTAATATTAAAGAGACTTCCCATATAGCTAGCAAATTGAATTTTACTTTGAGGCCCTTTTCACCTCCTCCTTGTGATTTCCCTATAAGTTTTCTGCTTCTAATTAATAAATGATACCTCTTGAAAAATGGAATTTGGGGAACTTGAGGTTATACAGCATTCAAATACTATGAAGGGTCTGCTTTTCCTATGTCTGATTCTCCATAATTCCAGGTCCTATAACTCTTATAGAGCTAACATGACTAGTTAGTCCTTATTTTACAATAATCTATTTTACAATCCCATTTGGTGGTAGATATACCTGGGGAATGCATCATCCCCAGCCAAGCATTAACAGGCTTTTTTTTTTGTGGCTGTTTTTGCCATTGCTTCAAGGTATACTGAAGGGTTCCTTAGCTTTATTGTCTTTTTATTATTTTAATTATTCACAAATTGGATACCCATGCCAGGTCCCTTATTTGCTCTCCAGTTATCATTTAACCCAGGAATCAAGGAGACGAAATGGGGAAAGAAGATGCCTTTCAGAAAGGGAGTGAAAAGAGCATTGATGAAAATCATATGATTTGAGATTGCTAGAGAGAGAGACAGACAGACATAAACACAGACACAGACACAGACACAGACAGAGGGAGGGAGAGACAGAGAGAAGGAGGGTGGATGGAGGGAGAGACAGAGACAGAGAGCCACTAACTATTTTAAATATAGATCATGAAGGGAGGTGGTTACAAGATTAAATGTCCTTCATATTCCCAAGGAATCAATCAAAAGAGGTCACTGTATTCTCTTAGAAGAGGTCACTGTATTCTCTTAGTAAGGGAGCCATGCCTGCCTATCCTATCTGAGGTATTTCCACTTAGAGCCCTACAAATATAGAGCCACTCTACAATCTCTAATGTTGATTAGGAAATTAATCATGTTGCTCAGAGGTTCCCTTTATCAATCTCCTCCATTCCCCCAAGCCCTGTACTCTCCCTAAGCTAAATATTTACTATTCCAAAAAATCAAACTGGTGTGCCGTGGAAAACTTTAGTCCATATCCCCAATTGTGGATACTTTTGTCATGAATTAGAAGTCTCTAGCAACCAGTCATTAGACAATACAGTGCATCCTAACAACCATCAGAAAGCACAGTTCTTAGTTATTCTCCAAATTACTAGTCTTTGTAAGGGATGTAGACCTTCCATAGCAGATGAGACTGGAGGTTCAACTCATTTCTAAATACACACTTATATAAATTAAACAAGCCAACAATCTTTACAATTCCCATATTCTCTAATGTTTATAAGGGATTGTCTTACTTCCCCTCAAAAAATTAGAGAAAGAAAAATAATCAACATTTTATCAAAAAAAGGAAAAAAAAAATAAAAGCTTCTTTCACCAGGAGTAATGTCTTGGCCCAAATAAGTTCCTATTTGGGATTAGAAGTCAATGTCTTATCCTCAGGTGAGAAAACAAATTTTTGAGGTGAAAACTTCTCCAGAGGAAGTTTACAGTTCATTAATTAATCTACATGGAGATCTAGACCAACTTCCATGACTCTACACAATAGGGTTCTGTATGATATTTGTATGTGATATCATGTTATGTTATGTTATATTCACACAAATTCAGAAAACCCCAAAGATGTGTGGGTCTCTCAAAAAAGGAATTAGGTATATGGACTTGATGGGTAACTGAAGTCTCACATCCTAGATGAGACCTCAAATTATAACCTGAATTCTAGAACCTTAATTCCTCCTTAGCCCACGAAAAGAACCTCAGCTAACAGACAAGGTCTAACCCTAATGAAAAAGTCAGTTCCTTTCTTTAGCTCAGTAGGTCCCAAATCTCTGAAGTAAATTTAAAATATAGCTCATGTCTAGGTTTCCTTGAATGTGAAGAAATGAGTCCCTAAACTCCCACCCAGGTACTGAAATATTTCAGTGAATATTGGATATGGTGGAACACCCTGCATTTCATCACACAGAAAACAAATAAGATGTGAAGGTTTCACAGAAGATTATTTAAATCATTATACCCCTAGTGGATGACAGACTTTGGAGACTACAGAACCAGTCATTCTCTTCTCATTGGAACTGAACTGTGTGAATAATTCATGCTAGTTTGGAGGAGTATCAAGTGTAAAAATTAAAATATCAATAATAAAATATAATATAATCTAAGGGATTTTATTAAATGATCATTAGAAACCAAGGAATAAATAAGAAACAAAATAAAAACCATGTGCCCATGGCTGGTTAGACATTTTCCAAATCCCCATTCACCACCATCCCTGCTGATCCTGTATCAGAGAGCAGGAGTCTCAACAACCACTCCCTTTAATTCTCTCACCACAGGAAGTATGTGATGACAGGAAGTCAGTGGGCTCTTGGGATACGTAGTTCTTTTAAGGGTAACATATTTTTAATTATACACCCTCCGCCCCCAGACCACCAGAAGATTAGTCTCTCTAGTGGGTCTTGTAAACATACCAATTTTGAAATTACAATAATGAGGATAAGAGCAAAAGAGAACAAAACCAATAATTGCTAGGCACATTAGCAAAAAGTCAGTTAGGCGACAGTCCCTTTCGACATAAGAGTATACATACAAAAGAAATGCTTTTAACCCCACAAGTTCAAATCAACATATCCCAAAGTTCACTCTTGATCTTCGGGTGCAGCATGTGGTCTGTGGAGGTATCTTCATGGTGCCTTCTCCAAACAGTTCAATTTCTGGATTTGGAGAGGTAGCATGTTTCTTAACCTAAAATTACTCTCAAGAAGAATTTATTTATTTATTTGTATGTTATTGTTTAATTTTTTAATTTAAGTATTTTATTTTTAATTTATTTAGTCAATTTAGAACATTATTATTTGGTTACAATAATTACATTATTTCCTTCCCTAACATCCCCACAACCTTCCATAGCCTAGGTGCAATTTCATTGGGTTAATCTGAACTTATTTCCACGTTGTTGGTGTTTGCATTAGGATGTTCATTTAGAGTTTACATCCCCAGCCATATCCTTTTGACCCATGTATTCAAGCAGTTGTTTTTTTTCTTCTGTGTTTCTACTCCCATAGTTTTTCTTCTGAATGTGGATAGTGTTCTTTCTCATAGATGCCTATAAGTTGTTCAGGATCACTGCATTGCCAATAATGGAGAAGTCCATTACATTCTATTCTACCACAGTGTATTGCTCGCTGTGTACAATGTTTTCCTGGTTCTGCTCCTTTCACTCTGCATCAATTCCTGGAGGTCATTCCAGTTCCCATGGAACTCCTCCAATTTATTATTCCTTTGAGCACAATAGTATTCCATCACCAACATATACCACAATTTGTTCAGCCATTCCCCAATTGATGGGCATCCCCTCGTTTTCCAATTTTTGGCCACCACAAAGAGCACAGCTATGAAAATTCTTGTACAAGACTTTTTCCTCATTATCGCTTTGGGATACAAACCCAGCAGTGCTATGGCTGGATCAAAGGGCAGACAGTCTTTTAGCACCCCTTGGGCATAGTACCAAATTGCCCTCCAGAATGGTTGGATCAATTCACAACTCCACCAGCAATGAATTAGTGTCCCAACTTTGCCACATCAACCTCCAGCATTTATTACTTTCCATTGCTGTCATGTTAGCCAATCTGCTAGGTGTGAGGTGATACCTCAGAGTTGTTTTGATTTACATCTCTGATTATAAGAGATTTAGAATACTTTTTCATGTGCTTTTAATAGCTTTGATTTCTTTATCTAAAAATTGCCTATTCATGTCCCTTGCCCATTTATCAGTTGAAGAACGGCTTGATTTTTTGTACAATTGGTTTAGCTCTTTATAAATTTGAGTTTTTGTTATGAAGATTGTTTCCCAATTTGTTGCTTCCCTTCTAATTTTGTTTGCATTGATTGTGTTTGTACAAAAACTTTTTAATTTGATGTAATCCAAATTATTGATTTTACATTTTGTGATTTTTTCTAGCTCTTGTTTGCTTTTAAAGTCTTTCCTTTCCTGAAGATCTGACATGTATGCTATTCTGTGTTCGCCTAATTTTCTTATAGTTTCCTTCTTTATGTTCAAGTCATTCACCCATTCTGAGTTTATCTTGGTGTAGGGTGTGAGATGTTGATTCAAACCTAATCTCTTTCATACTGTCTTCCAATTTCCCCAGCAGTTTTTAACAAATAGTGGATTTGGGTCCCAAAAGCTGGGATCTTTGGGCTTATCATAAATGTCTTGCTGAGGTCACTTACCCCAAGTCTATTCCACTGATCCTTCTTTCTATCTCTTAGCCAGTACCATATTGTTTGGTGACCACTGCTTTATAGTATAGTTTGATATCTAAGACTGCAAGGCACCTTCCTTTACATTTTTTTCCATGATTTCCCTGGATATCCTTGATCTTTTGTTCTTCCAAATGAACTTTGTTATGTTTTTTTCTAATTCAGTAAAAAGTTTTTTGGTAGTTCAATGGGTATGGCACTAAATAAGTAAATTAATTTGGGTAGGATTGTCATTTTTATTATGTTAGCTCATCCTACCCATGAGCAGTCAATGTTTTTCCAATTGTTTAGATCTAGCTTTAATTGTGTAGGAAGTGTTTTGTAGTTGTGTTCATATAGTTTCTGTATTTGTCTCAGCCGATAGATTCCTAAGTATTTTATATTGTCTAGGGTGATTTTAAATGGAATGGAAATTCCATTTTAATTTTAAATGGAAATGGAATTTCTCTTTCTAATTTTTTGCTGCTGAGATGTGTTGGAGATATCTAGAAATGCTGATGACTTATGTGGGTTTATTTTGTATCCTGCAATTTGCTAAAGTTGTTGATTATTTCAAATAGCTTTTTGGTTGATTTTCTAGGATTCTTTAAGTAAATCATCATATCATCCACAAAGAGTGATATCTTGGACTCCTCATTGCCTATTTTAATACCTTCAATTTCTTTTTCTTCTCTAATTTCTACTGCTAGTGTTTCTAGTACAATGTTAAATAATAGAGGTGATTATAGGCATCCTTCTTTTACTCCTGATCTTATTGGGAAGGTTTCTAGTTTATCCCCATTGCAGATGATGTTTGCTGAAGGTTATATATATATACATACATATATATGTGTGTTTGTGTATACTGTTTATTATTTTTAGGATAGGCCCTTCTCTTCCTATGCTTTCTAGTGTTTTCACAAGGAATGCATGTTGTATTTTGTCAAAGGCTTTTTCTGCATCTGTTGAGATAATCATGTGATTTTTGTCAGTTTGCTTGTTAATATGGTCAATTATGTGGCTGGTTTTCCTAATATTGAATCATCCTTGCATTGCTGGTATGAATCCTACCTGTTCATAGTGAATAACTCTCATGATCACTTGGTGGAGTCTTTTTGCTGGTATCCTATTTAAGATTTTTGCATCTATATTCATTAAGGAGATTGGTCTATAGTTTTCTTTCTCATTTTTTGACCTGCCTGACTTTGGAATCAGTACCATATTTGTGTCATAAAAGGAATTTGGTAGAACTCCTTCTTTGCTTATTATTTCAAATAGTTTGTATAATATTGGGATTAGTTGTTCTTTGAATGTTTGATAGAATTCATTTGTGAATTCATCAGGCCCTGGGGATATTTTCTTAGGGAGTTCTTTGATGGCTTGTTCAATTTCTTTTTCTAATATGGGATTGTTTAGGTAGTCTATTTGTTCCTCTGTTAGTCAAGGCAATTTATATTTTTTGTAAATATTCATCCATATCAACTAGATTGCCACATTTATTACCATATAATTGGGCATGATATCTCAAGAAGAATTTAAACTTTGCAATTTAAAATAATTATACATTCCTTCCTGATGATGGTGTTAAAAGACACAGGGATCACTTAGGAATGCATTGCTGAGTTATGAGGTGTATGAATCAATTGGCAAAGAGAAATCTAAAACATCAAAAAATCAAAATAAAAGAGAAAATATAATTTCTGGATTAAATATAGACTATCAATGTCTTATGTGTAAACATTCTCTGTAAAAGAAAAATACATAATCGGCCCATGTATTAGGGTGCAATTAAAATGATTTAAACAATTATGCATTTACCTAATCAGTAGCCAGGACTATAGAAAGTTTGCCACACCATGAAAGACAGAAAAGGGACTAGATTATAGGAGACAGATAGGAGGCAAATTTGAGATACTTGGTTGAATGAGGGACAAGGAAGACCTGCTTTAACACATGTTAAATAGCTGCAACCTCAAACCCCAAACAAGTTCAAGTCCTCTTGTCTTGGCTCAAAATGTTCATCGATTCCATTGGGATTAGTTGATCTCTTTGACCTTGTACTCAATTGTCACTATGCAATTTAGCTTTGTGTTTCTTTGGAACTGCTCAATGGCTCTTTTTGTATTCTCTTCTCCTGGAATCAGACAGAATCATTAAGCAATGTCCCATAATTTTTTTAAACAATCAATGGCATCATATTTATAGTCTAAAGCTTTGGGGGCATGCGTTGACATTATAGCAAATATATCTTAAACTTATATTACTGCAAAATCAAAAAAGTTAAAGAAAATCTCAATACTGGTGTCAGAATTTATACAATAGTTAAAACCCAATACATTAAAATGATTCGGAATAGCAGAATAGTATAGAATACATTAATATATGAACTTAAAACCACAAATTTAAATCTTAAACAAAGCAATCAGCAAAATACAATAAAATACAGAGGCTTTTATAAAACATTGGAGTCTGAAAAGGCTCAAAAATTTCACCTGTACAAGAATATTCATAGCTACCCTCTTTATGGTGGCAAACAAATTGGAAAATGAAGGGTTGTGATTATTGTAACCAAGGAATAATGTTCTAAATTGACTCAATAAATTAATTTTTAAAAATTCACCTCCAGTCTCTTTACAGTTCCTTTTTTTAATCCCTTGAGATTCTTTTTGTCAGTACTCTTGGGTCTCCCATATGGAGGGAGAACTCTTTGCTGAGCATAGTGTGAAGGAATCCCAAATTGAATGAATCTTAGAGGCTGGGCAGGCCAGAATGGCAAAGAATTGGTTCTCCTCTGAATCTCAGGCAAGATAAGTAAAAGGATCAGTGCACTAATGATAAAACATCCTATAGCTGGAAACTGTTTGAAATAAGCAATACACTGCTCTCTCATAGAATATGCCATGCTTGTAATCAACTTCTTGTTTGGAAGAGTATCTTCCTTCTCCTTGTGCCTCATGAGGTAAAATGCTAATTTCTCTAGAGGGAGCTAGGAGGTTTTATTTTGTTTTGTTTTGTTTTTTACCATCTGCTCTGAGGAGCAACTCCAAGGACTCCTAGCTTCTCTGGGACAGCAATCAGCCCAGCAGGGGCAGCAACAGCAGTCAGGGTCCTGTCAGGATGGAGGCCAATTTAGGAGTGGATCTGGAGATTAGGAGGAGGATTTCTGGGCATAGGGGCTGGGGCTGGGGCTGGGGCTGGGCCTGGGGCCAGCACCAGGTGAACAGTCTGGTTCAGCAAGGTCAGGAGGCAGTAGGCAGTATCAGCAATGCCAAAGCCAACAATGAGGAAGAAGGAACGAAGGACTCAGTTGGGCTAGAGAAGTGGTTTATCTCTTTCTCACCAAGAGTCCCCCTGCCAAAAATAGCCTGGCCAGTAGGGAGAGAAAGCAACATGGCAAAAAGTAGGAAAAAGAAAAATGCAGCAGCTTCAAAGAGAGTTGGAGTTTCTGAGGGTGGGTGGGGTGGGCAAAAAGCCTTGGCAGGAGAAACATGACTTAAAAAAATTACCTAGGCTATCTTAAAAAACAAAAAATTGAGAGAGTTTCTTGTCCCTTTTGGTTGCCATCAAATGTAGAAATTAAAAGTAGTCTCAATAATAAAAATATTATATTTAAGAGATTTATTAATGCTCTTTTGAAATCAAGGAATAAAGAAGATACAAAATAAAGACCACGTGCCCATAACTGGTTAGCTGATGGGGCACAGTGGTGATAGTCTTCCTTCTCCAGGACATATACATATGAAGGAATTGATATATCTCTAAAAGCATTTTCTTGATCTAGAAAGCTTGAAATTATGCTCAAGGAAACCCCACTTCCCTAGGCTAGAAAAGTCTCTTTGTAATTTCTAGCTGCCTCCAACTCACTACCCCTATTTACAAGCATATTCTTTAAACTGCC
This sequence comes from Monodelphis domestica, assembly GCF_027887165.1. Taxonomy (NCBI): domain Eukaryota; kingdom Metazoa; phylum Chordata; class Mammalia; order Didelphimorphia; family Didelphidae; genus Monodelphis; species Monodelphis domestica. The sequence goes on from NC_077229.1 coordinate 340,698,302, forward strand.
TTTTTCATTTCACCATGTCCTTTATTTGGCTAGGAGACAAATAGATACTGGGTCATTTCCAGCTCCAACTGGACTCCCTTGCCCAATTAGCATTTTTACTAATTTAGACTCTAATGCAGTTGATGACCATAATGTATGCTTTCATAAATATTATTATTCCAGCAGATATACTCCCACATACCAAATCTGCATGGAGAGTTTATTATTCTCTAAGTTTATCTAAGCCAAACTAAAGATTTTTTCCCCTTCAGATGAGGAAAACCATTGAATTTCTCTATCTATGAAACATACATTACCAATAGCCATAAAATTGAATTTATACTTTTGTAGATGATTAAAAACATATATCCCTTTGAAATTCTTTGTTTGAGATGTTTCAATAGAACAATGTCTACTCATTTAAAATGGGTTTCTTGGTCATTCCTACTGTAGGAGTTTCAACATCAAATAAAATTGTCACCAATTTTAACTGATACTTAACATTTTTCTTCTTTTGAAGATCATGTGGATTGAAATTGTTCAAACCAATTAGATCTATGAAGAAAAACACAATCAGGCAACAATGCTCTGTTTTGGAACCATTACTCTACTCTGAACCTCAAATAATTCTCATCAACAATCATTCTGGAGGTGGAAGAGCTTATTTCATAAAACTAAATTTAAATTTATACATCCAATGAATAAAAGAAATTCCCAGTTGATAAGCAATTATCATACAGGGGAAAAAGCCACCGTGTGAGGTGCCAGTTGGCAGATGGTACATTTGTTGGCAGTCTCTGCCAAAGCCACAGCCTGAATCAACATTCTGACTGAACTATCCTCTCATCCATAGAGGTACTCTGTGTAGAACATGGTTGACACATTTTTATAGACCAATGCTGGAAAGCTTGTATTACTGGGCCCATTTTGTGAGGAAACAAACACAACAAAAAAGACAACTTAAATTTATCACTACAGAATTATTCAGGCATATCTAGTTAACTTCATTAAATTTTATAAATGTATAGATGTGTCTCTTGTCTCCAGCCCCGGTAGTGAATCTGCCAAAAACAAAATTATGTATTAGAAAGAGTTTAATCAGGTATACCCAGGGTTCAAGTCCTCTCTCTGGCTCACATTAACGTTTTTTGTTATTTCATTTTTTAAAAGTTATATGTGGATAAATTTTTTAAAAATTCCTTTCTAACATTTCATGATCAATGTTTTCTCCCTTCCTCTCCCCTACTAGTTTTGTGACTGTGAGCAAACTATTTAAATTCTACAAGACTGTAAGTTTCAAAAATCCCAGAGTTCCATTTCCTTTTTATTTTTTAAACTCTTACCTTCTATCTTAAGAATCAATGCTCTGTATTGGTTCTAAGGCAGAAGAGCAGTAAGAGCTAGGTAAAGAATATTTGTAGGTTAAGTGACCCGCCCAGGATCACACAGCAAGGAAGTGTCTGAGGAAGTATTTTGATCCCAATATGTATGATTTGACTAAGGAATAGAGCAGTAATTGTGGCACCTTGACCCTGGATAAGGCAAAAGATTCACACATGGGGAAGGACACCATGTGCTGCTCCTTCCATTACTCAGACAAGCTGTTTTCCAGAGCTGCCTTGCTAAGGTAAAAGCTAAACTTGAGCTTTGATGAGATGACAAAATTGGCATAGAACTGACTGCAAGAGGAGCTGGAGATAGAGCTTTCAAATGTCAAATCTGGCTCATTGGGGCAGTCAGGGATTTAGACTCTTGCAATATTAAAAGTTTCCATCGAGAGCTAGGGCAGCCTCCTCCAGAAATGAGAGGCTCTGGAAAACAAATGGAATCCCAGGATCAGAGAGATTGGAGCAGAAAGACACCTTAGAGACCATCTAGTTCAATCCCATCATTTTATAGAGGAGGACAATGAGTCGCCGCAAGAGGAACTGACTTGCCTAAGGATACTTGGGGAGTGAATTGAAGAACCAGGATTTGACCCCTGCTCCTCTGACTTGAAATAAACTCTCAGCTATCACACAGATTTTGTACTCTAACCTTCTATATTTCAAATGACTTTTTATAGAAATATTTCCCAGCATTATAATGTACTTCTGAGGCTTCTGATATGATTATACTATTAGTTTTCTGCTTATTTATTATAACCTAAGAAGGAATTGATGCTATAGTGTTGATAAAAGACTCGTCACAAAGGTCAGTAATTTTTAATTGGGAGAAATTTACTTCAATTTACCATATTAAAAGGATAAATTAAGTCAATCAGCTTGAGCTCCATACCATCAACTATCACTCAAGAGAAAGAGATAGGGGTAGACATAAAGAACAATATAATGGAGATAGAGTCAGACTTAGAGAGATAGAGATAGATATGTAGAAAGACAGATGTTGGAAATATAGACACAAAATGGCACAGTGCAGTAGCCTTTAAGGAGACTTTGGAATGATAGTAAAGGATATATGATCAAACTATGGTAAAGTAGAAAAATGAATGCCATCCCATCTTTCCCAAGATAGTCAATCATAGAGTTTGTGCTCAACATGATTGCACATTTTTAAACTTTAATACGTCCTTACTCTTTCCCTTCCCTCGTTTTGAGGTTATTTCCCCCCCTTGATTTTGTCTATATGCTGAAGCTTGGCTAGATTTCTGGAGTAGAGGGAGTACTTTCCAGCATTTGTAGTGTCCCTGGGATTGGCTCAGCTGTCCCTGTCCAAAATTGAGTACTCAGCAGAGGAAGACTACTGTGTGGAGGTTTGCAGTTTTAATTAATTAATTTATTATTATTATTATTACAAATTATATATAATAAATTTCCACATAAGTTTTCCAAAGTTATATGATCCAAATTGCTCTCTCCCCACTCTTTGAGCTGACAAGCAATTCAATTTGGGTTATGAATGTATTATTATGCAAAACATATTGGTTTCCATTTAGATGCTGTTCACACTGGATTGAGTTGGGTTCTGCCCAATCCCACCCAGGCTATACCTTGCTGGGCTGAGTTCCTCCCACCACTGCCCACACTGGGTTTCAGCTCCCCTCTGTTATAGGTAGAAAATGTAGGGTGGTTTTCCTTACCCTGCCACCTGTTCTGTATTGTGTTGGTTTTATCTTTTCCCCTGCTAAGGCTATCCCCACCCAGCTGTTCTCTTTCCCCTGCTTCCTGTACTGAATTGTCTATTCTGCTGAGGCTTGTTCAGAGATCTGTCCTTGTATTCAGTGAGATGGCACCTCCTTGCCATTTTTCCAAGTGGTCTTGTTCAGAGAACTGCTTTGTCCCTTCTGTTGGTTCTGCCACCAATTTTGAGGCTTCTTTGATGGGCTCCAAAATTTCTTACTCTGCCATCTTGGCAATTGTGGCTCTTTCCTGAGCTTTGATGTATGCGCCTTTCCCTCCAGTATGTAAGCTACCAACATGCCCACTTTTGAGCAGGAAGTCATTCTCTTGAGGCCATTATGATCTAATCACCATCTAGACACAAAAGAAACTATTTAAACACCCTCAGAAAAAATTCTAGCAGTACAATCTCCTCAAGAATAATAACTCCTTCTTCTCTCTGCTATGGCAGGTACCCTTCCCAGTATAGACTCTGCACTTTCAAATCATGAGATAGTCCTTTCTTATTTGTTTGTTTTTTTTTTTTAATTTTAGGTTGTGAAAAGAAAACTAGAACAAGTTCTGAACTTTTTGCCACTATGTTGGAATAAGCAACAGTGGGGATATTAGAGAGAGAGGAAATTGTCAAGACTGACAGTTGGTGGGGTAAGGGGCAACTGGAAGTGGAAGTTGGGTCTTGTGACTAGCACTTCCTTCCTGACAGTTGGACTTCCTTCCTGGTGTTGGAGGTGGGAGGAGTGAGGATCTCATTCTGCCCAGTCTGGAATGGAGTGCCTCTACTTGGTTCAGCCCAAAGAACCGGCCCAGTCAGCTTGAAGGTTAGAACTTTCCTTGGTTGCTTGCTGTCTACTGCTAAGATTCTGAATTTAACAAAGCTAGGACAGATACAGAGTAGATGGGAGTGGGAGAAATCCTCCACCAGCCTGTGAGGTCTGGCCTCACCTCTGAAGCTGAAAAAAAACTCCAACCTTATTTAGGGACATCCGTCACCCCTCTTTCCTAATACCTCTCCAATCCAAACTGGTTATTAAACTTTATCTAACTTTATATAAAGTACTTGGTAAAAAAAAAAGCTTAAAATTTTATATACATATATATAAATATATACTTATAATTATTTAATTTATATGTATTATTATTTTCATATTGTTTATAAATAAATATGTAGTATTTATATTATAAATTTTAAAAAAGAGAGAGAAAGAGAGACAGAGAGAGAGACAGAGAGGTTGATGTTGTTAATTCAGTCCTGTCTGACTCTTTATGACCCAATTAGGGCTTTATTGTCAAAGATACTAGAATGGTCTGTCAGTTCATTCTCCAGCTAATTTTACAGATGAAGTACTGAGACAAACACAAGTTAAGGTATTTGCTAAGGATCAAACAGCTAGAAGTGTCTGAGACCAGATTTGAAATCAGATCATCCTGACCCTAGGTCCAGTATTCTACACTATACCACCTAGTAGTCTTTATATATCTATGTGTGTGTATAATATTTTATCATATTTATATACATACATACAATTATAGGAAGATATAAATATAGATATGTCAATCAATATGAAGCTAAATCTCTATATAGCCCTAGAGGGCATATATACATACATATATATATATAGAGAGAGAGACAGAGACAGACAGAGAGGTAGGTAGGCAGACAGACAGACAGAGAGAGAGAGATGTATAGAGATAACTATAGACAGATATGCCCTCTATATATAGATGCCCTATAGGGCTGAAATAACGAGGAAGGTACATTTAACTGTCTCACCTCTCTCAGAGTGCAGAGCTGAACTGTATCCTCTTTCTTCTTCCCTAGCTCTTTTCTGTTCTATCTCCCTCTGACTGTTCCCATGAATGTTTCTGATCTTCCTTCACTTTTGCTTTTCCCACTGCCCTTGCCATCCCCTCTGCACCTCTTTCAGTTTCTACTGGCCTCTGCTACTGCTACTATCAACTATGTCACCCCTTCTGATCTTTACCACTTCTGCTGTTCTTTCTTCCTTCCTCTCTGCTTTTTTTCCCCTGTTCTTGTCTCTCCTACCTCCTGTGGCTTTGTCTTCACCCCTCAGATTCTGAAAAAAGCCAGGCCATCACCAGCCAATAAAAGCACTCCTTTCTTTCCCCAAGGTAAGTGGACAGATCATAGAACATCCTTTTTAATACTCTCTGAGTCTTCCAGTCAATGTTGCTTATTGCTGAGTGCTGAGGAGATCATTCTTTACCACCAGACTTGCTGTTTTTCTTTTCTTTTTTCTACTTCAGCCTCACTGCTATCTCTAAAGTTTGGGAGTATGAAAGTCTGGTTAGTCAATAGCAGAAGTTTTATCATACAGGATGGAACTAGGTGTTCTATTCTTTTATATCTTACTTCAAATGATGTTTTCTCTCGCAGTTTATACACATATGCAAATAAATGTGATTCATTCCTACTTCTATTAAATGTGTGCACATATTTAAGCATTAATCTTAGACTTAGTTAATGGTACACATAAATAAACCTGGATCCCAGGGCAACAGCAATTTATTGAAGTTACAACAGAACTTGCCAGAGAGTTCCTTTTAACTCTTCAGTAGGGAAGAATGGTAAAGCAATTTTGCATTATATGAAGCTAGAAGATGATAAGGTGTCGATATGGCACAGTGGATAGCAATCTGGCCTTGGAGTCACAATCACCTAGATTCAAGTCGAATCTATACATCTTAGGTGTATAATGCTGAACAAGGCTCTAAATTTGTCAGTTTCTCTGTAGCATTTCAAGAATCTAAATTGAAGAATGGGTACTGATCTTCATTGTCAAAGAGTGTTTTACATTTTGGTATTAAAAATAGGATCGTAGGATTTTAGAATTATAAGGGACCTTAGAAAGGGCATCTATGTCAACCCCTTCTGACATGAAAAAACCGAAACCTATTAAAGTTCAGTGTATCAACAGTAATGAATTAATAAGCAAATGTTTTCAAAAAGCCTATCATTAGCTAGAAATTGTAACCTACAAGGGAGATATACGTGTAAAAATGAGGAATTTCCTGCCTTTAAGGAGTTTACACGTGGAGGAGTGAGGATGAGGAAGGGTAGGAAAGTCTTTAGAGGAAAGGATTATACATATTGTTAGGGCAGATGGTAGGTGGTCGATCTTGGATAAGTCTTGGCTTCTTAGTGGATGACTATATAGGATGTAAAACATGGTCTGAGTTGAGGTAGAGATAGTGGATTAAATAACTTTTCAGTCACTCAAATGCCATGTCACAAAATTGATTAGTGTAAAATCCAGAACTAAAACAATGGAGCATTGTCTCCAAAATGGAAGGAAACTTAGAGATTATGAAATTCCTTCACAACCTCTCCAGTAAGTGAAGTGCTTCTGCTTGAGGACTAGAGGCCAAATGACTTGAAGAGTAGAGACATATGCCTATGTCTAGCTGTATGTGCATAAACTTGGTTTTTTAAGTGAGTTCCTTTTTAAAAAAAATCAGTTTTATTAGTATAAACTTGATAAGAATATACAAACATGAACATTTACCCATTCAAAAAATAGGAAAAATAGGACCACATATGAAATCCTGAATCTCCTTTAAATGTAAATTTTAAAACATTTAGATTTCAAACTTAACATGATAGTTCCAACACTGCTTTGCTTGTCTGATCCTCATTCTGTATTTTCTTTTGTTCTCTTATTCATATATTTAAATGATTAATCAGTATTCTTTTCTTTCTTTCTGAATATAATTAGATTAACATTACTTCTTTTTACAATCCTCCTATTCAAGAAGAAACTAATAAACTTTTTTAAAAATTTCCCTCCCCCCACTGCTCTCCTTCCCCCCAAAAGCAGATAATATGACATAGGTTGTACATATAATATCATAAAATACATATTTCCCTGTTTGCTCTGTTGCAAAATAAGACACATATTGTTTGCACTAGAGAAAAGTCATGGAGGAAATAAAGTGGAGAATTGTTCTTTTTAGGCTCTTTAGTATAAAGAGGTTTCAATCTATTATTTGATATTATCTCGGGCATGAGGATACCAGAACTGGCCTCCCCAAACCTCTTTTTCCTCAAATCTGAAGCACCTGAATATAAGGGTGTCTCAATCTACCCTTTATTTGGAAGATACCTTAGCACAACTTTTATCTAAATTATTATATTTCTAAGAAATTGACTACATATCTCTTTTTTATGAAAACTATGGAAAATACACCACTTCTGTGTCAATTCTTTTCATGTAGTGAGTTGGAATAATGGCTAATATTTATATAACACTTTAAGTTTCACCAAGTGTTTACAGATAATATCTTATTTGAGCTGCATAACAATCCTGAAGCACACAGTATTATTTTATTTTATAATATTATACATAACAGAAAATATGTTATTATGTCACCATTTTGCAGAGGAGGAAACTGAAGTTGAGCAAGGTTAAGTGACTTGCCCAAGGTCACATAAATGTCTGAAGCAAGATTTGAATTCAAGACTTCCTCACTCCTGGTTTAGCACTCTATCCTCTATGCCACATAAGCACCCTGTCATTTTTCTTTCATGTATCAGAGCAGATACACAAGTCCCATTGGTTTTCCCCACTGATGCTTAAAAAGGTATCATTAAATATAGCTTTAATCTTCACAGTAAGGGAAGAATGGAGAATGTATGTTCCTGTGCTAGTTCATTATATTCAACTATCAATATCTCACTGTTTAGCAATGACATTAATGACACAATCCACTTCTGCTTAACAGAAAAAATGAACTATACAATCCTCTTTCAATGAATAAAACCAGGAACCTACTCTTGTCTAACATTGTATATGTGCTGCCAAAGCAAGCACCCTTCCTAATAGTGTAAAAAGGCAGTTGGAGTTACAGAAATTCTAAGTGTTCATCATATTGTCCTTGGGGAAAAGAGCTAAATTGGTTTCCAAACTGCCCCTGGCAAAGTAGTTGGAGCAGGTCTCAGGATTACCCTGTTACCAGGCCATAAAACTTGATAATATTCCATTCATGTCCTTTAAATTCATTACTGAAGTACCCAATTTAGCTTGTTCATCTTTAGGGACAATTAAAAGCATTTCATTTTCAATAATATTGATTTCCTTTGAGTATATGAAAGCTTCATAGTTCATAAAATATTGTTCTGTAAACTGTCAAAAATCAGCTTAATCATCCAAAATGTCAGCTTAATCCAAAAATATCAGATATTTAGTCATTGTGAATGCAAGTTGTTGTTGTTTGTTTGTTTTTAAAGATGAATACTTCTCCATCTAGAGAAGGATAAGTTATTCTCTGCCTTGGCCATTAAAACTTAATGCACCAAATTTTAGTAAGTTATATATTTTTACAGGAAAACCTTAGATAAGATTTACAGAGGATGAGGAGATATAATTGGGTTGTGATATTTACCAAAGTAAACTATATCCACCTCAAAGAACTTGGGAGCCTTCAAAGAACTGACATATCGAACTTGTTATTTGGTTGAGCTGACTATTATATAATCTAGGTGTTATAGTTGACAGGAAAAGGTAGGACAATAAAAAAATTAAGACACGGCCCAGAAAAGAGAAGATAAAGTAAGAGTTTAAAAATGTGAGATCTGAGAAGATTTTCCTTTAAGAAGTATAAAATCGGACTTCCGGTCAAGATGGCGGCTTAGAGAAAGCTAAAGTTCAGATCTCCGGAAAACCCTTCCCGACCGATCTCAAACTATAAGCTCCTAAGGCACCGAAATTCAAAACGATCAACAGCACAGACCCTGGGAATCCTCCTCCTGGACCTGGACCAACAGCAACCCTCAGGGCGGGCAAGACAGCCTCACCAGCTGGATCCTTCAATCCAAGTCTCAGTGAAAGTCACTGCCCTCTGAGCTCCGAGAAGCTGCGACTCCTTCCCCCGCAGAGAGCAGAGTCATCTGAAACAACAGCAACCGACAAAACAGCCTCACGGCCAGCTATTCTGAAGGCAACTTCCGGAAAGCAACCCAACCCAGTCCAGTCGAGCGGGCACCTTAGCGGCAGGAAAGCAGAGAGAACTGGGGGAGAGTGTGGCCCCCTGGTCCGACCCTTCCATTCCAGTTCCAGTGAAAGTCATTGCCCATACTCAATTTAACCCAGGGAAAGCTCATAGAACCGACAATCTGCCCAGGACTAAAGCCTCTGAACACCAGACAGAGATAAGAAAAGCTAATCCTCCACATTCAGAGATGGCAAACTCCACAGAAGCACAGAAGCCCCAAAATACCAAGAAAAATAAGAAGAAAGGGGCAACTTTGGACACATTCTATGGACCCAAAATACAAAATACAGAGGAGATAGAAGACGATGCACAAGAAAATGTTCCGAAACCTTCCAAAGGAAATGGAAACTCTCCACAAACCCATGAAGAATTTGAATCAGAAATGACCAAAAAGATGGAAGCCTTCTGGGAGGAAAAGTGGGAAATAATGCAAAAGAAATTCAAGCATCTACAAAACCGGTGTGATGAAACTGAAAAGGAAAACCATGCTTTAAAGGTCAGAATTAGGCAACTGGAAGACAACGATCATGTAAAAGAACAAGAATTAATAAAGCAAAGCCAAAATACCAAGAAATTAGAAGAGAACATAAAATATCTCACCAACAAGGTGACAGATCTGGAAAATAGAGGGAGAAGAGATAATTTAAGAATAATTGGACTTCCAGAAAAGTCAGAAATAAACACCAAACTCGACATTGTGATACAAGATATAAACAAAGAAAATTGCCCAGAGATTCTAGAACAAGGGGGTAATACAGCCACTGACAGAGCTCACAGAACACCTTCTACACTAAACCCCCAAAACACAACTCCCAGGAATGTAATTGCCAAATTCCAAAGCTATCAAACAAAAGAAAAAATCCTACAGGAAGCCAGAAAAAGACAATTTAGATATAAAGGAATGCCAATCAGGGTCACACAAGACCTTGCAAGTTCTACTCTGAATGATCGTAAGGCATGGAACATGATCTTCAGAAAGGCAAGAGAGCTGGGTCTTCAACCAAGAATCAGCTACCCAGCAAAACTGACTATATACTTCCAAGGGAAAGTATGGGCATTCAACAAAATAGAAGACTTCCAACTTTTTGCAAAGAAAAGACCAGAGCTCTGTGGAAAGTTTGATACCAAAAAACAAAGAGCAAGGAATACCTGAAAAGGTAAATATTAAGGAAAGGGGAACAATGTTATTTTCTTCTTTTACTCAAACTCTCTTCTATAAGGACTACATCTCTATAAATCTATGTATACTAACATGTGGGGAAAATGTAATGTATAAATAGGGGGTAAAGAAAGACCAAATAGAATAATCTTTCTCCCACAAAGATTCACATAGGAAGGGGAGGGGAAGAAAACTCCTATAAGAAGGAGAGGAAGAGAGGGTTTTTTACTTAAACCTTAATCTCAGGGAAATCAACTCTGAGAGGGAAAAACATCCAGATCCATTGGGATCTTGAATTCTATCTTACCCAACAAGGGTAGGGAGAAGGGAAAACCAAGGGGGAGAAGGGGAGAGGGAAAACAAAAAGGGAGGGAAAGAGAGGGGGGAGGGGGAGGGAACAAAAAGGGAGGGACTAAAAAGGGAAACATCAAGGGAGGGGACAAGGGGGACTGATTCAAAGTAAATCACTGGACTAAAAGGTAGAGCCAAAGAAGAAAAGGTTAGAATTAGGGAAGGCTATCAAAATGCCAGGGAGTCCACAAATGACAATCATAACTTTGAACGTGAATGGGATGAACTCACCCATAAAACGTAGACAAATAGCAGAATGGATTAGAATCCAAAACCCTACCATATGTTGTCTTCAAGAAACACACATGAGGTGGGTTGACACCCACAAGGTCAGAATTAAAGGATGGAGTAAGACCTTCTGGGCCTCAACTGACAGAAAGAATGCAGGACTGGTATCTGATAAAGCCAAAGCAAAAATAGACCTGATCAAAAGGGATAGGGAAGGTAATTATATTTTGTTAAAAGGGACTCTAGACAATGAGGAAATATCATTAATCAACATGTATGCACCAAATAATATAGCACCCAAATTTCTAATGGAGAAACTAGGAGAATTGAAGGAAGAAATAGACAATAAAACCATACTAGTGGGAGACTTAAACCAACCATTATCAAATTTAGATAAATCAAATCAAAAAATAAATAAGAAAGAGGTAAAAGAAGTGAATGAAATCTTAGAAAAATTAGAATTAATAGACATATGGAGAAAAATAAATAGGGATAAAAAGGAATACACCTTCTTCTCAGCACCACATGGCACATTCACAAAAACTGACCATACATTAGGCCACAGAAACATAGCACACAAATGCAGAAAAGCAGAAATAATGAATGCAGCCTTCTCAGATCACAAGGCAATAAAAATAATGATTAGTAATGGTACATGGATAACCAAATCTAAAACCAATTGGAAATTAAACAATATGATACTCCAAAACAGTTTAGTTAAAGAAGAAATCATAGAAACAATTAATAATTTCATCGAGGAAAATGACAATGGCAAGACATCCTTTCAAACCTTTTGGGATGCAGCCAAAGTGGTAATCAGAGGTAAATTCATATCCCTGAATGCTTATATTAACAAACTAGGGAGAGCAGAGATCAATCAATTGGAAATGCAAATGAAAAAACTCGAAAGCGTTCAAATTAAACCCCCCCAGCAGAAAACCAAACTAGAAATCTTAAAAATTAAGGGAGAAATTAATAAAATCGAAAGTGATAGAACTATTGATTTAATAAATAAGACAAGAAGCTGGTACTTTGAAAAAACAAACAAAATAGACAAAGTACTGGTCAATCTAATTAAAAAAAGGAAGGAAGAAAAGCAAATTAACAGCATTAAAGATGAAAAGGGGGACAGCACCTCCAATGAAGAGGAAATTAAGGCAATCTTTAGAAATTACTTTGCTCAATTATATGGCAATAAATATACCAACCTAGGTGATATGGATGAATATTTACAAAAATATAAATTGCCTAGACTAACAGAAAAGGAAATAGAATTCTTAAATAATCCCGTATCAGAAAATGAAATCCCACAAGCCATCAAAGAACGTCCTAAGAAAAAATCCCCACGGCCTGACAGATTCACCAGTGAATTCTATCAAACATTCAGAGAAGAGTTAATCCCAATACTATACAAACTATTTGACATAATAAGCAAAGAGGGAGTTCTACCAAACTCCTTTTACGACACAAACATGGTACTGATTCCAAAACCAGGCAGGTCAAAAACAGAGAAAGAAAACTATAGACCAATCTCCCTAATGAATATAGATGCAAAAATCTTAAATAGGATACTAGTAAAAAGACTCCAGCAAGTAATCAGAAGGATCATTCACCATGATCAAGTAGGATTTATACCAGGGATGCAGGGCTGGTTCAACATTAGGAAAACCATCCACATAATTGACCACATCAACAAGCAAACCAGCAAGAACCACATGATTATCTCAATAGATGCAGAAAAAGCATTTGATAAAATTCAACACCCATTCCTATTAAAAACACTAGAAAGCATAGGAATAGAAGGGTCATTCCTAAAAATAATAAACAGTATATATCTAAAACCATCAGCTAATATCATCTGCAATGGGGATAAACTAGATGCATTCCCAATAAGATCAGGAGTGAAACAAGGATGCCCATTATCACCTCTATTATTTGACATTGTACTAGAAACACTAGCAGTAGCAATTAGAGAAGAAAAAGAAATTGAAGGCATCAAAATAGGCAAGGAGGAGACCAAGTTATCACTCTTTGCAGATGACATGATGGTCTACTTAAAGAATCCTAGAGATTCAACCAAAAAGCTAATTGAAATAATCAACAACTTTAGCAAAGTTGCAGGATACAAAATAAACCCACCTAAATCATCAGCTTTTCTATATATCTCCAACACAGCTCAGCAGCAAAAACTAGAAAGAGAAATCCCATTCAAAATCACCTTAGACAAAATAAAATACTTAGGAATCTACCTCCCGAGACAAACACAGGAACTATATGAGTACAACTACAAAACACTCTCCACACAACTAAAACTAGACTTGAGCAATTGGAAAAACATTAACTGCTCATGGATAGGATGAGCCAATATAATAAAAATGACCATTCTACCCAAACTTATTTATCTATTTAGTGCCATACCCATTGAACTACCAAAATACTTCTTCACTGATTTAGAAAAAAACATAACAAAGTTCATTTGGAAGAACAAAAGATCAAGGATATCCAGGGAAATAATGAAAAAAAAAACACATATGATGGGGGCCTTGCAGTCCCTGACCTTAAACTATATTACAAAGCAGCAGTCATCAAAACAATTTGGTACTGGCTAAGAAACAGAAAGGAAGATCAGTGGAATAGACTGGGGGAAAGCGACCTCAGCAAGACAGTATACGATAAACCCAAAGATCCCAGCTTTTGGGACAAAAATCCACTATTCGATAAAAACTGCTGGGAAAATTGGAAGACAGTGTGGGAGAGACTAGGAATAGATCAACACCTCACACCCTACACCAAGATAAATTCAAAATGGGTGAGTGACTTAAACATAAAGAAGGAAACCATAAGTAAATTGGGTAAACACAGAATAGTATACATGTCAGACCTTTGGGAGGGGAAAGGGTTTAAAACCAAGCAAGACATAGAATGAATCACAAAAAGTAAAATAAATAATTTTGACTACATCAAACTAAAAAGCTTTTGTACAAACAAAATCAATGTAGCTAAAATCAGAAGGGAAACAACAAATTGGGAAAAAATCTTCATAGAAACCTCTGACAAAGGGTTAATTACTCATATTTATAAAGAGCTAAATCAAGTGTACAAAAAATCAAGCCATTTTCCAATTGATAAATGGGCAAGGGACATGGATAGGCAGTTCTCAGATAAAGAAATCAAAACTGTTAATAAGCACATGAAGAAGTGTTCTAAATCTCTTATAATCATAGAGATGCACATCAAAACAATGCTGAGGTATCACCTCACACCTAGCAGATTGGCTAACATAACAGCAAAGGAAAGTAATGAATGCTGGAGGGGATGTGGCAGAGTTGGGACATTAATTCATTGCTGGTTGAGTTGTGAACTGATCCAACCATTCTGGAGGGCAATTTGGAACTATGCCCAAAGGGCGACAAAAGAATATCTACCCTTTGATCCAGCCATAGCACTACTGGGTCTCTACCCCAAAGAGATAATGGACAAAAAGACTTGTACAAAAATATTCATAGCTGCGCTCTTTGTGGTGGCCAAAAACTGGAAAACGAGGGGATGCCCATCAATTGGGGAATGGCTGAGCAAATTGTGGTATATGTTGGTGATGGAATACTATTGTGCTAAAAGGAATAATAAAGTGGAGGAATTCCATGGAGACTGGAACAACCTCCAGGAACTGATGCAGAGTGAGAGGAGCAGAACCAGGAGAACATTGTACACAGAGACTAATACACTGTGGTATAATCGAACGTAATGGACTTCTACATTAGTGGCGGTGTACTGTCCCTGAACAACTTGCAGGGATCTAGGAGAAAAAAAAAACACTATTCATCAGCAAAGGATAAACTATGGGAGTGGAAACACCGAGGAAAAGCAATTGCCTGAATACAGCGGTTGAGGGGACATGACAGAGGAGAGACTCTAAATGAACACTCTAATGCAAATATTATCAACATAGCAATGGGTTCAAATCAAGAAAACATGTAATGCCCAGTGGATTTACGCGTCGGCTATGGGGGGTGGGGGGGAAGAAAATAAAATGATCTATGTCTTTAATGAAGAATGCTTGGAAATGATCAAATAAAATATAATTAAAAAGAAAGAAAAAAAATCAAAAGTCGTTGGACAGTTAACAAAAGGACATGCAACAAGGAAATGGGGAAATTTAGCTATTATAGATATACCTCTTCTCCATCCATATGGAAACTTACCTTCTGTCTTAGAATCAATGTTGTGTATTGGTCCAAAGCAAAAGAGAGGTAAGGGCTAGGCAATGTGGGTTAAAGGACTTACCCAGGGTCACACAGCTAGAAAATATCTGAGGCCAGATTTGAACCAGGATCTCCTATCTCTAGGCCTGGCTCTCAATCTACTGATCACCTAGCTGCTCTGCTGGTATGTCTTTCTTAAAGAAGCGTATGATTGCACTAGCTTCCTTGAAGCTTCAATTAAAATTCAAACTTCTGAAAGAAGCCTTTTCCAGGTCCCCCTTAAGAAATGTGCCTTCCCTCTATTGATTATCTATCCAATTCATCAAGTTTCTATCTTGTTTGTACATAATTATTTGTATATTGTTCCTCACATTAGATTATGAACTCCTCAAGGGCAGGGAGTATCTACCACTTTGCTTTTTATCTCCGGTGTTTTGCACTGTCTGGCATATAGTAGATGCTTCATAAATGCTTACTGACTTGAAAAAAAAAAAGAAGTATAAAATCAACAGCCATGAACAAAACAAAAAAATATACAAAACAAGAAATAAAATCCTACATAAGACCCATAGCATATTATTTCCCACATTTTTAGAAAGGAAAAAAATTCAAAATAATTTTAAAAAGTTAAATAAAATGTGTTTAATTTGTGTTTCTGCCTGTGTATAAAAATTGCAAGTTGGTCTCACTGCAAGATGATATTAAATATTTCAAGAAATGCTTCTCTACTGCCCTTAAAAAAAAAAGAAGTGCTTCAAGAGAAAAAGAGATAAAGAATGGAATCTATAACCTATCAGAAGGTTAGAGGGTGGAGAATGCAACAAAGAAATAAGAGAAAAAGGACCACCATACTGCTAGAGCTATACAATCTTAGAGTATGAGACTGGAGAATGAAATAGCATCTCTGCATTCCATGGAATAAAGTTAAGGAACTTCTACTTCCAATAGGAGAGAGGATATTTAGTAGCCTTTGTAGGAAAAGGAAAGTAGTATTGACAAATGACAATTCTCTGATGAGCCCCCCAAAAGTAGCATTTTCCTACTTGTATAACTTGGAGCCCACTTCATACATGAATCACCAGATTGCTACCCCAGGTTTAAGGCACTCTGTGGGCTGTAATTTTTATAAGGATTGTTGAGAATTGAAGAGAGGACAGTGGATAAGGAAGATATTATAACAGGTAATGGAGAAGTTGAAGGGAGAGAGGGAATATGCCTGCCAGTGAGGTAAAAGGAGATATCCCTTGGTGAGAGGCTATCTTTGAAAAATGGGGTCCCCAAGAAATGGGCCACCTATGATAGCCTGAGGATATGTCTTCTCTATTGATTGTATGTTGAAGATGCCCCAGAGCAATTAAGCACAGACCCCCCTGAGGGACAAGCCTCAGCCTACCTGCCCCTTGCCCCTCCCAGACCAAGGTCTCCTGGCAGGGGTCCAATTAGGTCTGTTTATTGATAAATGGCTGTCCTTGGGTTCAACTCCCTTTATGTTGCCCTGAAATGATAGTCCTTTTATCTGACTGCGGTTATTTAAATAAAGACAAATTTTAATAACAAGTTTGGGTTGGGGAAGTATCAAGGAAGAGGGAATCAGGATTTTCCTAGATTGGATTTGAGTCTCAGCTTTTGAGCTGAGGTCAGGCCTCACAGGCTGGTGGAGAGTTTCTTTTATTCCTGTTTATACTAATCTGTGCTAGTTTTCTTAAGTTCAAAGTCTTTAGTATTAGGCAGCAAGAGGAAGAAAAAGTTCTGACTTTCAGATCTAGTTGGACCTGTCTCTTCGGGCTGATGTCCCTAAAGACCAGCCTCACAGTTCAAACCACTCCCCTTAAATCCTTTTGTTTGATGACATGATCACAGGAATCCAGGTATAGTACACAGTTGGGGAAATCTAGGAATAGAGGTACTTCTATCCCGAGACGTGGAGAGAGGCTCCTTCCAGTCTGAGGGCCAGGAAGAGAGAATCACAAGACCAACTGTCCCTCTAAGTTGCCCTTCCCCCCACCAACTGTCATTGCTGTCCATCAATTTCATTCTAACCTTTCAACTGCTGTTTGCTCCAACTCAGTGACAGAAAGTCCAAAACTTGCTTCACTTTTCCTTCCCACAATCTTCCCCTTTTTTTTTTGTGACATTCCCAAAGTCACTTAGATGTATTATACTTACCAAGCTACTAAGTCTAATTACTAACTATGCCCCCCAAAATAATAAACTTCCCTCAATTACTCTATCATTATTCTATGCTAACTTATCTACTCTAAGAAATTGTATGCAGAAAAGTTTGGGTAAGGGTAGTTTTAGGGTTTTAGTACAATATTCAGTACAACAAATGTTTGAACAAAATCATAACAAAGAAATTTGAATCTTAGTTCTAATACTACTTACTCTTTCTAAGTTAAACTACAAACATTTTTTCCTATTTTAATTATCTATAGTTAATTGCAAGCTATTTTATATATATTTCCATTAAACACAATTTCAGCATCAGTTTTACAATAAACAATTAAAACTTCACTATCTTCAAATGCAACTTAAGTCTATTTCTAAGTATAATTAACTGTTTATGCTATGCTTAAATTAACTTACTCCTAATTTATTCCCTACTTATTATAACTATTCTCTAAATCCCTAGTCTAATCTACAACCTAATTTTTGTACTATATCTCTCTATATATATACATGCTATGCTAAATATTTACAGACTCTATCACTATGTTACAACTTAATTATAGTATATACATTATTTATAGAGATTATATACATATTATACAATAATATACATTGTTCCACATCCTGATGTCTGACAAATAGAAAAATTATTGGTCTTTCTATTTGCCTAAGACCTTATGGAACTAACTATATAAATATTTACATTTTGTATAAACATAATTTCAGACACTTGTTTATTTAAACAAGGTCTTCCAATATATGTCAGTTTGTGATTTCATGTTTTGTGTCTAATAATTTTCTATTGAATTAATACTTATAAAGTTTCTTCAGATTTCCACTTCTCATGTTGACTGATGGATCTCTTCTTTCTTCCAAGTTATGTAATGTTGCATGCTATTTCCCTAATATGTGAAATTAATCTTGTTTCATTATTTCCACACACTCAGTCTCATAAGTCCTCTTTCTGTCTGTCCTCTTCTTATATAAACAAATTTACAAAGTTCAAAGTCTTAGCTGCCCATTTCAGCTTTTCCTGTTTGTTTCTTCTCTCTAGCAGCTTTTCTTGATTCTTTTCCTCTGATATGCTTTAAAATCTTTTCCTCTGGGATGCTTTTTCTCTGGGATGGAAAGTTGTCTTCTCGCTGTGGCATGCTTGACTGCTGGGATCTTGTTGTCTTGAACATTATGTGTCACTATTGCTTCTTTGTGGTGTACTATTTGATTTTAAGCAGTTGTTGTTTTCATTTCTCAGCACTATCTTTTGACTAATTATCTTCTTCTATGTCTGTTACAGTGATATTGGATTTTTCTGGTTTTATGTGGGAGTCTTTCCCTGAAATTTTTATAGCTGTTGAGGTACTTCATGTGGTCCAGTCCATTTTATGTCCGCAGGCAATTTTCTATTGAAATTTTTTAAGTATATTTTGTCTCATAGTTTGATGTTGCGAAAATTGTAATCCAGGGGTATTGTTTGTTGTATCAAGCCCATTTCAGGCAACTCTGCTATTCTTGTTTGTAATGCTTGTATATATTTTGTTAATTGATAGTCTGGTATGTGAGAAGTTCTAAGTCAGAAAAGGAAGGTGTGATAGGATCATTATGTTGTTTGCTTCTTCCTCTGTTTGTTTTCTATCAGGTATATAGTTTTGTTCTACTCCTAATCCATGTCTTCTTCCTCAACCTCAAACTTTTCATAAAGTTCTTGATAATTGTTGACTCCCAATACAGCCAGCATTTCTTCTAATGAGTTTGTGTATTTTTTTTTGTAATTTTAAACGTTATTTTATTTGGTCATTTCCAAATATTATTCACTGGAAACAAAGATCACTTTCTTTTCCTCCCCTCCCACCCTCCCACCACCTTTCCCTCTCCCATAGCCGATGCACGATTCCACTGGTTATCACATGTGTTCTTGACTCGAACCCATTTCCCTGTTGTTGGAATTTGCATTAGAGTGTTCATTTAGAGTCTCTCCTCAGTCATATCCCCTCCAACCCTTTAGTCAAGCAGTTGCTTTTCATCGGTGTTTTTACTCCCACAGTTTATCCTCTGCTTGTGGATAGTATTTTTTAGATCCCTGCAGATTGTTCAGGGACATTGCACTGCCACTAATGGAGAAGTCCATCACCTTCGATTGTACCACAGTGTATCAGTCTCTGTGTACAATGTTTTCCTGGTTCTGCTCCTTTCACTCTGCATCACTTCCTGGAGGTTGTTCCAGTCTCCATGGAATTCCTCTACTTTATTATTCCTTTGAGCACAATAGTATTCCATCACCAACATATACCACAATCTGTTCAACCATTCCCCAATTGATGGGCATCCCCTCGTTTTCCAATTTTTGGCCACCACAAAGAGTGCAGCTATGAATATTCTTGTACAAGTCTTTTTCCTTATTATCTCTTTGGGGTACAAACCCAGCAGTGCTATAGCTGGATCAAAGGGCAGACAGTCTTTTATCACCCCTTGGGCATAGTACCAAATTGCCCTCCAGAATGGTTGGATCAATTCACAACTCCACCAGCAATGAATTAGTGTCCCAACTTTGCCACATCAACCTCCAGCATTTATTACTTTCCATTGCTGTCATGTTAGCCAATCTGCTAGGTGTAAGGTGATACCTCAGAGTTGTTTTGATTTGCATCTCTCTGATTATAAGAGATGTAGAGCACTTTTTCATGTGCTTATAAATAGTTTTGATTTCTTTGGCTGCGAACTGCCTGTTTATGTCCCCTTGCCCATTTGTCAATTGGAGAATGGCTTGATTTTTTGTACAATTGATTTAGTTCTTTATAAATTTGAGTAATTAAATCTTTGTCAGAGGTTTTTATGAAGATTGTTTCCCAATTTGTTGCTGCCCTTCTGATTTTGGTTACATTGGTTTTGTTTGTACAAAAACTTCTTAATTTGATGTAATCCAGATTATTTATTTTGCATTTTGTAACACTTTCTAATTCTTGCTTGGTTTTGAAGTCTTTCCCTTCCCAAAGGTCTGACATGTATACTATTCTGTGTTTGCCTAATTTTCTTATAGATTCCTTCTTTATGTTCAAGTCATTCACCCATTTTGAATTTATCTTGGTGTAGGGTGTGAGGTGTTGATCTAAACCTAATGTTTCCCACACTGTCCTCCAATTTTCCCAGCAGTTTTTATGAAATAGTAGATTTTTGTCCCAAAAGCTGGGATCTTTGGGTTTGTCATATACTGTCTTGCTGAGGTTGCTTTCCCCCAGTCTATTCCACTGATCTTCCTTTCTGTCTCTTAGCCAGTACCAAATTGCTTTGATGACCACTGCTTTATGATATAGTCTGAGATCTGGGACTGCAAGACCCCCTTCCTTTGTATTTTTTTTTCATTATTTCCCTGGATATCCTTGATCTTTTGTTCTTCCAAATGAACTTTGTTATGTTTTTTTCTAAATCAGTAAAAAAAAAATTTGGAAGTTCCATGGGTATGGCACTAAATAGATAGATGAGTTTAGGTAGGATGGTCATTTTTATTATATTGGCTCATCCTAACGATGAGCAGTTAATGTTCTTCCAATTGTTCAAGTTTAGTTTTAGTTGTGTGGAAAGTGTTTTGTAGTTGTGTTCATATAGATCCAGTGTTTGTCTCAGGAGATAGATTCCTAAGTATTTTATTTTGTCTAAGGTAATTTTGAATGGGATTTCTCTTTCTAGTTCTTGCTGCTGAGCTGTGTTGGAATTATATAGAAATGCTGATGACTTATGTGGGTTTATTTTGTATCCTGCAACTTTGCTATTTCGATTAGCTTTTTGGTTGAATCTCTAGGATTCTTTAAGTAAACCATCATGTCATCTGCAAAGAGTGATAACTTGGTCTCCTCCTTGCCTATTTTAATGCCTTCAATTTCTTTTTCTTCTCTAATTGCTACTGCTAGTGTTTCTAACACAATGTCAAATAATAGAGGTGATAATGGGCATCCTTGTTTCACTCCTGATCTTAATGGGAATGGATTTAGTTTATCCCCATTGCAGATGATATTAGTTGATGGTTTTAGATATATACTGTTTATTATTTTTAGGAATGACCCTTCTGTTCCTATGCTTTGTAGTGTTTTTAATAGGAATGGGTGTTGTATTTTATCAAAGGCTTTTTCTGCATCTATTGAGATAATCATGTGGTTCTTGTTGGTTTGCTTGTTGATGTGGTCAGTTATGTTGATATTTTTCCTAATGTTGAACCAGCCCTGCATCTCTGGTATAAATCCTACTTGATCATGGTGGATGACCCTTCTGATCACTTGCTGGAGTCTTTTTGCTAGTATCCTATTTAAGATTTTTGCATCTATATTCATTAGGGAGATTGGTCTATAGTTTTCTTTCTCTGTTTTTGACCTGCCTGGTTTTGGAATCAGTACCATGTTTGTGTCGTAAAAGGAGTTTGGTAGAACTCCCTCTTTGCTTATTATGTCAAATAGTTTGTATAGTATTGGGATTAACTCTTCTCTGAATGTTTGATAGAATTCACTGGTGAATCCGTCAGGCCCTGGGGATTTTTTCTTAGGAAGTTCTTTGATGGACTGTTGGATTTCTTTTTCTGATATGGGATTATTTAAGAAAACTATTTCTTCTTCTGTTAGTCTAGGCAATTTATATTTTTGTAAATATTCATCCATATCACCTAGGTTGGTATATTTATTGCCATATAGTTGGGCAAAGTAGTTCTTAATGATTGCCTTAATTTCTTCTTCAATGGACGTGAGATCCCCCTTTTTATCCTTGATGCTGTTAATTTGCCTTTCTTCTTTCCTTTTTTTAAATAGATTAACCTGTATTTTGTCTATTTTGTCTGTTTTTTCAAATTACCAGCTTCTAGTCTTGTTTATTAGCTCAATAGTTCTGTCACTTTCGATTTTATTAATTTCTCCCTTAATTTTTAGGATCTCTAGTTTGGTTTTCTTCTGGGGGGTTTTAATTTGTTCTTTCTCAAGTTTTTTTATTTGCATTTCCAATTCCTTGATCTCTGTCCTCCCTAATTTGTTACTATATGCAATCAGGGATATGAATTTTCCTCTAAGTACTGCCTTGGCTGCATCCCATAGTGTTTGAAAGGATGTCCCGCCTTTGTCGTTTTCTTCAACAAAATTTTTAATTGTTTCTATGATTTCTTCTCTAACTATCCGATTTTGGAGTATCATATTATTTAATTTCCAATTAATTTTTGATTTGGCTCTCCAGGTACCCTTGCCGATCAATATTTTTATTGCCTTTTGATCTGAAAAGGCTGCATTTATTATTTCTGCTTTTCTGCAGTTGAGTGCCATGTTTCTATGACCTAGTGTATGATCTATTTTTGTGAATATGCCATGCAGTGCTGAAAATAAGGTGTATTCCTTTTTGTCCCTATTTATTTTTCTCTATATGTCTATTAACTCTAATTTTTCTAAGATTTCATTCACCTCTTTTACCTCTTTCTTGTTTATTTTTTGGTTTGATTTATCTAAATTTGATAGTGGTTGGTTCAAGTCTCCCACTAATATGACTTAACTGTCTATTTCCTCCTTCAATTCTCCTAGTTTCTCTATTAAAAATTTGCATGCTATACCATTTGGTGCATACATGTTGATTAGTGATATTTCCTCATTGTCTAAAGTCCCTTTTAACAAAATATATTTACCTTCCCTATCCCTTTTGATCAGGTCTATTTTTGCTTTGGCTTTGTCAGATATCATGATTGCAACTCCTGCCTTCTTCTTTCTATCAGTTGAGGCCCAAAAGGTCTTACTCCAACCTTTAATTCTAACCTTGTGAGTGTCAACCCGTCTCATATGTGTTTCTTGAAGACAACATATGGTAGGGTTTTGGGTTCTAATCCAATCTGCTATTTGTCTACATTTTATGGGTGAGTTCATCCCATTCACGTTCAAAGTTATGATTGTCATTTGTGGATTTGCTGGCATTTTGATATCTTCCCCTAGTTCTGACCTTTCTTCTTTAGCTATTTCCTTTTGAACCAGTGATTTACTTTAGGTCAGTCCCCCTAGTCCCCTCCCTTGAGATGCTTCCCTTTCTAGCCCCTCCATTTTTAAGCTCCCTTCCCCTCCCCCTCTCCTTCCCTCCCTTTTTATACTCCCCCCGTCCCCCTCCTTAATTTTCCTTTCTTTCTTGCCCTTTTATATGTGAAAGATTATTCTATTGAGTCACCCCTATTTCTTGAAGTTAATCTTAGTATTATCGACGGTTCCCCCTCCCTTTTCCTTTCTTTGCCCCCACCTTCCCCAAATCTTCTTAATGCCCCAATCTTTCCCTATGCATGTTTCTTCTAACTACTCTTATGATGCTACAATTTTTGATGGTTACACAAAACATTTTCCCCACATATTAATATATATAATTTGATGTAAATGTAGTCCTTATAGAAGAGAGTTTGACTTAAAGAAAAAGATAAGATTTATCTCCTTTTTCCTTTCTTTCATACTTACCTTTTCATGTTTCTCTTGCTTTCTGTGCTTGGATATCAACTTTTCCACTAAGTTCTGGTCTTTTCTTAGCAAATGCTTGGAAATCTTCTATTTTCTTGAATGCTCATACTTTCCCCTGGAAGTATATAGTCAGTTTTGCTGGGTAGTTGATTCTTGGTTGGAGACCCAGCTCTCTTGTCTTTCTAAATATCGTGTTCCATGCTTTGCAGTCTCTTAGTGTGTTAGCCTCTAAGTCTTGTGTGATCCTTATGGGAGCCCCCTTATATCTGAAGCTCCTCTTCTTGGCTTCTTGTAGGATTTTCTCCTTTTCTTGGAAGCTCTTGAATTTGGCAATTCCATTCCTAGGGGTTGTCTTTTGGGGATTTAGTATAGAGGGTGTTCTATGAATCCTTTCTATTTCTATTTTGCCCCCTTGCTCCAGAATGTGGGGGCAATTTTCTTTTATAATCTCCTGTAGAGTAATATCGAGTTTATTGTTTATCTTTGGTTTTTCTGGGAGACCGATAATTTGGAGCTTTTCTCTTCTCCCTCTGTTTTCCAGATCTGTGACCTTCTCAGTGAGATATTTTATGTTTTCTTCTAATTCATTAATTTTTTGGGTTTGCTTTATTGATTCTTGCTGTTTTATGATCTCACTTTCTTCGAGTTGCTTAATTCTGGTTGTTAGGGATTGGTTTTGCTTTTCAGCTTTGTCTGCCCTTCTATTAGATGCTTCGAGCTTTTTTTCCAATTGAGCAGTCTTATCTGTCAGACTTCTGACCTCTTTCTCCCATTTTTCTTTCCAGGTTTCCATCTTTTGGATAAGTTCCAGTTTGAGATCTTCCAGAGTTTGTTGATAGTTTCCATTTTGGGAGGCATTTTCTGACTTTTTTTGGATTTCCTCCTCATTCTCCTCTTTTCCTTGGGTACTTCCACCATAAAAGTTTTCAATAGTCACTTTTTCCCTTTCTTCCTGGAGGCTTGATTTTGGGATATGTGTGCCATCCCTTTGGTGGTTTTATTCCCCTTTCCTTTTTGGTCTGTGGTCTCGCTTATATGGGTGGTTTTTCTGTGAATTTAGGTTGCTTCATACTAGTTCTTCCCAGCCTCCGAGGTTTCTTAGAGAGCTGGGCCCCTGATCACAGCCACACTGCCCAGGTGTTCAGCTCCACCCAGATAATCAGCGCAACAGCCCCAAGTATAGCTCCGAGAACCCCCCTGCTCAGAGCTGAGTTCTCCCGTGAATCCGCCCTCAGATGTTTTTTCCTGGCAGTCTCCAGATCCCAAGGACCCTGGAGTGCCCCCCCCCCAGGTGAGCGCTCAGGTAGCTCACTCTGGTTTGTTGAGGGAGGTGGGGTGGGGGAAGGGTGGCTCAGTTCACTTGTCTGTGCAAACTTTCCCTCCTTCTTATTATACTGTGGAAATGTTCAAGCCCCATGTACCTTCACCTCTGTGGGATACTGGGGAGTCCTGTTCCGCCAAAGGTGATTTTTATGCTCCTTTGATGTAGTCTATTTTGTTCGGTGCTGGGGAGAGGAAGCATGTGGTGTCTAGATTGCAGCCATGATTACCCAGAAGTCTCAGAGTTTGTGTATTCTGTACCCTGAAATAACTCTTCTTACAGGATTGTTTGTTCTTGATTTGAGTTGTTAATATAATCATCTATCTCCCACTCTTGTAAAGCTTTGTGATCTTGATTGTAAAGTTTGATGCATTTATTTAGGTTCTTGGTCTTCCTTGAATTCTGAGTCAAATATCATTGTATATAGTGGTTCTGTGTGATTCGTGTCTTGCTCTGACTCTTACTTGTTGATTTCTATATTCCCCAAGTCTTTTTCTAGCTCTTGCCCAGTAGTATGCTGTAACTCTGTGTTATGTGTTGATAAATTTGGTTCTTGTGTGTCTGTTCCTTCCTGTGGATCTGCTATGATATCCCAGTTTTGTTCTTCAGCTACAGATTTCTCTTGTTGCTTTGATCATTCAGTTTGTAATCCATCATCAGTTTGCAATGGAATTGCATTATCATGAAGACTTAAGAATGGCGTGATAATGTTTGCGTTTGCTTTTTCTTGTACAGTTGCTCTTAGTTGGAATTCTTTGACATAATGATTTAAGGTTGACTTTTCTATTATGTCATTGGTATGTTCTTTCGTAATATCATCCATGCTTTCAGTGTTATTGTCTCCAGAAGGTCTGCTAATTTGAATGTTCTCTGTTATTGCATTTTCCCCCCCCTTGGACCATTCTGTTGTTTGCTCATGTGCTTTAATTAATTCAGTTGCAGTTTATTTAGTATTGTTAGAACCCTCTAATATTTGTGTCTTATATAGTCCTATTTTTGTTCTTATAGTTCTTATAGTTCTATTTTTGTCCTATTCTCTTTTTGAGAATAATTCTGAGAGAAGAATTTCAGTGTCCTAGAAATTTGGATCATGAAGCTTAATTGCTCTTTTACATTTTTTCAAATATCACACAGGATCTGAAAACCAGGAAGGCATCCATTTTTTCAAACTTTCAAGATCTGCTGCTGTAAATGGCTTATGTGTTTTAATATGAATTATGCTGCTGTCTGGTTGTAGGCTTATTTTATCTCTTAGTGGAAATATTGGTATTCCCCCTTCAGCCCCATCTGTCTTTTCTTGCTCAGTTGCATTGTTATTTTTAGGTATGTTTTGTTGTGTTTTAATATATTTGCCAGTAAGGTAAAAGGAGATACTCCCTGCTGAGAGGCTATCTTTGAAAAATGAGGTTCCCGAGAAATGAGCCACGTATGATAGCCTGAGAGGATATCTTCTCTATTGATTGATGTTGAAGATACCCCAGAGCAGGTAAGCACAGACCCTCCTGTGGGACAAGTCTTCCCCTCCCCACCAAGGTTGCATGGCAAGGGTCTCATCGGGACTGTTTATGGTTGAATGACTGTCTTTGGGTTCAGCTCCCTCTATGTCCCCCTGAAATGATAGTCCTCTTATCTTATTGAGGTTATTTAAATAAAGATGAATTTTAAAAATAAGTTTGGATTGGGGAGGTATCAGGGAAGAGGGAATCAGGATTTCCCTAGATTGGGTTTTTGTCTCTCTCAGCTTTTGAGCAGAGGCCAGGCCTTGCAAGCTGGTGGAGGGTTTCTTTTATTCCTGTCTATGCTAATCTGTGCTAGTTTTCTTAAGTTCAAAGTCTTTACCAGTAGACAGCAAGAGGAAGAAAAAGTTCTGACCTTCAGAGCTGGTTGGGCCTTTCTTCTCAGGCTGACGCCCTAAAGACCCACCTTATAGTTTAAATCCTTTTGTTTGATGACACAATCACAGCAATCCAGGTATAGCACACAGTTGGAGAAATCCAGGAATAGAGAGACTTCTATCCTGAGACATGGAGAGGGGCTCCTTCCAGTCCAAGGACCAGGAAGAGAGTCAGGAGACCAAATGTCGCTCTAAGTTGCCCTGTCCCACACCAGCTGTCATTGATGCCCATCAATTTCACTCTAACCTTCCAACTGCTCTTTGCTCCAACTCAGTGGCAGAAAGTCCAGAACTTCCTTCAGTTTTCCTTTCCACAGGGCCAACACCCAAAAGAAACCACATTTCATGAACCCCTGTCTTTTTACTAGTCAAACAGAGGACACTGTTATGTTGCTTAATTAAATGGTTCTTGTACTGAAATAATGTGATAAGAAATTATCTTCCCACATACACCCAGAGTAAATTATTTCAAGGTCATCACATTATAAGTGGGTGAAGGCTCATACTCAAAGGACATATATGACCAGGGCTTAATTAGGGAGTGCACCCACATAGATAACAAGTTAGGGTACATGTGTCGAGGAGATACACAAGGGAATATTTAAGGGAAAAAGGCATAGAAGTGGCTGGGGAACTCATTCCTTTAACCCTTTAGAAAAACCTGAGTGCTCATCAGTTGTCATCATTCTCTGTCTTCTGGAAGTCCAGTCTGTTATATCTCTGCTGTTAGATCATCTCTGTTAGGCACTTCTATTGGTTTTATGGTCACCACATTTTCCTTTGCTATAATCTACAGGACCTGCTTAAAATCAATAGTTTTTTTCTTCTTCTAACTAAACTGAAGTCTGTTTTTGCCATGTAATTTGAATTCATCAAGGACATAATTGTTTTGATGATCTTTTCACATATTTTGGATTTTTGTTCAATATTACTAGTGAAAACATTACTCTTACATAAAC
Source organism: Monodelphis domestica (assembly GCF_027887165.1). Taxonomy (NCBI): domain Eukaryota; kingdom Metazoa; phylum Chordata; class Mammalia; order Didelphimorphia; family Didelphidae; genus Monodelphis; species Monodelphis domestica. The sequence continues at coordinate 340,726,138 of NC_077229.1, forward strand.
AGAAGCAAAGTAAAAATTCAATAGTTCTGCCATTTCTCAGTCATCTGTTATCAACAGCCTCTTCATTTTGACAAAGGATACTCCTATCTTTTGAAAAATGTCTTCTTGTTAGCAATATACCCTTAAAAAGTATTTTTAATATCTTAATGTTCACCAGCATCTTTATATCATTGTAAGAATTATTGCAATAGACCTATGCCATATTTCATTATTCATCTTGTATTCATTGCCATTAGGCTGTGAGCTCCTTGATTGTAGATATTGTCTTTTGCTATATACATTAATATATAAATTATTCATAATTATGCATTAATAACTAATATATGATAATGTAATAATATATCCCAGGTACTCAGCACAATGCCTGGCAGATAGCAGGCACCTTAAAGGCTTATTGATTGACTAAATGACTTACCCTCATTTGCCCTCAATTCAATCTTTGGTTTCTGCGTATGTGTTCTAAAGCAATTCATTGTGCATTAACATAGGATTTTTTAGACATATCTGAGTCTATTACATTTCTTTATCAAGAGCATTTCTATTAGTATTAGTAGAATTGTATTCTTAAAGGAATAAAAATCCCTCTGGTCCAACTTCTCTCCTGTATAATTCTAGACATTGGGAACCTACTATCATTTTCCAGAACTCTTAAATCTTCAATACCAAAATGTAATTCATTTTTAAAATATTTCCACCTTTTCCCTAATGTGTTGTGAGTTCCAAAATTGTATATAACTCTTTCCCAAAGTTCTATAATAACCACTTGAACAAACAGTTCCTTTTGATTCCTCTGTTTCTTACTCATAATGCATCATCAACTATCTGTGTGGCTTTGCACTAACTGTCCTTTCTTGGAAGGCTCTTAGCATCTATTGTCCTTGACAAACTCAGCTCAAGTGCAGTTTTCTATAAGAACCTTGCCCAGGTTTCTCCCCAGACACATTACTGCTATTGCCTTCTTTCTCAAATTATGCTGTACTAATTTTTACCTATCTCATCCATTAAAATATAAATTTACAAAGAAAATAAAATATTTCACTGTGATATTTTATTTCCAATGGTTAGCACAGTGCCTCGTACATGACCATCAACAATCAATGAATCAATATTTATTAAAAGCCTATATGCTGGATAATTTATTTTTTAATATTTTCTTTTCCCAATTATACATAAAACAATTTTCAACATACATTTTCCAAAATTATAAGATCCAAGTTGTCTCCCTCTCTTCCTTCTCTACCCCTCCCAGTGATGGTAAGCAATTTGATCTGGGTTCTACATGTATTATCCTGCAAAACATTCTTCCATACTGGTAAGTGATAAAATAATATACTCATATGATACCAAGATCTAAAATTTTAAAAATAAGCTAAAGTGAAAAATAGTATACTGTGATCTGCATTCCCACTCCAACAGTTCTTTTCCTGGAGGTGGATAGCATTCATTGTATTAAGTCTTTCAGAATTATTCTTGATCCTTGTATTGCTAAAAATAGCTGAGTCTTTCACAGTTGATCACTGTACAATGTTGTTGTTACTGTGTACAGTGTTCTACTGGTTCCCCTTGTTTCATTAAAAAACCCTATGTACCAGAGAATTTAAGTCAAAATATAGGCCATTATGAGTATAAAATGAATAACTTTAACTTTATTAAATCAAAAAGTTTTGCACAAACAAAATTGAAGCAACCAAGATAAAAAGCAAACTTGGGGTGGGGATTTACAGTAAACATCTGACAAAGACTTCATTTCTCAAATATATAGAGAACTGAGTCAAATTTATTAGAATACATTGCATCCTCAATTGATAAATGGTCAAAGGATCTGAGCAGCCAATTCTCAGTTAAAGAAATTAAAACTATCTTTAGTCTTATGAAAAAATGCAATGTTATATGAAAATGTTTTAATCTTATGTAAAATTATTTAAAAATCTGAGAGAAATATAAATGAAAACAACTCTGAGGTACCTTCTGACCCCCACCAGACTGGCTAAATGACAAAAAGCAAAATGATAAATGTTGGAAGTGACATGGAAAAATTGAAACACTAAACTTATTAGAAGAGCTGTGAATTGATATAACCATTCTGAAGAACAAGCTAGCACCATACCCCCAAAATCATGACTGCATACCCTGCAACCCAGCAATATTACTAGTAGGTTTGTATCCCAGAGAAATTAAAGATAGAGGGAAAGTACCTCCCTGTACAAAATTTTTTATAGCTTCTCATTTTGTGATGGCAAAGAACTAGAAACTGAAGGCATGTCCATCAATTGTGGAATGGCTGAACACATTGTGGTATATGAATATAATAGAATACTATTATGTCATAAGAAATGACAAACAAGATGATCACAAAAAACCTGGAAAGACTTAAATGAACTGATGCAGAGTGAAGTGTGCAGAACCAGTAGAATGTTGTACAAAGTAACAATGATACTGTATAATAATCAACCATGAATGACAACTATTATCAACAAGGCAAGGATCCAGGATAACTCCAAGTGACTTGTGACCAAAAAAAAAAAAAGCTATCCACTGCCATAGAAGGGACAGTCAGTCTGAATGCATATTGAAACTTACCATTCTTAACTTTACTTCCTCCACTAATTTTTCTCTAGTGCAAGTAATATGTGTCTTGTTTCCCAATATAAGAAACATTTAAATATGTATTATGTGATACTATATATACAACCTGCCTTCTTGAGAAGGGGGGAAAGGTTAGGAGAGAGGGAGAGAACATTGCAAAATGTCAGAAAATGAATATTAAAAATTATATCAATATGTAATCAAAAAAATAAAAATAAAAAAGCCTTTGTGCTCAGCACTATGCTTAGCACTAGGGATAAAAAAAGAGTCAAGAGACAAATCCTTGTCTTTACATAATAAAAGGATTTTCACTAATTAATTGGCTGGCTTGTTGGACACAATTGCATTTAGAAAAGAGAGATTCCTTTCAATTATTTCTCAATTTTGGAGGCAAATTAAATTATAATCAAGGCAAGATGAATTGTCCAATAACTGCTTTTAATCTATCAATAACAGGTGTGTAATTTATTACTGGATAGTTCCATTCTAGCTATACTCCTTTTATTCCCACAACATCATAACTCTTGTTTCTTCTCAAATCGATTCCTGAACTGGGCTGGAGGGAAATATGGTAGATCTCTTTTTGGTGAAAGACAAGTTAGTGGAGAAAGAGATTTGGAACAATTGTGGGAACATGCTACATACAACCTGGCCACGAGAATAAACTGCATGAAGAGCAGTATTGCAATGGAATCAACCAAATCTCATAGATGTAATAAATTGTAGTGTTGGAAGATTTCTACTATCCAGCTATCTGCTGGGTGTCTCAGCATTTCTGGTTGGTCCTAATGATAATGTCTTCCTTCAGAAAATAGGGAAAACATGAAGAGAAATGAATAACAAGTATCACTGGTTGTAAAATTTATGTGATGGGAACCTTAGGAGAATATGGTCAGTTTATCTTAACATTTTTTGTTATATTTTAAGACTGAGTTTCCCCATCTCACTGAAGCTAAAAATGCTGACTACTTATGCAGAGATAACATAAAGATTCCCCTATTGATCACTTTGGAAACTTTGACCTCTGTTCTGGGTCTATTTGTTCACCATAGTAATGCCAATTTATTCGGACACTTAATCAAAACAACTGACTGCTGCTCAGAAATTCTGAAACCCAAAAGATCTGCCAGTCATAGTCTCCCCAGTAGCTGAGATTACAGATGTGAATCACCACGTCAGTTACCTTGGCATTCATGATATAGATGGAAGGGAATGTGGAAATACAATACTATAATCTGGGAAAATTTCAATGAAATAAAAAAAAAGATGAGTAGGATAGGTGAAATTAGTTGGATATTTTTAAGCATGTGGAAACATGCCATTCTAGAACTTGCAATAAGTTATATGGAAAAATCAGTAAACAGAAAGTGGTTTATTGCTATTGCTGCTGCTGCATTTATTTTTATTGCTCTGAGCAGGTGTTCCTGCAGAAGCAGGGAATGATTCACTTGTTTCATTAGGAGAAAACAATTTCAAAAATCCAAGAGATTGCCCAAAGCAGGGATTACCCTCCTCAAACACAGAAAAGTACTTCATGATTAAAGGGGACATCAAGATCTTCTCAACAATACAAGATCTTTCTATTATTTTTATCTCTAATTATTTATCAGATGAAAAATATCCACACTCTGCTTATTAAAGGAAGCAGCAAAGTATTAAAAAGAAGGTAGAATGGGTAAAGTATAACAAGGTAGATTACAGAATTTAGAGCCAGAAGACCTGAGTTCATCTTGTGGCTTCACCTTTTACTTGCTGCTGCAGAAAATCAGTTAATTTCTCTGAATTGCAATTTCCTCATTTGAACAATGGAGTTGCTACTTTTATTATTCACATCACAGGGCTAATATGGAAACAAAATGAAAGAGCAAGAGAAATACCTTATAAGAATAAAGTATAAAACAAATCATTTTAGTTCATCTTTTCAGACATCATTTTTGTTGCTTTCAGTCAGCCACCAACCATGTATTATGTCCAAGACCCTGTGCTTACACTGTGCTTGCACTGGTTGTGGAACATCATCTCTGATAGGGCTCACATTCAGATGGAGAAGACAATTTGAAAATAATTATGACCATAAATGATATAGACTGTATAAATTGAATGTAATCTCAGAGGAAAAGGATTAGTATTGAGTAGAAACAGGAAAGGTCTGTGTCAGAAGATGGGATTTGAGTTGGGCCCTGAAGAAAATAAAGCAACCTAAGAAGTAGAGGTGAGAAGGGGAAGCATTCCAAGTATGTGAAATAGCTAGTGGAAAGACAGAGAAGTACAAAATGGTATATCATTCTCAAGGATAATCCATTGGCTCATAAGACATTGATGGAGGGAGTTCCAGGAAGGAAGGTCAGGATTGAAACCCTCCCACTACTCACTATTGTAACTGCCTTTCTGAAAGAAATTGTGGGGACTTCTTGCCTCTGTCCTCAATTCTTTTGTCATTTCAGGCTTTTTGACTATGTCCCACTAGGAGATGATGTCAACTTTTGAACAGTTAGAATTTATGAGGAATTGGAATGCTTGTGGATAGTTTTATGGCCCTTTCTGCCTAGAAGTACAGAATGGATCTAGGCTATTTCTAGAAATTATTTTACACTAGGAATTCTGTACCCCCAACCTACAAATAAAGTGTTTTTTTCTAATGCTCCAGAAATTACACCTTTTTTTCCATCCTATCTTACTAAATAGTTTCCTTTTGCTGACCAAATTGGAGTGAATCTGTCCTATGTGTTTCCTCACCCAAAACCTAATTCCTGAAGAAAATGTCTTCTAATCCAGTGACTCACACCGTTTTTTTTAGGATTTGGAAAGACACTCCAGTTTTTCGTCCCTCAGCCTATTGGCTTCCCATCTTCCTCAGAGCAATCTAGTCATTGGATCATATCTCATTTGCTTTTCAAAGAAGAAGTAGGAAGGGCTACTTATGTTAGTTTCTATGACTCAGAGTGAGAGGTGCTTCCCTGCCTAAAGAAGCTAGCAACAAGTCATGTCCCAATACAGAAAGAATAACTATTGCTCCTTTCCAGTAAATTCAAAGAGAGTAGTGGAAAAGTCAAGGCCTATTGAAGAGATTCTGACAGCTAACAAGTGAGAAGAGAATCACAAGCCTTTGCACTCTGACCAGATTCTTAGAAAAGAATTTAAAGAAAATCAAACATCTACCGACTGTTAACCACTATACAAACAAAAGCTATTGGCTGCCTTGTGTTTGTGAATATAGAATAGAATAGAAAGAAAATCATGCCTTCAATGAGAAGGGGAGGGGTAGGTTTTTCAGAAGGTGGGAGCACTACTCCTGGGGTTTGCAACACTGCTCTCTTTAATAGCACTGCAAAAAGTAGAACATCTGTCTCAACTGAGTTTGCCTATATGCTTTAATAAAATATGAACACTGCATGCCCTTTCCATTCAGTTTTTTTTCCTAAAGATATGAGATAATACGAGAGTAAAGCCAAGTCTAAAACTACCCAAAGGTTTAATTAAAATGTTTCAAAAAGAGAACTTTATTAATATTTGATATACCTCTTCTAGTAAAGAGTTATGGCAGTCCAAAAGAATGATTTTGGAATAAAGCAGTTCATTCTCCTAATGCCAATTATCTTAAAATAGAGTGTAGTTTTAATTATCATTCATTAATGGTTAGCTTCATGAAACTGATTTTAAAATTTTGTTTTGTTTTGTATCGAATATGTGATTTCCTTGGTATAAGGCACTCCCAAGGAGTACCAGTAAAGATTGGCATTTAAAAAAATATTTTTATTATCATGTAGAACACACTTCTATATTGGTCATTGTTGTAAGAGCACACTCATACAAAGCCAAAACCCCAAAATATAACCATAAAATTACTGATGTGAAATATAGTCTTCTTTGATCCTCATCCATCTAACTCCAACAGTTTTTTCTCTGAAGGTGGATAGCATTCCCCTCATACGTCTTTCAGGATTGTCCCAGATCATTGTATTACCTAGTGTTCAAGTTTCCACAGTTGATTGTCTCACCATATTGTTGTTACTATGTACAATGTTCTCTTGTTTCTGCTTATTTCTCTCTGTATCAGTTACTGTAGATCTTTCCAGTTTTTTTCTGAAATCATCTTGCTTATTCATTTCTTATGGCACAATAGTATTCCATCACCAACATGTCCAGCCATTCCACAATTGATGCACATCTCCATGATTTCCAATTCTTTGCCACTGCGAAAACAGCTTTTATAAATATTTTCATACAGGAAGGTCCTTTCCTCCTTTTAATTATTTCTTTGAGACACCGACCTAGAAGTAGTATTAACAGATTAATGAATGTTCTCAGTTTTATAGCCCTTTGACCATAGTTCCAAATTGACTTCCAGAATGGAAGATTGGCATTTATTCTAAAATTTTGGAAGTTTAGAGAGTTGCCTAAATTACTTGAAAGTGATTTGAGATAGGACTTGAACTTGTACCTTCTTTGAACCCAGGACCATTCTCTTTATCCACTACTTTACATTCTTTCTTACATAACAGTTAAATAGCTAAATAGACGTAACTGAAGGAAAAAAAAAACTGATTCTTGCCACTGACCACTGGTTAACTCTGATTGACAATCATATTATTGCAGATGATTTCACTCTGACTTCAAGGGCTGATTTTATTTTGCATCTCATCATTCCCATTCTTTTTTCCATAGAAGTTACAGGAAATTCAAGATTATGCCATACATCAGTTGAATGTAGCATTCTGAGCCCAAGTCACCAGAATTGATCCTGCTGGCTATATCAGAAGATTCCAGAACCTAGTGCATTGCTTTTAATCTGCCTTAATTCAAGGCACAGTGTACAAACTAGAGCTGGAAAACTTTCTTTGCAGTATTCCAGATTACCAGAGGAAGCTTTAAGCCTCTACATATTCCCTCATTCAAATATATCCTACACACAAACACACTTCCCCTCTTCTGGACTCCAGTATGGGACTAGATCTCCAAGTTCCCGGATTCTCCTTTGCATACACGAAGCTCATACATTCTTATTTCCATTATTTCTATATCTTTATTTGTATCTCTGTGTCTTCTTTTCCATTTCTTCTTCCCTCTCCCCTTCATTCTCTTTCCTTCCTTATTTTCTCCCTTCCATCTTTCCTAACTTTTCATACTCTCTTCCCATTTCTTTCTTTTTACTCCCCCCCTCTCCTTTTCTCCCTGTGTATCCCTCATCTCCAACTTTCACTTTCATTCTAGTTTCCAGAATTGACTAAATTCTTTGTCATCTCACAAACACATTCTGCTGCTCAGGTTCTGTGTACCAACTCACACCTTCTCACACACCAGGGGATACTGTCTACCACTCACAACTCACACCCCAGCTTTAAGGATAACATCTCCATGTTTCCTAAATAGCCCAGGGGATAACTCCTATTTGGACAGCTACGTGCCTCCAAAGCCTCAGGCACATGGCTCAACTGTTCAGATTCTATCAGTTTTCCTAGCAGTGGGAAAAAGTAGGCCACTGTGAATCTGAACTTGTAAACCAAGGTAGAAAAAGTGGAAAGAATACCCTAAACTGTCTTTACTCTGTTCATGTGAAGATACATTGTACAGGTATTTGCAAATGAAGTAGATTGGAGGAAACAGGCCAAATAGATAGCCCTTATCAACATATTGGGCTATTACCAAACTATTACTTAGCTCTAATTGAAGAAGAAAATGGCAAACCACTCTAGTGTCTTGGCCAAGAAAACCCTAAAAATGGGGTCACGGAGTATTAGACCTAGCTAAAAAAATTACCAAACACCTAAGTTTATCTTCTCTGAGACTCTTGACTTTTATTTCTGTCTCTCTAACTCAAAAATTCATTAAATTTGTAGGCAGAAATTAGGTAGAATTGTAGTGTGAGAAAGAACTTCATGTAAGAGTTTTCTCAGTACTCCTACCTTGGTATGACAATCCACTTCCACAATTCCCCACTTGCCTTTTTTCTCATAGACTAAACATTTGTATCTTCTATATATTTCCACACATATAAGCTATTTCCTATTTTTCTTGCTTATTATACCTGATCTTGATGACACCAAACAATAGTACAAAAAAAGTTCTGGGTACTTTTCCTTAAATATTGCCAGAGAGAATACTTGTGCCCTACTTATAAAACATTAAACGGAAAGTTTCCATATTCAGACAGGGGAGTGAGATAATTCTGAAGGAATCAGAAATGAAAGGTGGCTCATGCAATAGTGTATGTTGAATGACAGGGAAGAAGAGGTAGAAGCCTACTTAGGAATTGTCTACTCAATATATTCTGACCTTATTTTATGTTGAATTCATGGTGTTGCTCTCCAAGTTGTTGGCAAAAGAGAAACATGATTTTTGTGAAATTTGATTAAAAATGGCTAGATTAAGGGTTATTAAAACTGTACATACCCTTTAACTCAGTGATACCATATTACATCAGTATACTAAAGAGTTCAAAGATAGAGGGAAAGGACCAAATGTAAAATGATTTATAGCAACTCTTTTTGAGGTGGAAGAGAATTGGAAACTGAAGGGATGTTCATCAATTTGGGAGTGGCTGGACAAGTTATGGTATTATGGTATGTGATTATAATAGAATACTATTGTGCCATAAATAATGGCATAGAGCATAATCATAAAAATAACCTGAAAATACTTATGTAAAGTAAAGTGAGCAGAACAAGAACATTATACATAAGAAAAGCAATAATGTATAATGATCAACTGTGAATAACTATTATCAGTAATGAAAGATTCAAAGATAACTCCATAGGACTCAAAAACTATACACCATCATAGAAGGAACTGATGGAGTCTGAATGAATATTAAAATAAGCCATCTTTCACTTAATCTCTTATATGAGTTTTTTTTCCTTGCATAAGCAATGTTTGCTTACCAACACAACAAACTTAGAAAATTTAAATACATGGATCACACATGTATAATATATCATATTATCTGCCATCTTGGGCATGAGGGATCAGAGGGAGGTAGAATGAGAATATGAATCACTAAATGCCAGAAAAAAAATTATTTTAAATTGTATTGACATGTAAAAATGTTTTAAAAACCAAAGTTTACTTTTTAAAAACATTTCTAGACTATAATATTTTACTTTCTCCAAAGCAGCCCTTGTAACATGATTTCTTGAGGGGAAAAAAGTATTTTAAACAATTAGCTGTCGAGAATACAATCTAAAGTATGCTTTTCTATAATTACATTTGCATTACATTTGTACCACAAAAAGAGACAATTTCAGGACTCAAAGAAAAAATATTTGGGAGAGGTCCAGTTGCTCTCTTTTTTCATCTACAATCATCATGTGCATAAACCAAGAATCAGTCTAAATTTAATATATAAACATATACATATAGATAAACATTTTATATTTAAACATATAAAAATGTACAATATCATTTGAATCAGGACAAATATTAAAGCAAATTCATTTATTTCTATTCTGAGAAAAGAAGGTCACAACAGATAAGATTTTATTCTCTATGATGAATTATCAGAGACAGTATTTTTTCAGAAATGTCACAAACCTGAAAAAAAGCCAAAATTCTATAACTCCTACAGATGAATATCCATCATATTCATGTTTCTGGTAGCCAAGAGGTGAGGGAGTTCAACATAAAGAACTAAAAGTTTCAGGCTCTTTGGGACACATTACATGCAGACCAATGAAGTGAACTTCTTCCTGAAGTTTATGAAAGTTGTCTGTATTCAAAATCCAGGATACTCAAAACCTTGGGAATTTTAAGTGAAGTAACTCACCTATAAGCACATATCCCACCATATTTTCAAAACCTTCTAGTGATATGAAAGATTTAAAATATTACTTGGTGTGCCTAAGATAACCCAATGAACCAAATAATTAAGGTGAAGTTATTACAGTAGTGAAACTTCCTAAGTTTAAATCTGGCCTGGAACTTATTAGCTATATGACTCTGGGCAAGCTACTTGAGCATATGTTTCTCATTCTTCTCATCTTAAAAATGAGGTAGAGGCAGAAATAGCAACCCATTCCAGTATCTTTGACAATTAAAAAAAAAACTCAAATGGGGTCACACAGAATTGGACATGATGGAAAAAGGGTTCTTTGAAAATTATTGCGAATATATATGCAGGTCCTCAATATTTTTATAGATACAAATTGGAAGGAAACATAATAGAGTTCAGTGTCTCTGATATTAAGTTCCCACATACAATGAAGTATTTAGGTAGATGCTATAATCTAGAAAATAATCTCTTTCTTATCACTAATAAGAGTGATAACTGACACATATAGAGTGTTTTTCATTCATTATCTCAATCAAGTTTCACAAAAATCCCATGAGATAAGGTCAAGCATTATTATATACACTTCACATATATGATGAGAATATTGAGGCCCAGAAAACTTAAATGGCATGTCTGAAGTCAAACTGTTGGGCAATACATCAGTCTGTAGATAAAAGTAGGTCTTGGCTGCTCTGAGTTGAGAAACATGGATATCTGGGGAAACGAGTGATTTGTGGAATTTGGAGGAGAAACTAGTTATTTATGTGAGTAGTTCTCCCTTAATAGAATATCCTCCAGCAAAGGCTCAATCACCATCAAATATATAGTTTATAGTAAATTCCTTTCCAGGTAATTGTTTGATTTTAAGTAGGGGGGAATAGGAGGGTTGCAAGTCTTTGGGAGATCTCAATTCCTTTCTCAAAAAGTCCTAGATACGTTTCTTCTTGACCCATATTTGAAATCTCAGGTTAAAGGCACCTAACACTGCCTTTTATGGGGCCATTCTTCCCATGCATGACCTGCTTCAAAGATAAGAGACATGAGTCAAAGGGGCCAATAAATTAAACTATTAAACCCAGATCAGAAATTTTTGATCACTTCCATTAAGTATATAGTTTAAATTCAGTTATTTAAATCATGCATTAAATCAGCAGTGCCAGAGTGGTACCAACCATGAGTTTGAGTCCAGATGTCATGTAGATATGTATTGATTTTTTTTTATCAGAATTTCATGGTTGAAAGGGATCTTACAAATCTAGATGAATGGAAAGATAAAATATGATATTCTCTCCAAAATTTGCAATAAGTGATCATTTGGTCTCTAATGAGGACTTGGACAATTCTAATTTAAGTATTTTTTGTTATATTAGGCTGAAAACTGACCTCTATTTTTCCTAGTTTTCCTAGTTTTGTCCCTTATGCCAATAAAGAACAAATCTAATCATTTTTTTCTAAACTATAATCTTTTGGATTTTTTAAAGAAAAAGAATTCTACACACACACACACACACACACACACACACACACACACATGCACACACAAACCATCCTCTCTCCCAGGCTAAAGCTTCTCATATTATTCCATTGATTCCTTAATAGAATGGTTTAAACCACCTATCTAACCTAGTCACACTCCTTTGTATTTATAATGGATTGTCAGTCTTCTCCAAATTTTGGTACTTAAAAGAGAACCTAATGATCCAAATGTGATCTTCCCAGTTCAGGAAACAAGAAAATAACTATCTTTTATTTTATCTCTGCACATGGTTACTACTGGTACAGCCTAGGACACTGCATAAGGTTTCTAGCTATTATATTATAGACACACTATTGAAATATGTTGAAATTTTGGTGCACTAAAACCCTCACATCTACTTTACTTAAAATATTTAGTCTCTCCCATTTTGTATTTGTCAAGTTGATTTTAATGCAATTTTTATATTAATTAAATTAGATTTTTAGTAGATCCAACAATGTTCCAAATGGCTGAAAGATTTATGGACCCTGACTGTCATTAAATATGATAGTGATCCCAAATGTTTTGTTCAGAATTTTCATAACTATGCCATTTTTCCCCTCAGCTATATCCTTAACTAAAAATGCCATATGAAACACAACCATGGACAGAACCCTTTGGCACTACTCAAAGTCTTCTTCCAATCTGACATTGATACATTAATTACAATTCATTGGATCCACTTTGTCAATCATTTCTGACATGATTTAGTTATAATATTTTACAGTCCACATCTTTTTAATTTTTCTAGAAGAATACAGAAGACACATTATTAAATACTTGCTAAAATTCCATCATATGATGACTATGGCAGTCTTCTGATCTAAGTTATTAATCGTGTTGTTTTTTTTTAAAGAATTGAAGTTAATAGAACATGAATTGTTAATGATGAATCCATGCTGACTATTATCAATTATTTCCTTTTCTTTAACCCACCATAACTTGTTTCTTTAATAATGGCTTTGAAAATTTTGTCAGGAATCAAAATTAAAATGATGGGCTTTATGTTAATAGCTGTAAAATAGTGATTGACAGTGTAGATAGAATATTAGACAATTATGAAGAGCACAGTTCAAATTCGGCCTCATTCAACAGCTGTTATGCTACTTGAGTCAATTAACATTACTTAAAACAGCTTTCTCCCCTGAAAAATGGGGGAAAATGATAGCACTCACATTATCAGATTGTTCTGAACATAATACATGAGACGTACTCTTCAAAACTTGAGATCTGAATCAATGATTTTTCTTGTTGCTATGATTACTTTTGTGATCTTCAAGTGTTCTATTATAGCTTATCCTTCATTTTGAATAGGATGAATGATAATAAGAGGCTGTGTTTTCACTTGCTTGTGAATCAGATTTAAGAAAGGCAAAGTTGTATGTCATCAGCCTCATTCTCTTGCAGAGTCATTGAAGTCCAGTGGAAAGACAAAAAAGTCAGGTTGGTTTTCACTGGCCTAGAATGCAATTAATGAATTTGCTCTCTTTGATGTCTAACATAAAGCTCTAAGCACTTTCTGCTGCCTGTTTCATTTCTCTTAGTATTATCCTATTTTTACCCCTAGTTATCTATATCTATACCTATATATCATCCTATACAGTTTGTTACTGTACCCTCTAAATATACTTCTTCTAGGTACCTTGATGATAATAGCAATTTTTAAGAGTCATCAAAAGCTTATTTTCTTATAGGAATATAAATCATTTTAAATTATTGGGTGCCTTAATAATTTTTTTCCCTTTCTTAATTACCTTTTGGTGATTCTCTTGAGTTATTTATTTGGGCATCAAATTTTCAGTTTAAGTCAAGTATTTTCTTTAGGAATGTTTTGAAGTGTTTTATTTTATTAAATGGCCAGACTTTCCCCTGCAGGAATATAGTCACTTTTGCTGGGTAGTTGATTATTTGTTGTAGACCCAATTCCCCTGTTTTCCTGAACATCATATTCCATGCCTTACAGTCCTTCAGTGTGGATGCAGCCAGGTCCTGTGTTATCCAATGATATCTGAATGGTTTCTTTTTAGCATCTTGTAATATCTTTTCCTTGATCTGTATGTTCTTGAACTTGGCTATAACATTCCTAGGCATTGTCAATTGGGGATTTAATGCAGGAGGTGATCTATGGATTCTTTAAATCTCTACTTTACCCTCTTGTTCAAGAATGTCATGCCAGTTTTCTTGGATAGTTTCCTGTAGAATGATGTCTATACTTTTTATTTTGTCATGATTTTCCAGTGTTCCAATAATTCTTAAGTTGTCTCTCCTAGATCTATTTTCCAGGTCTGTTGTTTTATCAGTGAGGTATTTCATATTTTCCTCAATTTTTTCATTCATTTGATTTTGTTTTATAGACTCTTGCTGCCTTGTGAAGTCATTTGCTTTTAGTTGCTTGATTCTAGTTTTTAAAGACTGGATTCCATGCCTGGATTTTTAATTATTCTTTTCCTTTTGGACTGTTTTTCTTTGTAGATCATCTTTCACTTTCTTTGCCTGGTTTTCAAGCTGGTCAATTCTGGCTTTCAAGGCTCTATTTATTTTTTTTTTGTTGTTTTAGTTCATGTGCCTCTGTTTCCAGATGACCTATTTTTCTTTTCAAGTTCTTTTCCCAAGTGTCTTCAGCCTCTCTTAATTGTTTGTTGAATTGTGTTTTGAGTTCTTCTAAAGCCTGTGTCCATTTCCCTGGAGTTCCTAAGTTTTTTGCTTGTAGTTCCTTGATTCTACACTGTTCCATTTGTTTTTTTGTTCATTCCCTGGATAGAAGCTGTCAATTGTAATTTCTTTTTACTTTTCTGTTGTTTACTCACATTTTTTTTCTTCTTCCCCCTCAACTCCCCCCCCCCTTGGCTGTATTCTTGCTCTTCTGTTTATTTGCTGGATCTGTTCTTTGGGCTATTTTGTCCTGATGGAGGCTTCTTCTCTGCTCTGCTGAATGCCTGGATTAGATTCATGGAATTGGCCTATTTTATTAGTGAGCCATGAGGCCAGGTCTTCAAGGTAAAAGTGAAGGTATGGAGGGTAAAGCTAGTTACCTTCTTCCTCCTCTCTACCTTTTTGCCAGTTACCTCCCAGCTAACTGCCAGGTCAGAACCTTGAGCTTCCTATGGTGGTACCAAGGTACTCTGTCACAGTTATAGCCTTCACCCTGGAATACCAGTCACCCATGTTCTTACTTCAGGTCTCTGCACAGTAGGTGGGGGAGGGGTATTGGAGGTTGGGGTTATCTGCCTTCTAAGAGCTTCTTATCTGCACTATTCCTGGTCAGGATTAAGATGGCCAAGCTGATCTGCAGAACTGGATGTGCCCTGAGGCCAAAACTTCCAAAGGCAGAGGCCCAAGATGGAGGAGTAGTGGCTAAAGGCTGCAACCAGGCTGCTCTCCTCTCTGCCCCTCTCTTCTAGCTTTCTCACTGACTACTGTGGTCAGAGCCCTGAGACTTGAGTAGCTGAGATAAGCAAGGGACTCCCTCTGGACTGGAAAAGAAATATACATAGTCTGAATTAAAATGGAAATATACCATTATTTCCTTCATGAAGATAAATATTAATAAATTACATTGACATGTAATCTGGGAAAATATAATTTGTTTTAGGAAAAAAAAAAAGATTGATGGTACTAGATCTCTTCCCAAAGCAGAAGTCCTAAGATGAATTCATTAATGGGAGAATAGGTTTGCCATGGCCAAGGTATGTTCCAGAGCATGTGGAACCCCAGTCACTTACAGAAGTTTAGCAATTAAAGTATAGCTAATTGTTTAGCTTTCACTGAGTACTTTCTATTCATTAGTTTATATATTAAGGCAGATAATTTCTATTGCATTAGGCACTAGGCAATTAATATGTATATCCATTTGTGTATGTATATTATATATATATATACATATATAAAGAAATATCAATTTACATTCACAAAACATAGGTGGAACTTATAGTACCAGAATACAAAACAGTAAAAATATTTTTCCATACATTATAAGAAAAAATCATAGCCAAAAAAGTGAAATAACCTCATTTCTCACATGGCTGAACTAGTTTGAGATTTCTCTGATTTTTCCATCATGCCACCACATTAGATATCTCCTCCTCCATTCAGTGGCTATTATGTTTTGTATTCCCTATTCAACTGTAAGCTCCTTATATGCAAAGACTGTCTCTTTTTTTCCCATTTGTATCCCCAGTATTTAGCACAGTACCTGATAGGCGTTTAATAGATGTTTATCGACTGACCCACTCATTATGAAATGAATTATGATAGTTATAATTTATATGGCATGACATACTTCCTTTCACTTCCTTTCACCTAGTACTCACGGTAATATAATATACACTTCTAAGCACCAAATAAAGAGGTGCAATAAATTAATTTAAAACAAAATAAAACTGTGGATGTCACTTTTTTAAAAGCTTATTTTCTATATCAGTTCCAAGGATGATAGGTTCATATTATAGGAAATAAGTTCAAATATGTGGTGAGAAGTATTTTTACAAGTTCTAGGCTACAACTATAAAGCTAATTCAATCCCAGAGAATGTTCTCCTGCTGGGCCAAGTATTGGCAACATATGGATTAAAGACAAAGTATTCTACATCCAAAGGAGGAAATAACAAATAATCAAACAATGAAAGAGAACATTCAATGGAAACAAGTTATTTTATTTATAGCAAGCACAAATTTGTTTATCAAGTCTTTCTTCTGACCTAAATTGAAAAATCTCTCCTACATCTGAAAAGACTTAGGTTACCTCTATCTGGAATGTCATCACAACTTTCAGGGGTGTTAATGAAACTTATGTAAGTGTATGAGAAGAAAATAGACACTGAATTATTTATAAAGGTGAACAGTGAAGAAGTGTAAAGAAACAGGATGAATTGGAAGATGGTGCTGAAATATGGAGCTCTTGTCTAGGATTCCTAATCAGCCAGTTGATTAATAAGTCTCCATAATCATCCAATGATGTCTGTTCCCTCTCCAGGATGGATACATAATTTGGAGGTCTGCATGCCTAATTTGTTTTACCATGTATGGAAATAGAGCTTTATTTGTCACATTTATGACTTTCTTAAGAAATAAGCATGCATGGAAAATTGAAGCAGATATATGTTATAAATCATCATGGTAGGAAAGAACAAATATATGTCCTAAAAAGAGCTAAGCTTTATGTCATCTCTAAGCTATTGAATGCTTAAACAGAATTTCACAACTCATCCTTATAAACAAGGTGATGTGACAGAAGAAAAGGAGCCACAGGTTGGGGATCCTCAGGCAACTTAGATCCGTGCATATGGTACATCATTACCAGCCTGATTTTAATGGAGTTTTAGAGTCTTAAATTTCACATCACAGTTGGTGCAGATATGCATTTTACTGTTATTGCCTTGCCTTTGCCAAGTAAAGATAATTGATGGTCTTAGTGGATTTACAGACTTCAGAGCAATATCTATTTTTAACACTGTCTCCTGTTTTTGTGAATTGTCTCACATACCTTTTGCCATAAACTTTGTTATCTACTGCAGCATCTATGATTTGTAAAGCATTTACATTGAAATAATAGGAAAATCCATTCTTTACATTTAAAATCAAATTGGAGTTTAATTTATAATTGCTTTTCAGGTTGGACTGGCCAATCTGTCACATATTAGCGAAACTCCTTCAAAGAATGCATGATTTCAGCACTGTGCAAAATTACACTGTGCAGAGAGTGCTGAGTTTGGAATCAGAGGACATGGATTTAAATACTAACTGTAGGATTAAACCACTTTTGACCTCAGTTTCTTCATATGTAAAAATAAGGGGTTATATTAGATAAAACCTAGGCTTCCTTCCAGTTCTTAGTTAATGTGTATATGTGTGAGAGAGCTCTATACAGTACTGTTGACCGTACATTCACATGAGCTTTTGTGATTAAAAAAATATTAATCATTCACTGGCCAGCTCTCAGGTGATGTCTCTCTAAATTTAGCTGAGCTGCTGTTTGAATAACAGATAGTATTTCATGAGGCTTGCATCCAAAACCTTTCCAGCTTGGCTGAGAGCTCTTTATAAATCTGAGTTATTTTTATTATCTTGCTGTCACCTGTATAGAAGTTCATCATACTTGAGGGCAGCTTTAATTGCTAACAAGCTTTTTTTTTTCCATTTACTGAGTCAAAAGCTGCTGCCCTTTAACTTTGAAACACCCATCTCTCTTAATTTTACTTCCTGGAGACCAAGAAGAGGAAATCTGTTCCATAATATAGCACCTGATCAGTGTATTCTTTAACATTTCGAATCAACTCAAATTCAATGAACATGAAATAACTACCTTCAATGGCAAAGAGGTGAAGTTGTGATGGTTTAGATGGCACAGACCTAGCAGAGTTTATAATGTAAAGAGTTGGCCTCAGTGCCAAGAAGACCTGTGTCAAATCTCACATATAATACTTACAGTCTGTATGACCCTGGAAAAGTCCCTTAACCCTCTCAGTGTTCTAGGTCACTGGTGTCAAACGCAAATAGCAGAAAGTCCATTGACTTAGAAAACCACAAATTATATAGATGAATTATATTTTTATTTTTTAAGCATTTCTCAATGAAATTTTAACAAATTTGTGTAGCATCAGGAATGTTTTGCACCCCTCCCCCATTTGTTCTAGGTGTTTTTCTAAGACTATTAGAGAGAAAGTAGCAACTTGCATTAAATGTCCTTACCCAGTCCCTACACCAGTGAAATTCAAGCTCTAATTCCTTTCCTCCAGTAACAGTCACTGCTTCTAGAATTCAAGTGCTAATATTCCAGATGTGTACATACTGTCATTTTCATTACTATTATATATTTATCAATAGATACTCAGAAGATCTATGCAGACATAGTTTGTTAAATTTCCTCTTATGTGATTTCAAAACAAATTTGTCTTCATAAGTCTTTCTCAGTTTGTTTTAATAATCATAAGAAAATGTGATTCCTATTTTTTTTTAAACCCTTACCTTCCATCTTGGAATCAATACTATGAATTGGTTCCAAGGTAGAAGAGTGGTAAGGGCTAGGCAATGGGGGTCAAGTGACTTGCCCAGGATCACACAGCTGGGAAGTGGCTGAGGCCAGATTTGAACCTAGGACCTCCTGCCTCTAGGCCTGGCTCTCAATCCACTGAGCTACCCAGATACCCCCTCCTATTTTCTTAAAATGAGAGTCTCAAGAGTTCTTCACAGAATTCCTTTCTCTCTTGACTTCTAAACCTAAGATTTTCTTGCCTATACAGTGGGCAGTAATGAGGCAGAACAAAAGATTCATTCCCTCTGAAAATCTTTTTTTACCCAAAATTGTAATATGTCCAAATTATTCCTAAGGTGCTTGGTATAATGTTGAGTATATATAAGGGCAGAGGGGAATGTGTATAGGGAAATGGAAAAAGTTATTTTCTCATTTTTTTATTTTGTAATAACCAAATTATTAGAGAGCCCTTTCTAAAATGTAAGTATAGGAGTCAGAATTTAAAATTAAAATTTGCTGCATAATTCACTTAAGTCTGGAATGTGACCAAATAAGCTATTTCTTTCCCTTGGAATTCCAGTTCACACAGATAGTCAGATTATATAGTAAATCTATACATAACAAGATTTTTAAAGATTTATAGTATACCTTCATCCTGCTTATAGTCAAAATAAACTATGTGTGCTACTAAAGTAATATTGAATATTTCACATAATATCTCATTATTAATCCTCAGGCCCATCTTAAATTCAGATGTGACTATACTATCATTAACATCATCAATATTTGTGTGTCTATGGTATGGGGCACACTTTGCTTGGTGTTACAGATATAAAAACTCATGAAGTATATTCCTACTCTTAAAGTGATTATAGTCTATTGAGAAGATTATATATATATATATATATAAAATGAAAAAAAAAAGTGTAAAAGAAAACCAAGTTAAATGCCAGATATTTATAAAATGACCAAAAATCAACTACCAAGAAAAACTGAACATAATACTCTGGGAGAAGAAATAGAAATTTAATCTAAGAGGATAATTTTGGCATTCCTGACAAAAACACCAGAACTAAAAAGAAAATGCATTTATTAAATTTGATACTCAAAAGAAGCATAAAAAGACAAACAAAGAAAACTCATGGGAATCAGTGAAGTTAAACTAATAACTTCCCTAGATTGGAAAGTGATAATTAAGATACTTAAGATTTCTATGGTACAAGAGATAAAACTATTTAATATATTTAATGTAGTGAAAGGAAACAATGGGGTTAAACTGATTACAATACTAGTAGGATGATGACTAAGATGCTTAAGATATCTATGATACTTGATATTCTTAGGATATCTAAAGTACTTATTAAGCATAAGGTACTAAAGATACTTAAGGACTTTATCACATTTAGGGCAATGAATAGAAGCTTATATAGACAGAAAGCAGGGAATAAGTTTAATATGATGGGTTGCTACTCTAAAAAAATCAAGGGACGAGAAAAAGCTATAGATTGGGTACTTATAGTATTTTCTCCTTGACTTCATAGGTGGCTATTTTTAAGTAACTGAGTATCTCCTATGGTAGCTGTCATAATTTACCTCTGAATAAGTGGTAAAAATTATTGAACCACTTTTAAAAATACTATAAATGAGGCAGAAGATCTCTAGATATATTTGAATAAAAACACTTCAATTCAAGCCAAACTGGAAAAAAGAAGTATAACAGAACACCTCATAACTTCTGCCAACTTAGGGTCAAAATAGGCATATGTTATAAAAATAAAGGATAATATCATGAAAAAATTAGGAGTGCAGAAAATAGTTTACCACTTAGCCCTATGAATAAGGGAAGAATATATATCAAAACAAGATGTATGATATGTAAAATAGATAACTTTGACTATATTAAATTTTAAAATTCCTACAAAAACAAAAGCAATGCAACCAAGATTAAAAGGCAATCAACAAACTGAAGGAGTATTTTATATTATGTTTTTCTAACACAGATTTCATTTCTCAGATACATAGAGAACTGAGTCCAATATATAATAATATAAAGCATTCTCCATTTGACAGAAGAAATGAATAGGTAATTCTCAGATAAAGAAATTAAGATTATTTTAGTCATATACAATGATCCAAATCACTATTAATTTAAGAAATTAAATTAAATTAATTAAATTAAATTAAATTAAAACAAGTCTTAAATACTAATTCATACCCACCAGACTGGCTAAAACAAAAACAGAAAATGATGTGTTGCAGAGGATGTGGAAAATTTGGTTCTCAGATATACTATTAGTGGAGTTGTGAACTGATACAGTTATTTAAGACAGTAATCTGGAACCATGCCCAAAGGATCAGACAACTATGCATACCCTTTTACCCAGGAATGCCTGGCATTACTCCTAAAGATGGGGGGAAAGAATCTACCTGTGCAAAAAATATTTATAGCAGTTCTTTTTGTTGTGGCAAACAACTGGAAATTGAAGGGATGTCTATTGCTTGGAAATGGCTAAACAAGGTATGGTATATGCTTCTAATGGAATACTGTTGTGCCATAAGAAATGACAAACAAGATGAGCACAAAAAGCCTGGAAAGGCTTATATGAGATGATGTAAAGTGAAGTGAGCAGAACCAGGAGAAGGTTGTACATAGCAACAATAATAATGTATGATGATCAACTGTGAATGACTTAAATATTATCAACAAGGCAAAATTTCCAGAATAACTCCATACCTTTTTTTAATGAGAAAAAAAGGATATCCACCACCATAGAAGGAACAGAGTCCAAATGTAGGTTAAAACATAACATTCTGAAAAAACTTGGGAGAGATATGGGAAAATTGATACACTAATGCATACTTAGGGGAATTGTGTACTGATTCATTCACTCTGGAGAACAATTTGTACCTATTTCCAAACAGCTATGAAACTGTTCTTACTCTTTGACTCAGCAATACCTTTGTTAGGTTTATAATCCCAAAAGATAAAAAGGAAATGGAAGGACCTTTATGAAAAAAAATATTTAAAGCAGCTCTTTTTGTGGGGACAAAGAATTTGAAAGTGAGGAGAAACCCATCACTTGGGAAATGGCTGGGTAATTTATAGGATATGATTGTGATGGAACACTATTGTGTTATGAGAAATGATGAACAGAAGAAGCTCAGAAAAACCTGGAAAGACTCACATAAACTGAAAGCAAGCAAAATAAACAGAACCGGAAAAACACTGTATATAGTGACAAGAATACCCTACAGTGAACAATAGTGAATAATTTCTCCGTTCTCAGCAATATAATGAAACAAAATAATTCCAAAGGACTCACAACAACAACAACAAATGCCATCTGCTTCCAGAGAAAGAACTGATGGAACCTGAATCGAACACAAACTTATTTCACTTTCACTCAATTTTGTTTTGTTCTAGTTTTCTTGTACAAAAAGATTAACATGGAAAAAAATTTACATTATTTTACGTGTCATATCTATATGAGATTACTTATGATCTCAGCAATGTAGTGGTGTTGGGGTGGGATTGGGAGGAGAGAATTTGAGAGTCAAAATTATTTGGAAAATGTTTAAAACTGTTTTTACACATACTTGGGGGGAATAAAGAAAAATGAAACTACCCTTCACTATTTCCTCCATGAATTTTTCTCTAGTGTTAGCAATAGGTGTCGTTTCATGTGACAAACATGAAAATATACATTATATGATAATATATGAGCAACCTGTATCATATTAACTGCCTTCCTGGGCAGCTGGAGGGGTAAGAGAGAGGGAAAGAATATGGATTTCAAATATCAGAAAAATGTATATTTAAATTGTATCAACATGTAATCTGGAAAAAATAAAATTAAAAATAAATAAAATGGCATATATAGTAGGTTCTCTAAACTCACAAAATCCTACAGCAATCACATAACACTGAAGTGGGCAATATAAAATGCTTAACTGAAATACTCATATGCAAGAGTTCATGGTGAAAAAATACTAAAGAGACAAGCAAAATGGAAAAGGAAACATATTTCTGACAGATTTCAGCAAGTTTATACACATGTACATTTGAAGGGGGGTATAAGGGGAGATTTAAATGAATTATTAGATATACCAAAAGTCTCAACTGAGAACCAGCCAGGTAATAAATAAAATGCTGTCATGCATGGATAGCCATAGGAAGCAATAAAAGTTTAGTAGGTCTAGCATGCCAGGGATCAATAGCAATATAATTTTTATCAGTCAATGTGAGAAATAAGATCAAGTATTAAAAGACTTAGTAAGCCAATAGGTTAATATAACCAATCGTACATTTTTATGCATATAGACTGAGTGAGTCCTCAAATGTATATTTTAAGCATTAGAGTCTCAAATAATGGGATTTTACCATTTTTCATTTTCTCCAAATGCATGCTAGAAATAAAACTTGAACTTAAACTTTTGTAATAGTTAAAGCTTCCTTCTTCTATGTACCTACTCTTCAGGAAAGCACCCCAAGTTCTAGGTATTTTGTAAGACAAAAATCCTCTTTAAACTCCAGTTTAAAGCTTCCACTGCTATACTGTTTTTATTAGTCAATAAGAACACATAATTTAAATTAAAAGCATTTAATTAAATGTCACAGTGAAAAAACAATAGCACCTTCCTCCCATAAACCTTGAGCTATCTCTTCCACAAGAACTTATGTCTTTAAGGAGAGAAGTAGAAATTCATAGGAATCACATAGGAGACTACACAGAGAAAACAGATAAACTCAGAATTAACTTGGGTCATTATATGCATAGGAAACAAATGGCAAGAGTGCAAATGTAGAAAGCTTATTCACACTTCTAATGCAGCAATATGATTTGTTATATTCTTGAGATGTCACTATATAATAATCTTTGGGGTCTCTAATGGTTGCTTGCCAACACTTCTCTCAAAGTTTCCCATTTCATTTTGTAAACCTCAAATTTCCTTAGACTTATAAATGTTGGAAATTTCACCATTGGGATATTTCATACTTGGAAAATTTCTTACTGATAGTCTATTGGAATGGGAACCCCATTGGCATGGGAGGTTCCTTCTCTTCCCTTCTTAAGATTACTTTAGGACAGAAACCCTTTGCTGAACAATGGAAAGGACTTTGACCTATGCTTAAGCATAGAACAGGAATTTCTTTGAGTCTTGATTGATTTTAGAATTGATACAATGGAGATACTTGGAATCAATCTCCACCCTATTCAGTCCTAATAGGATTGAGTAAGGGCTGCAGCCTAGATCAAAATTTAATTATTCCAATCTCTACCATACTCAAGTTAACAGGATTTAGAAAGGGCTGTAGCAAAGGAGTAAAGATTTAATCATTTGAAAATATGACCTTCAACAGACATGTGCAAAAGCCAGAAACCTCTGGACGGTCCTGGGTTAAGCTAGAGCCTCCATTGGCACAGGGAAATTGATGGACAGTGATTGGTAAATGTGAGAACTGAGGGGAGGAACTTGGATGGTTTGCTGAAAGATAGTGGGTCTGAAGACTCCAGGGGGGTTGTTGAGGAGTTTTGGTCGGGGTGATTGTGGTGGACTCTGTGAAGGCTTGCTCTGAAGGAAGCTGAAGGTGGGGGCCTCTGAGACTGTTTCTCCATTTTGGACACGTGAGTAATAGGGACTGATCTCTTTTCTTTGCCCCAGCTATCTAAGGGCGTGGGCCTTTTGGCCCAGCCTAAACAGAAGGGGTATTTAAGCCCTATTCCCTTCTCTCCCTTTTTCTCTCTCTCTATCTCTAATTCCCTTCTTACTCTTATTGTAATTAAACTTGCCAAAAAAGCTGACGGCTGACTTGAGTTTTTCATTTAGGAATTACATAGCTGATTCCTTGGCGACCTTAAATTAATATATATCAGTCTTTTAAAGTGATTCCCTTGTTACAATTTGCTCCCTGCCCATATCATATCATTTTTCCTCAGTTTATTTTCACTTCTCCTACTACCTTAATTAATTAATGACTTAAATAACTAATGCCATTCACCAGATATTAGGCGGAGTAAGCCTCTTTCCTGTAGAAGATGGCTACAACCATGTCAACGTTTTCAGTGACCTCCATCATCTACTCAGATTTATTATAGATATTATCCCTCTCCTCTAAAGATAAGCACTATTAGAGTTATTTCAGTCTCTCATTGTGCCTCAGTTAATGTACTATATTCAGGGCTTTCAACTGTCTTCCTCAAGATTGCTATAATTCCAATC
The DNA here is from genome assembly GCF_027887165.1 of Monodelphis domestica. Taxonomy (NCBI): domain Eukaryota; kingdom Metazoa; phylum Chordata; class Mammalia; order Didelphimorphia; family Didelphidae; genus Monodelphis; species Monodelphis domestica. The sequence goes on from NC_077229.1 coordinate 340,751,196, forward strand.
TCCTTTACATAGTCTACTATTGGCTATGAATTACTTCCTCTCAAACAACTGCCATACAAAAAGTAACAAACTTAACACCCAAACTACACTGATCTTTTTCCTTTGAATTCTTCTTTTTAATTATTCTTCAATTTGCTGGAACTTTACTGACTCTGTTCAATTTTCATATGACTTTTCACTAGAAATTCATTTTAGTTATAACTTCTCACCCATACCAGCTCTATTCTCAAGGTCTCTACTTCTAGAAAGAGAAAAGGAACTTAGTCAAACTGTGGTGAGGATTATGTTTGAATATTTACATGTCATAATGGACTTTTCAACATAAAATACAAGAGTTTAGATTACTACAGGGCACTGAAAAATCTTATCTTTGTTTATCAAAGTTAACAATGTTTTTGTCAAAGTCTGTGTAGTTTATAAACGAAGAGAGCAACTTGGGGAAGGACTTTATAATCCCCTAATAAAAAATTAAATGAGATTTTTTTAATTCCCCTCAAAATAGTGATCTTTGCAAAAAAAGTCTCATATATATGTATGTATATATATATATATATATATATATATATATATATATATGTATGTATGTATGTAATTTAACAAAGAAGATGAGGTGGAGAGGATAGAGAGAAAAAAGGTGTGAGTGCAAGCACCCAAAGCCTCTCTGAAAAATCATGGACCAAAAGGACTAAAGAGAAAGAGAAGCCACAATAAGAGCCTGAGAGAATGAGGACAGAAACCATGATCCAATGATGGTATGGGGCTTCCAGAGTCATTCTAAATATGTATGGAAAAATATGTTTATGTATACATATACAGCTTTAGTGAAAGGAGAAGGCATTAATTGGTCAAACAGTAAAGGAAAATGGATAGCTGACCCAGGTCCCCCCGGGTGAATTTTCAGGGGGGCAAAATTAAAGGAAGGAATTCTCCAAATGGGTGCATGAGATTTGCAGACAGTCAAGCTCCAGGAGCTAAAGCATAGGTGACACAGAGCAGGAATATAAAGACCATACAGAAAAAGGTAAAGCCACTGCAGCTGGAAAAGAGCCTAAAGTCATGGAAACCAAAGAAAGCCCCAGCCACAAATCACAGTTGAATCTTTCTCAAGTCTCTCAGCATTTATATGTAATAAAAGTTAAGCATTCATTTGGGACAGGTATATGGTAGTATAAATAGAGCAAAGAACATGATGTCAGGAAAGTCCGAGTTTGAATTCAGGTCTAGACTTTTAATCAGTGTGTCTTGGGCAGTCTCTTAATCTCTTCCTCAATTTTCTCAATTTATCTCTCAGGGTTCTTATAAAGATCAAATGAGATGAAAATTGTAAGGTATTTAGCATAGTTCCTGGCACATAGAGAGCATTATATAATTGTTGAATGTTTGTTATATTGTTATTATTTTGCATTTGAATAGTCTATATTTGCTTTAAGACATTTGTTCAAATTTATGGTAATTTAGTGTTGTTTAACTTTAAGGGTAGAATTAGCATTCTCCACAATGGTAGTGTTATACAGATCTGGTTACTTTTCCGTTAAGATTAGTTTGTGTTTGACTTATGTTTGATGATCATGTAAAATCCTTTCCATGTGCTGTAGTGAAGTATTACCTTTTCTCTTGAAATGATGCCTATACTCAGACAATTTTATAAATTCTACTTTTTACTGATTTTTAAATATTTTTTCTGGTTATATAAAAGGAATATAATTGTATAAAAAGGAAATTTGTTCATAAAGATGTGGTTTATAATAAAATAGATGGAATGTTTTCTTTTCAAACTTTCTTTGAAACTCACTATTATACTACTCTGCATGAGTGTTCAATACAAGAATGTTGTTGAAAATTGAAACTAGAGAGAATGAAAGAAATCACAAATGCTAAAGAATTTTTGAAAAAAATGTCAGTATTGCTTATAATTATGAAAAATGGCAAGTCTTTCAAGTATAGCCTGTAAACTTGATAAGTGATAAGCTATGGAACTAATATATACCATATATGAACTGAATATATATATAGCAAAAATGTACATAAATTTCACCCTCTTTAAATATTAGACATTACTTGTGGGTAATGGAAAAAGTGGAGCATTTTTAATCATTTTTTCATCTGAGAGATCTAAGTAAAATATCCATCTTAGATCAAAAAATACTGATTACTTACATCAAATACAAAATTTGACACAACTTCTACACTGTAGTGCCTTACACTTATGTTTAGTAGAATGGAAAGAATAATTGATAATAGAAATGTGACTTGACTTCTGAATCTTCCACTTAATGTACAATGTAGGGGAATTCACTTAATGTCTCCTAAATCTCAGTTTTCTCAGAGATAAGAGGAGGTGGTCAAACTAGCTGATCTCTGAATGCCGTATTATTCCTCCATTCCTAATATGTGGCTAGAGATGAGAATACATAGAGTCAGGTGACATTGCAGATACATATTTTGAGAAAGGACTTTATGATTTTATCTTTTTTATTTTAACTACATTTTATTAGACTACTACAGTAATTTTCCAGTTGAAGCTTGAATTATGTCTAAAGCAATCTGTGGAAAACATATTGAGTATTCCAAGAATCTTAGTGCAATAATATACTAATCGACATTAAGACCTATATGACATTTGGTCCATGACTCTGTATAAAGGTGCAAATATATGTGTTTTATGGGTGTATGACATATGTATGATACATACATGTTGATAAGTAGATTTATTTCCTTTTTTAAGCTCCTTTCTTTGAATTGTCCATTTTCCTTTCTTTTTTTTCCATTGTTGATAACTTGGTCTTTCCACCTGCTGTTCAGCATCTGTTAATGGTTGCCTTCTTTCTACTATCTCTCTACTTACTCCAAGAAAGTTTTTTTGATGATCTCTACTTGCAAATATCAACTCTTTAAGAACTGTATTCACCTGCAAAATTATTGTTATCAAAGTTTTAGGACATTAGCTTTTGACTCAGTTGCCATGAACTTTTATTTTCTTTTTCATCAGTGACTGACATGAAATAATAAATATAATTTTAAACTATAATTAAATTAAATTAAATTAAATTTCATTTCAGTGAATTTAATAATATACTGTATGAGATAAATTGTATTGTTTTAGGCTGATGTGATAGATCAAGAAGAAAACTGTGGAAATTAATAGGAAAAAATGTGTTAATTTAACACCTTGCAATTAAATTTCTGAAAAATTACTACTTGAATGTAAGATGATGAAGCCATGTCTAGACTAGACCAATTCATATTCTATGTCTTTGGGCCAATTTGGTTTTTGGGTTTAAACTTATGTCATTTGTATAATCTCCAATTAGAATATATAAAAATTATTTACTTATACACATGCCAACATTAAAAGATTTTTCATGTTATATTCTATGAAAACAGAGTGTGTTTAAATGTTTATTTACTTGACCTTTGATGTGATTTTGATTTCTTAAAACTTCAAGAAGTCTAAATTGTTCTTTTTCTTTATATTTTAATTAAAGGAAACTGAAGAGCTGAGTTTTCTATCAGCATTCAGTATAGCCAAGTAAAGTCCTGCAATCTGATTTAAAGGCCTTGAGTTTGAATCTTAATTTTCTATTTTTTCTATGTGTATAACCTCAAATAATCCACTTCCACTTCTTGGTTCTTAGTTGTTTTATACTCAAAATGTGGTTTTGGAAATAGATGATTACTAATATCCATAACAACTCTAAAACCTACAATTCTATTAATGATCAAGTTAAATTTTAAAATTTTACTGATTTCTTGTAAGATATCTTTCATCTTTCCTTTTTCTTTACCTACATTTAAAAATATTATTTCTAATTTTTTTCTGAAAATCTAGCTAATTCTGTGAGGTAGAGAGATTGTCTGACTCTATCTGTTTTCTCTAATTTAAATGATTCATAAATTATTGATTTAAAACTCACCTTCCCTTCATGTATGATAGATGTTACTTTAATTTTATAAGTATCTAAGTAGAAAATTTTTTTTTCAGTTTCTTACTCTTTACAGTTATTTTTCTTCAAGAGACCATAATCTACTTTCCTTTGGTTATAATATATCTTGGGCCAATCCTATCTTTTCCCACACTTTTTGATTTAAAAATAAAAACAAACCAATGTAACATGCTCAATTGATTTTGTAATTCCCATTTGGCTTTTTAATGTAACATTCTTATAGAATTTTGGAATGGCTTCCCATTTCTTATCCAGTCTTATTTGAAGATTTCAATGATATTGACTTTCCTTGTTATATTCAAATACATGAGCAATTTTTTTCTCACATTAGAACAATAATTTTCAGTGCCTATACAGTGATAGGCAAATGTTAGGTGCTTAATTAAAGACTGATCAATAGTTTTCTTGATATATGTTTTCTAATAATATATACCTTCTATAATCAATTGGCATTATTGTAACTTGTATGTCTCTTGAGTTCAACATAGATTGGCCATAAACCTGTCCCACCTCCAGCATTTCTCTCAAATAACTTGACCAAATACAACTGGTTTTCTTTCCTATATGTTCTTAATGGTGTGTTTTCAGATGACCTAAACACTGTGCTATATTTCTTCCCAATTGGGAGAAAGAAGGCTGGGCTTATTATTGTTGTTGTTTTGCAATAAAGTATTCACAATAAGGAAAATTGTTGTAAGACTATAGGTTGGCACTTGCTCTACAATTTATCTGTATATTTCTCTGACAAAATATTTTGTGTTTCTTCTTTTGTGGAACTTTTCTGGCAATGTCCCATTCTCTTTTGTCTTCTATGAACCCCATTATTGCTCTTCAATGATGCTAAACTTTAATTCTTTGTTAATATTTTATTTTCCCAACTAAATGAAATAACAATTTTCAATAAACATTTTCTCAAATTATGAGATCTCTCTTTGCTCTGAGATGGTAAGCAATTAAATTTGGGTTGTTCATGTATACAAGACTTATTTCTATATTAATCTTATAAAGATGATAGTGAGAGAATACTCATAAAATCTAAAATCCAACCCCCCCAATAAAATAGTGAAAAAATATTGTTCTGCTTGGCATTCAGATTCCAACAGTTCTCTCTTCAGAGGTGGATAGCGTTCTTTCTCATAAGTTCTTCAGAGTTATCTCGGATTGTTGTATTGCTCAGAATGATCATTCTACAATATTGCTATTACTATATACAATGTTCTTGTTCTGCTTGCTTCACTCTGCATCAGTTCATATAAGTCTCTCTAGTTTTTTCTCTGAAATCATCTTTCTCAACATTTCTTATGTTGCAAAAGCATTTTGTCACAATCATATACCTTGATTTGTGCAACCATTCCCCAATTGTTAAACATCCCTAAATTTTCTATTCTTGCCATGACAAAAAGAGCTGCTTTGAATTTTAATAGTGTTGTAGAAATAGATCCTTTTCCCTTTGTTATGATCTCTTTCAGTTACATATCTAGTAGTAGTATTACTGGATCAAAGGATATATACAGTTATCTAGAACTTTGGACATAGTTCCAAACTGTGCTCCAGAATGGTTGGATCAGTTCACAACTCCAACAAGGCAGTACTTACTGTCCCAGAGTTGCCATATCTTATTCAACATCTATAGCTTTCCTTTATTGTCATATTACCCAATCTGATGTTATTTGAGGTGGTTACTCAGAGTTATTTTAATTTGAAATTCACTAACTAAGTGTTTTAGAACATTTGTTCATATTATAAACAACTTTGATTATTTTATCTGAAAATTATACATCTCTTTCCTTTAAACATTTGTCAATTGGGGAATGACTTTTATTCATATAAATTTGTCTCAATTCTCTATATTATGGAAAATTAAAGTCTTTATTAGAGAAAGTTGCTATGAACATTTTCCCCAGTTTGTTGTTTCCCTTCTCATCTGGCTTGCATTAGTTTTGTTTGTACAAAAGCTTTTTATTTTCATTTATATCTTTTGATGTTCTCTATCACTTGCTTAGTCATACATTTTCCCTTATCCATTGATCTGACAGGTAAACTAATCCATGTTCCCCCCAATTTGCTTATAGTATCACCCTTTGTATCTCAATTATATATCCATTTTAATCTTATCTTGGCATATTTGTCTATAACTTGATTCTACCACCCTGTTTTCTAGTTTTTCCAACAGTTTTTGTCAAATATTGAATTCTTGTCTCAAGAATTAGGATCTTTGGGTTTATCAAACACTAAATTGCTATGGATACTTACTCCTGCATATTATTTATCCAATCTACTCCATTGATCCACCATTTTATTTATTAGCAAGATGATTACTACTTTACAATACAATTTAATATCTGGTAGTGATGATAGTAATCTTCCTTCACATTAAAAAAATAATTCCCTTGATATTCTATGCCTTTTTTTCAAGATGATTTTTGTTATTATGTTTCTAGCTATATAAAATATTTTTTATACTTTGTATGACATTGAAGATGTAAATTAATTTAGGTAGAATTCGCTTTTTATTTTATTAGCTTGGCCTACCCATGAGCAATTAAATTTTTTCCAATTGTTTAGATCTGACATTATTTGTATGAAAAGTGTTTTATAACTGTATGGTGTATGGGGTGCTCAGGGAGGGGTAGTATCTCTGGTATGGAGGGCTTGCCGTGCCCTCCTAGGGCAGCTCTCCAGCCACTGACCCTCACCTGACACCCAGCTCTCACTTGTGGCTCCCAGTAGCTGCTAGCATGAGGCAGCGGCCACACCCTGGGCAACGGCTTCGACAGGCCGGCTAAACCTTGTGAGGGTAGCCATCGGGTCATCAACCCCCAGTGAACCAGGGCTTTGCTCACCCAGCATGTGAAGACTGCTTCGGCTGAACAGACGGAAGAAACCAATAAGAAGGTTCAACGGCTGAGAGGGCGACGCAGCAAAGCACTGTGGAGTGCTGAGGGCGTGTTGGAGCACAAAGGACAACACAGCCATCCAATGCAGCTGAGGAAGTCTCCAGATGTAACGACTTTTCGTGCCACTGGACCCAGGCTTCCAATGCCGAGACAGTGGGACTGTCTCTGTGCATCGACTTTTCCACTTAAATCTCCTTCATGCACAAGTATCTTTGTGCAAACGCACAAAGACAATTGTCATCCTCAGTTACGGAGAGACTACTACTACTACTACATAATGGTAAATAGACTCCCAAGTATGTTATATTTGAAGTTACATTGAATGCAATGTCTCTATCTTTTGCTTCTAGCTTTTATTGGTAATATATAGGAATTCTGAAAATACTGTAACTTTTCTAAGGTTATTATTTCAATGAGTTTTTTAGTTGATTCTCTGTGTTTCTCTAATTATGCTATCTATTATATGCAAACACTTGCAATTTAGCTTCCAGATGTCTTTATTTCCTTCAATTTCATTTTCTTCTCATATTGCTATAGATAGCATTTCTAGTACAATTTTAAATAATAGTGGTGATAGTGAACATTCATACTTCATCTCTAATCTGATATGGAAAGATTCTAACTCATTTCCTTTACAGATAATAACTACTTAATAATGGTTACAGATAGATATTAATTATTTTTTAACTTTTACCTTCTATCTTAAAATCAATATTATATATTGGTTCCAAGGTAGAATATCCCTAAGGACTGGGTAATGAGGGTAAAATGTCTTGTCCAGGGTCACACAACTAATAACTATCTGAACCTAGCACCTCCTATCTCTGGGCTTGGCTCTCAATCTTCTGATCTACCTAAATGCCCCCTACTTATTATTTTAAGAAAAGCTCCATTTATTCTCCTTCTTCCTTTGAAGAGGAGTACATTTTTATCAAAAGTTTTTTCTCCATCCACTGAGATAATCATGTGACTTCTATTAGTTTTATTATTGATGTTGTCAATTATGCTGATAGTTTTGCTAATATTGAACTAGCCCCACATTCCTGGCATAAATCGCACTTGGTCATGGTGAATGATCCTTGTGATATATTGCTGTGGTCTCCTTGCTGCTATTTTATTTAAAAATGTTAAAAATTTATTAAAGACATTTCTCTATAATTTTCTTTCTCTGTCTTTTCTCTTCCTGGCTTAGGTATATGCACCATATTTGTGTTGTAAAGGGAATTTAATAGGACTCTTTTGTAAAATTTTAAGTACTTTATATGACATTTGGCTTAATTGTTCTTTAACTATGCAAAATCCATATTGTCTTGGCATTTTTTCTTACAGAGTTCACTGATAGCTTGTTCAATTTCTTTTTCCTCAGATTTAATTGTTCTATTACCTCTTTTGTTAATCTTGACAATTTATATTTTTGTAAATATTCATCAATTTTAATTAGATGATTAGATTTATTGGCATATAATTACATAAAATTGCTTCTAATTATTGTTTCATTCTGACAGAGTTCTTTGATTTTTTCTTTCCTTTTTTAAATCAAATTAACTAATTCTCTATCTATGTTATTTGTTTTTTTTCCTCCATCAAACACTCCTAATCAATGGTTTTCTTACATTCAATTTTATTAATTTCTCCTCTGAGTTTCAAGATTCCAATTTGATCTTTAATTTGGAATTTTAATTTTTTTCTGGTTTGTTTAGTTGCATGCCCAGTTCACTGATCTGTTTTTCCTCTATTTTATTAATGTATGCATTAGCAATATAAATTTTATCTAAATACTGCTTTGACTGCATTGCATAGATTTTGATTTTATCTCATTATTGTCATTCTTTTTAATGAAGTTATCGATTGTTTCTATGATATCCTTTTTGATTCATTCCTTTTTTAGAATTAAATTAGTTTTCAAATAATTTTTAATTTATTTTGATCTGATCCCTTGCTGATTGTAATTTTTATTATATTGTATGTTTATTATATTATATTATATACAATTATAGATTATTATATTTATTAAACATCATATTTTAATTTATTATATTATATTCAATATGTTGTATTATTATATTATTACATACTTAATATATTGTTATACATTATATAATAATATATTAATATATTATATCTTAAAAGAATACAATTACTATTTCTGCTTTTCTGCATTTGACTGTGATATTTTATAGCTGAATAAATATGGTTGGTTTGTGTGTACATGCTATTTACTGCCATTAAAAAAATGTATTTTCCTTTCTATTCCCATTTTATTTTTTCCAGATATCTATTAAATCTAACTTTTTAAAAATCCCATTCACCACCTTAACTTCTTTCTTTTTAATTTTTTGTTTAAATTTATCTAGTTCTGAGAAGGGAAAGTTTAGTTCCCCCACTAGTATAGTTTGGCTGTCTATTTCAGCCTATATATCATTTAATTTCTCCTTTAAAAATTTGAAGGCTATATCATTTGGTACATACATATTTAATATTGACATTTCTTCCTTTATGCTATCTTTTATTAAGATGTAATTTGTTTCTTTATCTCTTTTAATTAAATCTAGTTTTGCTTTATCTTTGTCTGAGATTGTGATTTTTATATTTGCTTTTTTTCCCTTCAACTGAAATATAGCAAAATCTGTTCTAGCCCCTTACCTTTACTCTGTGTATCTCCCTGCTTCAAAGGTATTTCTTATAAACAATATAGTATAGCATTATGGTTTTTAATCCATTCTACTATCCATTCCCATTTTATAGGTGAGTTTATCCTATTCACATCTATAATTATGGTTACAGCTGTATATTCCTTCCATATTATTTTCTCCTTTTTATCCTGCTCTTTTTTCTCCTTTTAATCTCTCCCTCCTCATAAGTATTTTGCTTTTTACCACTGCTTCCCCCATTTCACACTCCCTTCTATTAATGCCCCTTCCTTTATTTTTTCCCTTCTACTTCTCTATGGGATAAGAAAGTATGGTGGTTATTCCTTCTATGACTCAATCCTAGTCTAAACTTTAATTCTTTAGACACATTGCTATATTCTAAGATTTGTATCCATATCATGCTACTGGAAAAAAATTTTACTTTTAAAAAATTAGGCACTTGTTTGAGGATAAGGTATAGACATTTATGGGAGCAGCAGACAATAAAAAGGCCAGATTCTAAGAAAACTAAATGATGACAAGAATAAATTTTTCTCATTCACAGTCTTACTGGAAGAAAACCAGATTTTTAACAACCTTAAATAACACTGTTGGTAATCAGTCAATGAGCATTTATTAAGCTCTTATTATGCACCAGGCAATATGATAAGAGCAAAGAATACCAAACAAATGCACATAACATTTTCCTTGTCTTCAAGCATTCACATTCTAAAGGGGAAATCAAAACGCAGTTTTATATATATATACATATATGTATATATATATGATATAAATGAAATTTAACCTCAGAGAGAAGACATTAGCAGTAAAGAGAACTAGAAAAAGATTCCTCCTGAAGATATGATAAGAACTGAGTCTTAAAGGAAATCCTGAAATCTCTGAGGTGGATATGAGGAAGGAAGATATTCCACATATTTGGAACAGCCACTAAAAAGTTGTATTGAAAGAGGAGGTATTGTGAATACTTGACCTGAGACTCCAATTACATCTTTCTGAATTGACCTTTCAGGAGAAGTCCAAAGAAATAACACTACCTGCTCTATCATCACTCTCTCTTAATACACATTTCTGTTCAGTGATTGATAACCAAATCAATATTACTGTTGCTATTCTAAAGTGCATAAAAGACTATTATCTTCTGATGAATTATAGTAGTAAGCATTTTAGCTGTTTGATATTACTTCATGTAGCTTTTACTTTTTTGAAGTATTGTTCTACTTATAATTTTGATTCTTTCATTATTATTGATTTGTCATATATTACGTCCCTTTGAGGTTCTTAGTTTGTTGAAATTCTACTATAAAAATAGTCTGAAGCAGTAGATTGAGAGCCAGGCCCAGAGATATGAGTTTTTGAGTTCAACTCTGGCCTCAGACATTCCCTAGCTTTGTGACCCTGGGCAAGTCACTTAATTCTAAGTGCCTTGTCACTCTTCTCTCTTGGAATCAATACTTAGAATCAATTCTAAAGCAGAGGGTAATGATTTCTAATATATATATATATATATTTACATATATACATATATGAAATTATATGTATATATGTCCAAATCTTTTCAGACTTGTGTTTTCCAGACAAAATATTTTTGAATGAGTGGTTGAATGATTATTTAATTAAAAACAAACATGTCTCAGAACCTCAAGATCATGTCATATAATGATCAATTTAAACAAATGAGTTCATTTATTATGTTGTATATGGCTCTTTGTGGGGCGATGTTAGCAGTCTTCAAGTGTTTACAGGGATGTCATGTAGAAAATGAATTTCTTTGTTCTTCATATCCCCAGAGGGAAGAATTAGGAGTAGTGAATAGAGAAGTTGGAAAGAGAGAGGTTAGAGTTTGGTGTTAGGAAATTTTTCTTAAAAACTATAACTAGGTCCAAATGGAAGAGGCCATTATTGAATGTAGTGTATTCCATCTCATTAAAAGTCTTTAATTAATGACTTGGTAACTATTTGTTCCAGGCTTCCTCTGGATTTGAAGGTTTAATTCAATTTTATTTAACAAATTGTATTAATTACCTACTGTGTAAAATAGAATTTGATAAGTCTTGAAGATACAAAATTTAGAGAAACAATTATTCTCTTCAATGAACAATTAAAGTAATAGCAGGAATAACACAAAACATTACATATATATGTTATATGAAAACTCATTAGCAAGTGTCAAATATAATGTCATAAAGATATTTTTCAACAATTTACAAATTGCTGAATGAATGGTCATGTTTAAGGTGATCACCTCAAAATAGTAACAAATATTACCATTGAAACAAAAAAGTGTGGAAACAGAAAGGAAAAAGATCTTCATAGATAAAAATGTAAATTGCAAAATATAAAATTTTAAAAAGAATTGAATACACATAAAGAGATCCAGTTACAATAAAAAATATATGATGGCAATGGAAAGAAAAGATGAAAAATGTACAGATGGACTACATTATATATGTACATATATTCATACATACACTATTATAACACTACATATATGCAAACATATACATTTATGTGTATATGTGCGTGTGTATATCTACATTTTGCTCAGTACAGGTATGTAACCGAAATATACATATATAAAAGTGATATAAAGAATTCCTGGAAGAAAAAAAAAAGACAACCAATGTTGTGATTGAAAGCAAACAATCTTAACAAATTATATTAAGAAAGATCAGGAATCTTATCAAAATTGATATATGTGAATTGAAAAATCACAAAAGCATATTCATACAATGATAAATTCCAAAATGCAGTAGAAATTGTTATTATGATATGGATTCTCAGAAGACTAGAATCACCTACCTGTAGGACAAAAATAGAAATAAATTAAAACAAAAAAACAAAAACAAACCAAAAACCACAATTGGAGAATTCATTAAAGACTTTACAAATCTAAGCAACAAAATTACACAATAAGACCTGATGAGACAAACTGAGAGTTCTCAATTTCTCATAAAAATAATAATAAACAAAGATCCTAAATATCATGTTCAAATAAATCCTACTCGATATGTGATTGTAAGTATTAAAAAGACAGTAAAATGAAGATCTCTTCTCATACTATAGCTATCAAATTATAGTAAAGCAAAATTCTTAGATGATTCTGAGTTGCTGAGACTCCAAATTAGAGAAACTTTGTAAAACTTTCCCCAAATCTTAGACTCTTAAGGATTTCCTAGAGCAACAGAAACTTCTTGGCTTAGGAAATTGCTAGCAACCAAGAGAGTTCTGTTTATTTTTAATGTCCCAGAAACTGAAGAAGAAATACTCCTCTGATATCTCTGTCATCTTGGTTCAGATCTTCACCTCCTTATGCCTTGACTATTTCAATAGACTGCTAATTGATCTGGTTGCCTCCAGTTTCTCCCTACTTTAATCCATCCTCTACTCAGCTATGCCTGTGCACAGGTTCAACCATGCCAACCCCCTTTAATAAAATCAAATCTAGTAATTTCTTATTGACTTTAGGATCAAATAAATAATCATCTATTTGTCATTCAAAACCATTTATAACCTAGTCTCCCCTACTACAAACACATATAGATTTCTAATTCTTTATGCCTTAAATTCCTCCACATACTCTTTGATCCTTTGACAATCACCTCCTTACTATTCAACATATTCAAACTCCCAACTCCAGGCATTTTCATTAGCTCTCTCCTAAGTCTTGAATGTTTTATTTTCATATTCTCTGTTTTGTGGCTTCTACAGTTTCCTTCATGTCTCAGCTTAAATACCACTTCCAAAAGGAACTCTACCATGAACTTTTCTCTACTGTAAGTGATTTGTATACTTTCATAAAATGACAAACATGGAAATATGTATTGTATATAACACACATACAACATTTATCATATTACTTGTCATACTGGGAAATGGGTGGAGGAGGAGAGAAAGAAGATGGATAACAAAATGTAAGAAAGTAGTTGTTGAAAACTGCATAAACATGTTATATGGAAAAAATAAAGTTAAAAAATAAATTTTAATTAAAAAAATTTCCCAATTTCTTTTCATTGCAGTGTCTTCCTTCAATGGATTATTCTCTACTTTTTTTTAAATAACTTATTTCTACCTAGTTGTTTACATGTTTTCTCCTCTATTATATTATGAGTTCCTTGAAAGAATGGATTGTTTTTTCCATTGCTTTGAATCCCCTTCATTTCTCATTGCATCCCCATCAGCCCAGGACAGTATTTCATATATAGTAGTTTAATAAATATCTTCTGACTGATCAATAAACCCAAATTTAGGGACTTCAGATACAGGAGGCTGAGAGAAAGGACAAAATATGTGAGCAAGAAGAAACTCTGAAAGTGATAAAGAGCCAGGGTGGTAAATCTATGACATGTATTTATGCCTTCAGAGGCATGCAGAGCCCCTTCTGTGGGCGTGCCTGCAGTTGCCATAGCACAGAGTTCACCAGAGTTCATTATTAGAAAGTTAGAGGAACAAATGGCCCTGCTGCTCCCCTCCTCCACTCCATGCACCTGAGGACATTCCTCACTAGCCCTGCCCCTCTGCAGAGCAGTCCAATGGGAATAGTTCCTCCCTCCTCTGTCTAGGGTAAGGGGGTGGCACTTGATTTGGACACTCAATCTCTAAAAGGTTCGCCATCACTGTTATAGCATGTAAAAGAGGCTACACAGGTAGTTGTGATAATTACTCAAGATAAGAAATATTTATTGTGCTTATTGTCTGTGGGCAATTCTGTTCTAAGCACCAGTCATATAAAAGAAGGCAAAAGCAATCCCTTTCCTTAATGAACTCACTTTCAAATTAGGGAAATAATATGTAAATAACCAGGTACAGATAATATGTATACTGGGTAAATTGGAAGTAATCTTAGAATGAAGGACCTAGCAGTAAGTGGGGGTAGGTAAAGTTTCTTGCAGAAGTTAGAGTTTTAGATGAGATAAGGAGAGACAAATTGGTGAAAGTGAAGTCAACAGTTCTTTTATCTACTCACCCTCCACTCTTAAAAAAGTTAAAACTCATAATTTCTGTCTTCATAGTACTTCCTTCCCCATAGATTTGAAGGGAGGCCAATCATAAATGATTTCTATATTGCTTAATATTAATACTAAATTACATGACCATTAATAATTTATTTTGTCTAGGCTTATGAATTTGTTGTTTGAGATAGAAGAACAGAAGCTAACTCATGAAAGAAGAAAATTGCCCATTATTACTCAGTGAAGGAATAAGACAATTTAAGAAAGTTTCTTGCATTAATCTTCTGAGTCTTCCAGAATATACCCACAAGGGGCTTCATTTTCTTCCATCTTCTCTACCAAATTATCCCTCCATTATCCCTGCTCTCCTTTATCTTCATTTTTGCCAATCAATAGGCTATTTCAATATTATCTTAAAAACATGATTATATCTCTTATATATTTTTAAAAACCTATTTAATCCAGCCACCAAAACTAGCTAGATTTCTATACATCTTCTTTTTTTTTTACTATCAGTAAACCTTTATTAAGCACCTAATGTGTTCCAGGGACTATGCTAAATAATAGGGATACAAAAAAACAGGCAAAAGAGGGTCCCAGATCTCAAAGAGCTTGGTCTATTTAGAAAGACAATATACAGTTTTATACAAACAAGCTGTATACAAGATAAATGGGAAATAATTGGAAGATATGCAATAGAATGAAAGAGGTTCAAAAATGCTTCTGTTCAAGATAGGATTTTAGCTGGTACTTGAAGGTTTCCATAAAAGCTAGGAGGTAGAGATGAGGAAACAGTGCATTCTAGTCATGTGGGACAGTCAGAGAAAATGTCCAGAGCTGAGTGATGGAGTATTTTTGTTCAAGAAATAGCAAGGAGGTTAGTGTCACTAGATCAGAGTACATGGAGGACTATAAGAGTGTAAGAAAGATGACAAGGAAAAGGAAACGGCAAGGTATGAAGGGCTTTGAACACTAAATGGAGGATTTTATATTTGATCTTAGAGGTGGAAGGAAGCCACTGGAGTTTACTGAGCAAGAATGTGACATGGCTGGACGTAATTTTTTTTAAAGATCATTTTAACAATTGAATAGGATGAACTGAAGTAAGGAAGGAACTAGTGTCACAAAGATGGAACAGCATGCTATTGCAATAGTGCTGATATGGGGCATTGAGGGACTCTGCCAGGGTGGTGGCAATCTGAATGGCAACAAAGGGACAGATGAGAGAGAGAGAGAGGGAGAGATTTGGTATAGATTGTTAAGAACAAGAACTGGGCATATCATTAATCTCAAAGAACTGGGCTAAAGGAGAAAAAAAGAGGAATCAAATAAATTTCAAGTCTTCTGGACTAGAATAGGGTGATTTAACAGAATTGATTTAAGTGGAGAGATAATGGAGTAAAGAAGTTACTTAAGTTTTGACTGAGGTTAATTCCATAGAACTATGATCTATAATAAAAAATATGGTTGCCAAAACACAATATAGGACATCAAGATAAAGTTCAATCCACAGGAAATCATGGTATCTTTATCTTGAATATATTTCCAAAGAGGAATTTCAGAAATGTTATGAAAAATGGAATAATCACTGGAATAATTATATATCTCCCAAGATGACTACTTTGAAGAGATATATTCAATTGAGGAATTCTGGAACAATTCAAGGGCTTCCGCAATCTATCTCTAGCCTACCTTTAGAAGATTATTTTATATTACTTTCATCAAGAATTCTATATTCTATCCAATCCATATTCCATTCATTCACACTAGTTGTCCTTGATGCTTGAAATGTATTCTTGTCTAGATTTTTACCTTGCAAAATTCTTATCTTCCTTCAAACCAGTGCCTCTAGTAAAAAGTCCTTATTTTCCCAGGAATGCATACTATCTTTTCCTCAAAATCTTTATATATCTGTGTGTATAAATGTATACATATATATGTATATATACACATATACATGTATTTATATATATACATATGTATATATGTATATATATAAAATATGTCCTCTTCAGATCCTAAATGGAAATTATGTGAAAACAAGAATTATTTGTTTTACTTTTCTACCAAGACCTGGACCACAGAGTATTGCCATAGTGGGTACTTGAAAAATGTTTGACTCAAAAGAAATTGATATTAGTTTTAATAACTTAGAGTCCTTCCTCATAAGGGTACCCTGATAAATGCATAAGAACATAAAAAATGACCATACGTCATTATTTTAAAACAAGATTGACTATACATGAGCAGTCTATATGAATTAATTTCAAGAGTGCTAGGAAGATTAAACGAAAAGAAATAAAAGACAAAGTTTGGCTGAAGGAGAGGGTTCCACCCCCAAGTGGGTTCCACCCACATCCAGGAAGTTTGTTGAAATATGAAAGTGCTCTGATAACATAAAAGGAAATTATTTTTAAAATTGCCTCATACAAGTATGGGTGAAGGACGAGGCAGTAAGCTAATCAGGTAAAACTGAAGTAACAACCCATCTCTAAAAGACCTCTTTCAAAAAAGAACTCTAAGAACTGACATATTAAACTTATGTCATGTCTTTCCCGAAATTAATTGAGAAAGTGACTTAAAAATGATTACCTATATAGGTATAAGTTCCAAAGAAATCACAAAGATGCTGTCAAATATATTTCAGTAGGCAGCAAATGAACCTTACTTGCAACCATAAATCATTAATCTTTAATCACCAGCCAATTCCTCAATAAGCTCACTGGCATGGAAACTGTAAGATACTCAAAGGATAGTTCTAGCAAATCTGGCATGCATGGTTGGCTTGTGTGTTTAATTACTGTTTATGCTTCGGCAGGATCCAGGCATTTGTATGTAATAAATAGAACACTGTCATGGTGTCCAGATGGTTTCAGACTCACGGCCTAGGGAGTATGTTTGAAGATTACAGGACTGATTTACTCACAGTTCACACTAGCTCGATTGCCGAAAATCATGCTAACAGCATATGTTCCCAGGGCCATGTCTTTGCAAAAATAAACATTCTACTATAAGAACAAATAACTTTTGACGATACTTGATTTTCTTTAGGTTCTTATTAGAAAAAAATTCTATGGATGTTTTGGGTTTCAAGCAGCAAATATAACTAACATATGTTTCTTGTTTTTTCATATTTTCTATTAAGGACATATGGGATTTATAAAGCATTTTAAGGTTTGAAAAATGCTCTATGTGCACACATTCATACATAAATTCATGCATATTCACATGTGGGTGTGATTTTCCCTTATATAACGGAATAACTCTGCAAATCTCTATATAAAGTGAATCATACATAATACAAACGAGATGAATTTAGAGTACGAGTCAGAGAATTAGGATCAAGGTTAGGGCTGGAGTCATTTAAGATTAGGGTTAGCTGGGTAGCTCAATGGATTGAGAGCCAGGCCTAGAGATAGGAGGTACTAGATTCAAATCTGGCCTCACACACTTCCTAGCTGTGTGACCCTGGGAAAGTCACTTAAGCCCCATTGCCTATTAAAAAAAAAAAAAAAGATTAGGTTTAGTGTAAGAGACAGAGGCAAATTTAGGATTGGAATTAGATTTTGTCCCTATTCACTGACATGCATATCTGACTTACTGATGTATGCATCCATCACCTAACTAGGGGTTCATAGCAAACCAAAAAGTTAGAAATTTTAGGTTCTTTAAATATTATTACCTCTTTACAGATTCTTGCTGATGGTTTCAAAGCTAATAATTGGTAGAATTGGGATTCCTAACAGAGGGGTCCCTCTCAAGTCTCACATTATATTTATCCTGCCAATTTCCTTCACTTAGAGAATGTGAAAGATTAAGAAATTATACCCAAAATTCAAATAATTATTTTCTGGATATTTATGGAATTCCTAAGAAAAAATAATTTTAATGCATAGAATTGAATAGATGAGATCACCCAACACAGATGTCACTTGTAATGTTTAGATTATAAATCTAATAGATAATAAAAAAGTTATTGAACCATTGATGTTATCATTTTACTAATTCATGAGGATGTTTTTAAACTTAAAAAATAATATATTTTAATGGAGCAACTAACTGACTCAGTAGTGGAGTGCTGAAAGTAGAATCAGGAAGACATCCTCCTGAGTTTAAATCTGGTCTCAAATACTTCCCAGCTATGAGAACTTTGGCAAGTCACTTAACCACATACCTCAGTTTCTTCAGTTGTAAATAAGCCAGGAAAGGAAATTATAACCCATATTATCCTTGCCATGAAAACTAAAAATGGGGTCAAGAAGAATCAGACAGGATGGAAAAAGGACTCAATAACAATAACAAGGTATGAAAAGAAAGAAAAAAAAAGCCTTTAACCTGTTTTCCTCTCAGTTATCTTGATCATTCAGATGAGAGATTCCAAGTTATACAATGACAGATCCTCAAATTGCACATTATTAAAGCCCATGGGAGATGATGCAACTATTGCTCTCCAAAAGCTTCAGAACTATTTCTGTCCAAAATACTGAAAAGTGTTATAAGGAATTTGCTTTATTTTCGCTGTCTCCCTGGGAGCAGAATTTCTAGTTTAGAGGAATGTAAGTTATATCACTGTCTCTTTAAAGAGCAGAAATCTTTTCAGTCTCACACTGTTTCTTTAAGAGGCAATAGCAGACAGATGTTTGACCTCCATCTCTTTAAAAAGAGAAAACTGGAAAGCAGAGATTGTCAGTCAAGTTACTCCATTTTCTCTGTCTTTGGAGGAAGGAAGGTGTTTGAGGATTTCTGTGTGAGTGTGCTCTCTGTCACAAATGTCTGGCAGTTCAGAGAACAACTAATCCCAATATTATACAAACTATTTGACAGAATAAGTGTAAAGATTAAAATTTAGGGGAGACTGAGGCATCTGAAATTAGTTTCTCTCTGAAAGGAGTATTATATTTTTAGAGGTTTATTGAAGATTAAGGATTAAAAGAAAATACAGGATAAGGAAAATGTGCCTAGGCCAGAGAGGCCTAGACAAGACCTCACCTACATTATGGAAAGAACCACATCTGCACCAAAACGGAAGTCCAAAAAAGACCCGCCTACGGGGAAGACCCTTTAAATAAAATTTTGTTCTCGTCCCAGGTGAGAATTCAGAATATAATTATTAATTGCAAAGTTTAAATAATGATATTTTTTACATAAGCCAAGAAGGGATTCTACCAAATTCTTCTTGCGACACAAATATGGTACTGATCCCAAAGCCAGGCAGGTTAAAAACAGAGAAAGAAAACTATAGGCCAATCTCCCTAATGAATATAGATGCAAAAATCTTAAATAGGATACTAGCAAAAAAAAAAAAAAACTCCAGCAAGTCATCACAAGGGTTATCCACTATGATCAGGTAGGATTCATACCAGGAATGCAAGGATGCTTCAATATTAGGAAAACCATCCATATAAATGACCATATTAACAAGCAAACTTACAAAAATCACATGATTATCTCAATAGATGCAGAAAAAAAGCATTTGATAAAATACAAGACCCATTCCTATTAAAAACACTAGAAAGCATAGGAATAGAAGGGCCTTTCCTAACTATAATAAACGGTATATATCTAAAACCATCAGAAAACATCATCTGCAATGGGGATAAACTCGAAGCCTTCCCAATAAGAATCAAGGATATCCAGGGAAATAATGAAAAAAAATACAAAGAAAGGGGGCCTTGCAGTACCAATCTCAAACTATACTATAAAGCAGTGTTCATCAAAACAATTTGGTACTTGCTAAGAGACAGAAAGGAGGATCAGTGGAATAGACTTGGGGTAAATTATCTCAGCAAGACAGTCTATGATAAACCCAAAGACCCCAGCTTTTGGGACAAAAATCCACTATTTGATAAAAACTGCTGGGAAAATTGGAAGACAGTCTGGGAGAGATTAGGTTTCGATCAACACCTCACACCCTACACCAAGATAAACTCAGAATGGACAAATGAATATAAAGAAGGAAACTATAAGTAAAATAGGTGAAAACAGAATAGTATATATGTCAGACCTTTGGGAAGGGAAAGATTTTAAAACCAAGCAAGACTTAGAAAGAGTCACAAAATGTAAAATAAATAATTTTGACTACATCAAATTAAAAAGTTTTTGTACAAACAAAACCAATGTAACTATAATTAGAAGGGAAGCAACAAATTGGGAAACAATCTTCATAACAAAAACCTCTGACAAAGGTCTAATTACTCAAATTTATGAAGAGCTAAATCAATTGTACAAAAAAATCAAGCCATTCTCCAATTGAAAAATGGGCAAGGGACATGAATAGGTATATTTCAGCCAAAGAAATAAAAACTATTAATAAGCACATGAAAAAGTGTTCTAAATCTCTTATAATCAGAGAGATGCAAATCAAAACAACTCTGAGGTATCACCTCACACCTAGCAGATTAGCCAACATGACAGCAAAGGAAAGTAATGAATGCTGGAGGGAATGTGGCAAAGTTGGGACATCAATGCATTACTGGTGGAGTTACAAATTGATCCAACCTTTCTCGAGGGCAATTTGGAACTATGCCCAAAGGGTGTTAAAAGACTGTCTGCCCTTTGAACCAGCCATAGCACTGCTGGGTTTGTACCCCAAAGAGATAATAAGGAAAAAGACTTCTAAAAGAATATTCATAGCTGCGCTCTTTGTGGTGGCAAAAAATTGGAAAATGAGGGGATGCCTTTCAATTGGAGAATGGCAGAACAAATTGTGGTATTTGTTGGTGATGGAAAACTATTGTGCTCAAAGGAATAATAAAGTGGAGGAATTCCATGTGAACTGGAATGACTTCCAGGAATTGATGCAGAGCAAAAGGAGCAGAGCCAGGAGAACATTGTACACAGAGACTGATACACTGTGGTACAATCAAATATAATGGACTTCTCCATTAGTGGCAATGCAATGATCCTGAACAATCCACTGGGATGAAGGAGAAAATAAGAACACTATTCTCATGCAGAGGACAAATGGGAGGAGGAAAAACATGGAGAAAAGGCAACTACTTAACTGCAGGGGTTGAGGGGATATGATTGAGGAGAGATGCTAAATGAGCACCCCAATGCAAATACCAACAACAAGGAAATGGGTTTGGAACAAGGACACATATGATACCCAGTGGAATCGCGTGTTGGCTAGGGGAGGTGTCAGGAGGGGGGGAGAGCAGGAGGAAAAAAATGATCTCTGTTTCCAATGAATAATGTATGAAAATGACCAAATAAAATCATGTTTAAAAACTAAAAACAAACAAATAAATAAAATAAAATGTAAGCTCCTTGAAATAAAAAAAAAAGACCAAATGTCTGCCAGTTGGCTGTTGAGAGTTGGAATTTATAAACAAAATTAAGAAGAAAGTCCATCTCTGTCTCAGCACTGTGAGGGAGAAGGACTTGACCCTAAGGACTCTTCTCCTCAGAACTGGAGAACTGTCTGCAATTACACTACAGACAGTTTGAATTTCTGATCTTTGGTTAAGGAGGTCAAAGAAGAACTTATTAATTAGAATAGTTTAGTTAGATAGAGAACTATGATTCTAGTTTAAGGAGGTCTGCTCTGTCAGACAAGATGACACTGCAAAGAAAGCAGTTAGATTTGGGGGAGTTTTATTTAGGTAATTTTAGTATAGGATTCAAATTTTAGACAAAAAATAAGAAGTTTAAGATATACTTTCCTATTTTCCTACCTCCTACTCCTATTCAAACTTATCCTCTGTAATAAATAATGCTGCTGGTTTGCCAGAAAGATCTCTGCTGCTTTTATCAACTTCCTATCAATATCTAATAACCCCTGGCAACTTTATCAATCTCCTATACAATATTTTTGACCCATAATAGCTTGGCTATAAATATTTATTAGCCATAGTAGCTATTTGTTAGCTATAACAAAAGATAAACAAGACCATTTTAGGTGGTTTGTTGGAAAGAGTATTCTAGGTGTCCTGCTTGGTTGAAAGGATTCTGAAAATCATGTATAAACAGTAACCCAAGTAAGTTAACTAGTTTGTATGTTGAATAATGTTAACAACCCAAAGAAACATCTGTGAATAGCCTTGATTATATTAAGGTAGGAGCTAAAACCAAGGTGCATTAGACCATTTCTATAAGCCTTTCTGCCTGTTTCTCTCTCTTTCCACATGCTAACTCTTTTCTTATAAAAGGATATAGTAGAAAAGAAATCTGCTATTTCTAGATTTCCTCCCCTTTCTGTTCTTCTCTACCTTTTCTTTTCTTTCCCTTCCCCTAGTACTCCAAATGACTTAGAAAGTTCAAAATTTTGTCCAGAAAATCATCTATTAATAATTAAGAACAACTTATCTTTATAGAGTGAGTAGACCTCAATCAAATGAAATGGGTCTTCTTCAACTTTTAAAATGTCTCCTTTTATAGGCTATAGTGACTAACTAGAGCTTCTTAGAATTTATAGAATGGAGAGATACAGTATGTCTTCATTACCTTACTATGCTTAGAATTCAGAACTAGAGGGGACCCAAGAAGTCTTCAAGTCCAATTTTCTCATTTTAAAAGATGAATAAACTAAAGTTCATGAAGTTAAAGTGAGTTTATTTCAGTCACAAATGTAGTAAATATATCTAGGCTCAATTCTGGACCAAAGTGCCATAGCCAATGGTGTTTCAATAACATACTCTGAAATTATATTATTATATCATAATTTATAAGATACCATTACTTTTTTCCACAGATCATTTGACTATTGTGGGGTACAAATTGTTTCTCCTTTAAGAACAGATGAGATGAAATCTTTTTCTTCTAAGAAATTTTTATTTAAATTAAACACTTTATTTTAGAATAACTTTAGTTATATTGTACATGTCATAACAGATGTTTTGAATTATTCTTTTTTCATAAAATCCATGCAACTTATTACTAAGATGCTTCCAAGAAATAGTAGATCTTGGAGAGGTACTATCTATCTTATGTATGTACTGCTTAGTAAGGTTTTAAGGAAGGTGTAATAGAAATTTCTGGAGATCCTGTGGGTGAGTGCATCAGGGACAAAGAAGTAGAATCAATGAAGCCCACAAAACATTTAAGGAAAGAAAACAAAGCAGTCTTTCTTAAAGCAATTTCTAACAGCCTGGGGTTCCTATGCAAGCAAGTCCCTCAACAGGAGGTTTGAGAAACAGTGGTATATTCAGAATATAATTAACTGTGGTAAAATTCAAAGGAGTTTCTGGTTATGAGATAACTAACTAAATGTAAGTCCTCAGTGTTTAATTTAATTTTTGCATCTGAATATATTTGGCTCCTCAATAAAGAAAACACAAGGGAAAGTAGCCAGGCCTGAAAAGGTTTTATACAATTTAAAAATAAGCATGTTTTCCTACTGCATTGATAGGTTACTGGCATAGAGGGGAAGGCACAGGTCTTGGAGGTTAGATGATATATATGACTTTGAACTTTGTCTATATTTTCTAGGTGTATAATCATGGACTAGTCTCCACATCTCTGAATCTCACTTTTCCTTTTCTGTAAAATGGACATAATAATAACTTTAGTACTTATTTAAAAAAAAAAACCTTTACTTTCTGTCTTAGTAACAACTCAACACACAAAGGCAAGAGCTAGACAAACTGGGTTAAGTGACTTGCCCAAAAAAGTGTCTTAATAAATCCAGGTCCTCCTGAATCCATGGCTGATTACTTTATCCACTTTGCTGCCTTCCTTTAGTAGTTCTTCATGATGGGGTTGTTCTGAACAACAAATAAGCTGATATATGAAGAAACATTTCTAAAACTAAAAATCACTGAATTGCTTATTTTTATTGTTTTGCAGACTACAAAAATATAGCATAAAGATTATACATTGTGACCAAATGAGATTTACACTAGGTATTCAGGGATGCAGGGTTGGTTTAATATATGGAAAACTATAAAAGTAATTGATTATATCACCAACAAAAGTAACACAAATCATATGATTATATCAATTGATGCAGGGAAGACTTCTGACAAAATACAAAACTCATTCCTATTAAAAACATTGGAAAGTATAATTATAAATTGATTTTTTTTCGTAAAAGGATGAGAAGCATCTAACTAAAATAATCAGCAACCATTATTTATAACAGGGATAAGCTAACATCTTACCAGTAGGATCAGAAGTGAAACAAGGATGCCCATTAACATCAATATTATTCAGTATTATATTAGAAATACTAGCAATAGCAATAAGAGATGAAAAAGAAATTGAAGAAATCAGACTGGGAAAAGAGATAATAAAACTACCTATTTTGTAGATGACATGATGATATATGTGGAAAATTAGTGTATTTTTGCTACTATTAATTTTTGTTATTATGATTACTACTATATATCATGTCATTTTAAATATCTCTTTTGATGGGGTTCAGGTCCAAAGACAAGGCATTATTCAACTAATATTATTTTTAATTTAAAATTTGGCATATTACTGCACAGATTGATAGAATGAATGGTTTTTGTAAATGGAATGATAGTATTGAGATCTATACTTATATTCTATAGAATGACAAAGGCATATTTGTTTCAACTCTAGTAGGAACCAAGATGATAGAGATGACATGGACTTCAACCGGTTCTAACACGGTTTTGATTTCATCTGCTAGATGTTTTTATTTTTTGAAACCTTTTCATTCCATGGAGTCTAAAAAGTAATCAGTAGGACAGAACCTAATTTAAAACATTATTTTTGTTATTTTACTGATCAGCGGGTTTCATTATTTAATCATTATTATTATTATTCCCATTTAGATCTACATACATATTATATAATCAAAATTGTTCATAGTGCAGTATCAAACAAAATAAAGCTACCTTCATGGGACTCATTTCCCTAGTAAAGATGAAATAGGTGATTAAATAAAGAAAGCTTGTAATCTATTCATTCAATAAATCTTAGGGGAACTAAGGAGATATTATGTGGACCAGGAAAATTAATAAAGTGCACTGATCAAAAAAGATTGCAGCATTATGGGAGGTTGTAATCTTGCATTCTGTTCTCATCTTGCCTCATTTGGAATACTCAGTTCACAAAGTCATGGTTTGAGGAGTTTGATAAGTGTAAGGGGTAAATTTAGGGTTGAGACTAAATGTAATAATTATTGGTCACCAAGGATATAATTTCTTAAATCCTAAATGAAACACTCAAGTCAGAATGGAAATTTATGGTGATTTAATTACAATAGGAGGAAGAAATTAAGAAAGAGCGAGAGAGCAAGAGAGTGAGAGAAAGAGAGAGAGAGAAGAGTTAACTCAAACTGCTCCAGCTCAGGCTGAGCCAGGCAGGAGTTCAAGGCCTTGGCCAACGGCGGCCTTCCCCTGAGAGCCAAGGGAAAGGGGAGTCAGTCTGATCACTCACCACATGACTGATTCAAGGAAGCTGTCTGAGGGAGCTCCTCCAGGCTTGAGTTCCAGGATTGAACTGGCACCGAGCCCTCTCCACAGGAAATGACGAGAACCCCAAAGGCAGTTCTCTATATCACTTCCTGCGTCTCACATGTGCCAATGGTGACTCAAGCTTGGCTTAGGACAGCCCAGGGGACAGTCAGTTGTTTCTGATTTGTCATTTGTTAGCACATGCCAGTATAGTGTGGATGTGTACATTCCTGGGTGGTAGACTAAGCAAGATGTAGAAAATCTAAAAATCACAATCCTCCCTGATGACAATTGGGGGACTAGTCTCCCCAATTGATCACTAAACATATGTGTCCTACACCCCCAAAATTTCTAACTGCAGGTGTATACAAAATGTTACCCTCTAAGAGGAAAACTACAATAATTCAAGATAAGGAGGAAATAGAAGAGAGAGAGAGCAAAAAAGTTTTGCTTGGCTCATTGACAAAAGCCAATTAGGGGACAGTCCCCTTTGGCATAAGAGTGTATATTCAAAATAAATGTTAAATCAACCTTCAGTTCAATCAACTGTACCCCAAAGTTCATTCTGGATCTTCCTGTAGTGTAAGGGTTTAGGTATCTTTCTGCAAACAGTCCATTCTCTGGATTTAGGAGTTAGCAAGCTTCTTCTCTGAAGATCTTTCTGGAACAAAAATTTAAATCTTCAATTTCATGAAAATATAATCCCCCCAAAGAAAGTGCTGAAAAACACCCAGTTCAGCTCAGGATGCAAGGTTTAGTTATGGGGGTGTGTGAGTCAATTTAAAAGAACAAAAACTAAAACTAAAAACCTAAAAAAAAAAAAACAAGAGACAAAAGAAAAAAATAATGGAAGAAAAATTAAACCCTTTTATATATGTATATATATATATTTTAAAGAAGAATTCAAAATCAGTATCAAAATATCAAAAATCTATGTATACAAAATTTTGAGTAAGCAAGAATAAATTTCTAACAGACCCTTGTATTAGGGTAAAATTAAAGTAATTTCGAATCCCACAAGTCTATAGGACAGAATGCAGTAATATTTCACTTACCCATTTGCAGTCAAGGCTTCAGGAAGTTGCCATACTATATGTGATATTTAAAAGAATTGAACTGCCATAAACTGTGGCATTTAAAAGAGTGTGGATGCCATAAACTGTAATAGTTAAAATAGTTGAGGTTGTAAACTGTAGCGAGTAAAATAGTGGAAGATATAAATTGTAGTAGATATAAGAGTGGGTGAGTAAACTGTGACCGCAGAAAATATGTTTTCACTACAGTGTCTTGTTTTTAAATCAATATATAAGGTGGTCACCAGGGAATATTCCCAATTATGAATATACCCAAGTCAACTGGGTTTTATAGAGAATTTTAATTAATAATACAATGAGGAATTAAAGAAAGAGAGAAAGAGAGAAAAGGGGGAATAATGAAAAAAGGATAGACCGGCCCAGGGTAGCCCTGGCCAATCCAGGCCTAAGTCCTAAAAGAAAAGATCAGTCAGTCAGTTTTTAATCACTCACCACAAGATGTGCGAAGCAAGGATTCTAGTGACAGAGTCTCCCCAGAGGGAGTTCCAGCCAGAGTCAGCCTCCCTTGAAAGACCTCCTTAGAGATTGTCTCTCAAAGCCTGTATATCTCCAGCCACAGTAGACGTTTTTCAAAGGACAGACCATTCTTAATTCACATTTTGTTATCTCCTTCTTCTGTGTAGACTAAAACTTCTGAGTAATTCACATCAGGAAAGCACTGAGTAAGTTTTCACCTCTTTGCTCCTTGTAAGTTCACCAGTTGCCTGACCTTTATAGGTACTTAGCACCCCTTTCTAAAAATAGGCATGGCTTAAGTATGGGTTTAAGTACTTTACATTGTTCAGCAAGGAGTTTTCTCCCCTAAAGCAGTCTTAAGTACAGGTGTAGTAGAGGTCTTCCCATTTCTGATCCAAGTAGAGTTCTCACTTTCCAAATGGGGAATATTCCCAGTAGGGAATTATTCCAATGGAGAATTCCCCAGTGGAGAAATTTTTAACATTCACAAGTCTGAGAAATTTCAAGATTTACAATCCCCCCTGATGGTCATTGGGAGACTAGTCTCCCCATTGATCATTTAACATAATCAATTTGTAATCCTAAATGCACTTCTAACTATGGATATACACAATATTCAAATTTCTAAGAGGAAAATAGAGTAGTGAGGGAGGAAATAGAAAAGAAAGAAAGCAAAACCAATGTTTTGCTGGGCACATTGACAGAAAGCCAAATTAGGGGCAGTCCCTTTTGGCATAAATGTGTACACTTTACAATAAATGTTCAACCAAAGTTCAGTTCAATCAACCATATCCAAAGTTCATTCTTGATCTTCTTGATGTAGTGTTGATTTTCTGGCATCTTTCTGCAACAGTTCATTCTCTTGATTTAGGAGTTAGCAAGCTTCTTTCTTGAAGATCTTTTCTCGAACAAAATTCAAAATCTTGGATTTTCATAAATATACAATCTCCAACAAAAAATCAAAATTCTTAGATTTTAAATTAAAATATAATCCCCCCTGAAGTAGGTGTTCAAAAACATTCAGTTCAACTCAGAATGCAATGTTGAGTTATGGGGATGTATGAGTCAATTATCAAAAGAAGAGGAAAAACACAACCAAAACCATAAGGAAAAAAAATTCAAATTAGGCCCTTGTATAGGTCCAATTTAAAGTAATTTCTATCCCACAAGACTATAGGACAGAATGCAGTAATATTTCACTTAGCCATTTGCAGCCAAGACTACAGGAAGTTGCCATAATATAAGAAGAACAGAATTAGAATTCTATTTTGATAGGGAAATGTTATTCCCTCTTCTGACTTTTTTGTCATTCTCAGGGATATAGTTAAATTTCTTTGCAAAGAGTGTAGATACAAGGAAGTCCTACGACTTAACGTATGTCAAGTGTCGCAAACTCGAGTCTCACATTAGTATTTCCTGTGTGCTCTTTTTGGCACTATTCAGGTTAAGTCTATGCTCCTTGTTTTTATCCCATTTTCTGGAATAAGATACATAAACATTAATCATAGTCCTATAATATTTTATCAATAAATGGCAGGTTCCCATAGTTTAAAGCTTGTGCATTGACATTATAGCAAGTATATATATATATACATATATATATATACATATATATATACATATATGTTAACTTGTATTACTGCAGAAAAAAACATTAATATTAATTATGTGTACCTTTAGTACAAGAAATGAGAAAAAATCAAATATTCTAATCAAAATAAAGAAAAGAAATAATAAAAATTAAGGAAAAATTAGTAATTCAACGTGTTCTCAAAAAACAGCATCCATTTGTCTATGAATTATTATCTCCAATTCATATGATAGGATACAGTCAATCAGTCTCAGCAGAAGATGCTTTCTTCACATGTGAGCAATGAATCCAAGAGTCCTTTTCTCCAATCTTTATAGATGTTGGAGTAGTTAACAATATTTGGAATGGTCCTTCCCATGAAGGCGGAGTTGCTCCAGTTCACTTGAAATTCTTAATATAAACTTTGTCTCCTGGGTTCAGGTCATGCACAGAAAAATCCAGTGGTCCAGCTTGTACTGCAGCTCCGGATTCATGAAGTTCACGTAGTTTGTGCTGTAACTCCTGTATATAGGAAGCAATAGTAGTATCTTCCCCTAATAGTGAGGTATATGCAGGGGGAAAAGGTTTAGCCTGTATAGGCGGATGTCCAAAAAGCATCTCAAATGGTGAGATGTGTAGGTCTTCTCTAGACCTGCTTCTAAGATAAAATACGGCCAAAGGGAGAATTTCAGGCCATTTTAAATGTGTCTCAGTGCATAATTTTCCAATCATCGTTTTAAGTTCTTTGTTCATCCTTTTCTACTATTTGGAGTGGAGACAAAACTGAAAAAGGTTAATTGATATCAACAAAATCAATGTTTTCTGAGGCCAAGGTGAAAGGGTGAGGGGTGGGTTCGTTAAGAGGGTTATTGTCCAGAGCAGGGTGGGACAGAGATTCTGATAATGTTCTTAACTCTCTGTTAATGCTTCTTATAAAAGCTACAATCTCTCCCTGACTTTCCTCTATAAGCTCCTGTCGAGTATTGAGTTCTTCAATTTGTATAATATTAGAGGGAGCAATTGGTTGGTTTGATTGTCTATCAAAATCTTATATTGAAAGGGTAAACATATATTCCCAGTTTCTTAAAAGAATCTCCATATAACATGAGCTCAAGGACCTTCATCAACCTGCTTGCCTTCTCTGAATAATCTTCAACTAATGTAAAAATGGAGATTTTGAACCAAAGATTTCAGTCTCCAGAAGTCCTTGGTATTTCCCAGAATTCCCTATAATCTTACCTGAGTCTCCACCTGTGCGATATCACAAATAGTAGGTTGATGAAGGTTCTTGAGCTCATGTTATATGGAGATTCTTTTAAGAAACTGGGAATATTTAGCCTGGCAAAGTAAAGATTTAGGGAAAATAAGAGAGCTGCCTTTAGATATCTGAAGCACATCCTCTGAAAGAAGGATTAGACATGTTCTACATGATCCCAGGTGCCAGAACTTAGAACAATGGGTTGACCTTGAAAAAACAACTAGAGGCTTCATATCAGAGGGAAAACACTTCCTAATGATTAGAGCTGTCAACATGCAATGATTGCTATGGGTAGTGATGGTTCAGCCCTCCTGGGAGGTTTTCAGTGATAAGCTATATGATCACTTGTCAAGTATATTATCCTGGGGAAGTTCTTGAAGTATGGGTTCGATTACATGACCATTGAACTCCTCTCCATCTTTCCAACCAATTATGTGGTTCTGTGAATTTTTCATAATCTGAATAATGTGTATCATATTTTTCTTTATTCTTCAACAAAGTATTTGCTGTAGGGACAAACTGATGATCCCTCTTCTTGGATAGTAGAAGGTAAAAGTGCTCAAAATATGCCAATCCATTTACCAAGTCATCAGAGAAAATGAAGTTATCCTATTTTTTAAAACCCTGGAAGAAGACTTTATATGGAAAAGTAAGCAAATAAAAAGCATATATAGGCATGATGTTATTTATGCTTGACTATATTGAAATGATATATAACATTCTTTCTTGGGTCATTTTTCTTCACCTCCCATTACAGCTTATAATTTGTGTTCTCAGAAGGGAGCTAACAGAACTCAGTCCTCCAGAGGTAATCTTAATGGGCTGCTACTTCTCATTCATTGGATCCTGGAATACTTCCCTTTGATTATTAAATATTATCTTCAATGGCTGCTTTTTCTTCTCCTTTAGTTCAGCTGTGTTTATTTTTTGTTAATTTGAATTCATTCATTTGTTTACTTTTTACATTAAAATACTCAATTAAATCTCTCCCTTCTTCCCATCCCTCTGTTAGAGAAGGCATTATTAGACAAAAATGTAAATATAAAATGTCTTACTTATTTATAGTGTAGTAGATATTGATATTAGGGGAATTATGGTAATGGGGAAATGTTAGAGCAGTAACACCAGGAAGCAAGCCAGGAAAAAGACTGGATCTTGAGCCCCTCCCCCTACACTACTTCCTTTTCCCTTTCAACTGTCTTAGAAATGTTCTTCTCAGAGATGGTAAGCTAGAAGGTTCCCCCTAATAACCAAATACCACAATCAAATCCTTTAACTAAGAGGTCTTTTATCCTATTGGGTAGAGGAGATAAGAAAAGGGGAGGGGTGAGAGGAAAATAGGTCTCCCTAAATTTTGTAAATTATCCTTTTGATTGAAGATTTAACATATTTTCAAATTCAGGAAACAAAGTTATCTTTCCCTAAAGGGAGATATTGACAGCAATGCTGACAGGTGCGACAGAGGCTGGCACTGGAAAAAAGTGCCAGGCTAAAGATTTTCCTCCTTCTACCTTCCCTCCTTAGCTAAATCTGCTCTCCCAGATTCACTCGTTCCTTTTGTCCTCACTGCACTACATGTGACCAAAGGGTATTCCCTTGATCTATTCACTCACACTCAGCTTGGGGAATAGATAACTTTTAATGTCAACTCAATCAGGTGATACAAAAGGAATAATGGGCAGGGAAGAATGGGAAAAGGAAAGTGGGGAAAAGGGGGTCCCTGTCTCTATCTAAACCCTTTCCCCTCCCTCCTCAAGTTTGAGGGGAACTCAGGCCTTGGCAGCCTGATCCCCCTGAGAGAAAGTCAGGTTGACTCACCCCTGGGCAACAGAAACTGAGGTAAAGTCTGCTCAGATTTCTCTTCAGAAGTCCCTTCAATTGGGAAGTTTTGGGGGAAAAGATTTCCAGTCACCAACATGAAAAATGGATAACCCTCAGGAGAAAGTCTTTTTCCCAACTTCTCTCTTCAGCTTCTCAAGACCAAGAGACCCTCACTGCTCTCCCAGACAGAGTCTACTAAACCTCCAAATTCCACTCCTGGGGTCCCTCCCCCATTGAGTTGATCAATTTCACATACTCTTGAGTCTGACACTTTTTCTCTAGTGCCAGCCTCTGTCATAGAGGGTCTTCTGGGCTAAAAACCCAAATGTCTTTTTTCAGCTCACTGTCTTTTGGATAAAACAATAGCTAGAGAGAAAGAATTTGTCTTCCACCTTCTGGTCCAACAGCCAGAAGGAATGCCTTTCAGCCAACTGAAGCTACTTAACTGCTTTTTCCCAAGGTTCCATGGAATCATTTCCTCATCTCAGTTGATTGATTTTTCACAAAGTTACGAGCTCCTTTTCTTTTTGTAGATGCATTTGTCACTTCTCAAAATCTTCATTTACACTAGTCATTCTTCAAATAATATTTCTGTTGCTATATATTATTTTCCCTGGGTTCTGCTCATTTTACTCTTCATAATTTCATGTAGATCTTTTCATGTTTGTCTGAAATAAATTTGCTCATTATTACTTATGGCACAATAGTATTCCATCATATGCCACAACATTTTTAGCCATTCCTCAATTTATGGGCATTCTCTTAATTTCCAGTTCTTTGCCACCTCAAAGAGAGCTGATAAAAAATATTTTAGAATGTATAGGCTCTTTTCCTTTTTTCTTTGATCACTTTGGAAAATAAACCTAATAGTGGTATTGCTCATTTATCAATTGAGGAATGGCTCATATTCTTATATGTTAGAGAAAGTTCTCTATATAGTTTAGTTATAAAGCCTTTATCTAAGAAATTATAAAGGTTTTCCCAACTTACTGCTCTTTATATAATATTGGCTATATTAGTTTTACTTGTATGAAATCTTTTTTAATTTAGTGTGTTCAAAATAATGCATTTTACACCTCACAATTCTTTCTCTATCTTGCTTATTCATAAATTCTTTACCTATTCATAAATCTGATAGGTAATCTGTTCTTTGTTTTCTAATTTGCTTATGATATCTTCCTTTAGGCCTACGTCATGTATCCATTTTAGTCTTATCTTGGTGAATAATATAAAATATTGATCTATATATTTAGTTTCTGCCAGATTGCTTTCTGGTTATATCAATAATTTTTATTTTTATTAAGCAGAAGCTTCATATCCCCAAAACGTGTATTTTTACTTTTGTCTAACATAAGATTGCTGTAACCTTTTACAACTATTTGTTGAATATCTGTTTCATTCCATTGGTGTACTTTTCTATTTTTTACTCAGTACCAGATAGTTTTGATAATTACTGCTTTATAATAGAGTTTGAAATTTTATAGTTCTAAACTTTTTCCTTTATATTTTTATTATTTCCTTTAATATTGTTGACATTTTGTTTTTAAAAGTGATTTTTTCATTGTCCTAGTTCAATTGAATACATTTTTGTAATTTAATTGGTATGGAATTGAATAAGTAAATTATATAGGATTGTCATTTTAATTATATTGGCTCTACCCACCCATGAACAATTAATATTTCTCCAGTTATTTAAATCTGAATTTATTTCTATGAAAAGTGTTTTATAAGTATATTCACATAGCTTCTGTTAGATTTAAAAGAGTTTTGAGCATTAAATAGTTGTAGATAAGAGAGTGGGAGCCATAAACTCTGATAATTAAAATGTTTGGGAGCAAGGGAAATATATAACAATTATGACCGCTGAAATATGTTTTCTACTGTGTCTTGGTTTTATATAAATATAAGATGGTTGCCAAAGAATATATTCCCAATTTATAAATATGCCCAAGCCAACTGGGTTTTATAGAGAAATTTAATTTATAATACACTGATTAATCAATAGAAAAAAGAGAGAAAGTAAGAAAAGAATAAGAATGAAGGGCCTCAAGCCAATAAGGCCTAGACCTCAGTCCTAAGAGATAAATCAGTCAGTTGGTTTTATCACTCACTCAAGATCTCTCTAGGTAAGGCTTCTCATGCCAACCTCAGGCTCCACCTTCAAGAGAGCCTCCTTTCAAGAAATGTTTCCAGAGAATTCTCCTCCTGACTCCTCCTGAGTTCTCCTTCCACAGCCTCCTTCAAGACCTCTCCAGCAGCTCTCCCTCCAGGACCTCTCTCCTCTCAGACCTCCTCCAGAGCCCCAGACCTCGCTATCTTTAAGCCAACAATCTAAGTTCCCTCCCCTCAGTTCTCACATCTACCAATCACTGTCGATGTCTCCCCTGTGCCAATGGTGGCTCTAGCTTAACCCAGGACCGCCCAGAGGTCTGTCTCCTTTGCACATGTCTGTTGAAGGTCATATTCTCAAATAATTAAATCTTGATCTTTGCTGCAGCCCTTCCTAAATCCTGTTACTCTGAGTAGGGTGGAGATTGTAGTTTCCAAGACCTGGTTCTGTCATTCCAAGTATCTCTATTTTATCAATTCTAAAATGAATCATGACTCAAAGAACTTCCTGTTCTATGCTTAAGCATAGGTCAAAGCCCTTTCCATTGTTTAGCAAAAGGTTTCTGTCCTAAAGTAGTCTTAAGTAGGGAGGAGAAGGATCCTCCCATGCCAAGGAGTTTCATATTCCAATAGAGTTCTTACTATCAGTAGGAAATTTTTTCAAGTATGAAATTTCCCAATGGGGAAATTTCCAACATTCATAAGTCTAAGAAATTTTAAGGTTTACAAATCTGAGTTTGTTTTGAGAGATATGCTCCTGTGGTTTTTATTCTCTCTAAGGTTATTTGAAATGGATCATCTTATTACTTTTCTTACAGTACATTGTTGGTTATATATAAAAAATGCTGATTATTTATGTGGCTTTATTATACATCCTGGTACTTTGATAAAATTATTGATAGTTTCAACTAATTTTTAGTCGAGTCTGTAGGATTTTATGTATATATGTGTATATAAAATCATCATATCATCTGTGAAGAGTTTTATTACATCTTTCTCCATTCTAATTTCTTCAATTATATTTTTTCTTAGTGCTATTGCTAATATTTATAATATAATATTAAATAATATTTGTGATAATGGGCATCATTGTTTCACTCCTAATCATATATGGAAGGCTTCTAACATCCCCACTACACATAATTTTTCCTGATTGGTTTAGGAGTATATTTCTTATTTTTCTAAGTAAAAATTCATTTATAACTTTCAAGTATTTTAATAGGAATCAATGTTGCATTTTGCCAGAAGGTTTTTCTGCATCTCTTGATATAATCATATAATTTTATTACTTTTTATTGATGTAATCAATTGTTTTAATAATTTTATCTATATTAAACCATATCTGAAATACCTGGTATGAATCCTGTTTGGTTATAATGTATAATCTTTTTGATATAGTGATATAGTCTCTTGGTTAATATTTTATTTAGGATTTTTGCAACTATATTTATCTTTTAAATTGACCTAAAATTTTCTTGATTTGTTTTTGCTCTTCTTGTTTTAGGTGTGAGCTCCTTATTTGTTCCATAAGAGAACAGGAAGGACTACTTTATCAATTATTCTGAACAATATATTTAATATGGGCAATATATGATCTTCAAATGTTTGATGAAATTCCCTTATAAATTTATCTTGTCCTGATACTTTTTTCTTAAGAATTTATGGCCCAATCAATTTTTTTTAAAAATTGATTTATTTAAGTATTATGTTTCTTGTTCTGTTAACCTAAACAATGTATATTTATGTAAGAATTCTTCCATTTCCCTTAAATAATTAAATTTGTTAGCATGTAATTGGGCAAAATAATTCCTAATTATTACTTTGATTTCATCTTCATTGGTTGTAAACTCAATACTTTTCTCTTTAATGCTAATGATTTGGTTTTCTTCTCTTTAAAAATAATGTTAACCAATGCTTTATCTATTTTGTTTGTTTTTCATAAAACTAACTCTTAATTGTATTTATTAATTCAATAGGTTTTTAACATTCAATTAAGTAAAATTTTAGTTTAATTTTATTTAATTTTTAGGATTTCCAATTTGGCATTTAATTTTCAATTTTTTTTTAGTTTTTTAAATTATATAATCAATTCATCAAATTATCAGTTCTCTTTTTGTGTTGATATAATCATTTATAGATGTATATCATCCTATAATTCTGTTTTTGCTATATTTCATAGATTTTAGTATGTTGTCTCATCATGTTTTTTAATAAAAATATTTAATTTTTCTATAACTTCTTATTTAACCCACTCATTATTTAAGATTGTTATTTGGTCTCCAATTAATTTTATTCTGTCCTTCCATAGTCTCTAAGTATAATTTATTGCATTATGATCTGAACAAAATACATTTAATATTTCTGCCTTTCCACATTTAACTCTAAAGGCTTTTTTGTGTCATATTATATGGTTAATTTTTGTAAAGGTACCATCTTCCACTGAGAAAAACATATATTTCTTTCTATTCCCATTCAGTTCTCTCCAGATATTTATCATATCTTCCTTAACTAAGATTCTGTATATTCCTTCAACTTATTTCTTTTTTGTTGTTGTTGTTTTTGTTAGATTTATCTAGTTCTGAGAAGGGAAAGTTGAAATCCCTAACTATTATCGTTTTGTTGTCAATTTCCTGCTTTAACTCTTTTAACTTTTCATTTAAAAATCTAGATACTAAAATATTTTGTGCACATAATTTAATACTGATAATGCTTCATTATATATTGTATCTTTTAACATAATTTAGTTTCCCTATTTGTATCTTCTTCTCATTGAATTTTAGAAAAGGATATTTTTAAGATTTATATAGTAAATAGAATTAGGACAAAATATTTTCCAAAAATATTCTGGAATAAACTATGCCCCAATAACTATATAATCATATTGTAACACAAGTTAAAGAGAGTTAAGGGAACGAAAGAAAACTGGTTGTGAAACACACGTATAGGGAATATCTATCAAAGTACAAAATCATAATTTCTTGTTACAGAAAGTTATTTTTAAGTCTTTAGCCAATATTTACTTCTGGTTCAACAGATGATATTCCATGACAACACTTCCTTCCATGGAAGATATCATCTGTATTATCATGGGTAAAAATACCTATTTCTAAATTTATCTATCTTTTTCCTTCATGGATTTCTTTCTGCTCCCAGATTGGAAATGTTATTTCCTTTTGACTCCATCTATCTAATAATTTTGTCAATAGGAAAAAAGAGGTTGAAGAGAAAGGGGGGGGGGAATAAATAATCCCCTGGCCATTAGAATCCTCTTAAAAGCTCACTCAAACTGAAAACTTTCAGGCTGTGTTGGACCCCTCTTGGCTGAATTCACCAAGGGACTGACTGATATTTTATGCATAGGCTTAATATGCATGACTGATCTTCACAGTCAATTACAAAGGTTTCTTTTTCTGTCCAATAAAAGAGGTTCACACCTCATAAAGAAATCATAAACAACTGTAAAGCATTTTGTCTAGACATTTAAAACTTCATCCTGTCTATTAACTGATTGAGATGGGAAAAGAATACATACACACATATACATAATACCAGCTTTATCTTCATCCATCATTTACAGAAATATGAGGTAGAAATGTTTCTCCTTTATTCATAATTAAATTGACAGAAGAGTATCTTGACACAAAGTTTGAATGTATAAGGCTGTTACAGAATAGTCTAAATAACACTGAATCCCCTTTAGGGATTAAAAAACATACACAGGTATAAGATAATTTAAAAAAAATGTTACCTTCCATCAAAGAATCAATATGATGTATTCGTTCCAAGTTAGAAGAGTAGTAAAGGCTAGACAGTGAGTATAAAGTGACTTGCCCAGGGCCATACAGCTCTGAAGTGTCTGAGCCCAGATTGACTTTAGGAAGTCCTGTCTCTAGGCCTGGCTCTCAATCCACTGAGCCACCTTGCTTCCACTGTAAGATTGTTTCTTAAAGGAGTAAGGATCTCAATATTATGGGGAGAAATAACTAATTTTCCTCTAAGGAATGAAGACATGCATCTTTAGGAATAGCCTAGACAACAGTCATCCAATGGGAATCAGAAAAAAATGAAGTATTAGTTGTTGGTTTCCTCTTGTTTTATAGCAAAGGGACAATATAATAAAATATTATTCTATCTTCCTAGGGCATACATTTAGGATTTATTTAACATTTTTCATACCTTCAAACCTGAGGAATTCACAGTAAAACAAAATTTGCTTTTTGGAAACTTCTATCCACTGACCCCTGTTTTGCCTTCTGGCCAAGCAGAATATATCTGATATTTCTTCAAGATGACAGATCTTTAAGGAGTTGCAGAAGTCAAATTCTGGCTTTTACATATGCTACTCAATCTCATTTTATCATTTTTCGTGCTATTGCCCCCGAACTCTAAAACCCAGGTGCAATTTATTGGGATTATCTTCTGCCCTAGGTATTTCTACACCATAGGATTTCTGAGTAAAGTGAATAAGCATTGCAGGATCATAAATCTACAGCTGGAAAAGAGCTCAGAGCCTCTGTGGTCCCACTCCCACAATTTACAGATGAAGAAATTGAGATACATACAAAATAATGGCTTGCCCAAAGCCCAGATGGATAGTAAGAAAAAAAAGAAAATGAGAACATAATCTATTTAGGAGATCTGAATTTGATTAATTGACATGAAACTAATTGAGAATTTTTAAAAAGGAAGGAATATGAAATAAAGTTTAGAGCAGAACCCCAAAATGATACTATAATAATTAACTTTAAAGCTTACTCAATCTTGAAATCTATTCTTTTTTACAAAAAATAAAAAATAAAAAAAATCTCCTGATTCAGACTAGTCTTAGAATTACTCATATTCCAAACTGGCATAAGAGTATCTTTCCTCTACTTATTAAATTTTATAAAAACAATATATACATAAAAATAAATTTTATAAATAACATCTTTGCATATATGGAGTCAGAGAGATAAATTAACGAATTCAAAAAACAAGTTGTCTTTAAAAGCTTTGCTACTATAAACAAAAACCAAAAAATTATCAGAAATTTCTAAGATCACCTACAAGAAAAAATTCTGGCCCAAATATTATCTTATTGTAGAAACCACAAACCAGTCTTTATCCTTTAAAAATATCTCTTTCCTTTAAGAATTAGTGAACATATGTGCAATTGTGATCCCAAATGTGGGGTCTTTTGGTAAAGGAGAATGATAAATATTTATCTCCAATTCTTTACAGAATTTACATATGGTCTGCAGGCTATGCTTCAGGAAAGAAAGAAAGGTATCCTATGTATAGTAATATATATTTAAAGTGTTGGAAAAGGAACATTTGACTTTAAATAAAATGCGAACCTCAAAAGAGAAATGTAGATTTTGAATGTCTCCAGTGAGTGCTGTCAAAAGTAGATTGACCTAAGTAATGCCTGTTTCATCTGACCTAGTTCCTTCTAAATAGTTTGAAGTTGTGATCATGGGTGGTGATGGTGGTGGTAGTGGTAGGAATATGATACTTTTTTGTATTAATTTTTTCATATGCAGAAGATGCTATATAATTCACATTAAATCAGAATTAACAAAGACACCTTTTCCTTAGAAATTCCTTGACAGTTTGGATATTTGCATATGCTCTTGGAAATAATTAGGATGCACTTCTGTGAAAACACACATTCAATTTGTAACTGATAGAGTCATGCCTTATCCCAAATTAATATGAATGAGTAAGATTACTCTCTTTTTAATTTTTTTAGTTTAATATTCTTGTAATTAAATTTGATCAGGTCCAAAAGAGGAAGAAAACCTTAAGCTGTCCCCCACACCTACATACCCTGCAATCCAGTAACAATAGCCTTTTTTCTGTCCATCAAACCAGATGCTCAGTCTCCTCATTTGAGGTGTTTTTATTGGCCTTCTGCTATGCCTGGAATGCTCTGCCTCCTGGCTTCCTTCAAGTCTCAGCTAAAATTTCACCATCTTTTTTTTTTAATTAGTTTATTTGTTTAGAATATTTTTCCATGGTTACATGATTCATGATTTTTCCCACCCTTCTTGCTTCCCCCCTCCCAGAAATGGCAAGCAGTTCCACTGGGTTATACTTGTATCATTATTCAAAACTTATTTCCATGTTATTCATATTTGCAGTAGAGTGATCTTTTAACACATGGGTTCATATGCTGCCTCTAACACTTACTGACTATGTGACCAACATCCAGTATTCTAAGATTTTAAATTAGAAATGAGTAGCTAATTTTCATTGACAGAGGGAGTTTTCATACTAATGAAATCATTGATGGAAATCAAAAACAACCAAAGCAACATTTGTTTAGAGTTGTGATTCTCTAGACAATATAAAAATATTTCATATAACCTGTCACATTTTGCTATATATTTTAAAAGATCCAATCTATTTATTAATAAGTTTTTATTTTCAGTCATTTTCTGTGAGTACCAAGTTCCTAGCGATTGCTTTTACCCCGATAGTGAAATGTATTTACTTGGAATATCTGTTGAGAGGCTGTCATTTTTTACATTATGTTATCTTATCCTCTGATAAGGTGTATCAAAAGTCTAATGTATTTCTATTTCCTAGTGGCACTATGCTTTTATATTCAAGAAAAGCATTAAAGATAGTTGCATAAGTACTGTCAAAAAATTCACAGAAAAATCTCTCTTACTGATTTACTATGGGTATAAGAAATATAAGTTGGAAAAATAAAGATGTAAAATGTTTTTAACAATAAATGTCTATCAAAATCTTATATTGAAAAGGTAAATATATATTATATTTGTTAAATTCTTTCAACTTGTGTTTTTTGGTGTAAGAGAACTCTCATTGCCAAAATCCCCTTCACTGATTCACATAGTCAATTCTTAGAACAATTAGGACTTTCTTAATTTTAGTGATTTGTCTAGGGTGAAACAGCTGGAATTTATCAGAAACAGGATTTGAACCTAGCTCTTCCTGACTCCAGAGGTCCTTTCCTTATTCCATCAAGCTGCCTTTCATATTGATACAAAGGAAAGAACATTGGAGTCAAAGGATCTGGGTTCAGATTTCAACCCTGGCACGTACTAGATTTGTGGCCTTTGATGAGAACTCAACCTACCTTTGCCTTGGTTTTGTCAGAGTTGCAATTGATGGTCTCTGCTGTCTGTTCTACTTTTAACACTATAATCATATTTTTAGTCAGTGACTTATTTATCTGAACTTTTCATTGGATTGACATTAAAAGCTTAGTTCAGTATTCATTTTGGTGAATGTAACTTTACCAGCCAGTGTCTTGCAAAACTAACATTTTGTATAATTTTTAAACTTTATATATTTTGGTTCAGATTTTTTTCTTGTTTCAGTAAACAATGAAAAATAAGTTAATTTTTAAAAATCATTATACATTTCAGTGATGAATTGTGTTTGAGGCAGTATATTATATGTCAAGTCACAAGGTGGAAATGTAGAACAAAAACTAAAAAGCCAGTGTGATCAATTGATGGCAGCTCAATCTAAGGTGAAAGCAAAGTAATCTCCCAGAATATTAGGTGGTGCTAATCTTATGGGAAGACATTGATAGGTGACACAGGATAGGTGAGCATCGATTGGCTGTCACAGCACTCTACAGTGTTATCACAGACACATAGGAGCACCTGAGTATCTAAATGTTTATATTTACTACCACTACCACTACCACCACTACCACTACTACTACTACCACTACTACTACTACTACTACTACTACTACTACTACTACTACTACTACTACTACTACTACTACTACCACTACTACCACTACCACTACCACTACTACTACTACCACTCCTACTACTACTACTACTACTACTACTACTACTACTACTACTACTACTACTACTAAAGTAGTATATATTGTTTCTTTAAGGTATGGCAGGGTACTTTATAAATATTTTCTCATTTGATTTTCAAAATAACTAACTCTAGCAAATAAGTACTATTGTCATCATAATTTTTGCAATTGAAGAAACTGATGTAGACAGAGGTTACGTGACTTAGCTAGGACCACACACAAGTAAGTGTCTGATGAAGGATGTGAACTCAGATCTTCTTGACTTGAAAGTTCAGCATTATCCCCTAACTATATCATGTACTTTTGCACATATTTTTAAATATTCATGTGTGTACACATTTACACACATATGTATTATAGATTTAGAGTGGAAAAGAAATGTAGATGTCATCTAGCCTAATCCCTTGATTTGGCAGAGGTCTAGA
Organism: Monodelphis domestica; assembly: GCF_027887165.1. Lineage (NCBI taxonomy): Eukaryota > Metazoa > Chordata > Mammalia > Didelphimorphia > Didelphidae > Monodelphis > Monodelphis domestica. Next base: position 340,793,534 of record NC_077229.1, read on the forward strand.
AAGATTAGGTAACATGTCCAAAGTCACATAAAGTGCCTGAGCTGGGATTCAAGCCTTCTAACACCAAACACATCACTTTTTCCATAACAAGACGCATAGTAGCCACTTAAGAAATACTTGTTGATTGATGATTAAGACTGATGACGCTATTCTGCTCAGGGAACTTTTGACTCTGAAAAAGTGGTTAAGATTTTTTGTTTGTTGCTTTATTTAGGAGACAGAAAGCTGCTCACATTGGTCAGCCATGTCAGACTCTCAGTAAAATAAAATACTGATTATGTACTTATTACTCCCTGATCTAAGTAGGATGATATTAAATGGAGATAATAGCAGAACAACTACTTACCACAAAAGCAGTAAAGCCACAATAACAAAACTAATTGTCTAATTCTAGTGTCATTTTTGAAACACTTATTAAAACCACACCATCTAACTGAAAAGTTGGTCTTGGAACAAAGCTTGGAACTGTATTTCCACAGAGATTCATTCACATGAATACAGTTTGCTGAAAGTTATTTTTAATAAAACAAATAAAATGTATGTACAGCTTTTATGTGATACTTTATTCTTTAGAAATTCACCTAACAACATATCAATTCAGCCAGGTCCTGTTGGAATTACATGTTCTCAGGTTATCATTTTTTTAAATATTCACTATGCGTCCAGCACTGTGCTAAGGGCTATGGGAGAAACTAAAGAATTAACAGATATGTTTGCTGCCAACAATCAGTTAACAGGTAGAGAAAGAAACATTGAAAAATTAAATACCCAACAATTAAAAGGTAATTGTTTGTTTTGATATATCGCTACAATAGGAGTTCCGGAAAGGAAGAGATTAGAGCTGTCAGAGTGGAATCTAGAAATCCCCAGTTCTTTTAGTTGGGAGGTAGAAAGCCCAGGTTTTGACCTTGTCACAGGAGAGTTTTCTCCCTGAGGGAAGGTCCTACTTCACTGGTCTCAGTCAAACAATAGACAATCCACTTCAGGTGGGGCTAAACCCAAGTCAAGTCTTGAGACTCTTTGGCACAGTAGACAGCTCATCAGTCTCACAAGGTGAAGGTCCTGAGTTCAATCCTCCCAATGAGGGTGTGATATACTGGGAGAGGCTTCTGGAGTTCGAAGAGTCACTTGACTTCAGCTTGGGTTTAGCTCCCACCTGAAGTGGATTATCTATTGTTAGCCTGAGTGAGACCAGGGAAGTAGGACCTTCCCTCAGGGAGAAAATTTTCCTGTGACAAGGCCAAAACCTGGGCTTTCTACCTCCCAACTAAATAAACTGGGGACCTCTAGATTCCATGTTGACAGAGCATTACTGAAAAGCCAAAGAAAGCTACTCAAAGAAGGAAGAACTTGAATTGAAACTTCAAGTCTGAATAGGATTTTGGTGAATAATTAATAATGAATGAAAAAAAAAAAGGATTTGCTAAGTATCCACTGCTTATTCTTATTATAGGCACCAGGAATTGTGGTGTAGATTATGAAGTTACAAAGAGAAAATGAAAGAGTCTCTGCCTTAAGGAAGCTTAAAATTTAATATACAGGAAGAACTTATATAGGTGAATAGTGGCAAGAAAAAAGAATTTTGGTACAAACAGCCATAGGAATTGCACATAAATCTGTATGTGAAAATGGCACACCCTTTCAAGAAACAATTATTATTTGTTTCTGGAGCAAGAGAACTTATGACTTTGTTTATTGTAAATTTGAATTATTATGTTCTGAAGCAAGATAGAGGTAAAGAAGAATATATGTGCATTGAAGCAGAGCACATAGAACAATGTATAGGATAGGTAGATATAATGCATGATCTATAATTATGTAATTCTGGGAAATCTTTATTGCTTTTCACAGAACATATTTCTGTATAAAAAGATGATATTCTGATGTGATATTCTTATTAATCAATATTATGTAACTGCATGTGTACAGTCATATATGAAATTTTATGCCAAACATTGACAACTATATAGAGAGAGATGGATATTAATAATTCACCAATAATTTAAACACATAATCATAAAATTTTGGAGTTAGAAGGGACATCATTGGTCATCAAGGCAAATATATGCATGAAAGAATTTTTACTATGTTATAGTATATACTTGAAAATGGCCATCCAGCCTATACTCAAATATCTCTAGTTAAAAGGAATCCACTATCCTTTAAGGTAGCCCATTAGGTTTTTTGGCAGTTTTAATTAGGAGGTGTTTTGGTTTTTTTTCCCCGAAATCAAGTCCAAATTTGTGTCTCTGTCACTTCTACCTATTATACCTCATTCTGTGTTCTGGGGTTAAACAGAATAAGTTTAATCTAAATTTCCACATGACAGCCCTTCAAATGCTTGATATCTACTTCTCCTCTCCTAGCTAAATGTTCCCAGTCCTACAATACATATTCATATGAAATGGCATCAAGGCTCTTTACCATCATGGTTGTCCTCCTCTGAACACACCCCAATTTATCAAAGCAAGTACCAAACTGTGATGCCTAGAAATTAAGATTAAACTCTTAATTAGGTCTGATCAAAACAGAGAACATGTTTATCACACCCCCAGAACTGGAAACTATGCCTCTTGATGTAGCACAAAGTCTTTTGTGGCTGCCATATCCCATGGCTTGTTCAGTTTACAGTATACTAATAGCCTATACAACGTTTTAAGTACTAAGGGGGAAAACAAATGCAAGTTTAATTGAACTTGTTTCTCGTTCTCATAGAACTTAAAGTATGGTTAGGTTGAATATGATAAGGATAAATAAGATGATTTTTCTTATCTTCTGGACTTGTCCATACTATACTATATGCATGGAGATTGCATGTATCCTAACCCCTTGCTTAAGGGCATGAATGACCACAGATTCTTTGTTGGTCTCTAGGTGTGATCAGGAGAGTTGGAACTGAATCAAAGAAGGCTGGTCATTGAGAAAGGAAGAGCAGCCCACCCAGTATCAATAGACCCTAAAGGAAATGTATGTTCTCTCTTCTTCTCTCTCCTTCTCTCTTTCCTTTCCCTCTGAAACAAGAATTAAATGGATCTTAAATATCTCCAGAGGTCACCTGGGAGTTTTGCATCATAGGAGAGTATAATAGTAGTGATATCTCACTAATTCATGTTTTAGGTATTTGTCAGTTCAAGTTTATGTCTTTGGGTTTTAAGCATTTCTTTTTGGTAGGCAAAGAATTATCATAAATTTGACCATTATAAAAGTAACTTCCTAGAACCATGATGGCAAACCTATGGTATACATGCCAAAAAAGGCGCATAGAGCCCTCTCTATAGGCACACCTGCTATCACCAGCCATAATTCATTACTAGAAACCCAGAAGGACTCAAAGTGGAGCTATTCCCTTCCCCTCTCCATGTGACTGAGGACATTCCTCACTTCCCCCACCTCTCTGCCTAGCAGCCCAGTGGGAGTGATTCCTCCTTTCCCTGTCTGGGGTAAGGTGCTGGGGGAGGGGCTCACATGATGAGTAAAGGTGTGATGCAGACAACAGCATATTGAGTTGGTGGTAAAGATCATTCCCATAGTGGGGTTGCAGAGGAGCTGAGTGTAAGGGTGGAAAACCTCACAATGTGACACATAGTTGGAGGGGAGCAGAGCTGGAGGGGAGCAGAGTGCTTCCTCCCTCCTCTGTTTGGGATAGGGGAGGGGAACAAGGAGGGTTTGCATGGGGTGGTGGGGCATGGCACTCACTCTGGGGGGAAAGGTTGGGCACTTGGTCTGGGGGGTGGGGTTGAGGTGGGGCCCAACACTCTATCTCTAAAAGGTTTGCCATCACTGTTCTATAAGATACCCTCTTAATCCCTTTTTGGAGACATACTACACTTTACCAGTTTTAAGAAAGAGATTTTCCCCAGTGCTTTGAGGTAGATATATAATAAGCCAGGGAATGGTAGAAAAAGCCTAATACTTATTTTGTGGGGGTTAAGTTTTTTCAGGAATGAATTCTATACTTTGTGGGAGACCAGAGTCAGAGCTCTTGGGGAAGAAATGTCATCCTTGGGCCTTGGCTGCCATATGCAAAGAATATATTTTATATATCTCTCTATATACATATATACACACACATATATGAATATACACAGAAAATAATATCACATGATAAGATATTACATCTGAAAAAGATCACTTGCACCTATTATGAAATAGAAACCCACAGACTCCATATAGACAATTTAGGTAAATAAAGTCAAAAGGTCAAATTTCTCCAAGTCAACATAGAAAGTTAGATTTTATTGGAAGAGGGTCAAGTCCTCCAATAAAAACGTTCTCTTGCATGTATTACATTGTTGGACCATGGCAAAAGACAACACCCAGAGGCTGAGATCTGGTTTTTATAACAGTTTTTATAACAAAATGAATACTTCTGTACAAGATCACAAGACATAATATCATATAGATGTTATTTTAGAAACAGTGGCCTATTACAAAGCTGATTGATTAGTTCATTTTGGAAAGCCCATCTTAGTCCTTTGACTAATGACTTAGTCAAGTCAAGTGACCATTACCTCTCTCTCATATGATCTGGGGGAAGAGATGATTATTTCCAGACAAGAAAGGGGGTATGATGTTTGCGCCATATTTGGACATGAGATCCAGATAATCAGCATCTTATGATAAGGGGAAGTACAATCTTAGGGAGAGGTTAGATATCCCATTAGAAGCAGTTTTTATGCATTAGTTAGAGATCCTTGCAAAATTATGAATTTTACTGATTGTATTAAGATTATAATGGAATTTATACTAATCACTTTAGAATCACAATACTGATTGTAAACCTATCACTATCACTAAAATCCAATCAAGTATAAGGGGGTAGGGGTCTATTTCCCCCACATACCTGAGAAAATTAACAAATGCTTCATGTAGGAAGACATAGGATATAAGCTGTATGTTGGGAAATGAGTAGCATATCAAAGGTTTAGATAAGAGTTAAGAGTCCTCGTAGATGTAGAACATTTTTAAACACAGAGGGAGAAAAGCACTTGAGCACACATTAGGGCAGCAAGTAGTCCAGTTAGGTTGCAGTGTAACATATATGAAAAGGAATATTGTTTGATTCAAGGATTAGGGGGAAAAAAAGAAAAACAAGCTTCCACATGATGGAGTGCTGCGAGTGTCAGGCTAAGGAGTCAAAATATTGTGTATTTAATTATAAGGAGCAAAGAAATAGTTATGAGCACAGGAGAAACATGATTAGATCTAAAAGAATATTAATTTGATAAAGAATAGATTAGTGGGGTGAGAGAATGGAGGTAGAAAAACCAACTGGAAACTACTAAAATAGAACACATAACAAAGACAGAGTTATGGAGTTTAAGACATTTAATTCAATCCAAATCTGCACTAAATACCTCATCTAATCAAGAAATTATGGTAATGTGAGATGGCACAAGTTTAAGTGAAAAAGAATGGGATGAATTTGGGGTAAGTATAATATGTTTCCATCTCCAGTGGACCTGTGTTCCATTTGTGCTTTCACCTCTGGTGTGACTCTTGTTTATATAATTCTACAAATTCTCCAGCCAATCTATCAATTTCTTGAAATGATCTCATTACCAAGGGAATATATATCTATATCTCAATCTATCTATTTACATCAATGTCTATCTATGTATGTATATAGCTCTCTTAATGAAATAAAATGTGGGGATACACTACACAAAAATAACTATGTGTGTGCATGCTCTAATACATGTGTTATGTTACTATTTATGTTTGGCAAGTTTGGGAAGCCTCAGTGCAAATAGACCAGATGCTTCACGTCAAGCTCAGTCAACAGCAATGCTATTAGCATCATAATGAAGGACACAATGACTATAATAGATGTCAGAAAGTGTGGTTTATGTTATTCCTTTCACTAAATTAGAGAAATTGCCAAACATCTATAATTAAGTGTCACTGCTAACTTTGCTCATTGCCGCTTCAGCTCAGAATTGCCCCATCTGCCATTTTGCTAAAATTCTAAATATGCCTGTTCTTTAAATGCTGGGCATTTGTACAAGTTTTAAATACTGTCATCAAATCCTTAAGGAAATCTAAAATATTTTATGTATTGCAATTTGAGTTACGCTTTACATAAATGGTCTTACGTGTGGTCTTAAGAATTCAGAAAATCTAAAGGCTTTCCAAGTTTTCAGAATAGTAAAGAAGTATCTAAGCCAACCAGGCTTATTGCAACAGAAGTAAGATATTCATTCTTCTAAGGCTGACTGTTTCCTAAAGTGATAATTATTTTGATCAGTAGAGGGAAATAAAAAAACTTTAGTTTAATATCCCTTATTTTATGTCTGTATTTGTTTTCCAATAAGACTAGTTCTTTGAAGAAAAATGTAATATTTTGTATTTCTTGCCCATTCATAGAGCAAGGTATATAACAGGTGTTCAATAAATTCACATTTCCTTGCATTAAATAATTTCAAGAACTGAAAAAGCACTCTAAAACCCCATAGAATTCAAACCTTGTCTAATTTCTTTATTCTTTCTCCCTCTCTCCATTCTTTAGTAGAAGTGGGTGTACCTTGCACATAGTAGGCACTTAATAAATACTCTTTGTCTCTTTAAGTCAAAGATTAAACAAAAATTGAAGTAACACTCCAAGGTCAGCCCTACCCAATAAAAGAAAGCAATTAGAAGTAAAAGGAAAAATTGGAATGATAAAAATAAGAGCAGTGGAGAGAGAGGAAAGGGAGATAAAATAAAGAGTAGAAATAAGAACTAAAAATGGAGGAAACAGAAACTGGCATAGTTTAAAATAGTGACTAGTTCTCCCAACCACTTTCACATTTTACCAATAAGTCTTCAGTGAGCATTTATTAAATTCCCAATATGTGCCTAGCATTGTACACTAAATATTTGAAAAACAAATAAAGGCAAAAAATAGTCCCTCCTCTCAAGAAGCTTATAGCCAAATGGGGGAGCCATCATGCAAACAACTATGTATAAATGAGGTTTCTACAGGAGTATTGGAGACAATCTTAGAGAAAAAGCACTGGAATTAAGAGGGGCACAAAAGGCCTTTCATAAGTGATATCTTAGCCTCTGGGAGTCAGGAGATGTTTAATAGGAGAAAAATAATAGCAAGACGAACTGTTTTATTGGATCACAACTCATATGTCTGCAGAGGAAAGGTGGACTCAGGTATAAGGAGACTAATCTGGAAAGAAAGAGTCAGAAGTTGATGAGAGCATCTAACACCTGATAAAAAATAGCACAATGCTTCACAATTGTTGATCATATAATATTGCTCTTATTGTGTATACCATACTCCTGGTTCTGCTCACTTCCCTCTGGATTCAGTTAATGTAGGTCTTTCCAGGTTTTTCTGAAATTATCCTTCTTATCATTTCTTATAGCACAATAGTATTCTATTACAATCATAAATTTGTTCAGACATTCCCCAATTTATTCACATATTTCCATCAAATCTTTGTTTTGACAAAATCTTGAGTTCAATTAAAGTAATACAAATACTGTCAAAAACAGATAAAAATATGTGAGCACCAAGAAATTATAGACATGTTACAGATAATATTTCCCCATTTTAATTTCATACATCTGCCTGAAGAATTGTAAAAATTCAGTGATCAATATCAACAATTGTAGAAAATAATCATAAAACTATTATTTACTATGAAATATGAACAAGAATGATCACAAAATAAACCTGGAAAGACATATGAAGTGATACAAAGGGATGTGAGCAGATCCAAGAGAATGCCGTACACAATAACAACAATAATGCATAATGACCAACTATGAATGACAGCTACTATCAGCAACAGGAGGATCCAGGATAACTCCAAAGAACTCATGAAAGAAAAGGCTATTCACCACCAGAGAAGGAACTCACAGTCTGAAAGCAGATTGAAGTATACCATTCTTCATAATATGTCCAACCTGAACTTTTCTCTACAGTAAGTAATATGTCTTCTTTCACAATATAACAAACATGGAAATATGTAATATATTATAATACAGGCACAACCTATATCATATTATCTGCCTTCTTAGGGGGGATGTGGAGTGGGAGGGAGGAAAAGAACATAGATGTCAAAATGTAAGAAAATATTAAAAATTATATCAACATTTAATCTGGAAAAAATAAAAAGTTATATATTTTTAAAAAACAAAAAAGTCAAAATGAGACAAATTAATATAGAAAAATATAGGAATTTGCAACTTGTCCTTCCCATATTATTGTTCATCTGATGAGGTGAATACATTATTCCATTATTTATTATATCCTCACTATTATATAAATGAAATATATATTACTTAGCCCAATTCTGTGGGATTTATAAGAAAGAATGCTATCCACAACCAGAGAAAGAACTGTGGGAGTAGAAACACAGAAGAAAAACAACTGCATGATCACATGATTTGATGGGGATATAATTGCAGATGTAGACTCTAAATGATCACCCTAGTGCAAATATTAATAATATGGAAATAGGCCTTGATCAAGGATACATATAAAACCCAGTGGAATTGCTCATTGGCTATGGGAGTGGGGAGGGAGGAGGGAAGGGAAAGAACATGAAGCGTAATGATAGAAAAATATTCTAAATTAATTAATTATATAAATGATATTTTAAAAATATATAGTTGCCATTCTTGTTTGTTTTGGAATAGATATTTCACCAATCAATCATCCTATTTCTTATTCGGTACCAAAATGTTTTGATAATTACTTCATTATCATATATACATATATATATATATATATATATATATATATATATATATATATATATAGTTTGAGGTCTAATACTGTGAGGTCAGCTTCCCTGACAATTTTTTTTTCATTGATTCTCTTGATATTCTTCGCTTTTTGCTCTTCCAAGAGAATTTTGTTATTTTTTTTTCTAGCTCTGGATACTAATTCCTTGGCAATTTGATTATTATGGCACTAAATAAGTGAATTAATTCAGGTAGTATTGCCATTTTTATAATATAGCCTTGATCTACTCATAATCAACTAATATTTCTCAAGTTATTTAGATCAATCTTTATAAAAGTGAAGAGCATTCTGTAGTTGTGTTCCTACAGTTCCAGTGTATCTTGGCAGGTAGTCTCCTCTGTATTAAATTCTCTGCAGTTCTTTTAAATAGAATTTATCTTCCATTCTTTTTGGTATAATTGGGTAATATATAGACATGCTGATGATTTGTTTTCTACCTGCAACTTTGCTGAAATTGATATATAAAAGTTATTTTAAAAATACAAATTACCTTTAATAAAAGAAGGCAGCTGGCAGAGTGATTTTATAGCTAATCTCAGACTCAAGAAGTTCAAAATTCAAATTCTACCTCTGATACAGATTGATTGTATGGTCCTGGGCAAGTTATTTAACCTCTGAGTTTACAGGAAACACTCTACGATTAAAAATTGCAGAAAAAGTAAGCTATTTTCTGCTTTTTTGGATATTATGATCTAATTGAAGAGATAAGACATATATCATCTTAACTCACAAATTATTGTACATTTATACATGATACACCTTAGGTTCAATAGAATATTGCCTGGAAAATTTAAAGGACAGAGCATTTCATTCAAGATCATGCTCACCAATTATAAATCCACTCAAGATTTCAATACATTTATTTTACAATCATAAGAAAATTAAAAACTAAAAATGACCATGTGTGTAAAGATTAAAATTTAGGAATATGGGGAGACAGAGGCAGGTAGAAATTAGTTTCTCTCTGCAAGGAGTATTATATTTTTTAGAGGTTTATTAAGGATTAAGGATTAAAGAATATAGAAATAAGAAACATGTGCCTAGGCCAGAGGCCTAGACAAAATAACCTCACATCATGGAAGAGACGCCTCTGCTCCAAAACGGAAGTCCAAAAAGAGCCAAAAACCTTTGCCACCAGCTTAAATCCTTCCTCGATCTTGGCCTACCTCAGAATTCCCGTGAGATTACAAAGCATTTTGGGGAAGTGGAGCAAAGGCTTGTGGGGATTGTAGTCCTGTATTCGAGTCTATTTTTTACATTCACCATTTGATCCTCTGGGAAGAAGTCCTTCCCCAAAGGATCATAAAAACATAATCAATTTAAAGATTACAATAATTGGAGGATAAGAAAAAAAGAACAAAACCAATAATTACTGGACGCATTGACAGAAAGCCAGTTAGGGGGCAGTCCCCTTTGGCATAAAAGTTTACATACAGATAAATATTCAATCAACCATACCCAAAGTTCAATTTTGTGCAACTTGTGGTCTGGAGGCTTCTTCATGATGGCTTCTCCAACAGTTCAGTTCTGGATTCAGAGAGGTAGCATCTTCTTTACCTAAAATTCTTCTCAAAAGGAATTTAAACTTTGCAATTTAAACAATGATATTTTTTACATTCCCCCCATTAAGAGGGTGATTGACAAATACAGGATCACTTAGGGATGCATGGCTGAGGTATGAGGTATATGAATCAATTGGCAAGAGATATTAAAAGACATCAGAAAAATCGAAATAAAAAAAGAAAAATTTCTGGATGAAAATATAGACTATCAAAGTCTTATGTGTAAAAATTCCAAGTAAAAGAAAAATAAAGCTATAACAGGTCCTTCTATCAGGGCCCAATCAAAATGATCAAAGCAATGGTGCATTTACCCAGTCAATAGCCAGGACTACAGAAAGGTACCACACTATGAGAGGCAGAAAAGAAAGGGATCAGATTATAGAAGCCAAGGTTGAGATACTTGTCTGTGAGTATTTTCAGAGTGAGTGTGGACACAAGGAAAGCCTATGTCTAGCAATGATAAACACAGTAACCAGAGTCTTCACACTAGGTTCAAGACCTTTGTATTGGCCTAGGAGTGCATCAATCCATCCTGGATTGGCTTTTCTTTGGCTCTGTGCAATGGCTCTTGTGTGTATATCTTGTCCTAGAATCAGACAAATCATTAAGCAAAGTCCCATAATTTATTTAAATAATTAGTGGCATTGTTTTTATAGTCACAAGCTTTTTAGGGCATGTATTAGCAAATGTATTTCAAACTTGTAGCGCTGAAAAGTCAAAAAGTTAAAGAAAATCTTAATGCTGGTGACATGTGCTTCAAATATAAAAAGGAGAGAAAAAATAATAATAAAAACTGAAAAAGTATATTGCACATGCAAGAAAAATATAATAATAAAAGAGCTTTAAAAAATTCAAAAATATAGTTTATAATCTGTCTCAGCTAAGAAAATATAAAATGCAAGGCTTTCTCACCAAAAATGAGATCCATTTCCTCTTAATATCTGGCCATGATCACTGTGAGTAGAAGGCAAATGAATTGAACAAGGTTAACAATTTTTTCATTTTTAAAAATACAGTAGTACAAATATGTAGTTACCAAAATCCCCAAAATTCTCAATAGCCCAATTAATTACAATAACAAACAAACACACTTTCATATTTCACATAAGTTGCTGTATGACATTTTTAAAACCTATGAATTGATGGACATTTGTCACAATTTTTACAAACATAGCAATCTTTCAACCTTGGTATTTAGACATATTTTTTTAAACAAAGTAAAACTCATCTTGGGTTAAGAACATAATCAAGAAATCTAGATATCATCCTGGTGCAAGTAAAGTAGTGAGCTGAAGAGTATAAATAAAGGGGTGCTCCTTTTGGAGGCTTTTAGGGATACAAATGCCCTGAGATTAACTGCCCAACTTCCATTCACATGTGGGAAGGTTGGGGTTTATAAAATGTATTTCACTTCAGCTACTAGAATGGGCCTTACCTCGTGGTAGGGGCAGGCAAAAATAACCAGATTGTTAAAAAAAAATTCCAAAAATCATATTTAAAAAACCCTTAAAATCAAATCATTTGAGGTATTTAGCACATTAAATTTTTCCAAGGTTGTTAATACAATTATAACCAGTTCTGAAGTCCATCTATCCTCGGCAAAATAGAAAAAAAGCTGTTTTTTCATATATGGGCTTATTCACAATACTATTTGTTCAATAGTTATAGGGGATAAACAACAGAATTTTTAAAACTAAGTACATTCAAAATAAATTCAATCATCCTTCAGTTCAAGCAGAATAATATTGAATCCAGTAATATATGAACTTAAAATCACAAAGTTAAACCATAACAAAAAATGCAATAGAATACAGAGATTTTTATAAACCATTGGAGTCTGAAATGCCTTAGAATATAGCCTTTAGTCTCTTCAAAGTTCCTTGGGTTCTTATCCATTTAAATGTCTATTGTCAGAAGGCAGAGTGGTAAGGGCTAAGCAATGGGGTCTAAGGGGTCTGCTCTGTATCTGAGGCCAGATTTTAACCCAGGACCGCATGTCCTCAGGTCTGGCTCCCAGTTCATTGAGCCACCCATTTGCCCCTTCAAAGTTAAAGTTGAATCTTTGGGCTGAATCTGCTCCCTGACAGGCAGGTAAAATCAATGAAATTACCAGAAGAGTCAAAAGATATCCTTTTAAACAGCCCATTGATTTTTAAGTTTCTGTTTGAAAAAATCTGTTTCTTCTCTCCCTTTTCTCTCTCCCCTGCTCTGATACCTCCTCCTGCCCCAGTCCACATAGAGTCCAGGCTGCCCATGTGGAGCCAATACCCTGTTTTGTTACCAGCTGATAGAAATGAGTCCTGAGTGATCTGCTCCAAGGAACTGGGTTTGTTGGGCAGGCAGGTCACCAGGTGATTGCAATCTTGGTTGAATCAGGTGGGCCAGGTGAGCTAGAGAAAGACTGCAGGGTGGGCAGGGTCAGGAGCCGGAGCACAGACAAACAGGGCCATGAGCTCCGGCACCAGGTGAGAGGCCAGGAGCAGAAGCAGGAGAAGCAGGCAGGCAGAACATAGCAGCCAGGGGCCAGGTGGGCAGCAAACGCAACAGGTCTGGATCGGGGACTGCAGCTTTGTGAGGGTAAAAAAAAAAGACCTTGGCCAGAGAGATGTGGCTCAAAAAAATTTTTTTCTATGTACTAGCTATTAAAGATTAACTGAAGATCAGAAAAGAAATCAGAAGATTGAGAGTTTTGTTTTTTTTTCCCATTAGGTCGCCAAACTGTAAAGATTAAAATTTTGAGGACACGGATAGAGGTCTAAATTAGTTTCTCTCTGCAAGGAGTATTATATTTTTTAGAGGTTTATTAAAGGTTAAAGATTAAAGAAAATACAGAATAAGAAAAAACATGTGCCTAGGCCAGAGGTCTAGGCCAGATAACCTCACATCATGGAAGAGAAGCATCTGCTCCAAAACGGAAGTCCAAAAGAAGCCAAAAACCTTTGCCACCAGCTTAAATCCTTCCTCGATCTCGGCCCACCTCAGAATTCCCGTGAGATTACAAAGCATTTTGGGGAAGTGGAGCAAAGGCTTGTGGGGATTGTAGTCCTGTATTCGAGTCTATTTTTTACAGTATGAAGTAAAAATTGAAATTACCTCAAATTATTATTTTCATTAGACTTGATACTATTGTATTGTACTATTATATACTTGGTACTATAAATGCCTGAAGATAAACAAAAGTACATTTTCCCATTTCAACATCTTTTTGTAGCATTTAGATTAAGATTGTTTGCTTCTGTATGGTTAGAACATATTTTCTATAGCTCAATGTGGTCTATTGTTTCTTTGCAAAATGACTGTAAAATGAACCTTCTCCATACTTCTATTTATATCAAGCTGTCACTGTAGTTTGACCTTTTAATTTGTTTTTCACAGATTTACTTTGAGCTTATTTTGCCTGGTTTTGCAGCTTGAAATACAATTATGCTGTTACTTGTCATTTGACAAAAGGAATTCATAGTCAAGAAAAGAGACTTCTACATAAGATCATTTCAATAGGTTACCACTAATAAAAATAGAAACAATGTTAGTTTTTTTAACCAAGAATAGACAAAGAAAAGTAAGATGGGTGATACTCCCATATAGTGCTTCATCTTGAATACTGTCAGAATCATGATAATAAAAGCAAATACTGCTTCCAAGAATTCTGATGTGAAGGAGATGTTGAAAAGAGTAGAGAAGTAGATTCGTTTAAAGGAAATAGAATTTGATTTAAAAAAAACAGCTTTGTGCATGCTGAGATTTCTGAAATTAAATTGCTTAAGACTTTATTCCTGAATATAATATAATAACAACATACAAATAGAAGGCAAACATTTTCCTTTCTAAGATGGTGCCATGAAATTTGGTGGATGAACCAGGTTCATTAAGATGTTGGGGTTTTGTTGTTGATTTTGTTTTTTTTATTCTATATTTAAATCTCAGTTTTACAGAATTAGCTTCTAAAAATGACCCTATAATGTATATAATAAGGGTTTTTAAACTTTCCTCTTAAATTTTCCTGTTATGAAGAAAGTGTTGTTGAACTAAAAATGAGTTTGGAATTATAAAATTCCTAAATATTATATGTTAGTAAAATGTCCTGGATTAACAATGTTTCAGGTTTGTTTTCCATTTTTTTAATCAGTGTATATGAAGAGAATTATTTTATATGTATCTAATAAATGATCACTGGGCATTCTTTAAGAAACTAGAATGAAATTTCATCTACTTGGGGATTAAGTTCATATATCATGAAAATTATCCTTAAATATCCTTTTTTTCTGACATTCATTTAGTGATGACTGAAAAGTGGCCAGGAGTTCTTTTAAAATAATAAGTCTATATCAGAAACTAGATGGCTCTGAGATAGGGAGAGAGGGAGGGGAGAATGTAATTTTAATGGAATCAAATAATTATAATTGGCTATTGTTGAAAAAAACCTCTTGGTTTTTCTCTATGTATATTTATATACGTATGTATTTGATTCTTAGAAATTTGACCCTAAATACAATACAAAAATATTTTCTTCAATAATATAAAATCAATTAGTGATAAATTTCATTAAAAAAAAAACAATTTCTAGCTATCAGGAATCAGCAAATTGTGGCCAAGGGACCAAATCTGGCCTATCATCTGTTTTTATACTGCTCAGGACAGAAGAATGTTTTTCCATTTATTGTATCTTAAAATGTAAAAGCCATTCTTTTTTTTTTTAATATTATTTTATTTGGTCATTTTCATATATTGTTCATTGGAAACAGATCATTTTCTTTTCCTACCCCCCAACCCCCACCAACTTTTCCCTAGCCGACGCGCGATTCCTCTGGGTATCACATGTGTCCTTGCTCTGAACCCATTTCCTTGTTGTTGGTATTTGCATTAGGGCACTCATTTAGCATCTATCCTTGATCATGTCCCCTCAACCTCTGTAGTCAAGCAGTTGCTTTTCCTCGGTGTTTTTACTCCCTCAGTTTGTCCTCTGCTTGAGAATAGTTGTTGTTGTTGTTGTTTTCTCATAGATTGCTGCAGCTTGTTCAGGGACATTGTAAAGCCATTACTGGAGAAGTCCATTACGTTCTCTTGTACCACAATGTGTCAGTCTCTGTATACAATATTCTCCTGGTTCTGCTCCTCTCACTCTGCATCACTTCCTGGAGGTTGTTCCAGTCTCCATGGAATTCCTTCACTTTATTATTCCTTTTAGCACAATAGTATTCCATCACCAACATATACCACAATTTGTTCAACCATTCTCCAATTGAAGGGCATCCCCTCATTTTCCAATTTTTGGCTACCACAAAGAGCGCAGCTATGAATATTCTTTTAGAAGTCTTTTTCCTTATTATCTGCTTGGGGTACAAACCAAGCAGTGCTATGGCTGGATCAAAGGGCAGATAGTCTTTTATCACCCTTTAGGCATAGTTCCAAATTGCCCTCCAGAATGGTTGGACCAATTCACAACTCCACCAGCAATAAATTAATGTCCCTACTTTGCCACATCCCCTCCAGCATTCATTACTTTCCTTTGCTGTCATGTTGAACCATCTGCTAGGTGTGAGGTGATACCTCAAAGTTGTTTTGATTTGCATCTCTCTGATTATAAGAGATCTAGAACACTTTTTCATGTGCTTTTTAATAGTCTTGATTTCTTTAACTGAAAATTGCCTATTCATGTCCCTTGCCCATTTTTCAATTGGAGAATGGCTTGATTTTTTGTACAACTGGTTTAGCTCTTTATAGATTTGAGTAATTAGACCTTTGTCAGAGGTTTTTGTTTTGAAGATTGTTTCCCAATTTGTTACTTTCCTTCTAATCTTAGTTGCATTGGTTTTGTTTGTACACAAACTTTTTAATTTGATGCATTCCAGATTATTTATTTTGCATTTTGTGACTCTTTCTAAGTCTTGCTTGGTTTTAAAATCTTTCCCTTCCCAAAGGTCTGACATGTATACTATTCTGTGTTCACCTAATTTACTTATAGTTTCCTTCTTTATATTCAAGTCATTCGTCCATTCTGAGTTTATCTTGGTGTAGGTTGTGAGGTGTTGATCAAAACCTAATCTCTCCCACAGTCTTCCAATTTTCCCAGCAGTTTTTATCAAATAGTGGATTTTTGTCCCAAAAGCTGGGGTCTTTGGGTTTGTCAAAGACTGTGTTACTGAGGTCATTTACCCCAAGTCTATTCCACTGATCCTCCTTTCTGTCTCTTAGCCAGTACCAAATTGTTTTGATAACCGCTACTTTGTAATAGAGTTTGAGATCTGAGACTGCAAGGCCCCCTTCCTTTGTATTTCTTTTCATTATTTCCCTGGATATCCTTGATCCTTTATTCTTCCAAATGAACTTTGTTATGGTTTTCTCTAATTCAGTAAAATAGTTTTTGGTAGTTCAATGGGTATGGCACTAAATAGATAGATAAGTTTGGGTAGGATGGTCATTTTTATTATGTTAGCTCATCCCACCCATGAGCAATCAATGTTTTTCCAATTGTTTAGATCTAGTTTTAATTGTGTGGCGAGTGTTTTGTAGTTGTGTTCATATAGTTCCTGTGTTTGTCTCGGCAGATATATTCCTAAGTATTTTATATTGTCTCAGGTGACTTTAAATGGAAGTTCTCTTCTAATTCTTGCTGCTGAACTGGGTCAGAGATATATAGAAATGCTGATGACTTATGCGGGTTTATTTGGTATCCTGCAACTTTGCTAAAGTTGTTGATTATTTTGACTAGCTTTTTGGTTGATTCCCTGGGATTCTTTAAGTAAATCATCATATCATTCGCAAAGAGTGACAGCTTGGTCTCCTCATTGCCAATTTTAATACCTTCATTTTCTTTTTCTTCTCTAATTGCTACTGCTAATGTTTCTAGTACAATATTAAATAATAAAGGTGATAATGGTCATCCTTGTTTGACTCCTGATCTTATTGGGAAGGCTTTGAGTTTTTCCCCATTGCAGATGATGTTTGCTGATGGTTTTAGGTATATATTGTTTATTATTTTTAGGAAAGGCCCTTCTATTCCTATACTTTCTAGTGTTTCCTATAGGAATGAGTGTTGTATTTTGTCAAAGGCTTTTTCTACATCTATTGAAATAATCATGTGATTTTTGTTGGTTTGCTTGTTTATATGGTCAATTATGTGGATGGTTTTCCTAATATTGAACCATCCTTGCATTCCTGGAATGAATCCTACCTGGTCATAGTGAATAACCCTTGTGATGACTTGCTGGAATCTTTTTGCTAGTATCCTATTTAAGATTTTTGCATCTATATTCATTAGGGAGATTGGCCTATAGTTTTCTTTCTCTGTTTTTAACCTGCCTGGCTTTGGGATCAGTACCATGTTTGTGTCATAAAAAAAATTTGGTAGAACCCATTCTTGGCTTATTCTGTCAAATAGTTTGTATAGTATTGGGGTTAGCTGTTCTTTGAATGTTTGATAGAATTCATTTGTGAATCTGTCTGGACCTGGGGATTTTTTCTTAGGGAGTTCTTTGATGGCTTGTTCAATTTCTTTTTCTGATATGGGGTTGTTTAGGTAATTTATTTCTTCTTCTTTTAGTCTAGGCAATGTATATTTTTGTAAGAATTCATCCATATCACTTAGATTGCCATATTTTTTGCCATATAATTGGGCATAGTAGTTTTTAATGATTGCCTTGATTTTGTGAATCTTGAAATTTCTCAGACTTGTGAATATTAAAAATTTCCACTTTGGGGAATTCTCCATTGGAACAATTCCCTATTGGGAACATTCCCCATTTTGACAGTGAGAACTCTACTTGGATCAGAAAAGGGGGGACCTCTGTTCCACCCGTACTTGGGACTGCTTTGGGGGAGAGAACTCCTTGCTAAACAATGAAAGTACTTTAACCCATTCTTATAATGAGGCAAAAGGTTCTTTAATCCATGCTTATTTTTAGAATTAATACAATGGGGTGCTAAGTACCTATTAAAGGCCAGGCAACTTGTAAACTTGGCAGCAGCAAAGAGGTGAAAACTTATTCAGAAGTTTTTCTTGCTCAAACTTTCTAAAGGTATTAGTCAACCCAGCAGTGAATTCAGAATGGGTTGTCCTTTGGAAAAACATCTACTGTTATTGGTAGATGTAAGGACTTAGGGAAGGTGACATAGGAGAAAACCCCCTATATAAGAAAAAGCAGAAATCTCTTAGGAGGAATCCTTTTGGAGAAAAGCTCTTGGGAGAAGCTCTGAAGAAGGGAAGCTCTTGGAGGACAATTGCTAAAGAGGTCTCGCTGGAGCTCCTCTGAGGGGACTCTGTCCCTCTGGAGGCTCTTGAGAGAGGCCCTTTGAAACAGTTTCTGGCTGGAAGGCTCTTTGAGGAGGACTCTGACTGGAACTCTCTCTGAGGAGACTCTGTCACTAGAATCCTTGCCTAGACAGACCTTGTGGTGAGTGATAAAAGACTGACTGACTGATCTCTCTCTCTTAAGACTCAGGTCCAGGCCATGTTGGCTTAAGGCCGTTTATACTTATATCCTTTTTCTCTCTTTCTCTCTTTTCTTTAATTCCTCATTATATTATTAATTAAATTCTTCATAAAACCCAGTTGACTTGGGTATATTCATAATTGGGAATATTTCCCTGGCGACCACCTTATATTTGATTTAAAAACAAGAAACTGTAGTGGAAACATATTTTCTGTGGTCACAAATTACTCACCCACTCTTATATCTACTATAATTTATATCTCCAACTATTTTAACTCTTACAGTTTATGACCCCAACTGTTTTAACTGCCACAGTTTATGGCAGACAACCATTTTACCTATCACAGTTTATGGCTTCACTATTTTAATTATCACAATTTTCTCTTCATTAGAGGTGAGGTCTCCCTTTTCATCTTGGATACTGTCAATTTGGTTTTTTTTCTTTCCTTTTTTTAATTAGACTGACTAGTACTTTGTCAATTTTATTTGTTTTTTCAAAGTACCAGCTTCTAGTCTTATTTATTAAATCAATAGTTCTTTGACTTTCAATTTTATTAATTTCTCCTTTGATTTTTAGGATCTCTAATTTAGTCTTCTTCTGAGGATTTTTAATTTGTTCACTTTCTAGTTTTTTAATTTGCATGCCCAATTCATGGACCTCTGCCCTTCTTAATTTGTTTATATATGAACTCAAGGATATAAATTTCCCCCTGAGTACTGCTTTGGCTGCATCCCATAGGTTTTGAAAGGATGTCTCACCATTGTCATTTTCTTCAATGAAGTTATTAATTGTTTCTACGATTTGTTCTTTATCTAGCTGGTTTTGGAGAATCATATTGTTTAATTTCCAATTAATTTTTGATTTATCTATCCATGTACCCTTACTAATTATTATTTTTATTGCACTGTGGTCTGAGAAGGTTGCATTTATTATTTCTGCCCTTTTGCACTTGTTTGCAATGATTTTGTGCCCTAGTATATGGTCAATTTTTGTGAATGTACAATGTACTGCTGAAAAGAAGGTGTATTCCTTTTTGTCCCTATTTATTTTTCTCCATATGTCTACTAACTCTAATTTTTCTAAGATTTCATTTGCTTCTCTCACCTCTTTCTTATTTATATTTTGATTTGATTTATCTAGTTCAGATAGGGGAAGGTTCAGATCTCCCACTAGTATAGTTTTTCTATCTAATTCATCCTTGAGCTCCTTTAGTTTCTCCATTAAAAATTTGGATGCTCTGCCATTTGGTGCATACATATTGAGTACTGATATTTCCTCATTGTCTATACTGCCTTTTTTCAGGATGTAATTACCTTCCCTGTCTCTTTTAACTAGATTTATTTTTACTTTGGCTTTGTCAGATATCATGATTGCTACTCCTGCCTTCTTTTTATCATTTGATGCCCAATAGGTTTGGTTCCATCCTCTTACTTTCACCCTATGCTTATCTACCTTCCTCATGTGTGTTTCTTGCAGACAGCATATGGTAGGGTGTTAGATTCTAATCCACTCTGCTATTCACTTGCATTTTATGGGTGAGTTCATTCCATTCACATTCAGAGTTGTGATTAGTAACTGTGTTTTTCCCAGCATTTTGATTTCTACTCCTGATCCTGCCTTTTCTTCTTTCACTATTTCCTTCTATACCAATGTTTGTTTATAGTCAGCCCCCCCCCCGTTCCCTCCCTTATTTTACTTCCCTTTCTACCCCCCTCCCTTCTTATTCCCTCCCTTATTTTCCCCTGTAGTCTTTTTAAAATTCCCCCCACACTCTCCCTCCCTTGTACTGCTTCCCTCCCCACCAGTCCGTTTTTTACCCTTCTACTCCCCTATAGGGTGCAAATCTATTCTCTTCCCCAATGGATTGGGTTGTTCTTCCCTCTTTGGGTCAGTTTCAAAGTACATAGGAGTTGAGTATTTCCTGTCTCCAACCTCTTTACCCTTCCAGTGTATCAGTGTTCTCCCCCCTCCCGCCATGAGATTCTTTGTGACTTATAAATTTACCCCCATTTGTTTCTTTTCCCATTTCTTTTAGTCATAACCTCTTTTCTTTTTTAGCTCTAGTCATGTATATATATATATATATATATATATATATATATACACACATACACATGTATATATATTTATGTATGCATATATCTATATACCTATTTATGTCTTGTCCTTTCATCCTATACAGTTTGTCACTGTTCCCTCTGAGTGTAATTCTTAAGAGTTACCAATGACCTCTTTTCTTATAGGGATACATATCATTTTAACTTATTGAGTCTCTTATAAATTTTTTTGTTGTTTTGTTTGTTTTTCCCCTTCTTTTTTAATTACCTTTTGATGGTTCTCTTGAATTCTATGGTTGGACATCAAATTTTCTGTTCAGGTCTGGTCTTTTATTTATGAATGCTTGGAACTCTTCTGTTGTGTTGAATGACCATAATTTCCCTGTAAGAACATAGTCAGTTTTGATGGGTATTTTATTCTTGGTTGTAGACCTAGTTCCCTTGCTTTCTGGAATATCGTATTCCATGCCTTTTGATCCTTTAGTGTGGATGCAGCCAGATTTTGTGTTAACCTCACCATGTTTCCATGGTATCTGAATGGCTTCTTCTTGGCAGCTTGTAATATCATTTCTTTCATCTGATTGTTTTTTAATTTGGCTATAACATTTCTTGGTGGTGTCAGTTGGGGATTAAATACAGGGGGTGATCTATGGAGTCTTTCAATCTCCACTTTCCCCTCTTGTTCTAGGATCTCGGGACAGTTTTCCTGGATAATTTCCTCTAGTATTATGTCCAGGCTTTTTCTTTTGTCGTGGTCTTCTGGTACTTCAATTATTCTTAAATTGTTTCTACTTGGAATGATTTTCTAAATCGTCTGTTTTGTGAATGAGATGCTTCACATTTTCCTCAATTTTTTCATTCTTTTTGTTTTGTTTTATAGTGTCCTGCTGCCTTGTGAGGTCCCTTGATTCTAGTTGTTTTACTCTGGTTCTTAAAGATTGGATTTCATCTCTGGCTTTTTGGTCGTCTTTTTCCTTCTGTTCTGATTTTCTTTGAAGATCGTCTTTCATCCTCTTTACATCATCTTTCATCTCCTTTGCCTCATCTTATACCTTCTTTGCCTCATTTTTCAGCTGGTTGATTTTGGCTTTCAAGACACTATTTTCTTTTTTTAGTTCAAGTGCCTCTGTTTCCAGATGACTTATCTTAATTTTTAAGTTATTTTCCCAATTGTATTCAGCCTCTCTTAAATGTGTTTTGAATTGCATTTTGAGTTCTTCCACAGTCTGTATCCAATTCACTAGGATTTATGATTTATCGTTTGCTATTCCCTCCCCCTCTGTTCCATTCGCTGTATAGTAGCTGTCTATTGTAATTTCTTTCTCCTTTTTCTATTGTTTGCTCATATTCACCCCCTTCTTTGCTCCCCATATTTGTCTGTGCTCTTGCTCCTCTCATTTTTTTGGTTTTGGGGACTTTGGTCAGTCTCCCCTCTTGGAGCTTTTACAGAATTGCTCTAGGTGCAGTCTCTAGGAGAAGTTTGTTGGGGGTTTGAGCTTCCCTGTCCTCTGGAGGCTTTTGATTGGATTAAAGCCCAGCAGTCAATTAGGAGGGGTGTGGAGTTGGGGCTTCCCTGAGTTCTGAAGACTTTTGTTGGGATTAAATTCAGCTTGGTTGGGCTGGGTGTGAGGTTCTCCACAGCTCTCAACAGGCTGCCAGGTCTATGCTCCCTCTCTAGCTCCTTCCCCATCTGTGTTCAAAGATTTGAACTTGCAACAGCTGTGCCCGTAAGGTACACCCTCCAGATCAGCACCTTTGCCCACCCAGAAGTTCCAGCTGCCTCTGGAGTCTCAGCACTCTGCCTGGGCATTGGGGCGGGTCCTGGGACCTTCCTTCTGCCTTCCCCTTAAACCTGAGTGTTCTCAGATTCTGGCTTTTCGGGGGGCATACCTTTTGAATTTTGTCCTTTATTTTCAGTCCCCTAGGAGCATTCAGTTTGTGATCTGTAAGGGAAGGTATTCAGAGGTCTGAAATTCTGCTCTTCTAGGCTGCCATCTTGACTCTGTAAGTCATTATCTAATAAAGACAGTGGGTTCAGTTCAGGACATATAAAGTTTGGCACACATAATCCAGTATTTTGAGGCCATATAGGATTTTTTCAATGACCTCAGATTTAAAAAAAATTAAATTGTATTTGAATTAAATTAATTAAATTAATTGAAATTTAATTTTTAATTTATTTATATTTTTATTTTTCTTTTATTTACTTAATTATTATTAACTTTTATTTATTTATATATATTATATAACATTTTATATTTATTATGTATTTATAGAA
This sequence comes from Monodelphis domestica, assembly GCF_027887165.1. Classification (NCBI taxonomy): domain Eukaryota; kingdom Metazoa; phylum Chordata; class Mammalia; order Didelphimorphia; family Didelphidae; genus Monodelphis; species Monodelphis domestica. Next base: position 340,816,607 of record NC_077229.1, read on the forward strand.
ATTATAATTAATTTAATTTAATGAATTAAAATAATTAAATTTTTAAATTTAAAAATTAAATTAAAATTTTTTAAATTAAAAAAATTATAACTTATTTCAGTGGGAACATGAAAATAAGGGATAATATCAGTTGATATTCTTATGGAATTTTAAAGTTTTCAAAATAATATGTATGTTTGTGCATGTCTATATATGTGTTTGTGTGTGTCTGTGTAATTTCATTTGATCCTTACAATAATACTGTCAAGTAGCTGCTAATATTACAGTTCTCTCAGATTGAAGGAATAACTGCTCCTGAGGGAGTTTAAATAAGCCTTAAGTGAGGATAAGTTAACAAGTATCTGAGAAAGAATTTCAACTTAGGTCATCATTCCAAGTATTCCACTATTACTAAGAAACACTCCTTCTTTGAAAATTGCACTTACATGGGAATAGTGTAAGGGAATTCTAAACCAAAAATAAACTGCCTTTTAAATCACAGTAAAATCAAGAAAAAAAAATTATTTCAAAGTATTTTTGGAAATCATGGTGTAAAATTACCAGATAAGAATGAGGAAGTAGTATAGCTCAATATATATTTTACTACCATCAGGAGTCAAGGATTATATTTCTAAAAATGAAAAAGCATATTTGAGATCATTCAAAGAGCCATAGAACCATAGTGCTTTATTTTTCATAATAATTTCATTTTTCTAAATATATATAACAATTTTCAATCTCCATTTTCTAAAATTTTGAGTTCTAATCTCTCTCTCACCCTCCTTTCCACCACCACCCACTCCCCAAGACAGTAAGCAATTTCAGTTGTGTGATCAGATGAAATATATTTCTATATAGGTCAAAATTTTGCTCATTTTCTCCCATCACTTCACCATAAAGACTATCAAAACTCTACTGTCAACTTGCCCTTTGCTTTAACCAATTAAAATAGCAATATGCTCATATGGTATTTCCATTATTCTAGCCATAGGATTAGTGTTTTCTTATTTGTATATTTATTATGCCACATTCTGTACACTTTAAAATCATTTATTTTGAATGTTTCAACCTATTCACACACACACACACACACACACACACACACACACACACACCATGTGCCTAGCCATTGTCTTTTAATTCTTTCAATACTGGGAGAAATATTGCTGTTATTAAAAAAGATAGATCTTTTTTCATTTAAGAATTTGACATCCTTAGAAGAACTTTGTAATTTCTAAAAGGCCATCCAGCTCACTCATTTACTCTGATTCATTTTAAACTAACTTATTTTCTACTTGAAATGCCTGTCCAAGATGAAGAAACAGTAATATAAACATATACTGACATCCAGAGATTTAAGCAAATATATTTATATATCATGTATATATTGAACATTAGATCTGTAAATGTACTGATAAATGATCTCTGTAGATTGTCTATTTCACTGCTTATCATAGTTTAGATAATTAGCATTCATCATTTTTTCCCAAAATGGTTAGTTATGATGAAGTTTTCTGAGCAACTAAGTGTCTCATGTATACTGCTTTACAGTTTTCCAAGACTTGAAGAAATGAACACAATTTAATTTAAATTAATTTCAATTTAGTAATTTAAAAACCGGAGCATATGAAGAAACGCACCATATAAAAGGAATCCTTTTTTATCTTGAGCTCAGCTCAGTATTTCTTCCATAAAGCAGACAAACACATCTAGTAAACATTCATCTCCCTGTTTTATGCTTTACCTAATATTAGGACCAGGGCTTGTCAAGATTCTTGTAATATCAAGGAATTTTGTAAAGTTTTGTGATATATATGAGAAAGACCTTATGAGTGAAGAATCTTTAAGGTGGCATTTCATTTTACTGAATTAAATACTCTATTTTTTTAGTCAACAGACAATAAGTATGGTGAAAATTTGTATTCCCTACATCAATCAAAAATGTTATGGTGAAGAGGGACTCTCTTCAAGATCCTCATTAAGAATGCTTTCATGGGGCAGCTAGGTTAGCTCAGTGGATTGAGAGCCAGGCCTAGAGATGGGAGGTCCGAGGTTCAAATCTGGCCTCAGACACTTACCAGCTGTGTAACCCTGGACAAGTCACTTGACCCCCACTGCCTAGCCCTTACCACTCTTCTGCTTTGAAACCAATACACAGTATTGATTCTAAGATGGAAGGTAAGAGTTTAAAAAAAAGGATGGTTTCAATGTAAATACAGATTTATTCTCATAAATTATATATATACATAAGCGTATAGATCAGTTGTTGATGTGCTCTGTTAAAATTTTTTTCATAAATTTATTTAGATACTTAGCAATAAATCAAACTGTTCAAGTAAAATAAATATGGCAGTAATACAAAAATTAATAGTTTTACAAAGATAATACAAAATAATTTAATTCTTTAAAATGTTTTGAATAACACAGTCTACATAATCTCCTTTGGGGAGTGCTATTAATATACTGAACACACATTACATATTTTCTTTATTTAGTGAGAAAAAGAAAGGATTTTTCAAGGCTTCTTTGAGAGTAATTCTTGTTACTCTAACATTTTCTGGATGAGGTCGAAGAGAAACTCATGGTCAGCATCTTAAGAATGTATAAATTCTGATAGTGGCTTACAACTCCATGAAATATATCTGCCAGAAGAACAGTCTTCATCTCAGTCTAATTGGTAATGGTGGAAATATTTTTGGATCCTGGTTTTCTAAATCATAAGTTTTAGTAAAGGTCCTAAAATCCTTTCCATCATTGCCAAATGCTCCTTACTGTCATGTGTAGGAAATATTGTGAATCCCATATAGTGTTCAATGAGAATGCATTTTATACTCCAAACATCAGGTGGTTGAGACCATTCTAGAACTAAAATAACTTCAGGTGATCTTTAATGTTTTGTAGAAGTCAAGATACTATGATCATCATCATCGTATGCTGTACTTTCAAAGTCTATAACTTAAATATCTAGATTTTTTTTTACTGTATGATAATATCTCATTTTGTGATTCTACTCTTCTATGTATTCTGAACTGACTGAACAAATAAAACATTTTCAGGCATTAAGTCAGAAGGAATTAGTTTATTATTTTGCAATTATTTACATATTTGCACAATTGATATGCCATTTTCCTGATGTGATCCATTCCAACGGCAGAAGGCTGCTTTCTTTAATGCAATCATAAGTACTAAGTCTCATAAATTCAAACACAATGCAAATGTAACCAATGTGCTCAAACTAACCAAAATGTGCTGTTAAGACCTATTGAATTCATGTGTTCAAAAACTTGTATTTCTGAATGAGCTATTTCAGAATATTTATACACATTTTTCATTATTTTTATTGCTGAGCATTTTCCTCCCACTTTATGATCAATGTATTCCATGATTTTTCTAGAAGCCCCTTCACCTAAAGTATCAATAATTTCATGTCTTGCTTTAAATGTTTCCTCTCTGACAGATCAGGTGACCCTCCTCCCTATCCTCTACACAAAGTCTTTTTCTTTGGTCATGCTTTACATGTGAACTATGACATGCAATACTGCAGTGACTCTTGTGTTTTCTTTTATGGTGGTTTCTTCCACTTCTACCAGAGGACTTGCTACTGGGGTTGTAATAATCACTTTCCTGCTCTCTGTGATGATAGCCACTTCCTTATCTTTGACAGAATTTTTTTTTTATCACTAGTCTGTCAATTACAGTAATTTCTCTTATTTATAGATCTGGCTTTGAAATTCTGGCATTCATAAAATTTCAAGTGATTTGACTTGGGAATTGCTATGTGATCTCTTCTTTGCTTATGACCACTGATCCTGTCATTCCATTTTCCATGATCCCAACTTTCCCTTTCAAATCAATCAGGATAATTTGTTCTCTTTTAATGTCACATGGATTTGGCCACAGAAATGAACTACAATGTAGTGAAACTAACCTCCCAATTGGGTGGAGCTCCAAAGGACCTCTACCATGTGCGATAGGTTCTGACACCTAGAATGGCTATTTGATGTACTCTTGGTTGCTTTTTTTTAAGGCAATGGCAAATTCCTTGAAGTACTTATTCAGTACCTACTCAGTGTTATACTCGGCTAGGTGATTGGAATACAAAGAAAAATAGCCCCTTTCCTCAAGCATTCTACATATTTCCAGCATTTAACAAAATTATTTATACTATGACTATGTGAAAAGATGGAGAAATATGGGATGGATTGCTATTGCAACAAAAGAATACTGGTCAATGGACTAAAATTCATAAATCAGAGATTGAATGAATTAGTTAAATTGAATAAACCATTGATTTTGTACTTACTACATGCAAAGTGCAATGCACTGGAGATACAAACAGGAAAGTATTACAATTTCTATATTCTAGGAGCACATATTCAAATGGTAGAGACATTTCATATTATATGGAAAGTTTCAGCTGTAAGTCAGGTGGAAAGGTTCCAATGTCCTGACAATAACCCTTGTTTAATTTCATTTCAACTAATCAAATCACATTATTTCAGATGTTGAACCATTTGAGGATCAAGGATTTTGGTAAAAAAGAACTTTCTATTCTGGTTCTTCACTTTTCTGTATATAGTGTCCATCAGGAACAGTTTTTAGGCTCTAACTCTATAGGGGTTTGTTCCTAGATTTATTGTTATAGATACTGGGCTAGAAATATTGTAATTCCCAGGGTGCAGAGTCCTGGGCTGTCTCCATCAAGATCTAAGGGGAACTAGTAGTCAAGGTTGTAGTAATGTTTTGATTTGCCTGACAAATACTGCCTTCTGTCTCTCCTTTTGGTGGACTTCCTATTTTAGTTTGACCAGTTTGCTTAACTAGTCAATGGCATTTAGTTTACAGGTGGTAGAAATGGCTGGAAAGGACTTTAGAGGCCAGTAAATCCAAACTGTCCACATCACAGATGAGGAAACTGAGGTACAGAGAGATTCATTCTCCTAATCACTAAACTGTATTTCCTGAATCTGATTAGAGATCACTGCTGGTATTTTTCTACCCTTAAATTAGTTGTCTTTACATTAGTATCAATGATTTGATCCTGACTATCAAATTTATAACTAAGTCTGAAAGGGATAAGGTACTATAATGGATAGAAATCAGATTTTTACAAAATCTCAAGAGACTGGAACACAGAGGAGTGAAACAAGTAAGACTGAATATTTTATCCAAATATGCAATAGATACAGAGCATTAAATAATGACTTCCCATAGACAATTTTGTATCTGAACTCCATTGAACATATGAGAATGATATGAATAATAAAAAATAATATCAAATTCCTCAAAGCTCACCCATGCCCACAAAGGGAAAGATAACTGTAAATAAGGAACTGACAGTGTAATAATGTGCGATGGAGATTTTGTTTACCTTGTGACCTTCCAGAAGTCAGACAAACTGTTTGGAAATCCTAAAATAGCATCAAATTAGTATCTGGATATACTACTTATTAAGTAAGCATTCAACCATTATAAGTAAGTGCTCCTATGCATCTAAGAAATAGATGTGTAGTCCGAGCGAGCTAGCAAGCCAGCCAGGCTCAGAACCATTGATCAGCATCCTACAGAGGACAGCAGAGAGTAGTATTCTTCATGTTCTGGTGCTATAAGAAGGGAAGGAGACTAGAATAAGCATTTATATAAGCATTTATATAATGGTTACAGTATGCTGGTAGTGAACTAAGTACTTTACAAAATTTTTGGTTGATCCTTACAACAACCCTGAAAGGTAGGACCTATTATTATCCCCATTTTTGAATAGAAAAAAAACTGAGACAAACTAGATAAAAAAACCTGCTCAGGGCCACAAGGTACTCAGTATCTGAGACCATATTTGAAATCAGGTCTTCTTGACTACAGGCCTAGTGTTTTATCTCCTGGGAAGACAACAGGCATAAGAACAAATCAGAAATAGATTTCTTTACCTCCTAGCAATAGTTTGGTATAAATGATGCTAATCACTGATGCTGGCAAATTGAGAGCAAACATGAATATATGAACATTTTTATTATTTATTTTTATTTTTTAAATTTATTTATTATTTATTTATTTTTATTTATTATTGGCCAAAACTATATCAAAATAAAATTTAAGCATCTATAATATACCATGCACTATGCTAAATCCTGGATTAAAGGAGGAATTCATCTTAAGAAAAATAATCTCTAGTTTAGGATATATAAAAATATTTATACTTGTTTTTGAAGTGGAAAATAATGAGAACCGGGGTGGTACCCATCAACTGGAGAATGGATGAATAATTTATGCTATATTAACATGATGGTATATCATATTGTAATGAAAGAAATGATGAAGGGGGTGGTTGAAGAGAAACTTGAAATCTGTATAAATTGACACAGTGAAAAGAACAGAATGAGGAGAAAAATGAATACATTGACCAAAATTTGGTAAAGTCAAGCAATTGTAAAAGAATTAAAAAATCTGATCTAAATATTAACACTAACCCCAATGAGCAACCATGATTCTAGAGGACTAATGAACTTTTTTAATCACCTTGTGATAAGAGTGGGGAAATTCTCGGAATATATAATGAGACTTTTTTTGTTTGAAATGGCCAATGTCGTAGTTTGTCATGCGGGTTTTGTTTTCCTTTCATTCTGTGTTGGAGTGAAGGAGTTATGAGGAGGGAGAGAATATAGATTTTTGATAACTTAAAAACATATTTTTAAGTAAAAATAAAATGACAAATCTAGTGGAGAATGGTAAATGGGTCTCACCAGGGAAGCCATGAAAAGTCAAGTAAATATGAAAGTCAGCAGAAGCAGGAAAAGGAGCCATACCAGAGAAGATAATACAAGCTTTCATAAATAAACTTTAAGCTAACCAAGAGTGTAAATGAGGTAGGGTCAAAAAACTGTGAGTTATAGTAATTGGGAAACTGAAGCTAAATTTCAGTCTTGGCCTGAAAGAACAGATTAGTATGATCAGTAGCATCCCTATGACAAAAAAAATAAACAAACCAAGAACAGTTAAGTTCTTCCAAGATTCCAAGAGATACTGGTCTGGGCAAAAAAAAAAAAAAAAACAATCCAAGAATTGAAGTTAAATATAATTTGAGTGAGTGGAAGAAAGCCCAATGAAGAAGTGCATTGAGTAACAAAAAGTTTACAAAGAAGTAAACCCAAAAGAAGCTAGTAACCCCAAAACATTTATAAGCAGAGCTTCAAAGGGGGAAATGGTTTGGACTAAAGAACTAAAAAAGTGGCTGGAAGAAATAAAGTAATAAATTGGGAAAAGGAATTACAAATGAAATAAGAAATCAGAAAGAAAAATAGCTTAGACTAAAAGTGATAGCAGACTCCCTGAAAATTAGAATGGAGTAAATAGAGCTCATTGGCTCCATGAAACAATGAAAATATCAGCACAAAGTCAAAATATTTAAAAACAAATAGAATATGTGTGTATGTATAATATGTTATCCACTGCCAATAGCAATTAATCTGAAAAGGTCACAGAGAGAATTTTTAAGAATAATTGAAATCCCTGCTTCATAACCAAATAAAAAGCATGGACCCTAAATTTCAAAAACAATGAAACTCAGATCTCTTGGAACCAGAGAACAAAGTGAAATAGAAAGAATTCACCAATTCCTTTCTGAAAGAAAAATCAAGATGAAACTATACAGGAATGCCATAGCCAAAATTTTGATAGTGAGTCAGAAAAAAAAGTCCACCACCAGAAAGGGTTAAAGTACCAAAGAAGCCCAGGATTGGCCTCTTACTAGAGACCCTCACCAACAGCACACTGACTAGCCAAAACCAACAACTGCCTTAGTTAGTTACATTGTTAGGAATGAAATATTTGCAAATTTTATCTAGTTCAGGTATTCAATCAACCAAATTTACTAATTACAATACACATGTCATTGATAAAAGAGGAAAGAGGTTTTCTCAGTACAGAGCAGCTGCTGATTCAGTTCCCCTCATGTCCCCCTCTCTCTCAGTACTGATAATCTTCCAGGCAACAACACTCACATAAGGTTAGAGACCCAAGAGATCAGTGGTGATAATGGATTATACATCCCTATACATGGTGCCTGTGGAATTATAGGGTGAAGGAGTCACATACTTACCTATCTATGAATAATCTGTCTGATTCATGACCCTTTTGAGTGCCTGTGTTCCTTTTAGGTACCTCCTCACCTACAAAGTCCTCACAATTCTTGCTAAGATTCAGGACATTCTAAGAAGGAGAGAAAAGTGTAGACTATTACATTCCAAATGTCAAAAGATAAGACTTGCATCCAAGAGTAACTAATCATGAAAAACTAGTTATACTTAATTCTATAAGGGAAAATGGACTTTTTTCTTTTGGTAGTTTTATTTTTATTTTCATGCAAAACCCACTTCCTTATTGGTCATTCCTATAAAAATACACGCATACAAAAAGAAAACCCCAAATAAAACTGAAAATACATTGATATGAAATACTCTGTCCTTTGATCCATATCCATCCAACTTCCACAGTTCTTTCTTCAGAGGTAGATAGCATTCCCATCATGTCTTTCAGGATTGTCCCATATCATTGCATTCCTGAGAGCAGCCAAGTTTTCCCAGTTGGTCATTGTACAATATTGTTACTGTGTACAATGTTCTCCCAGTTCTGCTTCTTTTTTTCTGTGTTAGTTCCAGCAGATCTTTCTAACTTTTTCTGAAATCATCTTGCTTATCATTTCTTATAGGACAGTCTATTGCCAACAGGTACCACAATTTGTTCAGCCAGTCCCTAATTAATGGACATTTCCATAATTTCCAATTCTTTGCCACTACAAAGAAAGTCTACTATAAATATTTTTGTACAAATAGATCCTTTCATTTTTTTTTATTATCCCTTTTACAGATTCAGTAGTAGTATTACAATACCAAACAGTTGGGGGCAGCTGGGTGACTCAGTGGATTGAGAGCCAAGCCTAGAGACAGGAGGTCCTAGGTTCAAATCTGGCCTCAGATACTTCTCAGCTTCTGTGACCCTGGCTAAGTCACTTGACTCCCATCACCTAGCCCTTACCACTCTCCTGCCTTGGAATTGATTCCAAGATGGAAGATAAGGGTTTAATATATATGTATATATGTGTGTGTGTGTGTGTGTGTGTATCAAAGTGTATGCACAATTTTTCCCTCTGGAATGGGTGGATTAGTTCACAACTCCACCAACAATGCATTAGTGTTTCAATTTTACCACATCCCATTCTACATTTATCATTTTACTTTACTGTGATATTGGTCAATCTGAGAGGTGTGAGGTGGTACCTCAGTGTTGTTTTAATTTGCATTTCTCTCATGAGAAGTGATTTAGAACATTTTTTCATAAGGTTATTGATAGCTTTGATTTGTCCATCTGAAAATTGCTTATTCATATTCTTTTACCACAGAATGGCTTGTATTCTTATAAATTTGACTTAGTTCTCTATTGATTTGAGAAATTAGACCTTGGTCAGAGAAATTTGTTATAAAAATTTTCCCCAGCTTGTGACAGTTTTGTTTGTACAAAAGCCTTTTAATTTAATATAATAAAAATTATTCATTCTACATACTATAATCCTCTCTATCTCTTATTTGATAATAAATTCTTCCCTTCTCCAAAGATCTACCAGATAACATATTCTGTATTTCCCTAATTTAGTTACAGTAACATTCTTTATATCTAAACCATATATGCATTGTCCTTATCTTGGTAGAGAGTGTGAGATATTGTTCTATGCCTAGCTTCTGCCATACTGTTTTCAAATTTTCCCAATAGTTTTTGTTAAACATTGAGTTCTTAATCCAAACTCTGGAGTGTTTAGGTTTATAAAGCACTAGGTTGCTAAGGTCATTTAACCTTGTATATTGTACAAACTAATCTATTCCATTGATCTACCATTCTATTTCTCAGCCAGTACCAGACTGTTTTGATGATTGCTGCTTTATAGTATAGTTTGAAATTTGGCCACTTTCCTTCAGATTTTTTTTTCATTAATTTCCTTCATATTCTTGACATTTTGTTCTTCCAGATGAATTTTGTTATTATTTTTTCTTGATCTATGAAGTAACTATTTTGTAGTTTTATTGGTATGACACTGAATGAGTAAATTAATTAGGTATAATTTTATTTTATTATTATATTAGCTCAGCCTACCCATGAGCAATTAATATATTTCCAATTATTAGGTCATACTTTATGTGAAAAGCATTTTTTAACTTGTTCATATAATTCCTGGGTTTGCGTGGCAAGTCAATTTCAAAGTTTTTTACATTGTCTACAGTTATTTTAAAAGGAATTTCTCTTTCTATCTATAGCTGATGAACTTTTTGGATTATATAAAAGTGCTGATAATTCAAGTGGATTTATTTTGTATCCTGTAATTTTACTAAAGAAATGATTATTGCAACTGTTTTTAGTTGATTCTCTACAGTCCTCTAAGTATGCCATCATATTATCTGCAAAGAATAATCATTTAGTTTCCTCATTGCCAACTTTAATTCCTTCAATTTCTCTTTCTTTTCTTATTGCTAAAATTCGTTTTCCTAGTACAATATTAGAGGTGATAATGGGCATCCTTGCTTCACTACTGATCTTATTGGGAAGACTTCTACCTTATTCCCATTACTGATGATACTTGCTGACAGTTTTAGGTACATACTAGTTATCATTTTAAGTAATGATCCATTTATTCCTTTGCCTTTTAGTATTTTTAATAAGAATGAGAGATTTTGTCAGTCTTTTTCTGCATTTATTGAGATAATGATAGTTAGTTTGGTTATTGATGTGGTCAATTATGCTGATTGTTTTACTAATACTAAACTAGCCCTATATTCCTGATATAAATTCCACCTAGTCATACTGAATGATACATGTGATATATTACTTTAGTTTCCTTGCTTGTAAATTATTTGTAATATTTGCATCCATATTCGTTAATGAAATTGGTCTATAATTTTCTTTCCCTGTTTTTGATCTTCCTGGTTTGGATAACAGGACCATATTTGGGTCATAAAAAGGATTTGATAGGATACCTTCTCTGTCTATTTTCCCAAATAGTTAATATAGTATTGAAATTAATTGTTCCTTAGTTATTTGATAGAATACACTTATGAATCCATCTGGCCTTGGAAATTTTTTACTTAGGGAGTTCATTGGTTGTTTGTTCAATTTCTTTTTCTGAGATGGGTTTATGTAAGTATTCTATTTCTTCTTTTGTTTATCTAGGCAAATATATTTTTGTAAATATTATCCATTTCATTTAGAATGCCAAATTTATTGGCATAACTGGCAAAGTACCTCCTAATAATTGCTTCTATTTGCTCTTCATTGGTGGCGAGTTTAGCCTTTTCATTTTTGATACTCATTACATTATTTTCTTCTTTCCTTTCTTTAAAATCAAATAAACCTATGCTCTTTCTATTTTATTTGATTTTTCATAAAATCAACTCCTGGTCTTTTTATTAGTTCACTGCTCTTGCTCTTTTTTATCTCCATAAAATTTTTCTATGGTTAAGAGTTTTTTGTTTCCTCATTTTCCCAGGCTTTTTTCTTGATTTTCACTCTAATCTTAAAAGTGGGTTCTGTTCTGAAGGTAATGAGGGCACTCTCTTAAACTTTCTGGATTTTTGCAAGTTTCAGTTCTTTGAAGGTGGCATGATGGTCTATGGGCTGGAAGCTCTGGAAACTACCACCCACTTCTGATTTAATCACCCCTGAGACTGCTGACTGCTTGGGGGATCTCAGAACACAGTGAGCTACCCTATTCTGAGGTTAAAGTCTAGCCTCAGGCTTGGGCAGGAGCTTTGGGTCTCTCTTTAGGCTGGATCAGGTCAGGGTCATTGTGGATTGCCTTGCCCTGGGGCTTGTTATTTTGCCTTTAGTTTCTGTAGGGTCTTTCTCTGGGCCCAGCTCTGGGCTTTACACTGATCAGGGAGCTGCCCAGGGGCTTGTTCCTCATCCTGGGCTTTCATAGATCAGGTTTACTGCTGATTGCCTTGCTCTGGAATTCTGAACCTTCCCATAGGCTTAGCCTGGAATGTTGAACTTTCTCAAGTGTGTGGGCAGTTGCACTGCTGTTGGCTTAGGAGGGGTTTCTAGGTCTGATCATTAGCTTGGGCCCAGATTAAGAACCTGAAACACTAGGTGTGGAGAGGGAGGGTTTGCTGTTGACTTGCTCCTGTATTCCTTGGTGTGTTCCCTACTCACCCTAATGAACCATGTACTCTCTGCCCACTTTTCAAATTGTTCTCTGCATGAAAGTAGCTTCACAGTCTCTTCATTGGTTCTTTCACCAAGTATTCATTTTGAAGTGTTATTTTAAAGTTGTTTAGAGAGAATCTCATAGTGGTTCCAACTTTCCCTGACATCTTGTCTCCAATCTCTTTACCCCATTAAAAATGGACTTTTCACAGAAAACAGGTGATTCAAGAATTCTTGAAGAAAAGACCAGATCTGAGGAGAAACTCTGAAATGCAAACACTGAAGTCAAAAGAAATCTTGGGGAAAAATATTATTGAACAATTAAAAAGGATCAAATAATAAGGAAATGTTTACATTCTGATGGGGAAAGGGGGTTGGTAAAAGATAAGTTTACAACAGTATCCCAAGATCTTCAAGAGTCACAAAGGATGTTACTTTAAGTAAAGGACCCATATGTGATTTTGTTCTGTTTCTTTTTTGTTTGTTTGTTTGTTTAATTGTTTTTAAAAAGGAAAGAAAGGGTAGGTGAAATTAATATTTAGGAACAAATGAGGTAGAATTGGGAGAAACTATTTCCTATATATGTGGGACATGAGATTATAAAGCCTTAGAGGAAAAGATGGATTTGAACAGGCATTTAGTGACCTCACTTTCAATTAAACAGTATATAATTTGTTATTTGTTGGACACACACAGAAACTCCTGCAGACAGAGAGTCACAATAGCTAAAGAAATGATAGTAACACAATATTCATGCACCTAGAATCTAGGTACTGAAAAGAAAAATGATCAAATTGCAAGGACAAATAATAAAACTATAATTGTTGGAAACCTCAGTGAGCCTTTTTCTTACGCAAATAAATCTACCACAAAGGTAAGGAAGAAGTTAAGGACCTAGTAAAATTTAGGAAAAGTTGTATATCATAGATTTTTGATGAACAGGAATATACATGACAACTTCATGCTAAAACATAAAAGCCTCATAAGCAAATGAAGAAAAGCATAGTAACCACTTACTATAACCAATACAAAGTAAAAAAAAAATAAATAGTTTTTGCAGAAAGGATTAAATGTTATATGGAAACTAAGTAATTTTATCCCAAAAATTAATAGTCTGAAAAATAAATCATTAAAGCAATATAGAATATCATAAAGCAAACTATAAACTATTGGACAAAATACCTTGGAGATGTACCTAGATATTCTCTATTTCTTAGTACTTTTATAAGCAAAAGACAAAATCATATGTGCAAATATTTCTATCTGAAAAAAATGAGATAGAGATATGATGATGATGAATTAATCAATAAACATTTATTAACCACCTTAATTAAATTAAAGGCTTCGTTATGAAAGGTTTTAATTATCAAATGGGACATTGTAACTGACCTTGAAGGTGAGCCACTGGATTTGACTGAGTAAAGGGATAATATGGTCAGGCCTATGTTCTAAGTAAATGATTTTGGTTATTGAACAGTCTTATTTGGAGTAGGAAAAGGAGGCAAGCAGACCCATAAAAATGATGGTGATGATGATGATGATGATGATAGTGTGAAAATTAATTTATCCCAAGTATTCCCATTTAAATAAAAATTTCCTGACATTAGTCTTGAAGCAAAATGGTTCTGTAAAAAATTAATTATAGTCAATAAACATTTACGTGTCTATTATGTGCCAAGAATTAAGTTCCAGGAAAACAAAGAAAGGCAAAAAACAGTCCCTGCCCACAAGGAGTTAACAATTTAAGAGAGAAAATGAAAATGAAAAGGGCAGGAGGGCATGGGGGAAGTTTAACTTAACTGGGGCATGATGAAGTCATATAGCCAGGGTAGGAAAGGATCTGTAGAGGTGGGAGATTCCAAATGGATTTCATCTTAAAGGCTGATGAATTTCTGGAGATGATGAAGTACAGGAAGTAGCAAATAAAAAGGAGAATTCTCCAGGTGCCATGTAAAGAATGAAGGATCTGTGAAGAGCTCTCTTTTGTACATCCTCCACTATTTCCATTTAAAGGAAGGGAAGAGCCCTAGGGGCAGCAGCTTTTTTTTTATAGTTTCTGTCTCTGAACCAATTTCCCGTTTACTCTCCTCACACAGTCAGCATTCCAGCCAAACTGACTTGCATTAAATTCCCTATTCAAAACATTCTATCTCTTATTCCCTCTGTCATTGTAAAGGTGTTGGGTTTTCACAGTCTGTCTAACATGGATAGAGTGCTCTCCTTCCTTTCCTATTCTTCTAAGAAAATCTGGCCTTCTTCATGCATACACAGAATCATAATGGCTAGTGAAATAATAGGAACACAATATATGTGCACCATCACTAAATCCTACATGAGGTCTTTCCTGATCCTCTTTCTTTGTATTTACTCTGTATCTTTTTTTGACTTGTCTGTACACACATTGTTTCTCTTTTCCAATAAAACATAAGGCCCTTCGGGGTAAGAATTAATTAATTTTTGTTTTTGTGACCCCAACTCTCATAATTTCATTTGGCACACAGAAAACACTTTATAAATGGTTGTTGAATTGAATTGAATTGTGTTAAATTGAATTCCAATATAATAATGGTTCCCAAGATTCTAGGATTGTTTTAAATTGGGTTTTTAACAAATATAAATATTTGATGAAACCAGAAATTATATTGAACATAAGATAAAATAACAGACTAGAATGTCTGCTAAGACTGTTCCATTCACCTTTGTATTTGTATTGCCAGATTCTTGCAACTGCTTACTTCCTGCTTAAAAATAAATGTTTTCATTTATTCTTAGTCATCACAGGATTTAGAGCTAACAAAGTTCTTAGAAATAATTTAGTCAAACTCATTTTAGAGATGAGAAAGCTAAGATTCAGCAAGGTTAAAAGATCTATCTGAGGTCATAATGTTATTTATGTTTTTAACCCTTTTTGAGGCTTCAAATTTGTCCCCTATAAAAGAGATTTTTTTAAATTTTTCTATATTATATGTAGATAAAATTTTAATAATCATTTTCTGACAATTTGTGATACATGTTCTTTTTCTCCCTGTCACCACACTCTTCCTCTTCCATGAGATGGCAGATGATATGATATAGGGTATAATATATATGTATATGTATATATATGTATATGCTATCATGCAATGTATATTTCCATGTTCATCATGTTGTGAAAGAAGACACATATTACTTATACTAGAGAAAATTTAATGAAATAAATGAAATGAAGAATAATGTGCTTCTATCTGCACTCAAGCTCCATTAGTTTCTTCTATGGTAGTGGATAGCCTTTTTCATCATGAGTACCTTGGAGTTGCCTTGGATACTTTAAAAAAGAGATTGTTTTTAGTATATTCATTACAAGGTGACTATTTGGAAAGCACTATGTAAATTTAAAACTGTTATGGAAATTCTAACTTGCTATTTTTACACTCAAAGTAGCACAATGAGCAATATAATTGACACAAATACATTTACAAGTCTATGAGAAAAAATACAAGTATGTCTCTTGGTTTTTGTTTATTAATTTTAAAGCCTTATAGACTAGTTTCCTATATTTAACCTAAGTACAAGAAGTTTTATGAAAATTCAATGAGAGAGATTAATTCAGAATGTGATAAATTATATTTTATTTTCCTATTAATTGAAGTACAATAGCAGGAATTGCATTAGAAAATAAAGTGTTTCTCCAGCTAGTAAAATGATCTGAAATGCATATAAACAGTCCTTAATTATAGAAAATATGGATTTTATGATGACAGCAGAAATACATTAATATATTCCTTAGCATGAGAATTTTGCTACAGTAATAGAAATGGTGTATCAAATTTTGATAAAAAAGATGAGAATATTTAGTATAGGTTTTCTCCAAGTTTAAGTATCATTTGACTGTGCTTTTGAAATTCCAAATCAGTATTTAGTATGCATGTTATATCTAAAAGCAATCAAACTGTCTAATACCAATAACAGTAATTCATTACATGCCCTGAACAAGAAGCAATGAAATGAAGCTGATCCATAGGAAAATCCTAGAATCATTTTCTAATGTACATACTATGTTTGTTTAAGAAAGAACACAAATACTTGTCAGAGTGATATGTTCATATCATTCAGTGATATTTAATGATTACCATGTTATATTTAATCAAAAGTAGAAATAATACTGAAGTAATGTCTTCTTCAAATGAATACCCACAAAAGATAGATAGATAGATAGATAGATAGATAGATAGATAGATAGATAGATAGATAGATAGATAGATAGATAGATATAGATATATGTCTGAGGTGAAGAAGGAGGTTATTGAATATAGAATCCTTATATTAGGATAAATTTATTTACAGGAAATAGAGTTTTTGAAATTTTTACTTGGGCAGGCAAAATTAAATTATTGAATTATTAAGAGGCATAATAGAAAAATCCATTATAAATTAAGCATACCTGAGTGATAGCCAGGATTTTCTGAATTCCTATTAGATATGCTTTTTTCTAATACATAAGCTTTTACCTAAGTCTTTCTTGACCCTATTTATGATTTTAGGCTGATTAGTTCTGTTAACCAACCTAATTAAATAAATATGTATTGATTGCCTATTGTACACAGTGTTTACATGTGCAATGTTGCTATACAGAGATATCAAAAGACACTTAAAAAGTACCTTTTTTCTGTTAGAACTGTCCTCAGTCCTGGATGTATCTGTGATATCTTCAACTTGGGAATTTCTTTAGTGTTACAGATCTTAGCTTATCCATGGCAGCTTATCACTTTTTCCTGTGGAGGATTCTGGATGTTTACCTGTTACATCTCTTGATTCGTTTTGCCACGTGATAGTCCCCTCTTCTCTTTATGTCATTCAATTCCTTGATTGTCATTTTCTTCTTTTCCTCAGAGATCCACATTGACTACATGTAATAGCCTACTTATACTCACCATTATGAGGGTACTCATCATATGAGGGTACACCGTAGATGAAAACACACAAAGACAATTGTCATTCTCGGTCACCGAGAGACTACCACTACTCACCATTAGCCTCTCCATTGCTATATGGGATGGTTTTCATTAGTTTTTTGGAAGCAGAATTACTCCATGTCTTAGTCTCCTATGACAACATTAGCAAAACTTTTGTCATAAAAGATGATTCTCTGTTTTTGCGTGAGGTTTGGGAATGGTAAAAAGAGGGTTTCATTTTCCTCAAACCAATAAAGATTGCCCTCCTTCTTGTAGTTATTATCACTTTCTCTCAATGCTCATGGCATTTTGTGTCACCATTTTGTGTCAGGTATACATCTGCTATTGGACTACTGAATAACATCCTAATATGGTTCTCTACTTCTAACATTTACCCTCTCCTACCCACTAAGCAGAGAGCTGCCAAATTCTTTATCATTATACACCTATATTATACACCTTTCATTACAGTGCTCAAAAAAACTTCAATGATTCTTTATTGACTTTAAAATAACATCAAATTCTTCAGGCTGGTATTTAAAGTTCTCTATTATCTGACTGCCTCAATGCTGAAATTTCTATATGTAAAACTAAAACCAAGTAAAAGATTCACATTAAAAGGATATTTTTCATGCTTGATATGCTTTTGGACTAGGCAGGAGTTGTGTTTCACCTGGGAACCATTTACCATTTCAGAGAGAATCTCTTCCATAAGCAGTTTAATTTTAGAAGTCTTTTCCTGGTACAAGTGATTAGAAACTTGCCAACTGGACATATACTGTTGCCCAGACCATTCATATCACTTGTGATACATCCAATATCTCTTCTTACTGACTTAGTGTTGTTTTTTTCTTCCAATCTGCCCTAAATTCTCTTCACTATCTGTTTGACTTTTTTATTCCAGATGAATTCACTTTTATTCCAAATAAACTCATTTTAAGTTCTATGTGAATGCTTATTACAGATTGAGCTATTTCATTCTCTTTTGATCTAGGTTTTCCACCTTTTTATGACAGATTTTCTCTAGGCAAAATTCCTATACTCATGACAGCCCTAATCTCCTCTGTGCCTCTCTATTCTTATCAGGTCCCAACAAAATCCTAAAGCTGTCTTAAACATGTATTGCCATTTCTGCCACCTGGCTTGCTGTGCCTATCTCTTGTCAGCTTCTATTGAAAGCTCTTGTGGTCCCCTCCTATTGCTGGCTCAAAAGTAAAGACCTTGTCTGAGTTTAGACATTACTGAGGACTTGGAACTAATGTTTGTGTATGTCTATAAGTATACCAGTGGCAAATTGGGCTCCCTTTCTGTAGACTTTGCTTTTATTGCTCCCTTATCCCTCAGAAACTCAGAAATCTTTTTAATTTCCTCCAACAACTCATCCCAAAAGGTATTATTCAACTCATTCTTTCATTCTAGGCTGGTCATTCAGTTCAGGGCACCAAGCCTCCCTTCATTCTGAGATATCATAGTTTATGAAAGTTTCATCATTTCCCACTCAACTTCCAGATAATATTTCATGCATTCAGATTTTTAGTTTGGTTGGTCAGGTTTTATGATTTCATTGATATAGGAAAAATGAGACAATGTCTTCTGTCAATAAATATTGGCATCCATTCTGAAATTTATAGTCTTCAACAATCATCCAGCACTTGAAAAGTAAATTTATTTGTCCAAAGTTAAATAGCCAGTATATGAAGATACATGTTCTCTAATATGAAGTTTCTATCAACTTTCCTAAATTGAGCTGGGAAGAAATTTTGTTCCCTAAAAACATCAAGGGGCCTTCCTGATTATCTCTCCTTTATAGCAAGATTAATAAAGATGTATTGTATGATAACACTTGTACAACATATATCATATTACCTTTTGTCTTGGGGTGAGGGAGAAGTGGTGAAGAGGAAGAAACCATGAATTTCAAAATGTCAGAAAATTATTATTAAAATTGTGTCATGTAAAAAAATTAAAGAAAGTTATCCTGTGGAATCACAGCTTTTTCTAATTACCTATAGAGGTTCTACTTTTCTAAAACTATGCTCCAGGAGAACAACAGTATCTAAAAAACATAAATCCAGGATGTTTCCATCAGGTTGATCCCATCTAAAGTTGAATACTATTCCTATTTGCCCTCCAATGTGTAGTAGCATTGCTATTCTGCAGACTCAACCATCACTAATTGCTTTAGCCTGCTTATAGGACCTCCTAATAGTCTCATGGAAGGAAGTTCAATTAGCCTAAGCTGAATAGAGTCCATTATTAATAAGATAGATGATAAATGAACCCATGAACTAATAAAAAAAACTCAGACCAAAGATTTTAGACCAACTAAAATGCATTGTCATTTTTGCATGTATTGAAATTCCTTTCAAGGATCATGATAAAGGGGGTAAAATGTGGTATGTTTTTATTTAAAATACAATTCAAAAAATATAATTCAAATTTCACAAGGTAAGATATCACTGGATAAAAATTCCATGTTGTGTCTCTCTTTTTTTTTTAAGATGTAATTTCTATTAATTGGCTCTCATTATGGATAGACTTATCTCAATAATTATAGTCAATATTTATTTGATGCATCTTAAAATGCTTTACATATACTATCACATTTGATCCTGAGAACAACCTCTATGGTGTTGGTACTATTATCCCTTTTTACACTTGAGAAAACTGAGCCTAGAAAGTTTGTTCCAGGGTCACATGGCTAATAAATATCTAAATGAATATTTGAATTCAATTCTTTGATTCCATGGATAGCCCTCCACACAGAAGATTTTAGCAGGAGAAAAACATCTAAGAGGTATATGGTATGTACTTTCAGAGTGTTCTATAAGCTTGCCACTAATTAAAGCTGATCCATGGATATATTTTATTAGTCTTGAATGAACATCAACAATTAAGCTTCTGCATTTTTGTTTTCTTTTTAATTAATTGATTTTTTCAGGAAACACCAGAAAATTGATGACAGAATTAATCAGTGATTCAATTCTTTCTTGCCTCATATTTGAGATAATGTTATTAAATGTACTTAGTATGGTAAAAAAAAATAACCATAATAATGTCAAGATCCTTACATCATCAGTAACATCATCCTTATAGAATTAAAAGCAGAGAGGACATTAAAGATCATCTAGTACAACTTGTATAGATTGAGAAACTGAAGTCAAATGAGGATAACAAATAAGTATTGAGATTGTTCCAAGAGAAGCAATAATATTTTATAATCATCCGACCTGGAAGACAAAAATCAAACTGAGGGCAAAGGAAGGAAAAAAACTTTAAAATTATAAACTACAAGAACATTCCTGATATCTTAAGTGAAGAATTCACACAGGCACACAAGACTAGGGAAAGAATCCTTGTGAAAAGCAGCAAAATGCTGTGGAATGAGGACTGAGCTTGAAGCCAATGGGCCCAAGTTTGATTAAACTCAGCAATTACCAATTTGCCCTTAGGCAGGTGACTCATAAACTCTGGATCTCTTTCCTCCTCTATAAACTGAAGGAGGCTGAACTAGATGACCTGTGAACTACCTTTCTGATTTAAATCAATGACTCATTGCTTTTTGATATTGTGGTAACTTTGTGCTAAATATAAAAGGAATTTCAAAAGACAAATTCATAAGTTATCCACAATAAAATTTCCTTACATCTCACTTGTATAGGCAATTTTTCTGAGTGATCCCTCTTGGTCCAAGACTTTGATTATCCAATTTTAAAATGATGAATTTTTTCCCTCTTTTATTAAAGAAAAAATAAGGAGAGAGACTTTCATGATTTTATTTCAAAATATTTATATTCTTATAACAACCTATCAAATAAGTGATATCTAATATATCTTTAGTTCTTGTGTTGGTTTGGGTTTTTTTGTTTGTTTCTTTAAGTCTTAATGGGGCAACTAGGTGATTCAGGAAATAGAGAACCAGGCCT
Organism: Monodelphis domestica; assembly: GCF_027887165.1. NCBI lineage: Eukaryota > Metazoa > Chordata > Mammalia > Didelphimorphia > Didelphidae > Monodelphis > Monodelphis domestica. The sequence goes on from NC_077229.1 coordinate 340,837,626, forward strand.
GGAGTCAAGAGAATCTGGATTTGAATATGATCTCAGACATTTCCTAGCTGTGTGTCCCTGGGCAAGTCACTTGACCCCAATTGCCTTATTGCTCTTCTGCCTTAGAAGGTAAAGGTTTAAAAAAAAAGTCTTGTCCTATAGGCATGAAAGAAATGATTTAATTAATAAATATTTGTTATTATATATTTATATTTTATCAATTATATAATAAATAACATATGTACATGTAGTAATTAATAACTATTATATTATACATATTTACCTTTCTTGTGTTTTTCTTATTTGCTAAATTTTAAGTCAAGAGTTCTGATCATCTTTTTTTTTTTTGCAGGTGAAAAGAAGATGACTTGATCGCCCTTATATATGAGTGCCATTGAATCACATTCCCTGGGGTGGGGATAGGGGGGACAAGAATATTTTATAATGGGTCTCATTTGAGAAGGGGGAGGGAGAAGGTATAAATAAAGGACTATGAAAACTTTAAAGTCTGTCCTAAATATAAGATTATATTATATTTCTATCATATTTACCCATGCAGATTGGCAATTCTTCTGTCACTTAGTGTTAGTTGTTTTGGGGCACTGAAAGATGAAGTTAATTGCTCATTGCCACATATCTTGTATGTATCACAGGTAGGGCTTCTACCTGGTCTTCTATATGCTAGATTTTGTTTACTATTGAATGTCCATCTTTTCTCATTATTATTAGGTTGTCTTATGTTCTAATTTCATCTGTGGATTAGCTATAACTTTGGGCTATTTCTTTTGACTTTATAACTACAGATATTTATTTTAAATGATTAATTTAAAATAATTTTTAAAATATTTTCTAATGGTATGGTTAAAATGTAACTACCATAAAACAAGAGATTTCTCTCTCTTGTTAATCTATTAATACAATCTATCAGAATTTTGCCATTTATTTTCAAAACCAACTTATAATTTTCCTGTCTGTGCTACAGACTTTTCTAAATCAATCTTTTCTGAAAATCCTATGACCCTTAAATTATCTCTACAAAATTGACTTCAGTCAATAATTTTCAATTGTATAGAATTCTTGTGTTTTTGACATACTTTATTTTGCCAAATGTTCTTCAATTTCTGTATTTTTAAGTTCTAAAATTTTCATTTGTACTTTTTATGTTTTAAAAATATATTTATTTAGATTATTTTTCCATAGTTACATGATTTGTGTTCTTTCCCTCACTTTTCCCTTCCCCCTCTCCCAGACCTAATGAACAATCCCACTGGGTTATATATGTATCATTGTTCAAGGTCTATTTCCATATTATTAATATTTGCAATAGAGTGATCATTTAAAGCCAGAGTGATCATTTAAAGCCAGTGTGAACCATGTGATGGATCATATGTTTTTTTTCTTCTGAGTAGAAACTCTCACAGTTCTTTCTTTGGATGTGGATGGCATTCTTTCTCATAAATCCCCCAGGATTGCCTTGGGTCATTGCATTGCTATTAGTAGAAAAGTCTGTTACATTTGATTGTACCACAATGTTTCACTTTCTGTGTACAATGTTCTTCTGGTTCTGCTCCTTTCCCTCAGCAGCAATTCCTGGAGGTCTTTACAATTCACATGGAAATCCTCCAGTTCTATCATTCTTTTCAGCATAATAGTATTCCATCACCATCAAATATAATTTGTATTCCCCAATCACTTTCCAATTTTTTGCCACTATAAAAAGTGCAGGTATGAATATTTTTGTACAAGTATTTTTCCTTTTTATCTCAATGGGATACAAACCCAGTAGTGGTATTGCTGTATCAAAGGGTATGCAATCTTTTAAAGCCCTTTGGACATAGTTCCAAATCGCCTTCCACAATGGCTGGATTAATTCACAATTCCACCAGCAATACCAGCAATAAAAATAGTGTCCCAATTTTGTCACATCCCCACCAACATTTATTATTTTTCCTTTACTGTCATATTGGCTAGGTGTGAAGTGGTACGTCAGTGTTGTTTTGATTTGAATTTCTGTATGAGAGATTTAGAATACTTTTTCATGTGATTATTGATAGCTTTGATTTCTTTATCCAAAAACTGTCCATTCATGTCCCTTGATCATTTGTAAATTGGGGAATGGCTTTATATGTTGTACAATTGACTTAGCTCCTTATAAATTTGAGAAATTAGACCTTTGTCAGAGCTTTTTGTTGTAAAAGTTTTTTTTTCCCCAATTTGTTGGTTCCCTTATAGCTCCTAGCTGTATTCTGCCATGCTTCCAGTTTATTTCTCAACACACCTGCCAAACATCCAGACTTCCTACTTGCCTTGACTTATAACCCTTTTTCTCCACTCACTAACTCTCACATGTCACATCTCAGGAACCAACAATAGTTTCTTAAGTTGCCTGGACCACCCAGGGGGGAAAGTGCCTGTGGAATGATATGTTTGGACTTTCATTGCTTCCTGTCTCATTGGTTCTTTTTTTCTGGTAGCCCATCTATCTCAATTTACTTACTGGTATTTGGCCTCCAAGGATGTCTTTAAATCTACATGGGGAAAAAAAAAGACATTTACTTTAGACACCATAGATCTGACAGGAATAGTATTCTATGTTCACCTAATTTGTTTATTATTTCTCTCTTTATATTTAAGTCATTTACCCATTCTGAATTTATCTTGGTATAGAATATGAGATATTGATCTAAACCTAATCTCTCCCATACTGTTTTCCAATTTTCCCAGCAGTTTTTGTCAAATGTGGGTTCTTGTCCCAAAAGCTAGGATATTTGGGTTTATTAAACACTATCTTGCTGAAGTCATTTACCCCAAGATGCACCCTTCTATCTCTTATTTAGTACCATATTATTTTGATGATCACTGATTTATAATATAGTTTGAGATTTGATAACACTAGGCCTCCATCCTTCACTTTTTAAAATTAGTTTCCTTGATATTCTTGATCTTTTGTTCTTCCAAATAAACTTTGTAACATTTTTTCTAAATCTATAAAAAAGTTTTTTGGTAGTTTGATAGGTATAGCACTGAATAAGTAAATTAATTTAGATAAGATTTTCATTTTTATTATATTAGCTCATGCTACTAATTAGCAATTGATGTTTTTCCAAATGGTTAGATCTAGTTTTATTTGTACAAAGAGTGTTTTATAGTTATGTTCATATAATTACTGCATTTATCTTGGCAAGTACATTCCCAGATATTTTATATTGTCTACAGTGATTTTAAATGGAGTTTCTCTTTTTAACTCTTGCTGTTGGGTTTTGTTGGAAACATATAGGAATTATGATGCTTTTTGTGAGTTCATTTTATACACTGCAACTTTGCTAAAGTTATTGTTTATTGGTACTAGCTTTTTACTTGATTTTCTCAGATTCTCTAAATATACCATCATGTCATCTGTAAAGAGTGATAGTTTACTTTTCTCATTACCTACTTTGATCCCTTCCATTTATTTTTCTTCTCTAATTGCTACTGCTAGTATTTCTAGTATAATATTAAATAGTAGTGGTGATAATGGGCATCCCTGCTTCATTCCAGATCTCATTGGGAAGGCATCTAACTTATCCCTATTGTAGATGATACTTGCTGATGGTTTTAAATAAATACTGTTTATTATTTTGCGGAAAGGCCCTTTTATTCCTATATTTTCTAGTGTTTTCAATAGGAATGAAAACTATATTTTGTCAAAGGGTTTTTCTGCATCAATTGAGATAATCAGGTGATTACTATTAGTTTGGTTGTTAATATGGTCAATTATGTGGATGGTTTTCCTAATATTAAATCATTTTTGCATCCCTGGTATAAATCCTACCTGGTCATAGTGAATAATCCTTGTGATAACTTGCTGTAAACTTCTAATTAGTTTTTTATTTAATATTTTTGCATCTATGTTCATTAAGGATATTGGTCTATAGTTTTCCTTCTCTATTTTTGGTCTTCCTGATTTGGGAATCAGTATCATATTTGTAACATAAAAATAATTTGGTAAGACTCCTTCTTTACCTATTTTGTCAAATATTTTGTAGAGTATTGAGATTAATTGATCTTTAAATGTTTGGTAGAATTTACTTGTTGATACATCTGGCCCTGTTTTTTTTTTCCTTAGGGAGTTCCTTGATGGCTTATTCAATTTCTTTTTCTGATAAGGGATTATTTAATTTCTATTTCCTCTTCTGTTAATCTAGGCAATTTATATATATATATATATATATATATTTAATATTCATCCATTTCATCTAGATTACCATATTTATTGTCATATAATTGAGTGAAATAGTTCTTTAAAATTGCCTTAATTTCCTCTTCATTAGAAGTGAGATCATCCTTTTTATGTATGATACTGTTAATTTGATTCTCTTCTTTCTTTTTCTTAATTAGATTTTAAAATACTGTTTTGTTTTGTTTTTTTCAAAATACAAACTCCTACTCTTATTTATTAGTTCAATGGGATTTTTTGTTGTTGTTGTTTTTACTTTCAATTTTATTAATTTCTCCTTTGATTTTTTAGGATTTCCAATTTGGTCTTTATCTGAGAGTTTTTACTTTATTCTTTTTCTAGCTTTATAGTTTGCAGGACCTATTCATTAATCTCCTCTTTTTCTTTTTTGTTATTATAGGCACTCAGGGATATTCATTTTCTCCTGAATGCTGCTTTTGCTGTATCCCATAAATTTTGATATGTTCTTTCCTCATTGTCATTCTCTTCCAGGACTATGCACTGTGTTATTTAACTCCATGTTATTTAATCTCAAGTCTCACTGTGCATGGCAAAGCTCTCAAGGGTAAGTCTGTTGTGCTTTCAGCCAGATCCCAAGAATTTGGAGATTGCCCTGACCTTCGCTCAACTCTGGCATGGTAGGTGGTGTGGGAGAGCTGTGGTCAGCTTGAGCTTTGACTCAGCAATTTCACTCCTTTATAGTGTGAGAATTTCCACCTTCTTCCTCCCTTTCATTCTGTATCCAGTGGGAGAGTCCCTTTACTTGTCAGGTTTTGATTTCTGTCCTTTTGAGATGCTTTGCAATGATTAGTTTGAAGGAGATTCAGAAGACTTCAGCTACTACACTGCCATCTTGGTACCTTTTCAGTTGTATTTCATAGTATGTGTGGGACTTGGTAAAAGTTGTAAGAATATTGTAAAAATGTCATCCTCAACTCCTTAATATCTCTCACTCTCCATATCTAATCTTTTGCCAAGTATTATTTACTTATTATTAGTATCTCCATCTTGTCCTTTTATTCCATAAACTGCAATAGTGCCTCATTAATCCCATGATCAAATAGAAAACATTCTCATGGATATTTAAAACTCAATGTAACCATGGACATTTGTACATTTATAAAATTCTTACACTTTCTCCACCTCCACATGCTATCTCATCCAGAAATACTGGTCTACTTGCTTTTCTTTCATCTGTTATATTCCATCTATCATCATCTCCATACATTTCCATGGATTGTGCCCTAGGTCTCCTTTCTTACTTCCAGCTCCAAATTGTCCAAGCTTCCTTCAAGACAGAGCTTAAATGTTACCTGTAGCAGAAAACTTTTCAGGTTCCCCAGGTGTCTGCAACTTCCTTCCATCTACCCTGAATATAGCTTGCATGTGCCTATTTATTTACATACTGTCTCCTACTCGGAATTTGAACTCCTTGAGCACAGAGGCTTTTTGATCATTTTATTGTTTGTTGTTGCTTAGTACAATGTTCAACTCTTACTAAATACTTACTGCTTCACCAACTGGTTGACTGAAGTAACTTGACTCAAGTATCTAACCTTAATGTATGTTGAATTATTCATTCAATCTTTTAAAAGTTTCTGCTGCGTTGTATATAAAGTCACTTTTTAATATTTTTACATAAACATCAACTTGTGATTAATTTTTCTAACTGGCTGATAGGCACACCTAATTGCTCTTTATTTTCTGCTATTATCTTATACCTTTCCTTTATTTCCATAGAATCTTTTAGTCTATCATTATAAATTTCTGTCACAAAATTCTCTCACAGTTTGTAATTGTTTTATTTCTCTACAGTTTCTACTCTGCTTTAAGGTAACCCATTCTTCTCGCTTTTGGGTTAATATACTAATTTATGGCATTACTAAAAGATACACTGAAAGAAAGGAATATAAGAAATATATTTTGTACCCACAACAAGTAGCCATTTTTCTCAGCCCCATTTGACTTATATTCTTTGTAAATTGTTCATATGCTCCAAATAAATTTCTTTTCAGTCACCAGATTTCATAATTTTGGATTGGCATACTAAATCCCCAGTTACTTTCCTTAAACAGGTAATCAGTACATTGGATAGAATACTAGCAGTCTCAGAAAAGAATTAGCTATGTGGCCCTGGACAAATGACTTAACTTCCATCTGCCTCATATTCCTCATCTTTAAAATGATGTTAATAATAACACCAACCTCAAAAATACTGTTGTGAAGTTATATGTGAGAAATTTGTATTTTGTCACCTTTAATTGCTATGTAAATGCCATTGCTATTATCCATACTGTTAATTCTCTTTTAAAATGTATCTCTTACAAAATCAATGCAACTAAGATTAAAAACCCAAAAAAAAAACTGGGAAAAAATCTTTACAACAGGTCTCTCTGACAAAAGCTTCATTTCTCAAATATTTAGAGAACAAAGTCAAATTTATAAGAAGACAGAGAATTCCCCAATTGACAATTGACAATTAGAGTTGGAGGATATAAACAGGTAATTCTCAGATGAATAAATTAAAATTATCTTTAGTCATAGAAAAAATGCTCCAAATTATTGTTTTTCCAAAAAGCTACTAATTAAAGAAATGCAAATTTAAACCCACCTAAATGGCTAAAATGACAAAAAAGGAAAAAAGATAAATGTTGGAGGAGATGCTGAAAATTTGGGACACTCATACACTGTTGCTGGAACTGCAAACTAAAACAAAACAACTATTCTGAAGAACAATCTGGAACCATGCCAAAAGGGCCATAAAACTACATGTACCTTTTGACCAAGAAATATCACTATTAGGTCCATATCCCAAAGAGAATAAAGATATGGGGAAAGTACCTACCTGTACAAAAAATATTTACAGCAACTTTTTGTCTGTGTGTGGTGGCAAAGAACTCGAAATTGATGTCATGTTCATCATGTAGGGAATGGCTGGATAAGTTGCAATATGAGAACATAATGGAATACTGTTGTGCCACAAGAAATGACAAATAAGATGTTCACAAAACAAAGCACTAGAAAAGCATATAAAGTGATACAAAGTGAAATGAGCAGAAACAGGAGAAGGTTGTACATAGTAACAACAATATTGTATGATGATCAACGAAGAGTGACTTGACTACTATCAACAAAGCAAAGATCTAAGACAACTCCAAGGGATTCATGATGGAAAAGACTACCCACTTCCATAGAAGGAACAATATCATTCTTCACTTTATTTCCTCCATGAATTATTCTCTGGTGGAAGCAATATGTGTCATATTTCACAAACTGATGAAAATGGAAATATATATTATATGATAATAGATATACAACCTAGATACTATAACCTGTCTTCTTTGGGAGGTGAGAGAGATGAAAGGGAAGGAGAGGAAAAAGGTTTTTTTAAATGTCAGAAAATGTATATTAAAATTGTATTGATATGTAATCTGGAAAAAAATTTTAAATATAAACTAACAAAGTAATCAATTACTTGCATATATCCCCTTTTCTTTCTGACTATATGTTCTTTATCTCTCTTCTTATTTATAAATCTCTTTGACTGTTCTAGTGCCAAATTTGTTTTTTATAATATCTGTATATAATTTACCTTAATTTGGTAAATAGTTAAATTATTACACATCATTTATTCATGCCTTTTGTAAGCAACTGCTTTGCTATTTGCAGAGAAATAGGGAAAATGTCAGCAGTTCACCCAATTCCCTTTCTTTTTCCCAAAAAAAGTGATTTGCAAGGACAGCAACTTGAACTTTTAGAGTAGAAAAGAAGTTGAATGGGTTTTAATCTGATGTTGTAAAGGGCTAAAATTAATTTCAAATTTCTTTTACAAAGAAATTTTGAAAGGGCTTAGGGCCTGAGTTCAAATTTGATCGCAGATACTTACTTGGTGTCTGGCTTTGGGTTAGTCATTTAACATCTATTTGCCTCAATTTCCCCAACTGTAAAAGGGAGGTAATACTATCACCTACCTGCCATAGTTGTTGTGAAGATCTGAGAAGATAATATTTCTAAAGTGAGTAGTACAGTGCCTGGCACATAGTAGACACATTTAAATATTCCTTTTCTTTTTCCTTCCCCAAACACTAGCTTTATATGTACTATAGTATATGCAGCTTCTCACTGATTGAATTATCATTTATTAAATATTTATTGTATATCATGCACTATGAAAAGCAGCAGAAATACAAAGGCAAAACAAAAGAATCACTGGTAGCTAAGACTGAGGGAATAAAAAAACTTGGTTTCTATTGGGTGGGAGCATTAGCAACTGGGGATCAGGATGAACCTTGTGAAGGAAGTGATATTTGGACAGAGTCTTGAAGAAAGTTAAAGATTCTAAAAGGCAAACTTGCTGTATGTAGAACCAGTGGTAGAGTAGGGGTAGGAACTCCCAAATGTCTCTGACAGCCTCTTCCAAACAACTTTAAAATAATGAATATTGTAGTATCAGAAGCAATAAAAGAATAGCATGAGATGAGTTTTTTCTGCAGAAAACAACTTGGAAGGGAAGAAGGGAAAGTCTCTTTTACTAGGGTGAGAGGAGAGTGCAGCCCACAGCAAGGCCACACCAATAGCACAGGCCAAAGATGAGCCACTCCTCTCAGATTGCTCAAGGTTTTAAATCTGGGCCAGGGCAGCAGTAAGACCCTAGACCCTGCTCAAGCCACAAGCAGAATACCCCATGCCTATCTCCTTGAAGTTACAAGACCCAGAGCAGCCCCCTAATATACTTGGCCAGTTGTGGTAAGGACCTAAACCCTAACAGTGTGCCTGGTCTTCCAAACCAACAGTAGGCCTTGAAGGAGACTGAATCAGCAGTAGGAGATGGTTTCCAGAGTTCTCAGCCCATAGGCTATCCTACCATGTTGGAAGAACTGAAACCTGCAGACACCTAGAGCTAGTTTTCAAGATATACTGAAGTTCAAGAGAGTGCTTACTCTACCAAAGGAACAGACCCACAATTAAGATGAATTAAAAGTAAAGAGACTGAGAAAATGAGCAAACATTATTTTAAAAAAAACAACCATAGAAAATTATTTTGGTGACAAAGTAGAGCAAGGTACAAATGTAGAAGGGAACACTGACATCAAAGCAACTACATGTAAACCTTCAAAGAAATATGGGAATTGTTCAGTAAGAGCTCAAAAATATTTTCAAAATGAGAGAAAGAAATGAAAACAAGGAAAGAAGAAAATGACACCTTAAAAGCAGAACTGACCAAATAGTAAATTAGGCACAAAAATCCACTAAAGAATTCTTTAAAAAGCAAAATTGACCAAATAGAAAAAAGAGGTACAAAAAAATCAAATAAAAAATAACTCCTTAAAAAATAGTACTAGCCAAATGAAAAAGGAGGTTCAAAAAGTTAAAATCAGGATTAGCAAATAGAAGCTAATGACTTTATGAAACATGAAGAAACAATAAAAACAAATTCAAAATAATGAAAAAATGGGAAAAATACAAAAAATCTCATTGGAAAAACAATTGCAGTAAAAAGTGCACCCAGAAGAGACAATTTAAGAAATGCTAGACTTCCTGAAAAACCAAGAACAAAAAAGCCTAGACATCATATGACAAGAAATTATCAAAGAAAATTGTCCTGATGTTCTTGAAACAGAGGGTAAAATATAAGTTGAAAAAACCCACCAATCACTTCCTGAAAGAGATCCACAAAGGAAAATTCCCAAGAATGTTATAACCAAAACTTCCAGGTGAAGGAGAAAATACTGAAATCATTCAGAAAGGAACAATACAAATAGAATGGTGTCACCTTCAAGATTACATAGGATTTTGATTCTATATTGAAGGATTAGAGGGGGAATATGATATCCCAGAAGGCAAAGTAATTAGCTGGAATTATAACCTAGAATCACCTACCCCCCCCCAAAAAAAAAACCGAGTATAGAATCACCAAGAAAAAAGGGGGTGGGGAGAGACAGGGAAATGGCTATTTAAATGAAATACAGGGTTTCCAAGAATTCCTGATGAAAAGGTCAAACCTGAACAGAAAATATGATCTTCAATTGCAGGACTCAAAAGAAGAATAAAAAGGTAAACAGTAAAGAAAAAAGTTAAAAGGTTTAATGAGGTCAAACTATTTCCATAACTATATGGGAAAATGATAGTTTTAAATCATTCGAATTATGTTTTTAAAAGTTTTGATTAATCTCTCCCTCTATATTTTTAAGAGGCAAGGGAGCAGAAAGACTTCTCAGTAATTTTTTTTTTTCTGACAGGCTGCTGTATAAGAGCTCTGAAGGTTCCATTACTTAGGAGACAAATGGAATTCTATAAGAGAAAGAGTATTTTGAAGTGCGCTTTGACCTCTAGAATTTTCTAGAGTAAGGAGCTCTGTGTGTCTTTGTCTCAGTGAGACTGGTAGTTAGAATTTTTCTGAGAGTTGAGGTAAAGAAAACAGATTTAAGGGGATAAGTTTTATAAATGCTTATTGATTAGCTTAGGTAGAAAGGGAGTGATTAAATTCTTAGATAATCAGTGTTGGTAGAATAGATCAGGCCTGGGTCTGGCAGAAGAAACTGGCTTTGATAGATTTGGGTTTTTTTTTTAATTTTTAGTTAGGATTGGAGTTTTAAGCCTAGTTATAAGATATTAGAGTAATATTCTCTCTTTCTGCCTTCCCATTTCCTATGCAAACTTCTCCTCAAATAAATTAAGTGTTTTGTGTTTTACCAAACTGCTCTCCTCACATTCTGTCAAACTCCTACCCAAAAATTTAACCCTTCACAATTATATCATTACTGGGGCAATTAGAAGGAGTATACATTGACAGAGGGTTTGGGAATAAATTGACTATGATAACATGATATAAGAAAAAACAAAGGAGTGAAAAAGAGGATTGCAATGAGATTAAGAGGAAAGAGAGATGTAAAAATTAAATTTTATCTCTAATAATAAAATATTATGTTTTATGAGGTTTATTAAGGATCATGAGAAATCAAGGAACAAAGAGGATACAAAATAAAAACCACGTACCTATGGCTGATTAACCCATTTAAAATCCCAGCACTTAGCTTACCACTATACTTGCTGCATCATTGCAAAGGAAGAGAGCGTGGGAGGCGTTACTGCCAGTTAAATACCAATTGTGATCTCACCAATGTGGAGACCCAGGAGAGATTATAGGGAATTCTGGGAAATACCCATGACTTCTGGGGAATGAAGTTTAGGGTTCAAAATCTCCATTTATACAGAGAAGTAGAGTGGGGTAAATTATATTGCCTGAAGAGGCATGGAAAAGCTATTAAAGTAGATGGGTGGATTAGGGTGATGATGAGCAATAATCAAATCTTGTTCACATTGTAACTGACTCAGACATGTAACAACATTTATTCTCAGTTAGATATTGAAATCTAGTTTACCCTATAGGTAAATAGGAGGGGAATAAGAAAAAGGAGGGCCTAATACAAGAGAGAATTATTTGGAGGAGGAAGTAGTTAAAAGTAAACACTTACAAGGAGGGACAGAGTGAAAGGAGAAAGAAAGAGCAGGAAAAAGGGGGGAAATAGGATGGAGGGAAATAAATAGTTAGAAAAGATATAAAAATGAATGATTTTATTAATTTAAAATTTACTTTAATAATTTGTTATAAGCTTTATGCAAATAAAACCAATGCAACCAAGATTAGAAGGTAAATAACAAACTGAGAGGAAATTTCATAACATTTCTCTGATAAAGTCTTCATTTTTCAAATATATGGAGAACTGAGTAAAATTTATTAGAATACAAGTCATTCTCCAATTGGAAAATGATCTAAGGATATCAATAAGCATTTTTCAGATAAAGAAATCAAAGCTATAAATAATCATATGAAAAAATATTATAAATTTCTCTTGATTAGAGAAATGCAAATTAAAAGAACTCTGAGGTACCAGCTTACACTTATCAGATTGACCTATAAGAGAGTAAAGGAAAATAATAAATGTTGGAAGGGTTGTGGCAAAATTGGATACAACCATTCTGGAAAACAATTTGGAACTATGTCCAGAAGACTATCAAACTGTTTTATTAAACTTTCATCCACCACACCAAAGAGAAAATAAAACGAGAAAAAGACCTGTTTGTATAAAAAGATTTATAGGAACTTTTCATGGTTGCAAAGAATTAGAAATTGAAGGACTGTCCATTAAATGTGGAATGGCTAGACAAATTGTGGCATATGATTATGATGGAATACTATTATGTCATAAGAAATGATGAGCAGAAAGATTTCAGAAAGATCTGGCAGGATCTATAGAAACCGATGCAAAGTGTGGTGAATAGAACCAGGAGAACATTATACACAGGAACATCAATATTGAATGATCAACTGTAAAAGACAACTATTTCGAGCAATACTATAATCCTAGACAATTCTAAAGGATTTATGACAAAGAATGTTATTCAATTCCAGAGGAAAAACTGATGGAGTTGTAATGCAGACCAGAGTATATACTATTTTTCACTTTATTTGTGTTTTTATTTTTGGATTTGGGTTTTATATGAGTGTTCTGTTACAACATGATAAATTTGGAAAAATGTTTGCCATATCAGAGAGAGAGAGAAGGGAAAAGAGGGAGGAAATTTGGATATTATAATTTCAGAAAATATATGTAAAAGATTCTTATTATATATTTGGGAAAATCAAATTTTACATTTTAAAAAATAAAATAAAATGCAGACTTGAGCTTGAGCATTTCTGGTTCTAGGAAAAAGCTTTTGTGAATAAACAAGAGGCATGAAAAGGAATTTACAGATAAAAGTGAGTAGACCAATTTAGCTAGAACATAACAATTCATAACAAAAGTTAATGTATAATATATCTGAAAATAAAGGGAGTAAGATAATGAAATATTTTATATAATTGAACAAAGATCAAATTTTATCCTAGAAGCAGGAGGGAACCATGTAAGATCTAAGGTAAGTCTGGGGTTCTGTTTCTTTGTTTATTAAATTTGGCAGTTAGACTATTGGGTTGTTAGGATCAAGTATAGCTCAGAAATTAAGTCACATAAATTTCCACACTTTTGGGTCTCTCTGGCATGAGTTTCAGCTCTTAAAGAATATCAAAAGCAATATTTTATCTTCTATATTCCATTTTCTTTGCCTGAATTGATAGTGACTAGAAGTCCAATCTCATTTGAATGGGAAATATTCATTGGACTCCAGAAAATTCTTCCCTGTTAGAAATAGAAAGTTGTCTGCTATTGCTACTTGTCTTATTGCTATACCCTTTTCTAAACAATGGTCAATGAACATTTAGAGAAGGGAACAGGGATCAGAAAAAGCTAGTATGGCCTTTCCAAGAACAGCTCATGCAAGATGAACCTCATTTCCTTTTTTGACAAGGTTACAAAACTGATAGATCAGAGGATTATTGCAGGATTATTGTTTCCATAGATTTTATCAAAGCATTGGAGGAAGTCAGTCATGCAATAAGATGGAGAAATGTCAGCTAGACCACAAGTATATTAAGAAATGGCTAACGATGGATGCAGAGTACTAATTCATGAGCTGACATCAGTTTGAAAATGAGACTCTACCAGAACACCTCACAAATCTGTCTTTGATCCAGTGCTGTTTTATATTTTTTAGCACCAGGCTGGATAAAGTTATAGGGGCTTTCTTTCTCAATTTTGCTTTGTCAATAAATCTGGGAATGCTCACTAACACTTGATGAAGAGTCAAAGTTCAAAAATATATTGACAGGCTAAATATTTGGGGCAAATCATATATCATTAAGAAGAAAGGGACAAAATTATCCTACCTGTTGGGATAATGTAAAACCTTATATTTAAGTTCACAAAATCATCTCACAAATACAAAGTAAAAAGAGGCATGCATAGGAAGCTGTTGTGAATAAATGTCTGCCGGGTTTAATGCACTAAAAATTGAGATGAATCAATAGTATGGGTTATCAGAAGATGAGCAATATGGGGAAGTGCCTTGAAATTGAGTGGTGGGAGAGACAGTTGAAAAAATGTGGGATGTTTAGCCTGAAGAAGAGAGGATTTAGTAAGCATCTTGTAGCCCTCTCATGTTTGAAAGAATATCATGTAGAATTGGATTGAGCTTGTTTTGCTGGGTCCCACAGGGCAAAATTTGAACAATGACTGGAAACTGCAAAGAAGGAAAATAGGTTTGATACAAGGAAAAATTTCCCAATAATTAGAAGCAATCCAGAGTGAAAATGGGATGCCTCAAAATACAATAGACTTCCTCTCCGTAGAGCTCTCAAAGCTGTATAAATCCTTGCTCAATGTATTGAAGAGTAGATTCCTGAACAAGTAGGATTTGGAACAGATTGCCTGTGAGATTCCTTCCAATTCTAAGATTCTCTGATTCTGTCTTGAAACCTCATCATCTCATTAGCTGCCCTACATTCTGGATCGAGACCATGCCAAAAGTTCTTGACTCTTCTAGCTCCATAACTCTAAGGTCTTGGTTCATGAGTGCCTCAAACTTGGACAGCTCCAATAAGTGGCACTTTTTGTACTTGCTCCCTTTTACCCTATCCTCCATGCTTTCACTATGTACCTTAATGATGTGGTTACTAGCTCTTCTCCCTCAGCTCCTTCCCCCATCCGTTTGTCTTTTCCACTTCTAGTACCATAACCAAATCAATACTGTCACTGACTTAGTCAAGAGTAACTGGGACAAATATGTTAGATTACACTTCTATGATTCCACTGATCATCCTCATAACTCGTCTAATGTGAAATGTCCTTTTTGGACATCAATTCCTAGTATGTATTCTGTCTCTCATTAGAATGTGAACTTCTTAATGGCAGGGATTGCCTTCAGCTTTAGTTGTGTATTCATAGTATTCATTCAATACATTAGTATGTTCTCTCTTCCAAACTGCTAAAAAATAATCAGGCCATAATTAGTAATTATAATGCCGAATTTTCAACACTGTTTTTTTTTAATTTTCCTTCATTTCATTCATTCAGAGAACCCAGAATTCTAAATAATAGCACTTCAAATAATACTAATAGCTAATAATAATGAATATTAATATTATAGTAGATAGCATTTATGTAATACGTATTCTGTACTAGAAACTGTGCTAAATGCTTGATACATATTATCTCATTTGACCTTCATAACAATCCTGGGAGGGAGTTGCTATTATTATCCCCATTTTACAGATGAAGAAACTGAGACAGAGGTTAACTGACAGCTACTAAATATTTGAGGCCAGCAATGAGCCCAAGTATTTGTATCTCCAGAACCAATACTCTAATCACTATCTTCCTCTATTCTTTCTTTTAGAAAGATTTTAGATAGATTTTAACATATAGAAAACTCTAAATAATGTGTTCTCATTTAGTTATTCAGTCATTCACCTATATAGATACTAATTTATTCTCCACTAGGCTAAACACTGTAGGATCTGTCAACTAAGTTATGTATGCCACAGTTTAAAGAAGGAGTTCTCCACTTTTTTATGTCATGGATCTTTAGGGGAGTATAGTAAAATCTATGGACCTTTTTGTAAAATGTTTTTTAAATTCACAAAATAAAAATCATAGAATTTTAAATGAAATCAATTATATTGAAATCCAGCTTTCAATATTTTTTTAAACCCTTACCTTCCGTATTAGAATCAATTCTGGGTATAGGTTCTAAGGCAGAAGAGTGGTAAGGGCTAGGCAATGGGGGTTAAGTGACTTGCCTAGAGTCACACAACTAGGCAGTGGCTGAGGCCATATTTGAATCCAGGTCCTCCCATCTCTGGGCCTGACTCTCAATCCACTGAGCCAACCAGCTTTCAATATTTTTAACAGTTTGTAGACCATAAGATTAGGAACACTTGACCTAAAGATCCCTTTCATTGTGATAATGATCCTCTGGAAATTCTTCTGCTTATTAAATGTACTTTCTAATTAATTTATTCTTTATTTAACAAATATTTAAAGAGTGTCTGGCATATACAAGGTTTAATTGCCAGAATGTGAATCTCTACAAGACATTATTTTTCTTCTCAGGTAGAAAATAATATTTTATAGAATGTCAAATGCATTTTTACATTTCCACCAACATATATAACTTTAAAATGCATTGTTAGAAAGGATATCATTACTAAATATTAATTTAAGTTAATATGCTTTCTCTATGATGCTCCCTGGACATAAAGTCATATGACAGCTTCAATAAGTAATATCATCAAATCAGAATACACTTTGATCATTTTTGGTTCATTGAGTCATGTTCAATTAATAGAAGTTACAATTTGCCTCATGAATAACATTTTTAGAGGTTTTATATACCACATTAATGTACATGGCTAATTTACTTTTTTATGAGGGCAAATATTTACATTTCAATGAGATCAATAACTTTAAAATGTAAGTTTAATTTTTTTAATGTAATAACATATGGCATATGTCTTAGATATTACCAGATTCATTAAGTGCTTGTGTCAGCTCATCAGAATTTTGACCAAAGTGTCATCAGAAAAACTTTATATGACCTTATTGGTTCTAGAATAGTCATTCACTC
Source organism: Monodelphis domestica (assembly GCF_027887165.1). NCBI lineage: Eukaryota > Metazoa > Chordata > Mammalia > Didelphimorphia > Didelphidae > Monodelphis > Monodelphis domestica. Next base: position 340,854,325 of record NC_077229.1, read on the forward strand.
AAGGAATGTTTGAATATGTGCAAGATACTGAGTTAGTTCTTATGTGAGATATGCCATGTCATTAGGATGGCAAAGCATCTTTCCTAGATAAGTCCACTATTATTTCTGAGCCTAGATGTCTTCTTTACATAGTCCAAAATTTTAATTTATATTATAGGTTCATAGGATCCATAGTTAGAAGGGACTTTAGAGATCATATAATACAAAGTCATCAGTTTATATGAGGCAAAGGAAAGTGACTTGTCAAAGGTCACAGCTAACAAATGGTATAACCTATATTCAAAGCCATTCTTCTGACTTGAAATTGAGTGACCTTTCACTTCATCACAATGCCAGTCTGAGTATTCTTTCCACTGACAAATTGCAATGCCCCTATATGTGAATAAATTGTTATCATGAGTTGTCAGAAATCTTAAGCGGAAGCCTAATCAAAAAAATGATGCTTCTATCATGCTATATTCCTATTTATCCTGAATGTATGGTGCTAGCTCTTAAACCTACAGCTTGTAACTTCAATCCAGCTGCTTTATTAAGGAAAAAAATATTCCAAATATTACACTTGGCACTCATTAAAGAATTTCCCAAGCTTTTTGGTACATTGTTATTTAACAAATAAATGTCAAAGTATTTCCAAGCACATTTTGAACTAAATGCTATTAAAATTTTAATAGACTACCAACCTTTCAAGGAATCCTTTTTTGTAAAAGAATTTTGTAAATCCAAATTTTGATAGAGGACTGATGATGATCTAAATAATAGAATATAATCTCATTGAGGTCTTTAGGAAATTCTAATTGTTATTAGAATTTGTTTTATTTTGTACTGTTTTTTCCCCTTAGGTAGAAAGCAATTACAAAAGCATCAAATATGCCTTTTCCCAAGATGCCTCAGATTTAAGGCATATACATGTATATTAAGGGAAGAAAGAAAAGGTTTTTGGTGTTGCATGGTTATAGGGAATCTGGGCTAGTAACAGATGCCACATGAGTTTCTTAGGCCAGACAGTAACAATGCAAGCTAGGGCTATTAGACCATGCTGAGAGATGCTGGCAACATCAGGGAGCCAGAAAAGAAGCAGAAGATACTGGAACATGTGATGCAGACCCCTGAGAAATGGAGATATCCAGTTAAAACTGAACCTATTATAATTCAACATAGCTATGCCTGAGCAAGTCCTTCACTAGGTGATGATTTGATTTTTGCAGGATTATAACTACTTCCTTGCCAAACTGAGCTAAATATTGAATCCCCTTTCATTTTTATATGACTCTTAATAAATAGATTTATGAATTTATGCTTTTTACAAGTCTGAAATTTGTAATATGTTGGATGGAAAGTATAAAAATATCCCAAAAATATTTGGGAAAAAATAAGAATAAACTAATCATATCATCATATCTAGTATTGGAGTTGTACCCAAGTTTCTTTAGCAAGTCTGTAAATGATAAATCAACATCAGTAACAAAAATTAAGTATTTCATCTATGCAATAATTTTTACTGTTTTTCTGTTGTTTCAGCCATGTCTATCTTTTTGGGATTCCATTATTTTTTTTCTATTTTTTATTTGGTCAATTTCAAACATTATTCCTTGGTTACAAAAATCATATTCTATTCCTCCCTCCCCTCCCCCTGCCCTTCCTGTAGCTGACATGCAATTCCACTGGGTATTACATGTGACCTTGGTCAGAACCTATTTCCATATGGTTGATGTTTGCACTAGGATGTTCATTTAGAGTCTATATCTCAAATCATATCCCCCTCAACCAATATAGTAAAGTAGTTGTTTTTCTTCGGTGTTTCTACTCCCACAGTTTTTCCTCTGAATGTGGACAGTGGTTTTTTTTTTTTTTCTCATAGATCCTTCCTGGCTGTTCAGGATCACTGCATTGCCTCTAATGGAGAAGTCCATTACACTCAATTGTACCACAGTGTATCAGTCTATGTGTACAATGTTCTCCTGATTCTGCTCCTTTCCCTCTGCATCACTTCCTGGAGGTTGTTCCAGTTCCCGTGGAATTACTCCACTTTATTATTCCTTTCAGCACAATAGTATTCCATCACCAACATATACCACAATTTGTTCAGCCATTCCCCAATTGAAGGGCATCCCCTCATTTTCCAATTTTTTGACACCATAAAGAGTGCAGCTATGAATATTCTTGTACAAGTCTTTTTTCCTTATCATACCTTTGGGGTACAAACCCAGCAGTGCTATGGCTGGATCAAAGGGCAGACAGTCTTTTAGCGCCCTTTGGTCATAGTTCCAAATTGTCCTCCAGAATGGTTGGATCAATTCACAACTCCACCAGCAATGCATTAATATCCCAACTTTGCCACATCGCCTCCAGCATTCATTACTTTCCTTTGCTGTCATGTTAGCCAATCTGCTAGGTGTGAGGTGAATATTCAGAGTTCTTTTGATTTGCATCTCTCTGATTATAAGAGATGTAGAACACTTTTTCATGTGCTTATTAATAGTTTTGATTTCTTTGACTGAAAATTGCCTATTCATGTCCCTTACCCATTTATCAATTAGAGAATTGCTTGATTTTTTTTCAATTGATTTAGCTCTTTGTACATTTGAGTAATTAGACCTTAGTCAGAGGTTTTTGTTATGAAGATTGTTTCCCAATTTGTTATTTCCATTCTAATTTTGGTTACATTGGTTTTGTTTGTACAAAAACTTTTTAATTTTATGTAATCAAAATTATTTATTTTTCATTTTGTGACTTTTTCTAAGTCTTGCTTGGTTTTAAAATCTTTCCTTTCCCAAAGATCTGACACCTATACTATTCTGTTTTCATGTAGTTTACTTATAGTTTCCTTATTTATGTTCAAGTCATTTACCCATTCTGAGTTTATCTTGGAGTAGGGTGTGAGATGTTGATCCAAAACTAATCTCTCCCACACTGTCTTCCAATTTTCCCAACAGTTTTTATCAAATAGTGAATTTTTGTCCCAAAAGCTGGGATCTTTGGGCTTATCATAGACTGTCTTGCTGAGGTCATTTACCCCAAGTCTATTCCACTGATCCTCCTTTCTGTCTCTTAGCCAGTACCATATTGTTTTGATGACCACTGCTTTATAGTATAGTTTGATTTCTGGGACTGCAAGGCACCTTCCTTTGCATTTTTTTTTCATGATTTCCCTGGATAACCTTGATATTTTGTTTTTCCAAATGAACTTTGTTATGGTTTTGATGGATAGGTTATCCTTGGTTGAAGACCCAATTCTCTTGCCTTTCTGAATATCATATTCCAAGCCATGCAGTCCTTTAGTGTGGAAGCTACCGGTCTTGTGTGATCTTGATTGGTGTTCCTTAGTATCTGAATTGTCTCTTTTTGGCTTCTTGTAGAATTTTCTCCTTAGCTTGAAAACTCTTGAATTAGGCAATTAGGTTCCTGGGAGTTATCTTTTGAGGATTTAGTGTAGAGGGTGTTTTATGAACTCTTTCAATGTCTATTTTTCCCCCTTGTTCAAGAACATCAGGGCAGTTTTATTGGATGATTTCTTGTAGTATGATGTCAAGATTTCCATTTATTTCTGGCTTTTCAGGTAGACCAAGGATTCTCAAATTGTCTCTCCTTCCTCTGTTTTCCTGATCTGTCATCTTCTTAGTGAGATATTTTGTTTTCTTCTATTTTGTCAGTCTTTTGACTTTGCTTTATTAATTCTTGCTTTTTTGCAAGAACCTTGTCTTCCAATTGCCTAATTCTGGATTTTAAAAACTGATTTTCCTTTTCAGTTTGGTCTATTCTGCTTTTCATGGCTTCCAACTGTTTCTCCAATTAGGAGTTCTTGTCCTTTAAACTGTTATTTTCTCTTTGAACTATTTCCCCCTTTTCTTGCCAGAAGGCTTCCATCTTTTTGATAAGCTCCAATTTAAATTCTTCAAGAGTTTGTGGATAATTTCCTTTCTTTTTTGAAGGTTTTGGGTTTATTTGAATTTCCTCCTCTATTTCCTCTGTATCCTGGGTTTTTCCTCTGTAAAAATTTTCCAGGGTCAACCCCCTCTTCTTGTTCTTTTTGGTGGAGAGAGGTGGTTGTTCTGGGGCACAATTTGCTACCACTGTGGAGGTTTTTACTTCCCTTTTTAGTCAGAAATATAAGTGCGATGGGCAAGCTCTCTGTGTATGGAGTTAAGGAGCAAGGATTTTGCCTAAGGCAAGCTCTTGAATCTTCACAGCTTCTGCTATTTGCTGCCCTTCTCTGGGCTATCTTCCCGTGAGAGCCCACATTCTGCCCTCTTTAGCCTGTTGGGGTTTCAGGTCTAGCTGCTCTCAAGAGTAGGCCTTTGGTGGTCTTAGTTAGCTCCCAAGGGCATAGAGGTGCCCCTCACTTGCTCTAGGAGTGCCCCTCACTTGCTTTAGAGGTGCCACTCACTCACTCACTGATTCTGCCACATGCTGGCACTGACTCTGGCTTGGTAGGTGGGATGGGGTAGGGTAGATCATCTCGTGTTCTGGTGGGAGCTTTTCCCCTTCGATAGTGTGGAAATGCCCAAATCCCAAGTACCTTCAATGTTTCACCCTACTGTAGAGTCCCTTCTTTCTTATGAATTAGGTTTTTTTTTGTTGTTGTTGTTCTTTTGAGGTAATCTATATCGGTGGATGCTGAGGAGAGAAAGAATCCTGCATAGTGCCGCCACGTTTAACTGGAAGTCTGGATTCCATTATTAAATGCTAAACAAAAGAAAAGTAATGGAAAAGTGACTTCCTCCAGGACCATTTCTATCTGAGCCCTCTCAAACATAAAAATGAGCACAATAAAATAAAAATAAAAACCATTAAGTATAGAGCTGTGATTTCATTGTCAAAGGGAACCTTTAGTTTGATAAATCTATCAGTATAGATTGTCAACTATTCTGGAATTTATAATCTTAGAAATCTGCCCTCTTTGATGAAAGAGTAACTTCCCCAGGGTCCACAATCTATCAGAGACCATACTTGCACTAATGTTTCCCTGATTCCTGGTATCCTATGAAATATACCATGCTATCTCTCAAAACAACATTTACAGTGAAGTAAATTCTTGAGGGAGACAGAAGCCAAATGTTGATATTTCTAGGCTATTCTGAGCAAAGTGAGGTATGGTGATCATTATTGGGGAGACCTATTGTACACGAGCCAAGTATCAAATTCTGAGACAGAAGTTACATGCTTGTTAATATTAGTCTACCTTTCTGCCCCTGTTGTTCCTGATTCTGCCCTTTAGGCCTGAGCAGGGCAAACTGAATGCTCTCATGACATGACAAGCCTCCAAATACTTGTATAGAGCTATTATGTTCCTGATTTATCTTCTCTTTTCCACATAAAATATTCTCATTTTCTTCCCTTAATCCTCATATAATTTGCATTCTTCTAGATGTTTTCCAGCTTATCAATGTGCTTCCCAAATATGACACCCAGAACTGAACACTATATTAAGATATATCATGGCAAAGCACATAATGACAATTGCTTCTATCTTCATGGGCATTAAGTTTCTCTTAATGAGATCAATTATATACTAGTATGGGGGGATGGAAGGGTCAGCTTAGGTTGTAGTCCATGAAAACCTCCAAATTTTTTAAAACAAAGTAATAGCTTTCTAGTTATACTTCACCACATAGCTGGTAATTATGAACTGAAGCGTAAGACTTTTAGTTTGGATCCATTAAATTTTATTAGGTTTGCCTTTTAACCTATTGGTATTGTTTTGATTCCTGATTGTGTCAAATAAAATGTGAGGTTTCCATTCCAGCATATGTTCCTTGTAAATTTGGTAAACCTTGTATGTAGACCTTTATGAAAGTCATTAATGAAATATTAATGAACATGGGGTCAATGGTATTTTTATGAGATATACCAAAAGAAATTTCTTCCAATGTAACATCTATGTATTTGTACTTTAGACATAGCCACTATAATCATTCTGGGACAACCTAACTTTACTTTCATTTAGCACAGACTTCTCTATCTGTTTTATGAGAATATAGGAAACTTTGCCAAATTCTCTTCTAAAATGTTGTGAATTTCACCTTAGGGATTTGAGAACATATAGTCAATCTAACCACAAGACCTCAGCTAAACTCCATCCTCAGATATGGACATCACTGGTAGATAGGGATAACATCTATTTAATATTTATAATTATTTATTAACAGTTTAATAAGTATTTATTGTCCAAATATGTTTGGTGTGTCATTTTCCCCTGTCTCAAAATTCTAATGTATTTATTCAGCAACTGGGAAAAGATGAAAAACATTTGTCTGGCAGTTATCTGATTTTTTTAAACCATTAATTTTCATCTTAGAATTAATATCATGTATTGGGTTGAAGGCAGAAGAATGGTAAGAGCTAGGCAAAAGAGATTAAGTGACTTACCCATGACCATTTAGCTAGGAAATGTCTGAGGGCAGATTTGAACTTCCTGTTTCTAGGCCTGGCTCTCAATCCACTGAATCATCTAACTTCCCATTCATTATCTGATCTTGAAGAAGTCATGATGAATCTTTGTGATCCTATTTCTTCTAGATGTTAACCAATTATCCCTTTATTTTTAGGGAGCCAAATGTAAACCATAGCAGCTCTGTGCCACCATGAAAATTCTCTCCAACCAAGATAAAATATCACCACCAAAAAAATATAGGAGTGAAAGAACCAACAAGGTGACAGAGTGAAGCAACTATGAAGAAAAGAAAAACCCAAAAGGTAAACAAAGAACATCTGGGACACTGGGGTGAGAGGAGAGGAGAACCAACAAGAAGCTGTAACAAGGAAGTAAGAGAAAGTCAAGAGCAAGCCACACACCTCTAATGAAGAGGAAATTAAGGTAATTATTAACTATTTTGCCCAATTATATGGCAATAATATGATAATCCAGGTGAAATGGGTGAATATTTACGAAAAAATATTAATTGTCTCGGTTAACAAAACTCTCTGACAAAGGTTTAATTTCCCAAATATATAAGGAACTAAGTAAGATCTACAAAAAATTCAAGCCATTGCCCAGTTGACAAATGATCAAAAGATATGAATAGTTAGTTTTTAAAATCAAAACTATCAAAAAGCTCATGAAAAAGTGTTCTAAATCCTTCCTGATTAGAGAAATGCAAAAATAATAATAATAATAACTCTGTGGTACCACTGTACACCTAGCAGACTGGCCAATATGGTAGCAAAGGAAAGTGATAAACATTGGACTGAATGTGGCAAAATTGGGACACTAATTTATTGCTGGTGAAGTTGTGAATTAATCCAGCCATTGTGGAAGGGAATTGGGAATTATGTGCAAAGGTTTTTAAAGAATGCTTGCCCTTTGATCCAGTCATAGCACTGCTGGGTTTGTACCCCAAAGAGATAATAAGGAAAAAGACTTGTACAAAAATATTTATGGCTGCACTCTCTGTGTTGGCAAAAAATTGGAAAATGAGGGAGTGTCCATCAACTAAGGAATGACTGAACAAATTGCAGTATCTGATGGTTATGGAATACTATTGTGCTGAAAGGAATAATGAACTGGAGGAATTACATATGAATCAGAAAGTTCTCCAGGAATTGATGCAGAGTGAAAAGAACAGAACCAAGAGAAAATTGTACACAGAGACTGATACATTGTGGCATACTTGAATGTAATAGACTTTTCTACTAGTAGCAAGGCAATGATCCAGGACAACCCAGAGGAATTTATAAGGGGGGAAAAAAAGCTATCCACATTCAGAGAAAGAACTGTGGGTCAGAAATGCATTAAAAAAAAACAACATATGATCAATCACATAGTTCTATGGGGATATGATTAGGATTTTCATGTTAAAAGATCACTCTATTGAATATATGAATAACATGGAAATAGGTTTTGAACAATGATACATATATAACCCAGTGGAATTGCTTGTCAGCTCTGGGAGGGGGAGGATAGAGGGGTAGGAAAAATATTCTAAATAAAATAAAAATAAATTAATACTTTCTACTGCCAAAAAAAAATGATGTGTTTTTAGAATCTTGTCAGAAATTGGTCAGATTCACAAATTTATGATTTGCAAATTATATTTATTTTCATACTCTTTTTGAAAATGCACAGTATAATTCCTATTTAATTCTATTGCACATACATTCTGTATGATATTTCTGAAGTCAATCAGTTAATAAATTTATTAAGTGCCTAGCATATGGCAGGCACTCTGCTAGGTATACCAAAAGAGGCAAAAGATAGTCCTTGCCTTCCTGAAGCTTAGAGTCTTTTGGAGAAAACTATGAGGAAACAAATATGTCAAGCAAACCATATATAGCATAATTAGGAAAAATTTACAGAGGGAAGTTATTGATGTGACTCAATAACTGGATCTAGTAATTTGATCTCTGGTAAAATACCTAGTATTCTCTTGCAAAAAAAAATTTTATAGGGGAGTCCCAAGTTTTTGAATTTATCTTTTATCTTCTGCATACAGTTTTTAATAATCTAAATTGTTTGGTGATTTCTTTGTTTGGGATCAGTCTTATTTTTTTTTAATTCCCCCTTTCAATAGTAATGCATCATTGGTAAAATTATGTGTGACTATTATGTATTGTGGATATTTTGAGATTATATCTGTTTGTTAGTAAGAAGGGCCAGGGTTAACTTATCAATGGGAGAGGGAAGTCCAGAAGCTGAAAGGATGATTTAGACTGAAAAGGCTTCAGGATAGAAGGATGTTTCAGGATAAAGTGGTTCCTCGTGTGAAAAAGAGATCCAGGGTGAAACATCATTTGAAGTATCATAGCAGGTCCAACAGGTAAGAAACAGAACTAGATGGGGAATTACTATAATTACCAGCCTGGGAAGTTCCACATAGAGAAGACCCAAGAGAGGATTCATCAGTGGTTTTGGTTTGTAAGTAGAAATGTCATTTTTAAAAAGGTTAAGCTGTGAAAATGTGAGGAATTAAATTTAGGGGTTTGACTAAATATGTGAGAGTTCTAAAATAATATTATGGTCACTGACTTAAAATATTATAGGTCAAGTCAAAATGACTTTTAATAGCTTTTATTTACAAAGTGGTAGAAAGAGTGAAAGTAGAAAAATGCAAAAAAAAAATGGTAGAGAAGATGTCTAGCTTATCACACTAAATATTGCTCTAGTGCTCAGCTTAGCCTGGCAGGGCTGGTTAACCCTCAGCCAGAGGACCTGGTATTCCACCCACCCGGCCTCCTACAAGAGGGGAAGGCCTCTCCAGAACTAATCTCTCCAGAACCCAAGAAAGGAAGGTCAACTACTCATTCACCCAAAAAATAATCCAAGAGCCAAGGGTCCAAGTTGAAGCTGAGGTCCAAGTCCAAAGTCATCTCCAAGAAGCAAGTCACCAATCAAAGTTCCAAGCCCAAGATTCAAGCCAGAGACACTCAAAGAAATTCAGGACTTGTTAAGTCTTTTCCTGACCTTTCCCCTCTTCTCAATCATAGCTTCCAAATTGCTTAGCACTGCCCAGGGGGACAGTGTCTACAGGATCCATCTCTTATCCTCTGAAGCTGTCAACTCTTATCAAAGGATTCACAACTTTCTGATTGATTGATTAAAAGGGTGGAACTCTCCAAGTAAGTGACTTGCAAATTTTCTTACTTGATAACAAAGTGTTAAGTAGGTGTTAAGTAGGGGATCCTTAGATTGATTAACTCAAAATAGACAAAGAGAATAAAGAATTCCCTTTCACAGAACATATTTATCATAACCATTTTCCCATTAAACCCAATACAGGGAACATTATATTACAAAAGAAATCACTTTTGCAAACTTTAATTAAAATTATTTTTTTTCTAATCAAGACTTTCACAAAGGCTGGTACACATGTTTGCCATGAATATGACTGCCAAGTGGACTGGAATAATTTTGTCAGCTGGTCAGTGTATTATCATCCCAGAAGGAAGTCGATTTGGGAAAACAAAATAAAATCCAGAAGGTTACTTGGCAAGAATAGAGGCAAAATATCAGGGACAGGATAATCTTAAGGAAAAAATACTATTAAGTTATAATTGCCTTATTTGTCCTTTTCCCATTATAGTCAAATATATTAAAGCATTCCTTTTTTATGATCAGGTCATCCTTTCCACCAGACAGTATTCAATGTACATGATCATTCTTTCTCTTTGATATTCCTCATCTAGAATCTATGTAGAAACTAGCCTTTTACCAGTTTTGCATATATTAACACATTAAAATTTCTGGCATTACTTCTTATTTTTAATCATTTTCTGTTATAATAGTTGATTCCTTAATGATATTAGGAATATCCTTATCATATGGGCAATAAATCTATGAAATCTCCCTTAAAGAGAGTGTTATTTCTTCAAAAGGATAATCTCATTCATTTTATGTTAGATTTGAAAATCAGTTTCAGATGATAATCACAGAGTCATTGATTTAGATCTAGTATGAACCACAGAGGCAATCTAGTTTGACCTCCTCATTTTACAATTATAGAACTGAGGCCAAAAATTTTATAAGAAGGCACAAGTGGTAAATAGCAGAGCCAGGATTCAATTTCAAAATCTCTGACTCTAAATCCAATTCTCTTTTCACTATACTGTAAAAGGGAATTTTTATTCCCTTTGTCTATTTTAAGATAATCATTCAAGAACTTAAAGTATCACTACTTAACATTTGGTAAGTCACTAACAAAGAAAGTTCAGGTTCTAAAATGCAACAAGCACTGCTGGGGGGGTGAGGCAAATTGGGAGGCAATGATTGGTTCCTGTGAAGTGGGAGAGAGACAAGAAGTGATATGGAGTAACTGTTCATAAAACAACCAGCCCAAGGACTCCTGAGGATGCATTTTAGGAGGAACTCACCTAAAGAGGAGGCTTTTTCTGCAATTTATTCTGTGAGGAACTTTACGGAGATACAGTGAGCATTGATGAACTGGGCTGAAGAAGCATTCTATGCTGCATAGACTCCATGTTGTGACTTGAGCTGAAGGAAGAGTTCCTTATGGACTTCCATATGGAAATCAGAACTTTGTCAGAGAGGGAGTTGAATTTCTTCAGATAGGACCTCCAAGGTGGTAGGCTAGGAAATTTTTTCTACTTCCTTCATACATTCCCCTCCTTTCCCTGTCTATATTTATATTAAATTAACTTATTAAGAGCTACTAACAACATTTTTACTTAATAAACTAATTTTATATACAGTGTCTATAACAATTTTTGACTCATAAATTTAGTCAAAACATTTTAATACTTACAATACCAAATGTAATTTTCCACTGTTGCCAAAATAAAAATCTTAAGGTATATATGTGTGTATACACACACATATATAATTTAGCACCCTCTTTACTAGTTAATAAGTTAGCAATGGAGAAAAATAAGTTTGACAAATAACTTGATAAATACTATGAAACTAATTAGAGATATCAAAGGCTTAGAGCACTGGATTGAAAGTAAGGAAGACCTAGATTGAAATTATGCCTCTGTTATTTGAAATTCTAGTTATGTAATTTATGGACAAGTTATTTAATCTCAATGAACCTCAGGAAAATTATTGGCTATATTTCCACATGTGTGAAATTGTGCATCTTTGCTTTATTGACATGTATAAGAATAATAGAGATAATAAATATTTTAATTTTCCAGGGAGCGAGACTTTAATACTTATAAAGAAGTACATGGGACACTTCATGGAGTATATTGGATTCAAGTTGAGACTTAAAGAATAGCCATTTGATTTAAATGCTCGTACTTTTCAAAACTAAAGGACTTTTAAAAAGTTTTCTTATCATTTTAAATATCTTGGATTACCCTAACCAGAAAAATGATAAGAAATATCCACATTGATGAGATTATTAGGTTGGACAAATTCAGAGTCAAAGAGTTGATGTGAGAAAAAAATGAGTTAACTATATAAAGTATATTGCAAATTTTAAAGCATCCTATAAATCCTAGGTATTGTAGGTAACATTAGCATGTTTAAAATTTATCAGGAAAATGAGCCATTAGAGCAATTTAGTCTTAATACTGGTAGCAGTAGAATATGAAAAGGTGTAAAACTACTAAAGTGAGAATATCTTGATTTGGGCTACTTCAGTTAGTGGCATAAAGGAAGCCAATTGGTTGTATTAGATTACTAGGTACCTGGGGGTGGGGGAGGTAGAGGGGGAGAAATTACAAGGAGTAAGAAAATTACCAGAGTAAGATGAAAGAGAGAAAGGGATTAAACAGAAGGAGGAAAATACAGAACATCTACACCCTTTTCAGTTTGCCTAGGGTGATCATCATTTCCTACTTCTTCCCAACCTCTACCTCATACAAAGAAGGCTAGCCACAAAGGACTGTCTTGGGCTTGCATAAAGTGGGCAGACTTCCACTGTTAGTATTCATTGTCTCCATTGCAGCCACTTCTTAGTAGTAAAGAAGAAACTTAGATGAAGAATATCTTTTAAAGGTCTAATCTCCAGGAAACCCAGTGGGAGGAGGGAGTGTCAAATATCAATTAGATAATTTTCTGGCACACATTAGACACAGAGGTGGGACACTTGGAGTGTTTTATCCACTCCCCACCAATCTGGTTGCCCTACTACCTGAGAAAGTGATGATGAAAATATGATTCAACAGAACCACCTAGGTGTGCCAGGGTGCACTATTCTAAATGTTACAAATATTATCTCATTTTGATTCTTCCAACCCTGTGAGATAGGTGCTATTTTTATCCCCATTTTGCATATATGTTCATTGAGGTACCTAGGTTTCACAACTAGTAACAGTCAAACTCTTACATTGTCTAGCTATAAACTATCCTAGAGGAATACTGTCATGTTTACTAAGTTTGAATATGAAAAAAAAAATGAGTTGTGGAAAGGAGGGAAAACATAATGGAGTTGAGGTATACTTAGGAAATCATCTAACTTATATGTATTATCTCCCTTAGTGGAATATTTCTTAAGAGCATGGACTTTCATTTTTATCTTTATTGAATGCTGCACTTGGCACATTGCAAACACTTAATAAATGTTTGCTGGTGGATCGATTGATTGATATACTTCCCCAAATGTTAAGGTGTTTGAGTTCACAGAAAAAAAAAAAAAAAGTTTTGTTTGTAAGCAGACTTGATGTCTTTAAAAAAAATGATCAGACATTATTTTTAATGCTTGACATTGTCACTCATGTATTCTCTCAATGTGGAGAATTTCTGGGAAAATACAGGCAAGATTTTCATAGAATAAGATTGCATGAATAAATTGAAATCTGCATATAGATTGTGTACAGTAACACAGAGATCAAGAATATAAGAGATTTCTAAAATTTTCAAACTGTTTTGGGCAGTCTTGAGATTTATTTAGTGTTTTTCATGTTCCTTGTATTGGCCTTCCCCACTCCTACCATGTGCTTCTTTATAAAATATAGATTTAGGGGGCAGCTGGGTAGCACAGTGGATTGAGAACCAGTCCTAGAGATGGGAGGTCCTAGGTTCAAATCTGGCTTCAGCCACTTCCCAGCTGTGTGACCCTGGGCAAGTCACTTGACCCCCATTGCCTAGCCCTTACCACTCTTCTGCCTTGGAGCCAATACACAGTATTGACTCCAAGATGGAAGGTAAGGGTTTTAATAATTAAAAAAAAAAATATATATATATATATATATTTACCTCATTTTATCCCTTTCCCCTTTTCTCTTAGTATTATCCTCTTTTTTGCCCCTAGTTTTTTTTTATTTTTTTAAATAGCATTCTATATAGTTTTTCACTGTTCCCTCTAAGTATACTTCTTCTAGCTATCCTGATCATAATAAAAAGTTTTAAAAGTTACCAATATCATCTTCTTTTATAGGAATAAAAATCATTTGAACTTAATGGGGTCCCTTAAAATGTTTTTTCCCCTTTCTTAATTCCTTTTTGGTCATTTACTTGAGCTCTGTGTTTGGGCACCAAATTTTCTGTTTAAGTCAGATCTTTTCTTTAGGAACGCTTAGAAGTTTTCTATTTTATTAAAAGACCATACTTTCCCCTGCAAGAATATAGTCAATTTTTCTGGGTAGCTGATTCTTGGTTGCAGACCAAGTCCCCTTACTTTCCGGAATATCATATTCCATGCCTTCTGGTCCTTCAGTGTGGATGCAGCCAGGCCCTGTGTTATTTGGACTGTGACTTCATAATAATTGAATGGTTTCTTTTTTAGTAGCTTGTAGTATTTTTTCCTTGATCTGGAAGTTCTTGAACTTGGCTATAACATTACTGGTTGTTGTCAATTGGGGATTTAATGCAGGTGGTGATTTGAGGATTCTTTCAATCTCTACTTAACCCTTTTGTTCAAGGTCAGGGCAGTTTTCTTGGATATTTTCCTGTAGAATGACGTCCAGGCTTTTTCTTTTGTCATGATTTTCTGGTAGTCTAATAATTCTTTTTTTTCCATTTGAATAAGTTTATTTAGTCAATTTAGAACATTATTCCTTGGTTACAATAATCACATTATTTCCCTCATTCCCTTCCACCCATTCTTCCAACAGCCAACACACAATTTCATTGGGTGTTATATGTGTCCATGATCAGAACCCATTTTCATGTTGTTGTTTACTCTAGGATGATCTTTTAGTCTACATCCCCAACAATATGCCTTCTACCCATATATTCAAGCAATTGTTTTTCTTTGGTGTTTTTACTCCTACAATGTTTCCTCTAGATATGGATAGTGTTTTTTTTTTCATAGGTTCCTCCAAGTTGTCCAGGGTTATTGCATTGCCACTAATGGAGAAGTCCATTTCATTCGATTGTACCACAGTGTATCAGTTTCTGTATGTAATGTTTTCCTGGTTCTGCTCCTCTAACTCTGCATCAATTCCTGGAGGTTGTTCCAGTTCCCGTGGAATTCCTCCACTTTATTATTCCTTTGAGCACAATAGTATTCCATCATAAACATATACCACAATTTATTCAGCTATTCCCCAATTGAAGGGCATCCCCTCATTTTTCAAATTTTTGCCACCACAAAGAGCTCAACTATGAATATTTTTGTACATGTCTTTTTCCTTATTATCTCTTTGGGGTACAAACCAAACAGTGCTATGGCTGGATCAAAGGGCAGACAGTCTTTTAGCGCCCTTTGGTCATAGTTCCAAATTACCCTCCAGAATGGTTGGATCAATTCACAACTCCACCAGCAATGCATTAATATTCTGACTTTGCCACATCCCCTCCAGCATTCATTACTTTCCTTTGCTGTCATGTTAGCCAATCTGCTAGGTGTGAGATTAGTACCTCAGAGTTGTTTTGATTTGCATTTCTCTGATTATAAGAGATTTAGAGCACTTTTTCCTGTGCTTATTAATAGTTTTTATTTCATTAACTGAAAATTGCCTATTAATATCCCTTGCTCATTTTTCAATTGGAGAATGGCTTGATTTTTTGTACAATTGATTTAGCTCTTTATAAATTTGAGTAATTAAACCTTTGGCAAACTTTTTGTTTTTTAAACCTTTACCTTCCGACTTGGAGTCAATACTGTGTATTGGCTCCAAGGAAGAAGAGCGGTAAGGGCTAGGCAATGGGGGTCAAGTGACTTGCCCAGGGACACACAGCTGGGAAGTGTCTGAGGCCAGATTTGAACCTAGGACCTCCCATCTCTATGGCTGGCTCTCAATCCACTGAGCTACCCAGCTGCCCCCACGTTTTTATGATGAAGATTGTTTTCCAGTTTGTTGCTTTCCTTCTAATTTTGAATGCATTCATTTTGTTTGTAGAAAAAATTTTTAATTTGATGTAATCAAAATTATTGATTTTACATTTTGTGATTTTTTTCTAGCTCTTTCTTGGTTTTAAAGTCTTTCCTTTCCCAAATATCTGACAAGTAAACTATTCTGTATTCGCCTGATTTGCTTATAGTTTCCTTTTTTATATTCAGGTCATTCACCCATCCTGAGTTTATCTTGGTGTAGGGTGTGAGATGTTGATCCAAACCTAATCTCTCCAATACTATCTTCCAATTTTCCCAGCAGTTTTTAATCAAAACGTGCGTTTTGGTCCCCAAAACTGAGATCTTTGGGTTTATCATAGACTGTCCTGCTGAAGTAATTTACCCCTAATCTGTTCCACTGATCCTCCTTTCTGTCTCTTAGCCAGTACCAAATTTTTTTGATAACCACTGCTTTATAATATAGTTTAAGATCGGGGACTGCAAGTCCTCCTTCCTTTACATTTTTTTTTCATGATTTCCCTGGATATCCTTGATCTTTTGTTCTTCCAAATGAACTTTGTTATGTTTTTTACTAATACCATGAAGTTTTTTGGTAGTTCAATGGGTATGGCACTAAATAAGTAAATTAATTTGGGTAGGATTCTCATTTTTATTTTGTTAGCTCACCCCACCCATGAGCAATCAATGTTTTTCCAATTGTTTGGATCTAGTTTTAATTATGTGGAGAGTGTTTTGAAGTTGTGTTCATATAGTTCCTATGTTTGTCACCGCAGATAGATTCTCAAGTATTTTATATTGTTGGGTGATTTTAAATGGAATTTCTCTTTCTAATTCTTGCTACTGAGATGGATTGGAGATATATAGAAATGCTGATGACTTATGCAGTTTCATTTTGTATCCTGCAATTTTGCTAAAGTTGTTGATTATTTTGACTAGCTTTTTGGTTGATTCTCTAGAATTCTTTAAGTATACAAACATATCATCCGCAAAGAGTGACAGCTTGTGCTCCTCATTGCCAATTTTAATACCTTCCATTTCTTTTCCTTCTCTAATTGTTACTGCTAGTGTTTCTAGTACAATGTTAAATAATAGGGGTGATAATTGGCATCCTTGTTTCACTCCTAATCTTATTGGGAAGGTTTCTAGTTTATCCCCATTACAGATGATGTTTGCTGATAGTTTCAGATATATACTGTTTATTATTTTTAGGAAAGGTACTTATATTCCTATACTTTCTAGTGTTTTCAATAGGAATGGTTGTTGTATTTTATCAAAGGCTTTTTCTGCATCTATTGACATAATCATGTGATTTTTTTCAGTTTGCTTATTAATATGGTCAATTATGTGGATAATTTCCTGATGTTGAACCAGCCTTGCATTCCTGGTATGAATACTATCTGGTCATAGTGAATAACCCTTGTGATGAATTGCTGGAGTCTTTTTGCTAGTATTCTATTTAAAATTTTTGCATCTATATTCATTATGGAGATTGGTCTATAGTTTTCTTTTTCTGTTTTTTGACCTACCTGGCTTTGAGATCAGTACCATGTTTGTGTCATAAAATGAATTTGGTAGGACTTCTTCTTGGCTTATTCTGTCAAATAGTTTGTATAATATTGGGATTAGCTGTTCATTGAATGTTTGATAGAATTCATTTGTGAATCTATTTTGACCTGGGGATTTTTTCTTAGGGAGTTCTTTGATGGCTTGTTCAATTTCTTTTTCTGATATGGGGTTGTTTAGGTATTTTATATATTCCTCTGTTAGTCTAGGCAATTTATATTTTTGTAAGTATTCATCCATTTCACCTAGATTGACATATTTGTTGCCATATAATTGGGCATAGTAGTTTTTAATGATTGCCTTAATTTCCTCTTCATTAGAGGTGAGGTCTCCCTTTTCATCTTGAATATTGTAAATTTGGTTTTTTCTTTCCTTTTTTAAATTAGACTGACTACTTTGCCTATTTTTTGTTTTGTTTTGTTTTTTCAAAGTACCAGCTTCTGGTCTTATTTATTAAATCAATAGTTCTTTGACTTTCAATTTTATAAATTTCTCCTTTGATTTTAGGATCTCTAATTTAGTCTTCATCTGAGGATTTTTAATTTGTTCACTTTCTAGTTTTTTTTTTTTAATTTGCATGCCCAATTCATTGACCTCTACCCTTCTTAATTTGTTAATATATGAACTCAAGGATATAAATTTGCCCCTGAGTGCTGCTTTAGCTGCATCCCATAGGTTTTGAAAGGATGTCTCATCATTGTCATTTTCTTCAATGTAGTTATTAATTGTTTCTATGATTTGTTCTTTAACTAACCAGTTTTGGAGAATCGTATTGTTTAATTACCAATTTATTTTTGATTTACCTCTCCATATTCCCTTACAAATTATTATTTTAATTGCATTATGATCTGAGAAGGTTGCATTTATTATTTCTGCCCTTTTGCCCTCGTTTGCAATGTGTTTATGCCCTAATACATGGTCAATTTTTGTGAATGAATTATGTGCTGCTGAAAAGAAGGTATATTCCTTTTTGTCCCTATTTATTTTTCTCCACATGTCTACTAAGTCCAATTTTTCTAAGCTTTCATTCACTTCTTTTAACTCTTATTTATTCATTTTTTGGTTTGATTTATCTAGTTCAGATAGAGGAAGGTTAAGGTCTCCCACTAGTATAGTTTTTCTGTGTATTTCATCCTTGAGCTCCTCTAGTTTCTCCTTTAGAAATCTGGATGCTATGACATTTGGTGCATACATGTTGAGTACAGATTCCTCATTGTCTATACTGCCTTTTATCAGGATGTAATTACCTTCCCTTTCTCTTTTAACTAGATTTATTTGTACTTTGGCTTTGTCAGATATCATGATTGCGACTCCTGCCTTCTTTTTATCAGTTGATGCCCCCAACATATTTGGCTCCATCCTCTTACTTTCACCCTATGCGTATCTATCTTCCTCGTGTGTTTCTTGTAAGCAGCATATGATAGGGTTTTGGATTGATCCACTCTGCTATCTGTTTGCGTTTTATGGGTGAGTTCATTCCATTCACATTCAGAGATATGACTACTAGCTGTGTATTTCCCAGCATTTTGATTTCTACTCCTGGTCCTGCTTTTTCTTCTTTCATTATTTCCATCTACACCAATGTTTGTTTATAATCAGTCCCCCCTAGTTCCCACCCTTATTTTACTTCCCTTTCTACCCCCTCCCTTCTTGTTCCCCCTTATTTTCCCTGTAGTCTTTCTAAAATTGCCTCCCCACCCTCACCCTCCCTTGTACTGCTTCCCTCCCCACCAGTCCATTTGTTACCCTTCTACTCCCCTATAGGGAGTTTCTCTGCCCCAATGGATTAAATTGGTCTTCCCTCTTTGGGTCAGTTTCAAAGCACATAAGAGTTGAGTATTTCCTATCTCCAAACTCTTTACCTTTCCAGTGTATTGATGTTCTCCCAGCTCCCATCATGAGCTTCTTTGTGACATATAAATTTACCCCCATTTGTTTCTTTTCCCATTTCTTTTAGTATTAACCCCCTTTTTTAGCTCTAGCTGTATTTATGCATGCATATATCTATATACCTATTTATGTCTTGTCCTTTTGTCCTATACAGTTTGTCACTGTTCCCTCTAAGTATAATTCTTCTAGCTGCTCAGGTGATAGCAACAGTTTTTAAGAGTTACCAATGACCTCTTTTCTTATAGGGATACATATCATTTTAACTTATTGAGTCACTTAAAAATTTTTTTGTTGTTGTTTTGTTTTGTTTTTCTTTTCCCCTCCTTTTTAATTACCTTTTGATGATTCTCTTGAGTTCTGTGCTTGGGCATCAAATTTTATGTTCAGGTCTGGTATTTTATTTATGAATGCTTGAAATTCTCTTATTGTGTTGAATGACCATACTTTCCCCTGTATGAATATAGTCAGTTTTGTTGGGTAGTTTATTCTTGGTTTTAGACCTAGTTACCTTGCTTTCTGGAATATCATATCCCATGCCTTTCGGTCCTTCAGTGTGGATGCAGCCATATCCTGCATTATACTCACTGTGGTTCCATGGTATCTGAATGACTTCTTCTTGGCAGCTTGTAATATCTTTTCTTTGGTCTGATAGTTTTTGAATTTGGCTATAACATTCCTGGGTGTTGTCAGTTGGGGATTAAATACAGGAGATGATCTGTGGATTCTTTCAATCTCCACTTTTCCCTCTTGTTCTACGATATTGGGGCAGTATTTTCCTGATTAATTTCCTGTAGTATGATGTCCAGGCTTTTTCTTTTGTCATGGTCTTCTGGAAGACCAATGATAATTAAATTGTCTGTTCTGGAATGATTTTCTAAATCGTCTGTTTTGTGAATGAGATGCTTCATATTTTTCTCAATTTTTTCATTCTTTTCATTTTGTTTTATAGTATCCTGCTGCCTTGTGAGGTCACTTAATTCCAGTTGCTGTATTCTGGTTCTTAAAGACTGGATTTCATCCCTGGCTTTTTGGTCATCCTTTTCCTTCTGGTCTGATTTTCTTTGAAGGTTATCTTTCATCCTCTTTACCTCACCTTTCATCTCCTTTATCTCATCTTTCATCTTCTTTGCCTCATCTTTCATCTCCTTTGCCTCATTTTCCAGATACTTGATTTTGGCTTTCAAGACACTATTTTCTTGTTTTAGCTCAAGTGCATCTGTTTCCAGATGATTTATCTTAGTTTTTAAATTATTTTCCCAATTGTCTTCAGCCTCTCTTAATTGTGTTTTGAATTGTATTTTGAGTTCTTCCACAGTTTGTATCCAATTTGCTAGGATTTCTGATTTATCATTTGCTGTTCCCTCCCCCTCTGTTCCATTTGCTGTATAGAAGCTGTCTATTGTAATTTCTTTCTTCTTTTTCTGTTGTTTGCTCATATTCACCCCTTCTTTACTCCCTGTATTTCTCTGTGCTCTTGCTCCTGTCATTTTTTTTTGTTTGTTTTGGGGGTCAGTCTCCTCTCTTGGAGCTTTAACAAAGATCTCTTGGTGTAGTCTCTGAGGGAGTGTTGTTGGGGATTTGAGCTTCCCTATCCTTTGGAAGTTTTTGATTGGATTAAAGTCCAGCAATCAATGAGGATGGGTGTGGAGCCTGGACTTCCCTGAGTTCTGAAGACTTTTGATGGGATTAAGTTCAGCTTAGTTGGGCTGGGTGTGCTCTGAGTCCAAAATCTCCTGGAAGGCTGGAGCAAATATGGAGGTTCTCCACAGCTCTCGACAGGCTGCCAGGTCTATACTCCCTCTCTATCTCCTTCCCCACCATCTGTGTTGAAAGCTCTGAACTTGGCACAGCCCTGCCCACAAGGTACACCCTCCAGATCAGCACCTTTGCCCGCCCAGAAGTTCCTGCTGCTCCTGAAGTCTCAGAGCTCTAAGTGGGAGGGGGTGTGGGTCCTGGGACCTTCCTTCTGTCTTCTCCTTAAACGCAATTGTTCTCAAATTCTGGCTTTTTAGGGGGCGTACCTTTTGAGTTCAGTCCAGCAGGAGGGGTCCTTGGCTCTGTCTTGTTGTTAAGTTTGATTTTCAGTCACCTAGGAATATTCAGTTTGTGATCGGTAAGGAAGGTTATTCAGAGGTCTGAACTTCTACTCCTTCTAGGCCACCATCTTGACTCCACCTCCATAATAACTCTTAAATTGTCTCTTTAGGATCTAGTTTCCAGGACTCTTGTTTTATACGTGAGGTGTTTTATTTTTACCTCACTTTTTTTCATTCTTTTGATTTTTTTATAGACTCTTGCTGCCTTGTGAAGTCATTTGCTTCTAGTTGTTCAATTATAATTTTTAAAGACTGAATTTTATCCCTGGCTTTTTGATCATCCTTTTCTGTTTGGCCTATTTTTTTTTTTGGTAGGTCATCTCTCACTTTCTTTTCCTCATTTTCAAGCTGGTCAATTCTGGCTTTCAAGACACTATTTTCTCATTTTAGTTCATGTGCCTATGTTTCCAGATAACCTATTTTGATTTTTAAGTTTTTTTTCCAAATTTTCTTCAATCTTTCTTAATTGTTTTTAAAAATTGTGCTTTAAGTTCTTTCAAAGCCTTTGTTCAATTCACCAGAGTTCCTGAGTTTTTACTTGGTGATCCTTGATTCTCCTCTGTTCCATTTTTTCTTTTCTCATTCCCTGATAGAAGCTATTTATTATAATTTCTTTTTTCTTTTTCTGTTGTCACTCATATTTTTTCTTTCCCTCCCCATTGGCTATGTTCTTGCTCCTCTGTTTATTTGCTGGACCTGTGAGTTTGGCTTTTCTGCCCTGAAGGGTCTTCTCTTCTGATTGACTAGATTAGTCTGATGGAGCTGACCTGTTCTTTTAAAGAACCCTGAGGCAAGATCTTTCCCAGAGGCTGAAGGTGAAGGTGAAGCAGTGGAGTCTGAAGTTATTATCTTAGTCCTGTTCTCTTCCAGTCACCTCCCTGCCAAGTGCCCAGTCAGAGCACTGATATTCCTATGGTAGTATCAAGGTACTCTGTCACAGTTTCAGCCTTAGCCCTGGGATACCAGTCAGCCAAATTCTTACCATGGGTATCAGCATAGGAGGTGGAGGAGGGGTGTTGCAGATTGAGCTTCCCTGCCCTCTGAAGGCTTCTTAATCTGCATTGTTGCTAGACTGGATGGAGCTGGCTGAGCTGATCTGCAGAGCTGGATGTGCCCTGAAGACAAAACCTTCAGAGAGGGAGGCCCAAGATGGTAGAGTGGCAGCTGAAGGCTGTGACCAGGCTGCCCTCCTCTCTGCACCTCTCCTCCAGCTGCCTCCCTGCCAGCTGTGGTCAGAGCCCTAAGCCTCAAGTAGCAGTGGTAGCAAGGCACCTCCTCTGGGCTGGAGCCCTCTCCCCTAGATCCAAGCAACTTCCTGAGTCTCAGTACAGTAGGTGGGGTAAGGGTTCTTGGACCTTCTTTCTTTCTATTTCTTAAACCTGAGAATTCAATGTTCTCTGTGTACCTTTTAAGTTGAATTGAGCAAGAGGGTCCCCTGACTCTGTCCTGCTGTTGTATTTGGTTTTTCATCCCCCTTGAAGCAATTTGTTTTTCATTGGTGTGGAAGGGTTTTCATGGAGGACTTAACTTTCACTACTTCTACGCCACCATCTTGACATTACCTCTCTTTCATGTTCCTTGAAATGGTTCTAGATTTCCTACCCCTTCACCTTATGGAGATAAAGCCAGGGTATGCTAGCAATTAAAATCAATTAGTCGCCCTGACAAGAGAAGTCATTCTTAAGAGAGAAAAGGAATACCCTATATTTGTCTCCAAGACAGCCGTGAAATGCCTTGCTGAAAGTCTCACTTGGCCAATGAATCCTGGTAAAAGCAAAGTTCATAAAATGGAGAATGAGGTAGTAGTCAAAACAGAGTGAGAGTAAAAATATCCATATGAAATTAGTCAGTCATTACAATGGAAGAAATAGCATTCAACATCTCCAGTTTTATTTTTTATTTTTTAGTAGTGCTAGCTATCTCTTCTCCTCCAGCTTCCCCAGAGTTGACCCAAAATTGACTGTCAGCACACCAAAAAATACAAGTAAGACCATGAGAATTTTTGCTTGTTATTATGGATTAAATCACCAGGTATGGGTGCCAATTTCTTTGTTCACAGATCTTAAAGGTTTTTCATTATCAATTTTAATACACTTCATTCAATATTTGATCTCATCCATGTGGGTGTTCTCCATAAGTATAAATATCCCACTCTATGCCCTCTCATCCCATATAAACATATATATAGTATGCGTATTTTTATAAATCATCCCTAGGTCCACCCACCATTCTCCTTCTTTACGAAAGAAAGTCTTCTTTCTTATTGAATCCTTAAATGCCCTCCAGAAGATGGTGCTTACTTGAGTCTCTTGCCAAGTTTTCTGAAAACTCTTTTATCGCTCCATTGCTTCTTTTTGTTTTATGAGGCAATACTACTCATTATATTCCACCATCTTCTTCCTAAAAATTTTACAAACAAGTTTGTACACTATACTTGTATTGCCCTTGGCTGCCATATCTCTATCCTTGGCACTGTCTATGTCAACAGAAAATGATGGAAAATTACATCAGACAATAAGGAACTACAAAGACAAATATTATCATGCAGGTCAGAAAAAAAACAGTCTAGAATCAATGGGTAATCAAGCTCCAGGCAAAACTAATAATTCAAAAAGCAATATGGTTATCATTTGCTGATTTTTAAATTAAGAAAAATAAAATTTTTACTTCCTAAACATTGAGGCTCTTGCTAGTAAAATTCTTTGTGAAGGTTTAAAGTATTATTTATGTATATAAATAATATTTTTGTTATTACATTATACTGATGATAAACTACCAAGCCCCACCCCCAAAAACTGATTATTTACATCATGAGGGGAAGACAATCACAGATTTTCAAAATGTCAGCCAGGATATTATGTATTGGGATTTTTTTGTGCCTTGAGATCTCTGTGGTAGTCATAAAGATCTGAAAGCAATCCTGAAATGCTGATCGTTTGTGCTCTGGTAAAATCACTGATTTGATCTGTACTCAGTGAAATTGCTCAAGTGAATCAATGAAATAATGCAGCATAAGCTTGTAGTTTGGTTCTACTAACAGCTATCATGTGATCATCTTGACATGGAGGATAGTTGAGTGGGTATAATTCATTTATTTTCTAATAGTACAAGGAAGCAAAACAACAATAAGAAGTCCTGTATATGTTGCTATATGGTTTGCAAGGTACTTTAAAAATATGTTACTTTATCTTCACAATAACTCTATAAACTAGGTGTTAAAACTCATATTTTACAAATGGAAAAACTAAGGCTGAGAATTTATATAATGCTATAAATCACAAATCTGGTAAGTATTTAAGGGATGATTTGAACTCAGGTCTTTCTGAATCCAAATTGAGCACTCTAACCATTATGATACCTATACTGCAATAAATCATAAGCAAAGAGAAAATGTGATGGAGAGAGTGAGGGAAGGAAGGAAGGAAGAAAGGAAGGAAGAAATCTTCAGTGATGTCAAAACCTCATTCAGGTTTAATAGACTTTGTTCTTGAATATAGAATATCATGAATATAGAATATCTTGAATATAGAGATCATATTAAACTAATGAATGAAGGTAATTCCTACAAATACCTTGACCTTCTCCTGGTAAGTCACAGTGACTATGACGTTATCAAAGAGGAGACTATAGTTGTAGCTAAGAGCCTATGTTAAGAAACTAATTGGGCATTTCCAAAGCAAAGCTGAGTAGGCTAAAGACATTTCACTTTTTCTGGCTCAGAAGTTTTCCAATGTCTCAGGTAAACTCTTCTTTGTCCAATTCAAGTCTCCTAGGATTGTTCTTCTGGGGAGAAATAATTCAGGTCCAGAGAAAATGCCAACTTTAAACTTATGCTATTTGTCTTCCATATGGAGAATAGACTCAGCCTTACTTATAATTGAAATAGAATTCCTGGACTTATTGTAACCTGCAGTGTCTGAGTAGGCTTGTCATCTTTGATTAGAAAGTTTCCTACCCCTTAAAAATTTTCCCATTCTCAGGGTGTGGAAAATGCTGAAATTCCCAGAAATAATTTAGCATTGTCAGTTCTTTAAGTATATCTCTGGTCAACATTCTAAAGCAGGATTAGAAAAAAGTCTTGAATTGTCTTACCTGCTTTAATATCAGTGACCTTAATTGCAAACTCTTCCAATCTCTTTTTTCTGCCCAATATCCTTCAAATATATTTGTTCTTATGGCTTAGGTATACATTTAATATAGAATTTTTCCCAGGAGAAGAATTTAATCCATCCTAAAGCCTTAGTGAAGAGATACCCTACCCTTTATGAGAGTTGGGGCAGAATTGGCAAGAGTTTGGAGAGAGCAAACTTTAGTCTCTTGATTTTCTTTAGGTTGTTTCAGTCTCTTCAGGTTCTGCAGTAGCTGAAGACACTTTCTCACTGCTAGCTTCAAAAAAGAAGTTAAAATTAAATGGCAAAAAACTGATCTAAAAGAAAAAGCTTACAACTTGTAATTTTTATTGCTGCTTCTAAGAAAAAGGAAAAAGGAGAGCAAATTTTATTTATTTATTGAGCTAGGGAAAACAAAACATATTAACCATAGTGGCTTTTCTTTTTAAAATGTATTATATATTTATCTTTAGCCCACTTTTAAAAAATATTTTGATTTCCAAAATCTTTCCCAACCAAACCTACATACTTAGAAGACAAGCTATATGATATCAATTATACATGTTAAATAATGCAAAATGTAATTTGGGATTAATTGGCCATGTTGTAAAAAAGCAAAAAAAGTAAGGTGAAAAATTATACTTCAATTTGCAGTCAGAATTCATTTGTCCTATTTCTAAAGATGGATGCTATGTCATCTAGAGATGTCTTTGATCATTGTATTGATTAGAGCAACTAAACCTTTCATAGTTGATCCTTGTTATAATACTGCTGTTAATGTGTACAATGATCTTATTCTATTCCCTTATTTTGCATCAGTTCACATAGGGCTTCTCACATTTTTTAAATCATTCCTTTCATCATTTATTATAGTATAATAGTACTCCATCACAATTATATGCCACATCATGTTCAGTCATTCCCCATATGATGAGGGTCTTCACAATTTCCAATTCTTTGCCAACAAAAAAAGAGCTACTATAAATAAATTTGTACATATAGGTCTTTTGTGTTTTCCTTTTTTTTTTGTATGGATCTAGTAATTATATTGCTGGGTCAAAGGGTATGCACAATTTTGTAGCCTTTTCAGCATAGTTTCAACAAGAATGGTTGGACCAGTTCAGTAATCCAACAATTCATGAGTGTATCTATTTTCCTATATCCCTTCCAACATTTGTTATTTCTAATAGGTAGGGGATAATTCCTCAGAGTTGTTTTAGTTTGCATTTCTCTAATCAGTAGTGACAGTGGGTTTTGTTTTAATATGATCATATATAACTTTGTTTTCTTCTTTTGAAAACTGCCAAATCTGTTGATTCCTTATCAATTGGGGAATTGATTATAGTTTTATAAATATAGCTTAGTTCCCTATATAGTTGGGAAATGAGGTATGTTCAGAGAAATGATGTATTTTTTTTAATTATACTTCATCATTTAGTTATCTTTGAGCAAAATATAGTTTCCCTGAATATCTTTTAATTGGGTCTATTTCTACTTTTGCTTTGTCTGAGATCATGATTGCTACTTCTGCCTTTTGATTTTGCTCCAGTCCCTTATTTTAACTCTATCTCTGTGTCTTTCTATTTCAAGTGTTTCTCTTTTAAACAAATATTGGGCTCTGTTCAACTATGGGTGGAAAGGTACTGCCCCAAGCTTCAGGCTTTTTTGCACTGCTGTTTTCAGAACTAGTTCTAAGGGTTTACAAGTTTTTGATGCTTCTAAATATGATCCAGCGAGAAGTGTGGTCATTGCTTTTCTGGTCTGTGTCTAGTCCTTACCCAGGAGTGGCCCATACTCCTGTGAAACCATGAACAATAGCGCTCTTCTCTCCCAGAAACTGCAACCCAGAACTGCTTATGGGCAACAGAGTTTTCAATTGGTATGAGTTCATCCACTGCCAGCAAAAGGTCCCCTATAATTCTTCTCTGACCAGTTTTATGACCTCTTATTGACTCTAAGCAGAAAGCTCTTGAAGCTGCTTCTTCTGCTCTTTCAAATACCTTCAAGACCCACTACTGGTGCAGCCACATCCCCAACTCAATTCCTTCACTGTGGTTCCCATCCTGGTGTCACACACATCTCTGGCCACCTCCTAAATTTTCTTAGGCTGGAGAAAAATGTCCCTTCTTGATATTTTGTTGACTCTACTACTCTAAAACTTGATTTGAGGGATTATTATGAAGTTGCTTGGAGGGAAACATTGAGAGAGTTCAGTTGAGTTGCTGTATTTACTCTACCATCTTGGCTCTGCCTGGAGACTTTTTCTTTACTTATTACCATATCATCTAATTTTGTTTCTTTGACTATAGCCTTCTTGGATTGAAACTTCAAAGCAATGTAGTTCATATTATCTGAGGCTTATTTAATGCTTCCCCCCCCCCACCAGGTTTCTTACCTCTATAATATGGATCAGCATAAATAAGTACAGCAAGTTTGAGGAGAAAAAACCTACCAACAAAGATATACTTTCATCATTAAACTTCTTGATGTTCTATGTGTATAAAATTTTGTAAGACTCAGTTACATTGTCCAGAATATAAGATTTCTCAGTGACTTGCATAACACACACAGCAAAACAAGCACTGAGATATAAGGAAAACTGCCAAGAACACTAGAACCCTCTCTCATTGCTTGGCCATGAAAAAAAATTCATCAGGATCTCCATAGTTCCCTACTTCTTATTTAACCAAGTTCTACTACAGCAATATCTGAATGGCCCAGTCTTTAACCTCAGTTAAGATCCTGCTTCTTCCAAATATTATGAGTTTGTGTGAGGAAGCTAAAGAGTAGGACATACATAGAGTGAAGCCCTCCAGAGAGATGCTGGCAGAAGTTGAGGTCTTTCTTCCCCAAAGCTCACATAGGTTCCCCAAGGCATATAGCTTCTCATGGATGAGAAAAATCTTCATCAGACATATGAGTATGGTTGGTATAGGGTTCTGAGATTTCCTACATATTCTTCATGGATAGATACTACTTGAAATAGTTTTCATGGCAATATAGACAGGTTTAGGTTCCTTAGACAAAAAGATGTGTGGTTTCTCTCAGCTTCCGGGTTTTAGATCTGGATTTTGTCAGATTCTTCAACTTGAGCTATCCCTTTGCTTCATAGGAGAATGAGTTGTTGTGCTTTTTAGCTAAAAGCAAAAAACCCAAAATTTTGTGTGTTGTTGTTGTTGTTGCAGTGCCAATAGAACCAAAAGCTTTAAAATATCCAGTATCCAACTAGGTGGCACAGTGGGTGTTCTGATGGACTTGGTAACAGAGAGATCTGAGTATAAAACTGCAACATATACTTCATTAGCTGTGGAACCCTGGGAAGTCCCTTTACCTCTTTTGCCTCCATTTCCTTATCAAAATGTGAATATGACTTCCAAGGGCTCATCTAGTTCTAAATGTGTGATTTTTTTATCTAACAGGAAGTGGTTGGAGAATATTCAGGATATTCTCTCATAAAGAAGTCTATCAGAGCCTTGGTGAGAAAGTGTATTTCCTCTTCAGAAGACTCTTTATCTTAAATCAATTTCTTTGGAACAGTGGTGAAGCCATTATAGTTACAAATGCCCTCAAGAATTTAACTTTTAATCTGTCTTTTTTTTATCTCTACTTCCTGTGCACCAAGAGTTACCTCACTGACATAAGATTTAGTCTGACTTAGGATCACTTCAAGATTAATATTTACTTGTTGAAATTTTGTACTAAGAATGAGGCTAGGTATAAATTTCCAATAAGGAATGGTCCCTATTCTCTTGGAGCTTCAAATTCTAGTAAGTAGTTAAGACACAATTATAGGCATTTGTAACAAAAATCACTACATTATAAATGCTTTCATCTTAAATGAAATATGTAAAGCTTGAGAGACAAGGTAAGAACATTGTGACCAGTGGATTCGGGCAAAATGATGGAGGAGAAGTATTTGAAATCTGTTTTAAAAGATCTATAGAAATCCATTGATGAAAAGGGGGTGGAGGGATATTCTAGGCTTAGAAAAC
This sequence comes from Monodelphis domestica, assembly GCF_027887165.1. NCBI lineage: Eukaryota > Metazoa > Chordata > Mammalia > Didelphimorphia > Didelphidae > Monodelphis > Monodelphis domestica. The sequence goes on from NC_077229.1 coordinate 340,883,610, forward strand.
TTAGTGAACAACAAACAGGAAGAAATATGATGAATTTAGGGGATAAATAGACGAGCAGTTTACATGGAACATAGTGTGCATGAAGGGGAGTTATATGAGTTAAGAATAGAAATAAAGGATGGAAAAAATTCCTGAGTTTTTAATACGATGGAAAGTTCCCTGAATTTCATTTGGAAGATGATTAGGGAACAGGTGAAGGTTTTGAAAAAGAAGAGTGATATAACAATGAATAGTTAAGAAAGGTTACTGTAGTTTTCATATCTCTATAAGATAAAATACATGTAACCCAAGTTTTCAATCAAGGTTTTTATGTAACACTTAGTTTGTCCTTGTAACTTTCTTACCAGGTGAATGGCATACCTTCTTTTATAGTTATACATATCCTAACCAATATTATTAGTAATATTTCTTGAGAAAACATATGATCTTATCTTTATATATTTTTAAATTATTAAAGGTTTTCAGTTTTTAAATATAGATTCTGAGAATCCAAGTCAATTTTTAGATCTTCATAATATACATACATGTATTTTATATGTATAGGAATATGCTACCTCAAATACTTTTTAATTGTTTTATCTACAAGAGGATTTATTTATTTCATAGCTTTAATACAAAGATAATTCCAAATGGCAAAAGGAACATGAAAATGAGGACTTTTTTATTCTTGTGATTTTTAACAGAATTTTCACATCTTGAATATTTTTGTTATAACAACTGAAGATTGGCATATAATTCATAAATGCTCTTAATATTTGCATCATTTTTAAAACCACAAAATTAATTTTGAGATAAATATTTCATTTATGTGTACTATTGAAGAATAAAACTATCTCTTAATAGTATCCTTAAAATTTTGATTCTTCCTAACTCAGATTTGTTGTTTCTTTAATTTCTTATATGTTTGTTTGAGAGTCTCATTTTGTACTTAGAAAGCTATCTCCATCCTTTAATATCCAAATACTATGACTAGAATATGCTAACAATAATTCTGTGTTGATGGCAGTGGAAATATTGTTTTGATAAATGAGCATCATATTTATAGAGTACAGATTTATTTGTTTCAGGAAATTATGTGAGTACTTATATTCTAATTACAATTTTAGTAACCATCAATAATTTGGTTCTCTATTGCACATGCTTAAAATGTTGATATTCCTCTTGTTTGCTCATATTCTAGCAAGTTCAATCTTTCTCTGCATATATGCTTTTTTTTATTCTCCATTGAAAGGAGTTATAGCTGAATCCACTGAAATTTTTCACTACTTTTCTATTGCTTCCTATAAGCTGCAAAGCAACTATTGGTATCATTATAAACCCAAAGAATATTCTGCCTTTTTTGAACAGATGAATAGATAGGTAGTAGAAAAGATAGGAATATATGAATAGAAACTCAGTTCCATATAACCTATAGCCCTGTTCATGAATTCACTAAGAAGAATTGAATGTACTTTTATATATCTTTCACCTTTGGTAGGAAAGTACATAGAGACACTATTTTTGATATTACTATCAATTAGCTTTATGAAAATTCTCTATCACCTTTCAATTTGTGTAATGTATATACATATGTCTATATGTCTACATTACATAGTTCCTACTTGTAGTTAATTCAAAGAAAATGGAAAAATATAATAGATTTCATTTTTTTCTGAACTGTAACTTCAAACTCTTTACTACCTAGATGTCTACAAAATATGCAACATTTTAAAAAATATTTATTCATAGTCTTTCTTTCCCCTTTTAATATCTTAAAAGATAATACTGAATAATGAAATATACCAAACATTCAGAAAGGAAGAACAGTTTCTCTATAATTGTACATTTCTAAATACAAAAAAAAATCCATATTTATTTTGAAAATGTTCCTCCATTTTTTAAGACACACACACACACACACACACACATACACATTCCATTTAAATTAGGGAGACAGGAACACTATGCCTAGATCATACATGGGAGTCAACCCCCAACAGAAAGACCTGTGTTTAGCCTGGAGAAGAGAAGACTTAGGGAGTGACATGATAGCTGAATTCAGATATTTGACCAGAGCATTGTCATGTGAAAGAGCAACTGAACTTCTGCTGTTTCCCCAGAGGAGAGAACTTTGAACAAGTGGTATAAGGCGAAAAGGCAGATCAATATAAAATACAAAATCTCCTTTGCAGTTAGAACTATGCAAAACTGGAATGGGAATTGTATTTTAAAAAAGATAAAATGAGGGAAGTTTTGTACCCCAAGGGAAGCTTGAACTTTCAGTATGGAGAGAGGGACTTGGTTCTTCATCAGTGAAGGTCTTCAAGTAGTGTTGCAATGACAGTTTATCATGGATGCTATAGCAGAAATGGAAAGTTATCTAATATTCAATTTAATAAACATTAAACACCTACTATGATCAAGGCACTCTCCTAATTGGTGAAGAGAGAAATATAACACATGCTCTAAGTAATATTAAATACTCAAATAGAATGGATACCTGCAGGCCACATACTAACTTAGAAAACTACAAACTAATATTATTTATAAATACATATGTGTAGCATTAAATTTTCATTTACTTTTCTAAACATTTCCAAATTATATCTTAATCTGGTTCCACCTGAAGTTTGGCAGCTAGTAGTAAGTTTGACACCTCTCTTCAGGAGCTAATTTATAAACTCTCACTCACCTACATTACAGCCAGCTTTATATCCAGCATCATCCTAGAATGAGACTACAGCCTGAATCAGATTAAAATGTAATTGGGGCATATTTAACAAATTAAATAAAAATATAAAATAGAGCATAGCTTTGAGATATATTTACCATCCCTCTTTAACAAGCATAAGTGATAACCATCTTGTTAAGGAGGCTGCAGTAATAAAAAGAGTAGCATCGAGTACTTGGATCTCCTTTAGAAATCAGTATCCTATGTAGATTATGTAATTGGCTCTTCTATAAGACTAGTCGATCCCTTTTCATAAATGTGAACCCATCAGGATTGTCTTCTCTTAAGAAAATTCTTATTTAAAAGTTTTGAGTCTGGAGCTATATCTGGCCCATACTGTGGGCCTTGTGTGTTATATTAAATTCTTTTTACTAGCTCATTTTTCCTGAGCTTGCTTGTTTTTTTAGGATGTAGTCCTCACCAATATTTTTCTTCCAACAATTTTGGTGACTACTGTGGAACCACTTTATGGTGCGTTGAGATTGACTGAGGAAGAACTTACTGAGAATGCTGTGCCTTTCTACCAATTTTTTCACTTGGGCAGACAGGTGTGCTTTTCCTCAGAAGTTAGCCTTCTTGAAAAGTGGTGGAGAATTGCAATCCCCATGCCCAGGAAAGAATAAGAAGAGATAGATCCTGTTACCTCCCCCCCCCCCAATTTTATTTTTTCTCACTTGTTCACAAAGAAAGAAACAGAGCTAGGAACTAGCAATGTGGACAGGATAACTGACAAATCTTTGAATGGCAGGCAAGCAAAGAACAGTACCAGTCTTACTATACAATGGGATCAATACAGAGTAAAACCTCCTGCTGACTCCTCATTGGGAAAGCTATTAAAGACTTGGAAAAAAAAAAACTGCCTCATCAGCCAAGGATGTCCAGAACTTTAAGCAGGATTTGGATTTGGTATATAGATAAGGAGAAGAAAAAAATGGCCCAATAAAAATGGGAATTGTGATTTTTGTACATTATTCATATTAAGAGCTAGACTTGGAAAAAATAGAGCCAGGGCAAATGGACTCTTGGTTCTATTGAACTGCCCTTTAAAATTTAAACTGCCCCAATTTACCACATCAATCTCTTAATTGCATTACAATTACAATTACATTCTGTATCACCTCCATATAATCTAGATATATCAAAGACCATGGCAACTTTAAGAATTGGTTTTGCAAGAAATGATCAGAGGAGATTTAGAAGAAAAAGAGTGAAAAGGCCAGATAAGTCTTTATTCTAAACTTTAAGAAGGATTGCAGAAAATGCCAGTAGGATGAGGTCTGTGGAAGAGGGCAACATCTTCCAGGTTACCTGAAGGGGGTCCATCTGACATATGATGCCCCTCCACCACCCTTGCTTTGTGCCCCTCAATTACCACTACACTGGGGTGAATAATGGGGATGAGTATTCAAATGAAGAAAGGAGGAAAAGGAGAGAAATTAGGGATATTTCTTGGAAATGTGAATGCTAATGAAAGTGTGGTTAAAGAGACTTTGGTAAAGATAAGCATAAAAGGGACTCCTTTTGTTTGCTTATTGTGCATGGGACAGCTTTCTCAGCCAAAGGCTTTCCCTCCTGTTACCATGGAGAAGGGAAGAGGCATAGGGAGAAAATGAGATGTGCACTTTAACAGCTTCTGCTTAAAGTAGTGCTTTTCACTCCTTATTAATGCCTAATTGCCCTGTTTCACTGTGTGGGAGTGACTTGTTATATAAACTTGAAGCCATTATACACTGTGATCAAGGAGGAATTAGGTTAGAACACAAAGGAATGGACTTGACTCATTGGGCAATTTTAGAAAAAACAAAAAACAATTTATGAGACCCTATTGTATGAATTATCTCCTTTGCTAAAAAAACTTGCCCACTACTTTGTGGGGCTGGGATCCCACAGATTGGGAGTTTATGAAATCAGCTGTTCCCCTGCAAATCCAAATTCAACAATATAGCATCATTTTGGAGGCTGTTATACCTATTCAGAAACTGATCCCTGAATATCTACCTGGAGATGATGGTATCCTGCCAGTCACTTTAGGAAAAATAAGGTACTCTAATTGGTATATAGTCAAAGGATATGAAGATAGTTCTTAAATGGAGAAATTAAAACTATCATTAGTCATATTAAAAATGCTTCAAATCACTATTAAGAGAAATGCCAATTAGAATTTCTGGTCAAGATGGCGGCTTAGAGAAAGCTAAAGTTCAGATCTCCGGAAACCCTTCCTTACCCCATATGCTCCTAGGGCACTGAAATTCAAAACGATCCATTTTTTTTTTTATCATTTTCGATTCAAATTCTCAAAAGTTTGTGGAGAGTTTCCATTTCCTTTGGAAGGTTTCAGCTCATTTGCTTGTGTTTCCTCTTCTATTTCCTCTGTATTTTGTATTTTTGCTCCATAAAATGTGTCCAAAGTTGCCCCTTTCTTGTTTTTCCTGTTGTTTTGAGGCTTTTTTGCTTCTGTGCTATTTGCCATCTCTATCTGAGTGAGGGGGGCTGGCTCTTCTGTTATCTGTCTGGTGTTCAGTGGTTTTAGCCCCAGGCAAATTGTCTGTCTTCCCCAGGAAGCCCTGAATTTCTGGTGTTTCGGTGTTACTACCCTCCTTAGTTCCCTTCCGATGCTTCTCTGTTGTCTTACTTCTATGCTCTGCGCCTGGCTTGACACTCTCAGATGTATTTCAATGCCTTTTCTGGCCAGAGGAGCCTGCACTCTGAGGGGGAGGGGCCTTGTCTTCCCAGGAGCTCCAAGGGCTGATGATAGGATTAACCTCAGGCTGAGTATGCCCTGAGGCAGGGACCTTAGGTGAGACTCAGATGGAAGGATCTGGTCAGGGGGCTACAGGCTCCCCCCATCTCTCTCTGTTTCCCTGCTGTCTGGGTGCCCCCACAACTGGCTCAGGTTGTTTTTAGGGTGCAGCCTTCAGAATAGCTGGCTCCTGAGGCCCTTTTGCCTGTCCTGAGGTTCCTGCTGCTGCCTCAGATTCAGTGCTCTGGGTTGGGGGGGATGGGTCCTGGGACCTCCCTTTTGCCTACCCCTTAGATCCGAGTGATCTCGGGTTCTGGCTTTTGGGGGGGGTGCTGTACATTTTGATCCAGGTCCAGGAGTGTTCCCGGGGTCTATTCTGTTGTTTGTTTTGAATTCCGGAGCCCTAGGAGCATTCAGTTTGAGATCGGTAAGGAAGGGTTTCTGGAGCTCTGAACTTTAGCTTTCTCCTAGCTGCCATCTTGACAGGAAGTCTACAAAGGTTTTAATGGGGTTTTTTAAATGGGAATGGGTTTTAATGCAGGTCTTGAGTATGTTTTGGAAATAAGTTCTAAAATTTTGATTCAGATTTTTCCATATAAATTTGCACAAATATTTGTTTTTAAGTTTTTTTTTCCAGATTCCATGTCTGTGCAATTTTCAATAATTGTTTTCTGACATTTTAGATCCATGTACTTTTCCTCTATCTCACTCATCCCCTTTTCCCAAGATGGCAGGAAATATGTTATAGGTGATACATATGTTATTATATAATATCTATTTCCATGTTCATCATGTTGTGATAAGATTGTACAAATAATTGTAAAAAAATTAAATCATGCCTTTTTTCTTTTCCTATTTCACACCATTATATTAAGGGACGGGAGGTATAATTTTCCTGGTCAATCTTTTTTCCTTCAACTTGTGAAAGACATTTCTATATCAAGTGTAGAGTTTCATTAAAGATAGAAAGAGCTGGTGATATGTAAAAACTTAAATTCTCTGAAGATTCAGATGAATTACAGATTCCTGATTTTTTTTTTAATTCTTATAACTCTGCTGATAATAAGGTTAGAGCCATATGGTTTGAGTTAGTTCTTGCCACATGAACTAATTACTGGAAAGCCAAACTGATTAGATTTTTTCACAGTTTCCTAAATTATGCAGTCTTTTCACTATAATTTAGGGATTCTCAACAAGGAACTTGGAACCTGGAGACAGTCAAGGAAATGCCTCCACTGCCCAGCCCTGATTCATATGCAGCAATTTAAGAAAAGCAGAAGAGCTTGCCTGACCTCAGAAGATCATGGGCTGCAAAAAGACTACACTCCTGTGACTACTGCTATATTGGGTTTCTTTTATTTACTTTTGTAATTTTACTTGTTATGTTAGTCCTATTATCTATAACTGCTGACCATTTCTACTTGTACTGATGCCACTACAGAAACTGGGGCCTTTGTACTGCACATTTCCTGGATGTGCTTTATACCCAATATTTAATGCAGAAGCCTGGTGAAGTCATTACCTGTCAAGAGTCTAACTCCTAAGGGAAGGAAAGCTGTAATAAAAAGTGTGTGGGGGGGATGTTACATAGGGGAGAGCCCTAACATTTAAATATTCACATAGTTACTCTATTGAACTGCCAAAGAATACAAGCTACAGATATGTTTTGAGTGTGCAAATATTTCATGCATAAAATATCTGTAGGTTTTCTCTTGTGGGTTCTCAAAGGAATTGTGTTCTGTTTGTGTTTACAATGCCTTCATTGGTTCAAGGAACTACTTCCCAAGCTAATTCCCAAATTACACACAGCAGAGGTTAGGATGATACAGTTGAGGATATAGGAGCAATATAAATCCAATTGTGGTGCTACACCATAAAAATAGTTATCGCCAAATAGAGGAATTATTGAATTTTATTTCCCCATTCCCCTATAACAAATGTACATGATATCCACCTCATAAGGGAGACTGTAATGTGGGTCAAACCCAGTATAAGAAAAAGCAGATGCATGTGCTTTGAGCCCCTTTAAAAATCAGTATCATACCTGGATTGTCAATTCAACCCCAAAACAGGGATGTGATGCACTAGCCCATTCTTTTCAAAATTGCGAAGTTTTGTAACAAAAGAAGATAATCCTGTGAACCTATCCGGATTATCTTCTCTTATTACAAAAATGTATCTTTAGAAACAGCATATAAATTGAGTTCAGGGACTGTTCCATAAAACATATGTGCCTTGTATGTTATAATAAACTCCTTTTTCCACCTTATTTTTCCTGAGATTGCCTGATTTATTAGGATGAAGCCCTACTCAAGCTTTTTCTTCCAATAATAGGTAATATTAATGTGGAATTGTCTAAATTAACATAAAGCCAGTGGGATTTTATGTATGGTTTAGTGGCCCATTTCTCTTTGACTTTGAGGATAAATTGGATAGAAGAGAGACTGGCAGGGATGCAAAGAAGGAAGTTACTATATGGTACAGATGAGAGGAAATGAAGGGCAGAATTGGGCACTATGGTTAGATGATGAGAGCAAACACAGGCAGAAGAAAATGACTGCTGAGCAGTAGGGAGGGCCTAATTGAAATAAGGTAACATTAATTTGTAATCATCCTTGCTTTTGCATCATATTTCTCCTTTTGCAAGGAGTCCAATAACTCTCAATCCCAATCTGTGTCCTCCTGTTCAAGGACTTAAAATATATTTTGATGTCCCTTGAACACCCTGGCCACTTAGTCAACTTCCTCAGCTTGCTTGGTCTATTTATTCACACTAGCTCAGCAACCCATAGAAATAGTTTCATATCTCACTATTATCCACAACTGCTCTAGCCCTTCTGATATTCCCTTCTCTGATTAGACATCCCTATATTTCCATCATCCCCAAGGCCTTATTCCACTTAAACCCCAACCTTATACCTTTTTTTTCCTACTACAGAGTTGCTGACTATGGCTACAGAAAATCACTCAGCCACTGGGTCCACTAAAAATTTATGTTACCTAATCTCAACTGTGCCCTCCTCATTGCACCACAATCTTTTTATCCTTCCCTGATTTACTTTCTCTATCACAATCTCAAGCCTCTCTTTATTCTCACTATGATCTCTAGGACCACCTCTTCCTGTTTTTCTAGTCTATTATTACTGTTCAGTCTCTCTTTCATCCTTTTATAGAATTTTGAATACTTATGGTCAAACAGGTCGACAGTACTGCATCCTTTACTCTTGAATATTTACGAATGCTTCATATATATATATATATATATATATAAAACACACACACACACATGCAGACACAGATCTTCTTATAAAATCACCACTCTCATGTTTTATCAAACTTCAACCCTGAATGATTTTCCTTCTTGGTTCCTACTTATATGTTATGGGAGAAATCACACAACCTATTCCTATAGGATTTCCTATAGGATCTGTGATTTTGTGAGAATAGGTCCCTCCCTCTAACAGATCACAATTCATCTCTGATTTTTTTAGATGTCTTAGTTTGAGGAGGTCATTGAAGTTAAATAATTGGCTTAGTTTTACAAAACTACTTGATGTTAGAGGCAATTTTTGAACCTAGATTCTCATGTGCCATTGACTCTCAGAGTAAATACTTTGTTCATAACAATAATGATAACAATAACAACATTTTCATTGTGCTTGAAGGCTTCCAAAGTACTTTGCAAACATTATTTCATTTTTATTCTCACAACCACCTTGGGAGATACGCACTATTACTTACCCTCATTTTACATATGAGGAAACTGAGGCAGATGTTTAGTGGCTTGATCAAGGTCACTGAGTAAGTTCCTCAGAGAAAGAAAGAAAGAAAGAAAGAAAGAAAGAAAGAAAGAAAGAAAGAAAGAAAGAAAGAAAGAAAGAAAGAAAGAAAGAAAGAAAGAAAGAAAGAAAGAAAGAAAGAAAGAAAGAAAGAAAGAAAGAAAGAAAGAAAGAAAAAGAGCAGCCATAGGTAGAAAGGAGAAACAGAAGTAGGTGAGAGGAGGAATAACTTTCAGAGTCATCGGCCATGTGGGTTATGCTAGATTGTTATGTTTTTTGTTTTGTTTTGTTTTGTTTGTTTTGGCATTAATATCACTAAAACTCTTCTTGAGACTTACTTGACCAAGGGATTAAAGGCTGGGACCAGGATATCCCTTCTTGAGTAGAGACAGGTGTGAAGATCCACAGCACTGCAGTATCTTAACTGATTACATTTGTTTAATATCTTTAGTCTGCTATAGCCAAGTATGTCTCTTAATATTAACTGTTGAATAATCTGAGAATGTCTAATTTTATTCAAATATTCAACCTAAGATAATGGAAGGCAGACCTATCCTAGGATATTTAGCTTACAATCTCATCTCTGTTATATATACAAGCTATGTTAGACATGTTACTTAACTCAATTCTTAATCTCCTTTTCTGCAAATAGGGATTACAATATCTCTACTACCTGATACATAAAGTTATTACCATAAGACTTTAATGGAATAATGTATGTGAATGTGCTTTAAAAATAGAGAAATACTATACAAATGTAAGAAGTTAATGTTCAAAAATTAATCAAATAGGGAGTCAAGATGGCGGCATAGAGGCAGGAAAAGTTCAGAGCTCTGAAAACCCTTCCTTACCAATTACAAACTAAATGCTCCTAGGGGACTGAAAATCAAACCTAACAACAAGACAGAGTCAAGGAACCCTCCTTCTGGACTCAATTTAAAAGGTACTCCCTCCAAAAGCTGGAATTCAAGAACATTCTGCTTTAAGGGGAAGGGAGAAGAAAGGTCCCAGGACCCCTCCCCCACCTAGAGCACTAAGCCTCCAGCAGTAACTGAAACCTTTGGGTGGGAAAAGAAGCTGATCTGGAGGGAGTACCTTGCGGGCAAAGCTGTTCTAGTGTCAGAGCATTGAACACAGGCAGGGGGGAAGGAGTTAGAGAAAGATCCCAGAGCAGGCAGCCTAGTTGCAGCAGCTGAGCCCCTCTATATTGCTTCCCCCTTCCAGGAGGTTTCGGCCTCAGGTCACATCCAGCCCAAACCAGCTGGACTTAATGCCATCAAAAGTCTTCAGAGGGCAGGAAAGCTCAAGCTCCGACACCCCTTCCCCACAGACTGCTGAATTTTAATCCAATCAAAGCCTCCAGAGGGCAGGGACACAAAAGCTCCAATACTCCTCCCCCCAGACTTCACTAAAAGATTTGCTGACAAAACTCCAAGAGGGAAGACTGACAGAAAAGCCCAAAACAAAAAAAAAAAAATGAGAGGAGCAAGAGCACAGACAACTGCAGGGAGTAAAGAAGGGGTAAATATGAACAAACAACAGAAAAAGAAAAAAAGAAAAATACAATCAACAGCTTCTATACCGGCAATGAATAAAGAACAAACAGAACAAAGAAGGAGGGAACACCAAGCAATAAAACAGAAAACCCAGTGAATTGGATATAGGCTTTGGAAGAACTCAAAATACAATTCAAAACACAATTAACAGAGGCTGAAGACAATTGGGAAAGAACTTTAAAACTAAGATAAGTCATCTGGAAACAGAGGCACTTGAACTAAAATGAGAAAATAGTGTCTTGAAAGCCCAAATCAACCTGCTTGAAAATGAGACAAAGGAGATGAAGGATGAGGTAAAGAGGATGAAAGATGGCCTCCAAAGAAAATCAGACCAAAAGAAGAAGGATGACCAAAAAGCCAGGGATGAAATCCAGTCTTTAAAAACCATAATACAACAACTAGAATCAGGTGACTTCACAAGGCAGCAGGACATTATAAAACAAAATGAAAAGAATGAAAAAATTTGAGGAAAATATGAAATATTTAATTCACAAAACAGAAGGTTTTGAAAATCGTTCCAGGAGAGACAACTTAAGAATCATTGGTCTACCAGAAGAACATGACAAAAGAAAAATCCTGGACATCACACTACAGAAAATTATCCAAGAAAACTGCCCCGATATTCTAGAATAAGAGGGAAAAGTGGAGATTGAAAGAATCCACAGATCACCTCATGTACTTAATCCCCAACTGACAACACCCAGGAATGTTATAGCCAAATTCAAGAACTATCAGACAAAGGAAAAAATATTACAAGCTGCTAAGAAGAAGTCATTCAGATACCACAGTGAGGTTAATGCAGGATCTGGCTACATCTACACTGAAGGACTGAAAGGCATAGAATATGATATTCTGGAAAGCAAGGGAACTAGGTCTACAACAAAGAACTACCCAGCAAAACTAACTATATTCTTACAGGGGGAAATGGGTCATTTAACAAAATAGAAGAATTCCAAGCATTTGTAAAGAAAAGATCAGACCTGAACAGAAAATTTGATGCCTTCATCAAATCATCAAAAGCTAATTTAAAAAGAGGGAAAAAAGAAACGCAAAACAAAACAAAACAAACAAAAAAAACAACAAAAAAAACCTTTTTTTAAGAGACCCAATAAGTTAAAATGATATGTATCCCTATAAAAAAGGAGGTCATTGGTAACTCTTAAAAATTAATCAAATAAAAAGGTAATGGTATTGATATCTTTAAGATTTTCATCTTTTAGTACAGATATAAATCTTACTTAATTTGTTTCTTGTCACAACTATTATAGAGGATATTATTGTTAAGATTTTGGTTTAGCTGAAAACCCTGAGATTCCCTTTTATTATCTGACTTCCCACTTCGCTCACTTAATTGAAAGAGTTCTTTAAAGCTGAGATTTGGTTTCTGTTTTTTAAGGCATTTTATTATGTAACTTTCTTTTTGTTAAACCTTAACATTTGTTTCTGAATATCATAATTCCATGCAGCATAGGAATTTAAAGGTAGAAAAATTTATAAACTATGTAAAATTGAATTTTAAAAATTATAATATCAATATCAATAGTATAGAATAGGCCATTAAACTTCAATATTTCTATTAAATTATCCTATTTGCATATTTGGACATTTTGAAAAAATTTTCCAATTATAAATCTTTAGGTTCAGAGAAATTGAAATCCTCTCTAGACTCTAATTATATACAGTAGTTTAAATGGAGCTTAAAAAATTAATTTTTCTAAAGTATATTCAAAGGTGGTTTTCCCACCTATTCCATCATTTTCTTTAAAAAATAAAAAAAGAAAATAAATGCCTTTTTATTTTTACTAGCTTTTGTACTATTTTAATGCTCTCCTAGTGCAGCGAGCTATTGGGCTTTAAATGGAGTCTCCTGCTATGGGAATGGTTACTCTTGATCACCATTTTTTTTTCATAGCATCCACAGATGATTAGTTCTGCCTGGCAAAGTCATCACATGGGACACCTCCATAGATTTCATAGGCATCTCCACAGTTTCTTCCTTATGACTGATTCCTCCAAATCTTCCTGCTTAAAAATATTTCATCATAATGATTATTACTCGTTACTTATCCAAACAATAAAAGTAGAAATATCACTATGTTTAGCATATACCTACTATGTTAGCAGAGCAGGAAAATTATACCATATTTTAAAAAATAAAATTACAGTCTTGACTTTCAGAAATAATTCTCATACCTCCATAGGAACTACATATAGTTTGTTTATAGATCAAATATAGATTATTTCTTCCTCCTATTCTTTAAATAAATCTTTGTTTGTGTATAAATAATACAAATTTTGTGTTCTCTTTCTTAATTAGTCACAGAGGAAATGGGAAACTTACGTTTTTCTTCTTACATCTCCAAACACTGTTTTCTTTGGTGTCTTATCTTTGTCCATCTCCTACCCCAATTCCCTAACTGTTGGAGATTGGCAAGACTTTGTCTTTACTGTTTTTTCATTTTCTTCTGTGTCGGTCTCTGCTTCTGTTCATCTATGTTGTTCTGTTTGCCCCTACCCTCTCTGACTCTACTTTCTCCTCCATGCCCATTAGAAAGATCATCAACTCCTAGTTTTTTTTTTTCAGCTTTATCATGTCTTCCATTGCCTATATGCTTACCTGAATTCTCGTTCTATATGTCTAGCTGCTGACTGAATAGTTTCAAGTAAGATGTTTTGCTCCCAACTTAAATTGAATATTTCTGGACTAGCTTTGGGACAACATCTTTGTTTCTCTATTTTATCAATATTATCTGATTCCTTCCCCAAAGCCCCATTAAAAGTAGAGTTTCTTATCTTCACATTACAAATACATTGATTTTTCTAATATCTATGGTCACAATACATAAACCCACTCAGTCACCAAGTACCTACAATAAGTAATAGATTAGAATCCTTTGGGTCCCTAGATTCATGAACATCATTTTTATAGTATAGTATAATATTTAATCTTATACATGCCCTTCCTCAAAATCTATAGCATTATATTAAAAATGCTCTAAAATATAATGACATAATTAGTGGAATCAACTTGAATATTACATAAAAGGATATTATATTTAAAATGTTTTAACAGTTTATATTAGGATTGAAATAAGTTATTAATACCGCTTTATTTTTGAAGATATCAAGGCTTTATAGAGTTATAAAACTAGACACAGAAAAATTTAAAAATCTACTCTAAATTTAAATTCTAAAATCAAATTAAATGAGATTTCTAATTGAGATTTTTTTTTTTTTAAATCCTTACCTTCCGTCTTGGAATCAATATCGTGTATTGGTTCCAAGGCAAAAGAGTGTTAAGGGCTAGGCACTGTGGGTCAAGTGACTTGCCCAGGGTTGCACAGCAGGGAAGTGTCTGAGGCCACATTTGAACCTAGGACCTCCTGTCTCTAGATCTGACTCTCATTCCACTGAGCTACCCAGATGCCCCCTCTAATTGAGATTTTTAAATTAAATAAAAATCTTCATAAAATAATCTACAAGACCTTGTTATCTTAAAAAAAATTTTAAAGTGTCTCATTTATCAACAAATAAGTAGCAAATCTCTTTTGCCTAACTTTTCAGGCATCTGGTGAGTAGGGACTACTAGACTTATCTAGTCATATTTGTAAATCCTTTCCAAAACCAGTCCTATAGTTCAATCTGGCTGTGGCTTTATCAAGAGTCCAAAATCATTGTCCTCTCTATGTTATTACTTATATTGTTCATTGTGCGAAGTTCATGCCATTTGTCATATCTCAAACTTTTCAGCCTAGCACTGCAAAATTGCACAGGATATGATTTTGGAAAATAAGTAGACATAGGTTTGAATCTTAGCTCTACTATATTCTAGTTCTGTAACTTTGGACATATTGGCTTTGCCTTCTTAGGTTTGAGTTTCTGACTCAGAAAAAAATAATAGAATTTGACTAAGGGATCCCTGAGTTATCCACTAGTTCTAAATTTACATGAATACCTCTTGAGTTTAAATTGTACTTCTTTGTCCTTATTTTTTTAAATGAAAGCTAGCATTTCTCATGCTGTAAGATCCTTATAATTTCTCATTATATAATTGTCTCTACTGTAAAGACTACATAGCTTATGCTTTTCTTAATTATTTTGATGTTTCTGTTGTACTAGGTATGTTTAAATCAACTAATCAATCAACAAGCATTTATTAAACAATTACTACATTGCTTGGTCCAGGTGAAGAGAATAGTTAATGTCTGTAAGCAGAAAACAACCCTGGGAAAAATCACTTAATCTTTCTCCAGGTTTTGGTTTCTTCATTTGTAAAATGAGGTTGCTGCTTCTTATTAAATTGTGCCCAAATCTTTGTGAAGCCATTTGACGATTTCTTGGTGAAGATACAGATTTGTTTCCTACTTCTTTCTTTAGTTCATTATACAGATGGGGAAAATGGAGACAAACAAGGTAAAGTGACCTATCCAAGGTGACAGAGCTAGTAAATGTCTGAGGTCAGATTTGAACTGTTTTCCTAACTGGCCTGGTACTTTATCCACTGTACCACCTAGCTGTCCCAATTGAGGCAGTAACATTCAACAACCTCTAAAGCCTCTTCAAGACCTATCATTCTGTGATTCTAAGAATAATTGGCCAATAATTTAAATATTCCCTATTTATGTTCCCATGTTCAACCATTTTCTGCACTGTAGTGAAATATCCTGTCTTTATTAGTCAGTCATTACTTGATTATGATTTTTGCATAATTTGACATTTACAACATGGACTTTTATGGATTTACAATTGGATAACTTAAATGAATTTTTAACTAGGTAAGGACAACAACTCAATGCATAACAAATGAATAAGTATTCTGGTTAACAAATAAAATGTAAGAAAAAATGGAATTGTTTCTTGGATTTGTTACTTGTCCTCATCTGCTCCAACATATCTGTTGAAGGTCTTTAACATATATAATTCTCATATATTCAATTGGAAATTGGTGCTTTTTCATACTTCAGGAAATAGTACAGATAAAATATCAGGAATTTAAGAGAGGAAATTAAACTATACCTGGTAGTTTCAGCACTTCATAAGGAATTAGTAAGAAATTAGCTTTTAAATAATTGATAACTCTTCCTCATTCTTTTTCTATTATAGTGTTCCTTCTTTTCAGACTACCTGGGCAATAAATTAAAACATTCTAAGTTATTTGCACAGGAATAGTATTCAAGTACCAAAAATGTATCTGGGAATTAAAGACTGATTTCATAGTAAGCAGCAAATGGCAACTATAGCATTTGTATGTTAGTACAAAAAAGTTTTTCTGTCACAAAATTTATCTTCTGTAATTTAAAAATTAAGTACATCTGGTTCACATACAGATATATTTGCAAAGATTCTTTCTTATGCTTAGATCTGTTCACTTAACTCTTCAGCTCAAAGGTCTTTAAAGGTTTCCTAAAACCTAAAGAATAACAATTACATTCCTCTGTTTGATAGTCAATAAAGACAGCCATTGTCTGATACCAACTTATCAACCTGGCCTGATTTGTTATTCCACCTCTTCATCCATTTGGAGCTTCAGCCAAACTTGAGTATTCTCTGGTCCTCTCCCTATGATATAAAGTCTGACCACAATGTTTGAGTATATAAAATTGTTTTTGAAATATTAATATTTTGCCCAGTGGCCTACTAGTAGTGCATTACAGTGCTATTGGAAAGTCTGTGTTTGATCTTTGCTCCTTTTTTCTCTAAGAATTTAAATGAATAAAACAACAAATAATTTACTACCCTGAAGCCAAATAGCCAAAGGCTCTGATCTTTTCAAATCTTAACAAGATTGACTCCTAAATGTGCGCTGGGATATCTTCATGGGAAGAAAGGAATCATACATATCTACATGCCACACACACAGATTCTATTGGCATTTCCTATAAACATTTACCCTGTACTTCTTCATATGCAGTTTTTGCTTGTAAGAGCATAAATACAAAACTATAAAGAAATAAGTCAGATCATCAAAAAGTTAATATCCTTTCTCATCATCCCAAAATGAATTCTGCAAGCATTATGGGTGGATAGATGATAGACTGATGGATAAACATATGCAAAGATTAATATAATACAAAGTAGGAGGCATTGGTGTTGCCAAAAAAAGGACTAGACAAAATATTGTAACAATATTTGAGAGAAGAGGGACTATTTTGAACCCACAGTTAGGAAGGAGTGAATGGGAAAGGTATATTACCAAAGGCTTCATGGAGGCAGCAACAACTAAAATGAAACTTGAAGGAAGATAACCATTTTTAAAAAGCAGGCCTGAGACTGAAATAAATTCCTAGGGTGGGATATAAAATATGTGAATGGAATGTATGAATTTACAAAGTAGTAATGATGATGACATTCTGTAGTTAAATTTAGATTTAACAATATGTGAAGGAGAAAATGATGAAAAAATGAGAAAGACATTAGATAGTGGAGAGGCTTAAATACTAAAATAAGCCTCTAATTGTATTGGTCATTTAAATCCTTCAAAGATTCATTATTTTACCAAAGCAAGTTCATAGCCCTCTGCCTTTGTAGCTGGTTTTCATTATTTGCTGAGCTTGAAAAAGGTTCTTTTCTTGATGGCCAATCTTCTGGGAATGAGCTTCTCTGAACTTAGCTAATTCATAAAAGAAAACTCTTGGCTCATGTTGGACATTGATCTCATGCCTTTCCAGATAAGTAAGATCTTAGAGAATCTAGTGTAATCCTTCCATGATAAAGTGGCAGAACCATTCTTATGGAAATAAATAAAATTTATAGTATAACACTTCTAAATAGTATCATCAGATTTCACATAATCTTGGAGTGATCATTCTTACCAATACAGAGAACATGAGAAATTAATAAACTCATTAATTCAAAAATACATAATGATCAAAAATTGAATTGTTTTCTTTAAAAAGCAAATTCTCTATTGAAAGTAATACATTGGCCTAAATTTCAACTAAATCAGAAATGTATGCCATCAAGTATACAATGTGGCAATGGACTGATTTAATGAATTCATTTCTTGAGATATAACAATTTAAATAATAACAATATGGTTAGTTGAGGCACTGAAATAAAAAATGTTGATAGTTAAAGTTCAGATTTCTTAATTTATTTCTAAATTTCACTTTTCTTTACCATGAAAAAGGCATGAGCTATATAATCTTATCCCAGTTACTTAAAAGCATAATGCATTTTCTGAATGGGCAAAAGAAAGGACATTATTTTATTGAGCATTCAGAGGACAGAATCAGAATGGGAAGAAATATCGACAGTCATGTCCAACTTCTACCTGACAAAAACATC
This sequence comes from Monodelphis domestica, assembly GCF_027887165.1. Classification (NCBI taxonomy): domain Eukaryota; kingdom Metazoa; phylum Chordata; class Mammalia; order Didelphimorphia; family Didelphidae; genus Monodelphis; species Monodelphis domestica. The sequence continues at coordinate 340,901,682 of NC_077229.1, forward strand.
ACCTGAATGTTGGAGATACTAAAACAAAAATGAGGTGAATCTCACAATTCAAGAAAATTATATTCCACTGTGGGAAAACAATATGTACACAGATAAACTGATGCAAAGTATATACAATATAAAATATTTTGGGGGGACAGAGACTATAAAAAGTCATATACAATGAAGAGCTCAAACTGAACATTTAATTAGGTTGAGCTTCAAAGAGGTTGATGGGGGACATAATGTTATATTGGGGGAGATAGATGAATTCAGTTAGTAAAATCCATTAGGTTAAGAGATATGGAATTGATTTTGAAAAACAGGTTGGAGCCAAATCGTGATGGGTTTTATAGGCAAAGAAATGTTTATATTATACTAGAAGTATTAGATAATCACTGATGCTTCTTGAGTAGAGGACTGCAATATCAAGACCTATGCTTTAAGAATATCAATTCTTCAACAGTGTGGATAAGAGGCTACAAGTGAAAGGTTCAATTAGAGCTCTAGTTCAGTAGTTGGAGAGAAGTTATGAAAGTTACATTAGGGTAGTGGCTGGGTATGTTGAGACAAGAGGATGGATGCAAGTTATATTGTGGAAGTAGAATCCATAAGATTTGGTAACTGTTCGCATATTGAAGTAGGTAAAGTGAGAGAGAAAAGTTGAGGTTGACATAAAGGTTGTAAACCTAATCTGTGTATTATGAAAGTTGCTGGTGTCATGAACATAAATGAGAAAGTTAGGTGGAAGGAAGGAATTTCAGAAGAAAGTTAAAGATTTCTGCATTGCATATGTTAAGATTGAAATGCTTTGTAGGGAACCAAATGGAGATGTCTAGCAGGGAGTTGGTAGCTTCAGAGTGTGAGATAGAAGTACAAATAGATTTTTAAAAAATACAAAAAAGAACATTAGGGGAAAAGAGACAATATATTTAACTAGAAGCTGTTAAGGAAAGTTTAACCTTTGAGACTTAAGTTCCACAAAATATTAAATAACTACCAAAGCAAGATATTTGTGTAAGACCACAAGTTAATTGGTTTTCTCTACAAGCAAAATGGGAATTATTATATTGATCAATATATCAATGTCACAGAATCATAGTGCTTTAGGGTCAGAATGTACTTGAGAGAGTGACTTTTATAAATGATTTGCCTGGATTTCAATAACTGATTAATAGCCGAGTTGATAATAGATCTAATGCTATGGTTTTCTAGTGTGATATTCCCTGTTGCCTTTTTATATAAATAAAGGTTATTAAGCACCTGCTACATGAAAGATTCTGTGTGAGGAGCTGAGGATATAAAACCAAAAAAATGAAAGTCTCTTTCCTGAAGCAGTTTATTTATATTCTATAGCAGTAGTTCACATTTAGTGTTTCATAATTTCCTTGTAGGTTCATGATGACTTTCCAAGAAGTTCCTGACATATATTTACACCCATGTGTACATATGTGTGTATGTATTTATGTGTGTATACACATGTACCCTAAGAAGTAAATACTTGTCCAATTATATTTCAAATATATATTTTTTTTCTCTCTGATAAACCTGTAGATGTTTGAAGTACTGTTTGTTTCTGCAGTAATTTAAAAATATAACAATTCATGTACACAGTGATTTCGGTATCCATGGGCCGTGATTGCATCAAATTCTGATTATTTCTGAATAAACACATGTTATCAACTTGTCATCAAATTGTTTCCAAACTGTCATAAACTTTAATATTTGAAAATAAGCTGAATCCCAACACATGGTCACGTCTGTGAATGGTTTCATTTCCATTCTGTGAGCTGGATTAAGGGAATCTCCTTGTTCCCTTGTTCTCCTGTTCCTCTTTCTTCACAGCTTATCATTTCTCTAATCATTTTTTAATAATTTCTCTAATCATTTCTAATCTAATCTCTAATCAATTTCTAATCTAATAATCTAATCTAATCAATAATATTTCAGGTAATATGAATATTTATATTCTTCTACCCATATCACACTACTTGAAAACCATGACTGCTGACCTATGTATGTATATATGTAGTCAAGATGATTACAAGTCATCTTGAAATCATCAAAAAAATCAAAAGCATTCTGCAGAAATAAGTCTCATATTGCATCTCATTGCATTATTAAAACTATTTTTTAAAAATTTAAGTTTATTTTCCACTTAAGTTACTATTCTTCTATATGGAAGATATTAAAATGAACTGGTTGGTAGTACTGATAAGTTGTTCAATGTTTCTGTAACCAGTGTGTGCTAGTGGTATAAGAGAAAAAAGTAAGTTCTGAAGAGATCCTTTCCTTAGAAAGGTTATATGTGGGTGAGTGTCTATACACAATCTATATACACACACACAAACACAGTTATATACGTGTATTGTGTATGTTATACATGTGTCATAAACAGACTGCATGTATGAATGTACATAACACATATGCATGTATATTCACATAATATATGGGTATGTGTGTATTGTAATATATGTAATAAATAAAATACATGTGTGCATTTGTTTAAAACTACCTTATCAAAGTAGCTTATTCAAAACAATAGTTAAAATTAAGAATGCATACAATTTAAGTACATTCATCATTTAACACAGCATCTTTCATTAACCAATAGAAAAATACATATGTTATATAATACTTACTCATTTTTATTCATTGTTAAGGTGGTTAAAACTTGTTCCTAAATATATTTCCATCTCTCAGCAAGAGAACATGTAAAATTCTACCATTTTCCATTACACATTCATGTGAGTTTTAAAATTTTATTCTTTATATAAAAATGCAGAAAAAAATTGGATGTAGAAACAGATTTAATACTTTTTTTACATTGAACCATATATTGAAAACTTTATATACATATATATACACATCACTTGGAGATATATATGCACATAACATATATATATTTTGCTAAATATCTTTCAAATTGTAACTTATTTCATTAAAATGTTATTTATGTTAAAATTATAAAATAAAACCATTTAATATGAAGTCATAGGTAATAGCAAAAGAAGTCTTCTGGATTACTTATTTTAATTCTGCAAGATCACACATATGAAATATGAAACTTAATTTTAGAAAGTTTTGAAAATTATAGGTAGAATAAAATGTTATATTTTATAATTATGTACTACATATAATTATAATTACATAATGCTAATTTTAATCTGGCATTTGGGGGGAACAAAAGTAATTATTTAGTTATTGAAAATATGTAATAGATAATAGAATATTATGAATGGTATATTAGTTATTCAGGGGGATCACAACACATTTTTTTGTTTCTTGTTTAAAGGGCTTTGGGCCACTCTTTTAGAATGTTCCTGTGTATGCATGCATGTCTGTATTTATATGTGTGCATAAATTTGCATGAGAGGATAAAATACAATGATACAAAGTAATTTCAGGAGGGTAAAAATAGTAACAAGTGAATGACTCTGAAAGCTCCTCCTATAGAAGTGGCACTGAGCTGGGTATTGAAGAAAGCTAGGGGCTCTTATGAGGCAAAGGGAGAAGGGAACACATTTCAGGCTGAAGGACTTTATTCAAAGCCCCAGAGATGGGAAATTTTATGTTGAGTTTGGAAAAGTTCTAACTGGAACTTAGAGTTTATTAAAGGGTGGGGGGGGGTGTATTATAAAATGTCTGGAAAGTTAAATAGAAGTTACATTGTGGAGTTTTAAATTCCAGCCTGAGGAGTTTGTATATTATCATAAAGGCATCAGGAGCCACTGAAAAATTTTGAGTTGGCAAGTAACATAGTTAAAGCTCTGCTTCAGGAATATTAATTTAGCACCTGCATGAAGGACTGATTGTAGAGGAAAGACAGAAGGAAGGAGAATAATTGGAAAGATAATGCAATATTCGAAAGGAGAAGTGAATGAAGTCCTTAACTTGGTTACCAGTTGTATCAATCAAGATAATTCAGATGATTATCTTCATTTCACAGAGAAATTAAGAGATACATTTTGGCCCTATTTTTCTTCAGTTTTTCTTTCTCCAGGAAAGATCACTGTTTTGCCTTAGCAAAATTTTTCCTGGAGTTTTCAGGCGTATTTCCTCTCACTCAGGGAACACATTATAAAGTCTGCAATATTTTTCTAAAATATTGTTGAAGATACTTTTGTCATGTGTCTCTTAGTACTCATCTGTATGCCCCAGATCTGTCCCTTTTTTGCACTTGTCTGCATTTCTAAAATGTCTTTTTCTAGTGCACTCCCAGGCTCTCCAGTGCTGTGTGTTTTATGTTTTCCAGTCGCTCTCTCTCCCTTTAAAAATCTACATTCACTTTTGGTTTTCTTAACACCTAAACTTTCCATAGGCTCTTCAATGTTTTGTCAGCAGCTATTGCACTTCTTGCATTTTTCACGACAATACTTTTACATACCTTTTTTAAATTTTATGTTGCTTATTCCTTCTGACACTCTTTTCACTTTCCTTTTCTGTCAGAGCGTAGTTCTCAGATGCTTGCCCCCATATTTTTAGAAGAGTGTTGTTGTCTTTCACTATGTTTTCAGGGACTTATTTGTGGCTCCTTCAATATTTTCACAGCTTTAGTCATGAAACGCAAAGAAACTTCTTATGTTAACCTCACAGCTTCTAAAAATTACCAAATGCTATATTTTAAATTCTCTTTACAGTAGGTAGAGAGATTGTCAGGTAGGAAATCAATGAATAATAACAGATGGTGCAGAACAGTGGAAGTGTCACGTGTAGCTATATCTCATGCTGAGTCTAAGCTTATTTATTGTGAAACTCATCAGTGCTACCCTTGTTTACTTACTATTTCACTCCCACAGTGTCTGCATTTATAATAAAACAAAAATAGTGGATATGTTCAATTTAAAATGCATATATCAGAAAATAAATTTGGCAGAATATGAATTTCTGCCTAAAATTATTCTTAAAGGTAGAAATGTGCAAATGAATTAGTATTTAACTTGCGATCAATGCTATTGATGCTTATTTTGCTCTCTACATTTTTATTAGAATATTATTTTTAAGCTTTTTCCCCCCTAAAGGTGCAAGAGAGACACATTTGAAATCAAAGACTAAGAGGTTGCAGATAAAAATTTAGAATTTATATTTCTTTTTGTTTTGTTCATATATTTTTAAATATGTGATTTTCAAATGCTATCATTCTATATTTTATTCTTTTGTAGTTCATGTAAATTATGAGGTGTTCCATAGTATTTATGGTTCAAAGGATGATAGATTTATACCTATAAAGGATATAAGAAGTCATCTATGCCAATTCCCTAATTTTATACATGATGAAACTAAGGTCTAGTCAGGCTAATGGAAGAGTCCAAGGCCATCCAGGTGATAAGAAGCAGGCTTGGGATGTTAACCCAGGTCTTCTTATTCAACATTCTTTCCATGGTACAATGCATTATATGTATAGGCTTGTTTTTTTTTTAAGTGTAAATAACCTAAAATCAAAATAGAAATATACAAATGCATATGTTTTAATAGACAAGTTATATGAAAAAAATGAATAAAAGAGAAAAGGAAAGAAATATTTAAATATATTGGTTTTAAAATGTTATTTCAAGTTACTTGATTATAGCATAGTATCTACTAAAATTTAATAAATCTCCCAAGTATTTTATTTTTGCGCAAATATTATCTGAAATAACTTGGAATAGATTTTTAAAGTACTTTTAAATTTTGGCAAATGTAAATGTTGTGATCCCCTTTCACTGAACTGTATACTTTCTGTGCCATTACTAAGAAGGAATTTCCCAAGATTTGTAACTTAGTACCCTTTCGGTGGTTGTGGGAAGAGTCTGGAAAATCCATATCTACTTGGATAATGCTTTTCTTTTTCTTCATTTCTTACTAAGGTGGGTATTTAACCAATAAAGCCATCTCTCATCAATTCTGCATGTAAATTTTTGGACAAGATAGATTCTTTTCATTTTGAAAGATTTTTTTCCACTTTATTTCTATGTTGCTATGAAATCAACAAGTATTTGTTGAGTACCTACTCTGGGCTAAGTACATTACTAAGTATTGCCAAGGAATACTGCCTTAAAAATGAAATTCAACATTAGGTAACAAATATTTATAGTTATCTGTCATTGTATTTATCTAATCTTCTTGTTACTTTTTTTTGAGGGCATGAACATAGTTGTCTTTCTGTTTTCTTCATAGCCTACCACAAAAGTTTATATAAGGGAGATAATGTATATTTGTTGAATCAATGTGATGTGGTATTCTGCTAGACATTGAAGATTCATTTGGACTTAAGTCTGTATGTTTTCTCAGTTGTCTTGGGCAGTAATTGGGAATATACAGATTCTTTATTGTAGGGAATACCCAGTGGGATAATTTATTACTTTTATTTAATTTCATCCTGACCTATTCTTAAGTACCCAATCAATTTAAAATGATAGATACATAGAAGTGAATTAGAAAAGAAAATGTATAGGCACAGATGATTCTAAATACTACATGGTAATTATGTAGTAAATAAGGAGAATGTAGAGGAAATATATATTGATGTCTTTTGCTTTTATTCAGCAAAGCAGCGTTTTACATAAAAAGGAAGGGGAGTCATTTTATTGAATAATAAAAGCCTGACAATCACTCTGATTGGCTGAGAGCCATTACTGCAGTGTAATTCTAAATAGATTTGTTTTGCAAACTTCTTCATAAATAGCTCTATCTTACCCAGATTATTTAAAACCTACTGGAAAATTCAAAATTCCTTTCTTAAAAAGTGATACTTCTCCCCATATTTGAGTGACTCTAAAGAACAAATATTATAGGAAACCAAAAGGGAAAAATTGATAAAAACATATTAGTAACAATTATTTTTAATTTTACTGACCAGAGTATGGGGATTTTTAACTGACAACAAGGGATATTGGCAAAAAGGTTCATAACAAAATATTGAAGAAGAGTAATTCATGAATCACAGAGGAAAAAGAACAAAGTATGACAATAAATCTTAAAAAAATGAGATATGAGTGCTCTGGAAACACACTTGAGCTGTACCAACAGTTGTTATAAAAGTCACTAAAAACCCCTGATGCATTTAATTTCCCTTCAGTCAAGATCTCTAGCTACAATTCTTAATTCCAAGGTGGGATAAGCATTGGCAGAGTTGGCAACCATTTAATAAATATTTAGAGATCTTTTAATAATTTTAATGTTTTATTTAAATTGTGGATTATACTTTATTTGACCAATGAAATCTGACCAGACTATAAGAGGCATCTAGTATTTGCTTTTTAAGCTCTTTGTAATTGTGTGTACTTAGCTTTCATTACACTATCCATTCTATCATGAACATCTCCATTTGTATCATTAGGGTAAAGATCAGCAATTGAGGTCTAGAAAGAGTGATTTGTGAACTCCAGTTCTTGCACTCCTTCATTCTCAAATACGTATAGTTCTCCCACTGATTCCCCCAACCCCACCCCAAGCCACATGAGATGACCCAGGTATACTTATAACACTACAAAAAGGATTGTACATTTAGCCCCCAGGAAGCTGCCCCTTCAGTAGCGAATAGAAAATCTCCAAGCTGTCAACGATTGGCTGCTCGCATATTCTCTCTGGTTATCAATTGAAAACAAAGTAAACTGATACGAAATCCAGATCCTCCTAAACCGCTGTAGGCAGTCAGCTACGCAGCCTGGTGGTGGGATCCCGTTCTTACCTAGCCTTCCTGCTGAACAGTTTTAGTACCTGAGAACCAGCCATAGCTTCCCTTTCTCTCTCTCAAGCAAAGTACTCCGTATCTTCCCGCATTACCCACAATGGGATCACTTGTTTGACTGGAGCTCTTCTTCCACTTTAAAACAGAGCTAACCACCCAAAGAAGAGTCAGGGAAAGGACTATCCCCGACTACTTAAACCCACGCAAATATCAAGACCATTAAAGCAAGCATCCCCACCTTAACCACTCCTACCCCCCCCCCCTTCCCCAAACTAACCAAAACAAAAATCTTTACTCTGCCACCAATAACACAAAAAATAAACCCAGGCATGAAATGAATTTTTATCAAGACATTTTATTTTTTTTTCTTGCAAACTGAAAGCATCTCTCGGTTGTCCCAGGGAAAAGCGGTGTCTACTGGTTTCAGTCAATACTTTGAACCCCCTGGTTGGTCACACAACGCCCAAAGCATCGCCCTGGACCTGAATCCATCCCTGCTTGCCGGGAGGGGGAAACACAAGACTGGGGACTAGTGAAAAAAGCAAAACTGGATCCACTCGGGTAAGGAAGCTTCCTCTTGAAGATCGGAAGGTGGGGAGGTAGACGGGGTAGGTCTGGGTAAGGGTTGGGGGCCAGACTAGTAGGAAACCAATGATACTGTTAAAAGTCAAACTTAGGGAAGGGCAAGGGAGAAGGTGGGAACTTCTCTTCCCACACCCCACGCAGAAAAATAAATAAATAAACAAATGGGAAAAAGACCCCACCAAGTTTGAGGTGAGCAGCAAGTTTTGTCACCCCTCTCCCTTTTTATACCACCCCCATCATTTTCTTTCACAGTCACTCAAACACACACACACACACACACATACACACACACACATACACACATAGATGCGCACCCATACAGAGCAGTGGTAGCATCAGCAGCTGCTGCGTGTGCCTCCTCCCCTGCCTCGGCTCAGCTCCGCTCTGTACCCTCTCCTCTCTGTTTCTCTCCTTTCTTCCTCTCTCAGGCGCCCTGACTGTCTTGTGCGTGTGCGTGTGTGCGTGTGTATGTGTGTGTGTGTGTGCTCCGCTTCAGCGTGAGGGGCACCTGCTCGTCTGGGCTGCACAGCAGAGGCTGCCGTGGCTGTGGCTCGCGCGAGCTGCCCCCGCTACTGCTGTTATTGCTGCTGCCGCCGCCGCCGCTCCCGGGGCTCCCGGCACCAGTCTCCTCGCCGCTGCCGCCGCCGTGCGAGTGAGTTGGGATCGGTGGGGCTTCCCCCCTTCGCTGCCTTTGCTCCTTCCCCGCCTGCCTGCGAGTCAGCCTGGCTCCGAGTCACGTGTCAGTGCCTGAGGCAGAGACTGAGAGGAAAAAAAAGCGCTTCATTCCTTCTTCCACCGCCATACTGTATTTTATACTAAATCTCATTTTTATTCCAACATTTTACTCCCGCTCGGTGAGTACCTTCTCAGTGGCATTCTTGTCCTCTCTTATTTTTTGTCCTTTTTTTTGTTTTGTTTTTTTGTTTTTTTTTCTTCTTTTTTTTCCACCTCTGATTATTGTTTAAATTGGGAAAGCTGGAGGAGCATGGTTTTGAGCCTTTTTCTGAATACAAGTTTTTATAGCATGCGATGGTACTGTAGACAAGGCGCTGTGTCTGGGAGTCCGTGGCCACTGTGCTGCTGGGAGAGACTCCCAAGTCCAGCAAAATATGCAACTGGTTTTATGGAAAAGCGATGTGAAGTATGATGCCTATTTTTTCCATGTTAAAAAAAAAAGCATGTTTCTAACTCTTTTTGCAGACTATTTTTCCAATGTTATTTTTGTATAGGTGGGATTTGCGAATGCATTTTACGGCAGTGTTTACAAGAGTTTGTGGTCTTGCAATACTGGTGCAAGCCACTGAGCACAAGATGTTAATTTTATTTTTGTTTCCTTTTTGAAGCCAATGACAACAAACCGTTTTTCCCCCCTTCCGTTTTTGATACCCTTTTATAACGTGAAACTTTTCTTGCAGCCGGTTACTGGGATCATTTTTTAAGCAAAATACTTTTTCTCCCCCTTTAAATTAACTATGACTTTTGCACATTTGACTTTTTTATTTTAAAAAACCGAGATAATTTTATGATAGATATCCCTATATCTATTTAATACCTCCTTCCTCTTCCCCCCCACCCCCCATAAATTTTCAAATGATGGCAGTGGAAGGTTTTTCTGGAAAAAAAAAATGAAGTGCGGTTTGGTTTCCTTGTCAACGGAAGATGAAGTGAACAACTGAGCATCTCCCAGTGCAGGTACTTCATCTGCTTGTAGGCGTTTCCACTGTTTGTAATGACAATACTAGTCAAGGGAAAGAAGTGTGTGTGTGTGTGTGTGTGTGTGTGTGTGTGTGTGTGTGTGTGTGTGTGTGTGTGTTTCCACGCACATACAAGTATAGACTAAGCAGGCTTTCGAGAAAGCCCTTGTCTGCAAGCCAGTAGAGGCAAAACTAAATTCTTCTGTCTCTGGATCGTTTTGGATGTGCGCAAAAATACAATCTCTTCCCTTCCTTCCATTGAACCCAGGTCCGCTAGACTGCGTGTGCTTTCTGTGCTACTGTAGAGGGCTGATTGGAAAAAAAGAGGATTGCCAAACTGGCTATGTAAGTTCTGTTTAGGGACACTTTTAGAGCAGAAAATAATTAGGGCTGTGGGTAAGAAATCAGACGTAGACTGCTCAGGGATGGCCCATTTGGGGAGTATTGAAAATTGAGAGAGAAAAAGAAAGAGGCACCAGCAGTCTTTCAGAAAGGAGCTGGCTTTTTGCCACATGGGAACCTGAAGCATGAGACATTTTCCTGAACCTTAAGGATGCTCCCCTCGCCCCAACCCCCATGACTCCTGATTTTCCTTTTTGAAATGAGTAAACAACGCAGTAGGTCTTCTTCATCGTGCTTTGGCCTTTTCCTAATGCCTGGTTTCACATTTTTTGGTCTGTTTTTGTTTTGATAATTATTAATGCTACTGTCAGGCAGGGAATGGGGAAGTAGTTACTTTCCATGACGGTCACCTAGAGTTCAATATTGAGGAAGAATCTGTTACTTTGCATTAATGATACTTAACTGCTGAACAGTTCCAAGATAGTCCTTCTTTTAAAGAGACAGCGTTTGGATTTTTTTTTTCTCCCCCTCAGGAGAATGTGATACAGAAAGCTTTTTCCTGAGAGTTTATTTAAAGGGTGACGTATTTCAGGATTTTATAAAAGTTGAAGTCTTGAGTGTTGGATATATTCTATGAGGTTTATGCTTTATCATGATGGTATTACTCAATGTCTCCTATATAACCTAACGCCACTTTTCAGAGATTTATCAGTTGGTCATAAAAGCCTTCTCTGCACTCAAAACTTAGACTCCCCGTATAGGAGCCCTTTATCTTAAAGGAATGGGGAGGGGAGTGATATATTTTACATCTTAAAAACTGAGTAAATAATTTTATGGAAAGTCAAGTTGCCTGATGCACTTTTTTTTGGGACGTGTTTATTTTTGGTAGCTAAAAAGTTCGGGTACAGATTTTGTAGTTTAGAATCTTGCCTCTTGTTATATTGGAGGGGATTTACACAGAATCAGTGGAATCACCTATCTTTATTCTTCAGGTTAGATTTTCTTTTTGGATAAATAAATTGACATTCATCTGGGCTTTCAGAAGATAAAGCTTAATGACTTTTGTGAAGTAGTGATATTATATTTCCACAGTAACCTGTTTGTGAAATTTTAAAATCTTGTACATCCCTTTTTATAATTTTCATATTAAAGACAAAACAGATTTTCTACAGAAAAATGTTTAAAACATTTTAGAATACTCTGAAAGCTATTAGTTCAAATATGCTCATATAGTAAAGATTAAATAAAATACAGACAGTATAATTCAAGTATTTTAAAAATTCAGCCTAGTTATTTTAAACTAGTCTTTTTGCATTTACAGAGGGGTGATATTGTATATGACTTGACTGTCAGACTTTAATATACTGAGGTACATAAATATAAAAGGGCTTGTAGAAAATATCAATTCAATCTTAAGGTTTTCATCTTCTGTGTATATATATATATGTGTGTGTGTAGATATAAAGTATTTGTTGAAAATTTGTTTTTTAAATTTCTAGTGGTCAAACAAATGAAGATAGTAAAAAACTAATACATATTATTACTGAAATATTTTTATTAATTACATCTATCCTTAGATAATGCTTTTAAATTTATATTCTAGTATTATATTTTCAAGGGGATAGATAATATGACCATGCGTAATAACACATATTTGTAGTATGAATGAACTTAAAGTCATCTGATTTTTGTTCTGAGTACTAGAAGTGATTAAAACTGAGTATCCCTAAGAGCAATAGTTTATTCCAAGGTTGCAATAAAACACCAGCAATACTAATGTTTCCAAGTGAGGCAGTAACTATGAAGAAGTGTAAAGGAATGATTTTATTCTATTCGTGTAAAGTCAAAGGTGGGTGGCTGTTTATGGCTTTAATATTTAATACTCTTCGTCATGAGTCTCCTCAATTATGTTAGATTTATCATGGTTTCATTATATATATATCTATGTAATATTCATACCTACCAGTTAAAACGCTTTTTAATTCTTAACATTTCCTCCTCTAGTCAGGACTTTTACATTTTCTTTTTAAATTTAGTAAACTATGCAGTGTTGATATTTTCATCTATTTTATGAGTTTTCTGATCTTTTTATCTTGTAAACTGGAACACTTGAATTAGCACCACCTACTGGTCACTAGTAGAAGAATTTATCCATTTAGCAAAATTTTTTCATTTTGATAAAATTATTAGATTTCCATGCATTTTCCATCAGAAATATAGCAGTTTCAACATAATAAATTAAAATAGCCATTACTGAGGCCAATAATCAGTTTGATTAATACTAATGATATCATTTGACATTTTTCACTTTCTCTTTAATAGTAGCAAAAAATCTGGTGACAGCTTTAGAATTTGTACTACTTAAAATTTTTGTTTTTGGTTACAAATATAAAAATCTTTGAAATACAAAGAAAGGTAATTTAGTTTTCAAATTTCCTTCTGGTTTTTGGGAATTGTGTAGACACGTATTCCCAATAAGAGAATACATTCTGAAAAGATGTTGGATTACACCCTAACTTTTTGTAAAGTATTTTATAAATTGAGAGTTCCCCCTCCCATTATTGGGGAGAATTTGTTTGTATTCTATTTTATTTTCACATCTAAGTCAAAACTGCCATTTCAAAAATTATTTTCTTTAATCATCACCTGTTCACAGTTTAAAATTTGCTATTCAGACTGTCATCTAATACCTACTCTAATGAAAAAATAAAAAAAAATAATTTTATTAAGGAGGTATACATACTAAAACAAATATTGCTCTCTATATCTGTATATCTGAGTTTTTATGCATTTGGAGTTTTAGGAAACAATTTTCCATTTAAGAAAGTTAAGTTATTTCAGTTATCCACAGAAGACTAGTGGCAGAAGGAGCTATTGCATTAAGATAATTAAATGCTTCAACTAAAATATTTTTAAATAAAGTATATAGACAATAAATTCTCAAAATAGATTAATTTCCTAAAATTCTAAATTCTATGAACTAGAATTAAATAAAAATTTCACTATTGATTTAATGCTATTTCAATAATAGTTTATTTAGCAAAAATAGTAATTTACAAATGCATGTATAACCAATATTTGAAGACCTTATAATGGAATCAAGAACCATCATTCTCAAAGTTTATTCTCTTACAGTTTACATGAAAAATTGCAGAAAAAGATGGCCATACTTTGTTTAATGATTATGAAAGCATCTAATTAGGCAGCATGTCAAATAAACTTGCACATTGACCATTGTATAGAAATAATCACAAAAGAATTAGGAGGGAAAGAATATGTATTGTTCCTATAATAAAAATAACATTTAAATTAGTTTGTGATTACTTGGTAACTAATTTATTCTTTACTTTCTCAGTTTTGAAAATTGCATTTGTTTTGTTTGTAAGAATACCCAGGTTCAACGATTGATTGAACAAACAAAACAAATGCAATTATGTCTTCACTTCTTAAATTTATGATATTATTTCTTCAGATCCCTTTTTGAAATATTCAGAATTGCAATATTAAAGACCTTAGTTGTTTCTACTCAATTTTTGAGTTTTAACATTTGACAATATACTAAAACTTTTATTTTTAATTTATTTTTAATTTTAAAACCTCTTTTTGCTAGAGGGGGCAAATTTAATTTGGGGTTAGTTCTTTCACATGTACATAAATTTGAATTTTTGTTCATATTTTATTTCATGAATCTTCTTTTCAAAACAAAAATCTTTGATATTAATTAGATCACTGTTTAACAATAAGAAGAGACAAAGTGATTTTTTAAAATTAGTTGTCAAGTTTGGAAACAAGATGGACTATTAATGTGTTGTACTAAAATTTGCCTTTGTAAAGTAAAACAAAATCCATTAATAAGGTAGTTTTAAGTATCTTAAAGTTAGCAACATATTATTTTATTTAATTGTTCTATGAATCATACTTGAGAAAAACTATAAATTTAAAACAAATAAAAATTTATCTTTCTATGTGTATGTGTATGTGTATGTGTATATATATATAACATATATATATATAATCTATTCATAACTTCAATTGGTTTTCATTTATATCCTGACAAAAGCTTCTATGTTTTGGTAGACTTTTTGCATTTAGGCTTTAGAAATAATAATCATAATAATCACAATAAAATGATATTTAATTATTTGCAGCACCTAACATTTGAATATGACTTTAGAGTTTGTGAAGTACTTTACATTGCATTGTCTGTTTGCAAATGAGGAAATTCACCCTAGTTGGTCATAGAACTTGAGCCAGATGCACTCTGACACTTGGAGTTGGACTGTATCATTCCTCATTGAGAGATAATATGCACATATTCTGTATACATATGAACAAAAATACATGCAGGCATACATTTGTACACACAGAGTCATATTCATATATATATATATATATATATATATATATATATATATATATATATACACCCTGAAAGGAAAAAGAAAAACTGATGGTGATGCTGGAATGAAAAAGACAAGCTGATGTTGATGTTTATTTCAAGAAATATTTGCATACTTTCTCACACCTGGTCCACTCTCCATGTATGACTATGAAAATGTAGTGAAAAGAATGATTAATTATCTTGACCAGAATCATAAAATATATATGAAGTAGGAGAATTATTTTCTAAATCTTAGGAAATTGAAATTTGAGGTAATTTAAGTCAAAATAAAAAGTTTGGTCATGTTTAATTGTTTTGATAGCTGTAGAATTTTGAAGGCCATATAATTTTGATTTTAAAGTTTGATTCTGCCATCTTTGGGCTGGTACTGAATTACCTTAAAGGTATAATTTCCATTATTATGTGTTATAGATCACTTGTCATTCAGGAAAGTGATTTATCAATTGATTTTCTGAGACATCTCTACAGTGGGAAAGAGTTGTGCCACAGTCAGGATTCAGAATAGATGCTTATCTTGCATTGACACCCAGGAGAAAAATTTGTGCATTTATCTTGGCTGATAGTTTAAACATTTATGTAACTCAACATGTTGAAAGTTAAATTTACTTTATCATTACATGCCTTATATATCTTGAATAAGTTACTTTTCCCAAACTGCATCAAGAACAATTAGTTACATTCAAATATAAAATGATTCGGGAATCTGCTTGTACTTTTTTAAAAGAACATATGGTAAACAGTAAAAAAAGCAAGAAATTTCAGTCAATTTGAACTTTGGTGTTAGGGCTGCAAAATAAAAAAAAAAAAAACAAGCAAACCTGTTTCTCATTGAAAAGAAGTTCCATTTAGTAAAAAATGGAGAAATGTTAAAAGATAGTGGGGAAAGTTAATATTGAAAATGCCCCAGGTAAACCAGTAGGTATATGTATGTCTGTAATAGTATCTATATAGAAGATTAATTTCCTTATGTTCCTACTTAATCTGTAATTTAAAATGTCTGCTTTTGTAGATAAACTTTATTGTTGATGCTGATAAAAAGGCGAAATGAGACCATAATTTGTGAATGTTTGAAGCAGCATGAACTTGACTGGACCTCATAAAGAGAACTAAGGAGAATGTCAATCCCCTTTGGTAATATCAGTTGTTGTTGGCAGAAGCTTTGATAGTCTTCCAGGATTAAAGATGATCTGTTTAGGGCAAGAATTCTGGAAAGCAGTGATTGGAGCCATGGGATAGAATGTCAGGATACTCTAGTTCCCATTTTGCCCCTAAACAATATTGTGAGTGAGGCAAATCAATTAAGTTCTCTTGGTCTTAGTTTCTTTCTTTGTTAAATGAAGAACATTCAACTATATGAACTTCCAAGTTCCCAGGACCCTCTAAAATCCAAAATATAATTCCATAATCGATCTTATCTGAAGTCTAAAAATAGATCAGTCAGCAAGTGTTTACTAAGTACCTATAATGTAACTATATAGCACTTTTTGGGGGGCACTGTGGATAATATAAAAGAAATGCTTTACTTTCAGGAGTTGATCTGCATAGGGAAAAAATAAGATCCAATTCATTCTCTGCATTATATTCTCTGCAGATGTAGGTGTTGCTCCTATCTGTCAGCCTTCACATTGCTTCAGAACTTCAGCATGTCTTTTTTCCCCTGTTATGTGTACTCAAAGTGTGAAGTTATTCAAGCTCATTTTCAATAGTTTGTCCTTTAACAGAATCGCACATTATTAACTTTGTTAACTACTTTAAAATGCTGCTTTTAAGAATTACAAAATAGTATCTACGTAACTGAGAAAAGTGAAATTATTTAACTTTAAAAATGCTTAAAAGAGGAGAATGGCCAAAGACTCTTTTGCTCACCTTTAGTCATAATGGTATCAGGCCCAGTCATGATGGTTTTATTTGCAAATAAGATTATGAAATAAACTCCCTTGTGTCTCCATAGAAGATACCGATTAGTTTTTAATCCAAAGTCTTTATGCTAATTTTTGGACAAATGAAATGATTATGTGGATTGAAATACTATGTAAATAATATGTTGCTATATGCATAAAATGTAAAATGCGTAGAAAATGTGATCAATAATTAATTGGTTTTTGACCTTGTGTGTCTTTTACATTGTAATTAAAAATGTTCCCCAGAAAAGTTTGATTAAATATGAGCATGGAAAAATGTATCTATACACATACAAATTATTCATATATACATATATCATATATATTTCCATTTTATGTTGAACCTGAGATATGATCTGTATAGGGACTTCCTAGTGAAAAGCTTCTCCATGAATGCATATGTCACTGACCTGTACTTTATAGTTTTAGAGATTTGCCTAGGAGAATTTAGAGGTTAAGTAACTTGCCCATAGTCACAGAAGTCTGAGGCAGGACTTAAATCCATTAGGGCCAGCCAACTAACCATTATATTATGCAGACCTTCAGTTGATTGTGCTCTATTATAACATGAGAATGCAAGGATATTTTATTAGAAACACTTCAAGAACCTAAAACTGGACTTGGAGGTGAAAAATCTAGATGTGGTAGAGATTACAGAAAACTAACTTATACTGTGTAGACCACACTGGGATACAGTTACTGGTGCATTGAAAAATACTCAGCATTGGTGATGACCTGGTGGAGATTAGTTCTTTTGGGGCTATTATATGGTTTAGCTCCTTGAATAGCTTATTGCCACTTCCATTAAAGGTCCAGTGTAACAATGTCCTTTTTAACCTGTGAATTGGTTGTGTTGCTTGAACTCAACATAGGGACATGAGGCGTCTGTTGATTTTTTTCTCTTTGTTACTTTTTTAAATGTGTATTCATTAAGCACATTGAATATATAGACTCAATTACAAAAAGGATTACAGAGTCCTGTGACTTTCCAAATGCATCATTTTATATTGTGGATATACTTTGCAAGTCTTTTCTTTGACAGAATTTTAAAGTCACAATTCTTAAGTTTGTACTATGCAGTGAGAATTGCCCTGGGGGAAAAAAGGTTTATATGGTAGAGTGTATGGTTTTGTTTTAGCCAGAAGGAAAAAGTATAATTGAATTACTGCAAGGCAATATAAGTTAATTCTAGAATCGAGATATGTAACTCATTTTCAGAAGAAAGAGATGATATGGGAAAATATGCATGTGAAATTATGAGGAATAAAATGAGCAGAAACAAGAGAACAACATATATAAAAACAGAAATATTGTTAGAACAACTTTTGTATATCTATCTACAGGGAGAGGACTGATAAATAGAAGCAAACAAGATATGTATAGATATATATAAATTTTTTTTTTGTTAAATTATGCCTTCTCGGATGTGTAGAAAGGAGGGAGGGCCTTTTAATTTTAATGTAACAAAAATACATTAAAAAAATTAAAACATATGCTATATATGTACACACATATACCCACATATATATATAGTATATATCTATACACATATATAAACACACACAAATATATTATATAGCTATACTGTATCACTTTGTAAATAGATTGAACTATAAATACAATTGTATGAAAGATAAGTCTTTTAAGACGTGAATACTTAATTATTTAAATAAAAAATGTGTTCAGTAATAAGTTATGAAAATGAGTGCAACAACAAATACTTAAACTCCCTCTCATATTTCTTTGCCATCATAACAGCTATCTTGGTTTTGTAGTGCTAGTGGTGATTTCAGTAAGAGGAATACTAGAAATAGTATCATGAATTCCAATTTAGGAAAATGTTCCAATTTCCTTATCTCATTCATTTGTTAATTACTTAATTCAACAAACATTTATTAAATTACTCATAAAGAAAACTGAGTTAGGTTGTAGATGAGACAAGATTGCTACCAGATACTTTGTTCTTGGAAGGGGACAAAGCTGCAACATACACAGTATTATTTTAGGTCCACTAGAGTTAAGAAGCAAAGTAATGCATGTTTCCCCTTAAATTTGTTCACTGATTTGTATGGAAACATAAAATTCTGCAAAATCATCACCTTTTCCATCATTGAAGTATGCCATAGAAATAAAGGTTGCAAATATGCAACATCTTTCCACAACTCTGTATATTTTATTCTTTTATGCATAGTATATTGTAGGCCTGCAGAATGTCTTAACAGAAATTATAAATAAATTTCCACTGTTATTGGCTTTTTATTTATCAGCACTTCATTGCTTATCCCTTCTCCGGGGATGAATATATTTGACTGATGAAAGTGATAATTTTGCCTTTAAAGTTATTTTTATCCTCAGTATAACTTCACACAATTGGAGTGATGAGATCTGAGGAATGAGATATGGCATGAGTATTTCCAATCTAATTTCTAGAGTCTTAAAAATGATAGTAGTTTATCTATCTATCTATCTATCTATCTATCTATCTATCTATCTATCTATCTTTTCTTTCATTTTTTACTTCTCTTTCCCACTCTACTTCTTCATCTTAATTGAACAATTAAAACACTTATTTACAGAAACTTCACACCAAATATATATAGTACAGAAAAATTCTGGCCTTTACCATGTCCAAGAAATGGATTTCTTATTCTATGTTTTAAGTCCATCTAATATCTCTAATATCAAAATGCTTTGAAGAATAGATGTATCTTATGTTTTCATGCCAATAAATAGTAGGTGAAATACTAGTTTTAAATGACCCTGAATCTTACTTGAGAGAGACTTAAAAGTGTTATCCTATTTATTAGACATAAATACCATTAGGAAGAAAAGGAGAAAAATCCTGGTAAAATTAATGC